>NC_046156.1:158287515-158981215 GCF_011064425.1 Rattus rattus
TCAAGAAAGACTTCAAATGAAAATTAAAAGACTCTGCAAATTCTCAACCATCTATTCTTATTTATTTATTTATTTATTTATTTATTTAATTTTTTATTAATTCAGATTTTATCCTCTGCTGGTACAGCCCTGAGAGTTCCATCTCATACATCTTAATCTTTTCTATTCTTAAGAAAAAAAATAGAAAACAAGTTTTGGAGAAGCTAAAGTAAATATTTATATCTACTTTTGAAAATAATATGAACATGAGCTTCATATAATCAGTTTTATGTCTTTTTTTTCTTTCATGTCTATTTCTATTCATATTTTATAATTTTATCCTAATTCTGTTCTTATCCAATCATCAATCTATTAATTTTTAAATTATATTTTTTGTTTAACAGTAGCCTCAGAAATAAATCATTCTGTTTTGAAGGGAAGATCACTAAGAAATAGAATGTCCTGAGAGGAGCTAAAATCATTCTGTCTTGCAGGGAAGCTACAAGTATATAGGATTTAACAAAATTGGTTTTAAAGTCTCCATTTTGTCAGTAAGTCCCATAAAAGGGCATTTTCAAGGAGGTGAAGCATTCCATTCTACAAGGAGGTTTCTGAAGCTTGAGAAGTAAACACCTCACAAGTTTCAGTAACTTCCTGAACTGATCAGGTTTATATTTTTTCCATGATGTGTATATATGTGTGTACACACACACACACACACACACACACACACACACACACACACACATGATTTTAACAAAGTATACTTAAATGTATTTGAAGAATTAACCTAAATCCTCCTGAATTTTGCATTGTAATGCATGAAAAAATTATATATATATGTGCTAGTAATGATTTCTAACAAATATGGTTAGACAAACTGGCTGCCTAGAATAGTTTTAGATAAACTTAACCACCTGGAGGCAAGGAACAGATCAGTTACCCGAAAAAAGGCTCAAAAGAAATGAGCTACTTGGAAAAGACATCCCAATTTATTGAGCAGCCGGCAGGCTCAGTGGTCATTCCAGGTTTCTAGCTTTCACGAACTGTCAACAAAGCTGGATAGAATTTAGATCATACAAACATATTTGAATCACATCTGCTTCTGTGTGTAACATTTACTTGTTCATAAGTAACACCAATGAGCTCATTATTTCACCAACTGATATCAGTGGCATCCACATTTTGACTGTCATCAATTTCCTGTCTGAGGGGATATTCAGGTCTTCACAAAGGCAGTGTCATGAGTTAAGTGATTCATCCAGTCTTCTTATACTAAATTCAAAATCTGTATTTCATCAGTGTTAGTCCACCAGCTATATTTCTAATATATGAATTAGTATTTATTCTTTTGCATATATTATACCTTCACTTATGAGAAACATATGCATTTCAACTATTACATTCTATACCATGGCATTCTGTTTCAAATATTTCCTTCTTTTATCACAATTTATTGATTTTGACATTTATTCAATAATTTTTTTTTTTTTTTTTTTTTTTGAGAATTGCCATTTATTCCCGGTTGCCTAAATCATCACAAGGATTTTAGGGGTGCCAAGGAACGAGGAGGCTCAAACACTGATTGGGGGTTGTCAGTTTAGAGGGAGGTGGGATGGGTGGGGAACCCCAGCTGTCCCTCCCCATCTAATGCCACAGAAAAGGTCCTCCTCTGGTCGGCTCCTCCCCATCCCCATGTCCAGTTTTTTCTCAAGGGGAGGTGGGTTGAGACTTGGGAAGAGGTTGAGGGGCCCCAGGAGAGGGAAGGGCACTGGGGGTGAGGGAGCCCCCCCCCCATTTCACATGCACTCACAACTATTCAATAATTCTTTACTCATTGCTTTCTTTGTTATAGGCTTTAAAGGTACACTCTTATACTTTTCCATAGGTAGCTACAGATTTTCTATAGGTCTCTACAGTCATCTCCCTGGAAATCTTGATACTATACTTTCACTAGAATTTGCCACAGGCCTATCAGCTTAGTGGTCACATAGTTTCAATAGTCTGCAGTTTACAAAACTCAGTCTTATTTTATGGCTTGGCTGGGAATTAAGGTAAGCAGGATTGGTATAAGAGAATTATAAGACCATCATAAACTTTCAGTCATTTCTGCACATGTATGACATTTTAGCTTTAAGAGATATTTCATTTGTGAGTTTACTCTCTCAGCTCTTATTTACCCTAAACATTCTTATATATTTATGCAGCTAGAGAGTTCTGAAATTTTCACTATTTTTGACAAATGCCTCAGGGAAAATTTATTCAGAGTGGGTAATCTCTGATTCAATAAAAGAATTCTAATAAGCAAATATTTCTAGAAAACTGCTGCACAGGCCCGTAGTCTATTTTCTGTTCATGGGACCTTTTCCTGAGGTCAAAAATAGCCATATTCTCAAAGACTGCATTACTAGATAAGGTGTCAAATTTTGCATTTTCAAGGTTTAAAGATGCCTGAGTGAGAGTGTTTAAAGACACATGGTAGCTTATGCCACGTGATTCACCATGCTTGCTACATTTCAGTTTATAAAAGTAATGTTCATCAGATTGTCAAAAGTCATTCTACAATTTCTAAAATCATAAAAAAATCACACTGGAGGTTTTTGAGCATTATAACTGATTTTACTGAATATTGCATGTACAACTGATTGAACTACACAATCCTACTGACATCATTCATTCAATTTTCCATTGACGAGTAAAATGATTTTTTCTGCATTTTTATTACTTGCATTTCTGACAATATGGCTCTTTTAGTCAGGGTTTCTATTATTGTGAGGAAACGCCATGACAGAAAGCAACTAGAGAAGGAAAGGGGTTTGTTCAACTTATATTTCCACCTGATAGTCTACCTTTCCAAGACAAGAGCTCCAACCAGACAGGAACCCGGATGTGGGAGCTGATGCAGAAGCCTTAGAGGGCTGCTGTCCAATGATTACTTATCATGGCTAACTCAGACTGTTTCCTTACAGAATTCCGGATACCCAGCACAGGGAAAACTCGAACTACAATGGCCTAGACCTTCTCCCATCAATCCAAATTAATAAAATTCTAATGAGCATTAGTTATCCTTTAGAAAAACTTTTGGTGACCGCCCAACTGTGAATTTATTTTTGTTGCTACTTCTTAACTAATTTTCTTCTGTTATGAATAACAATTTAAATATTTTATATGCAAGATATCTGTTATGTAACCCATGTCAAATTTCCTTTTACCCTATAGGGGTTTTAACTCACATATTGAGAATATCTGTCTTACCTACTGCCAAACCTTATGGAAACATTTCCTTCATTGAAACTCCATCCTCTCAAATGACTTTATCTTTGACATAAAAAGAGAAAACAAGCTAACTAATAAAAAATTTAATAAAATATTTTAACATATTCTTTGTTTCAGTATTCATCTTTGTGTTACCCCTAACAATAATGTCTTGGTTTGTGGGTATCATTTATTGTGAATTTGAGAACTATAATGAATGGGGATCTGAGTTTATTTCTCATTACTTTCAAAAACGTTTTCTTAATAATTTAAGATCTGAGTCTCTGTTGTTGGTGTTACTGTCACTTTTGTTGCTAAATAAAAAAAACACTTACTAGAGTAAAAATTTCAAGTGGGAGGTGCAGGAACCAGGTACTGAAGAGAATAGCGGAAATATTCATTAGTTATCAATTCTTGACATAAACGCAGACCGAAGAAACTATGCAGCTGGTTAACTCTTCTTTCTGCTCAAGTAGATTTGAGTGCCCATTGAATTTAATTAAGATTGTTGAGAATCCTGTATTAGCTGTTACATAAAGGGTTGTTTATTGATAAAGAAATGCAACATGAAATCGTCTACTGACAGATTACTCATGACAGCTTTTCTTCTGTCCTTACATTAACCCACAATGACAGAAACCAACCTTGAGCGTTTTATCATGAAGCCTTTCTGCCCTGTGAAGTCATTATTCTTTTCATAGACCTGATTGACTAGTTTTTGGATTTAGTGGAAAATGTCTATAAACTTTCAGAAAGAGGTACCTATATGAGCTTTGGAGGGTTTTTTTTTTTGTTGTTTTTTTTTTTTTTTTTTGTTATTTTGTTTCTTCTGTTTTGTTTTTTCTGTCTGGTTTCTGACAATATGTCATATACCTTTATGAAAATAAGGAAGCATTGTTGAAAAATCAACAGTTGATGTAAAGTAGGTGTTCTAGCAAACGTATGACCTCGGAAATTATGATTAAAATGTTACAGTTATTTATCTGCTCTGATTTATCTGAGTATTTAAGTCTGCGTACATGTCTGTAGACATAGAGGCATCATGTGTGTGTGTCTCTAGCATATAGATGTCAAAGATAGTGTGAGATGCCCTGTAAATGGAATTATATACACTTCTGAGTCCCCAAGTGGATGCTAAGAACCAAAGTGTTGCTTCTACATATACCAAAGTTGTTGTTATTTCCGATAATAGAGGGATTGCCTCAAGTTTCTCTCCATTTAATTTGATGTTGGCTCTTGTTTTTTTCTATATTGCTTTTATTATATTTAGGTATGTGCCATGAATTTCTGATCTCTCCAAGACTTTTAACATGAAGGGTTGTTGGATTTTGTCAAAAGACTTTTTCAGCATCTGATGAGTTGTTCCTGTGATTTTTTTCTCTGAATTTGATTAGAGTTTGTGTCTTAGGGTTTTACTGTTGTGAAGAGACACTATGGCCACGGTAACTCTTAGAAGGACAACCTTTAACTGGGGCTGCCTTACAAGTTCAGAGGTTCAATCCATTCTCATCAAGGTGGAAACATGGTAGCATCCAGGCATGGCACTGGTAGAGCTGAGAGTTCTACATCTTCATCTGAAGGTTGCTAGAAGACTCACTTCCAGAGATCTCGGATGAGGACCTTAAGCGCATATCTACAGTGACACACCTACTCCAACAAGGCCACATCTCCTAATAGTGCCACTTCCTGGGCCAAGCATACACAAACCATCACAATATGGATTAAGTTGATAGGGTTTTGCATATTGAATCTTCGCTGCATCCATATGATGAAGCCTACTTTATCATTTTAATGATGTTTTGAAGTATTCTTGGATTCAGTTTGTGAGAATTGTATTCAGTAATTTTGCATTGATGCTCATAAGCAAAATTGATCTGAGGTTCTCTTTCTTTGTAGGGATATTGTGGGTTTAGGTTAGGTATTAGAATAACTGTGGCTTTGTAGAATGAGTTAAGTAATATTGCTTCTGCTTTTATTTTGTGGGATCATTTGAGCAGCGTTGTATTAGCTCTTCTTTGAAAGTCTTGAAGAATTCTGCACTAAAACCATCTGTCCCTGGACTTTTTTGGATGGGAGAATTTTAATGACTGCTTCTATTTCCTTAGGAATTGTCATACTGTTCAGTTTATCTGTTCTTGATTTAACTTTGATACATGGTATTTGTCTAGAAAATCATCTATTACATCTAGATTTTACAGTTTTGTCACATAAAAGTAAATTGTTCTTAACTGGTGAGTCAACTCTCAAGACCCAAAAACTTGAGATTTTACATTTATTGATTATTATTCCTAACAATAAATTGTAATGTGATGTAAATATTTATCAGCATTCCATAACGAGGCTTAGGTAACATTGAAAAAGAAGAATCAGTTTTGGAATATTCAAGTGTATATATGGAGCTGAGTTGGCTATAATCTAGGAAGAGATTAAAATTATGGATATGACAGTATGAATTTCCCTTTAAAAGATGAATAAAATCATAATTATTCAAAATAAGAAATAAATAAAAATGAAAGTGTATAACTTTCTGAAAAATTTGAAGGCTTGGATCCATAGACATGTAATCAGTGTCTGCACCCCTAGAAACAACACTGACCATAGATTATATGGATTTTTTTTTTATTTTGCCAAAGACAACTGTCCTTTTTTTTTGTTCTAGAACAATTTGTGTTATACTCTCATGGCAAGCATCACCATAATTCTGATCTACAAATTTTCTGTACCTCAAATAATTTACAAATAATCATAGACACCCACAGTAGATAAGTAATTGTAGACTACTGTGCATTACTGTGCATTCATTTTTCAAAGGCATCTGGTTATTTAGAAAATTAGTATGTTCTACAAAACACATGCGTGCTTTCCAAGTGAAATGAATCACTTTCAGTTCTGATTTCTTCCTAAAAACATGATGTATTCTGTATATCAGCCTACACAAACTTATTTTACACATCATTATAAAAGCGAAATTAAAATTAAGTAGAAATTGTGCCATCTTTCATAATTATACTCAATTAATCTCCTATGAATAAATTCTTTGTTTCTCTTTGTAAAAAACTTTAGATTACGATATCTTGTCCCATAAAGAAGAATGCACTCATGGAAAATTATATATGCATAGAATTGAAAAATCAATAATGATAGAAATCAATTTTCTATTTGAACTGCATAAAATTTCACTATTACATTTATATATAAATATATATATATATATATATATATTACTATATATAAACTAGTAGGTAGTGTTAGATTGTATTTATTTTTAATTTTTTAAATTTATTTTTGCCTGTGTGCTTGTGTGTTCACCATATGAGTTTATGGTACCCACTGAGGTCAGAGAATGCATTGGATATGGAACTGGCGTTTTGAACCACCATTTGAGTACTCAGAATCAAACATAGTTTCTCTATAAGTGCGATAAGTGTTCTTAACTGCGCAGTCATCTCTCCATCTACAGAGACGATTTCTTGAATTATCATAAATGATATATCTGCATCACTGTATGCAAAAGTTGATACACATAAGTCTTACAGGAGCGAATTTGCCTTGTAGAAGGGGATAGAATTGTGTGATGAGCTTACGATAGCTCTGGATTGAACGCTGACATGTGGATGATACAGCATCTGTGTCTATATTCTGTGAGAACATAGCCAAGCTTGAGACATTCACTCTGGATTATTCCATTTGTTGCTTTCATAAAGCACAGTGATAAAGGGCAGAATGTGGGAAATAATTGTTTACTTAGATAATATTTTCCAAGCACAGACTATCACTTATAAAAGTCAGAATTATTAAATAAAGAAAGCATGTAGAAGAGAAATCCTAGACGTGCAATCTTGTTGGTACAATCCTAGTTTCACAATTTCCAGTCAATTGTGCTATTGCAGGTAGGCTGGGCCTCCAGTAAAACTCTTCAACAATCAAGGCAGACCCACAGAGGTATATCTGATATGGGCAATCCATTAACTGAGTCTTCTTTCTTATAACCAATCTGCTGTGAGTTGAAAATCAACCTTAAGATTGATACCACATTATACCCATTGGGTTTAAAGATAGTCCTGCATTAGATAATATCAGTTAGTGAACAGAAAGTTTTCTGATAGAATCTTAGCATTTGTTGAAGAAGATGCATTTCAGAATATTTAACATATTACATATAGCTACAGAATCTGCTCTTCCTTTTCTTCCTCTTTGTTCTCTTTCTCTTCTATGTCAATCTCTCTCACCCTGCACAAGACAAACTCCCAATGGGCCAAACACATCGTTATAAAATCTAAAATCGTGCTGCCTGTTAATAAACGAGAGAGAGTATGCAATGATACACAGGCATAAGAAAGGACTTTCAAACCAGGCTCCAGGTGATTCAGGAAACAAGGCATGATACATGGATCATAATTTCAAAACTCTAATTTTTCTTGTTCCTGAAGAAGCCAGAAAACAACAAATAAGTCATTTTGTATCAGTTGAATTAAGGGATATGGAAAAGGTAGGTAATAGAAAATGAAGTTAGTTATAGCTGTGATTTATTTATATCACCTATTAATGTCTGAATACAGAGAAAACATACTGACCCAAAAAAAGAATAAACTCTCTGTTCCATAATATATATACAATGTTTTTAATAGTTATGTTAATATACAAGTTATAAGTACTATTTACTCTTCAACATGAGTATCGTTTAACTATTTACTTATTTTTGAACATTAAATATGAGTAGTTTTAAAAAATATATATATAATAAATATGCAAATTAACTGCAATGACATTTTGTATTAATCTTCAATGTTTTCTTTATTTGAAAGGTCATCATGTCATTCTGATAGATAACTTCACCTGAATATTCAACTGTTTTAACTCCTAATGGATTTTGAATATATGGATTGATATGTCTGCAAGTAAACTAGCAATGGAGACTTGCAACTATTATATATTCTTGCATTGGAGGGTTATTTGGAGATGATTTTACTGCCAATATCCTAATCAGTTTTGGACAAATGTAGAAAGAAACACTTAAAAAAATAAAGGAGAGATGTTCCATTGAAATATTTAATGTAGAGAAGCTGAGATGCACAGAGTAGGTTGACACAAAGGCACAAACAAAATAGATCAACAGAGGTGAATCCATGTTCGCCAGGAGAGGTGTTGACTCTAAATAGAGGCAATCTCAAATAAGAATTTCCACACTGAGTGGGAGTCAGTGGCAATGGATATAACTTGTTTGACATATCTTTTATTTTTCCAGTTTTTCCATATATATCATAAAATTATAAAGTTTTTTTTTTTTTTTCCCGGAGCTGGGGACCGAACCCAGGGCCTTGCACTCGCTAGGCAAGCGCTCTACCGCTGAGCTAAATCCCCAACCCCTATAAAATTATAAGATTTAAATATAAATCAAATGTATACTATTATATGTATATATTATTTGTATAATTTTCTTTTACATGTTTTCACAAAAATCTCTTCTTTCTTAGTATTACAGAAGTTAATGAGCTCAATGATTCACTATCAAAGGTCACATGTTCACAGCCACCAAACCCAGTCACTATTGCTGATGCCAAGGAGTGCTTGTTGACAGGAGCCAGATATGGGTGTCTCCTGAGAGGCTCTGCCAGAGCCCTACTGATACAGATGAGGATGGTTTCAGCTAACCATTTGACTGAACAAGGGGACCCCAATGAGGGGTGTTAGAGAAAAGACTGAAGGAGCTGAAGGGGTTTGCAACAACATAGGAAGAACAACAGGATCAACCAACTGGACCTCACCAGAGCTCCCAGGGAATAAATAATCAATCAGTGTACATGGAGGGACACATAACTCCAGCCACATGTAGCAGAGGATGGCTTGTCCAGAATCCATAGGAAGAAAAGCCCTTGTTCCTGTGAAGGCTCCTTTCCCCAATTTAAGATAATGCCAGGGTGTTGAGTTGGTGTGGGTGGGTAGCAGTTGAAGCATCCTTATAGAAGCAGGGGGAGGAGGAAGGGGGTATGGGAAAAAAGGGGGAAGGGGATAACATTTGAAATGTAAATACATAAAATATTTAAGAAAAATTTAAAAAGTCACATGTTCTTTATTCTGTATGATCAACTTGAAATTGACCAATTAATGGATGCTAATGTGTATTTGATTAACTATCTTTTCACTGTTGACTATATAATATTTATTCTCAGTGATATATTGCAAATATTTTGACACTTATTAGGTTGTGTTTATTATATTTATAATATGATATTGAATGATTCTATGACAGTTTCATATTAATAATTTAAGGCTTAATGGCAGTGATGTATATAACTGAAGTTAATTAATTCCCAGATGATGATTAAAGCATCATTATGGCATTTAAACAAATACTTGCAAATTCTCTTGAATAAATATAGATATGCAACTATTTCTAGAACATAGGTTACTTACCAATAGCCACATCACAAATGGGAAAATAAATAACATACTTTCCCCATACCTCAGCAGCCAGGAATTACCAATAGCTTCTCAGATAGTGGAAGGGCTTCAGAATGCCCCTGCCCATCCATGCTGGAACTTTGACAACCTTGATCTGGATCTTGTGGAGTCCTGTGGGATAACAGAGTGATGTGAGTTCACGAGTGCAACCTCTACATTTTTATCTGGAAGACCTCATTCAACAGCAACCCTCCTCTGCTCTTTGAGTCTTATCTTCTTCATGCAACCTCTACCAAGATATTTCCTAAGTCTTTGCCAGAGGTGAGTTGATATTGATTTCTCATTTGAGGATAACCACTTACCAGTCATTTATTTTTAGCAGTTTGACCAATTACGAGACTATACATTAACCACTGCCCAGTGGAGAAAAAAAGAAACTTACAAGGTTGATTGATTGATGAGTACAAACAAAAAAGTTCAGAAAACAGCCTTACTATGTTACCATTTAATAATAAATGATAAGAGATTCTCTCTGAGGACATTTAAATTCCCAGGTTATGGATTTTGATGAGGTTTATAGAACTCACCATGGATTCTCTCCTATAAAAATAGTCTCAATTCCTGTCAGAAAGCAATTTGCTATTGCACTCACATATATGTAACTATTATTCAAGTGGACACAACTTTCCTTGTTGATTGGTATTTTAGCATTCAGAGAAAGAACAAATATGGGTCACAGATAGCTGTGCTTCTCTCCCTAAGGCTCATGGGAAGGATTTGCATACTTTGATCTCAACTGGTGGAACTCCTTAGGAAAGATAAGGAAGTGTGGCCTTGTTGGAGGAGATGTATCCAAACCACAGACTTTAAGATTCAAAGGATTCAAACCATTCCTAGTGCTCCCTTCTCTACCTCCTAACTCCTAATTTATGGTTCAAGATGTCAGCTTTTTGCTACTCTTGCTACCCTAGTTTTCCTCCTCCATCATGCACTTAAAACTCTGGAAATGTAAGACCCACTAAGTTATTTCTTTTAATACTTGATCGGGATGCCTTACTACAATAACAGAAAAGAAGCTAACACAGTGATTTTACTCATGTAGTTACCTGAATTACACATTTCACTAATATGGACACTATCCAATAGGGAATACATTTTCAAGGCATTTAAAGACTGATTTCTAAGTCCTAAAGCGAAAGTTTTTGTTTTGTTTTACATTTTGTATTTAACATATGCAAGTGCAAAACACAGGACATGTGTTTTGATTAGAGGTCAGAAGATAACTTTTTGGAGTCATTTGTCCCCTTATATCATGCGGAAATCAGATCATCAGGCTTGAGAGCAAATATCGTTACTCAGTGAGCTATGTCATAGGCTCCTCTGTGAATAGTTTTAAAGAAGCCACAAGTATACTTAAAAGGAAAACTAATGACTCACTGAAGCCAGAAAAATCAAGGCAAACAGTGCTACAGCATATGTTGTTTTCATCCTAGAAACATCCAAATGGGATTTTCTGATGATTGAGACTGAAATTAATTTTATAGTCATTAGCATTTGTTGGTGCTTTGCACATGCACATGCAGAATAACTTGTTCAATGCTAAAACAACGTGTGACTACCAAGAGGGATATTAGCTAAAACTACATCTTCTAACCCATTATCATTCACATTAGTCAGAACGTGATTGTTCTCAGAGTTGACTCATGTCCTTTTCTCTTCCCATAATATCTGTTTTCTAAATGAATATATTGAAATTAAATGAGCTTAAATAAATTACAAATGAATATTAAACCTCTTCAACTGTAAGAATCATTAGCTATAGGTTCTATAACCTTGTAAGTAGGCCGCATGACCAGGGGTGTGGTGACTTGTGTTACTGACCAACAAACTGTTTAAGAAACCTCCCACATCAGAAAAGGAGAATTTTGTTAAATAACCCCTGAGTTAATAAATGAAATACAGAAACAAGTAACTAACAAAATTAAAAAGTAATCAAGAACCAAAACAGGGATCATTAGTCACAGATGCTTGAATATAGGATCCTCCGAGTAAAAGATTCTGATAATGACACTGAAATATATAGCCCTTGGAATTGAAAAAATATAGTTCCTCTGAATATTATATGTATCATTATATAAATTTTGCAAAAAGTCTCTAATCTATACATTGCTTATAATTTAATAAATATTATTTCCTATAATCCAGGCTTCAAAATACACAAAAATTCAAATCCACATTAAATTCACATCTCAGAAGCTTAATATTTAAAAGATTGAGTATGTTTTCATTAGCTTCCTAACCCCTCATTTTATATCCCTATTCTTACATTTTTATATGTTTTAATAAAGTGGATTTGTATTTCTGAATCCCTGTGATACGCAGAAGTTGAGACAGACCCTGTGGGACGCCAGAGACCCCGAAGTGAATCAGCAATTCTGTACCCTATTCCCATGCTGCTCAACCTGAGACCATTTCTGCTCCATTCAGTCAGGGAAGTCTCTTGTCATAGATGTGATTATTAACACAGAGACTCTCAGCTGGTCAAAGGAGTGACATTTGAGTGCTCAACTGTAAATGGGATATCTGTACCACATTCCCAAAGCCCAGAGAACAGTGTGTAAGATGAATAGGAAAGACCCAATACTTAGAGGACAGAAAGGATCAATGGAAAATGATTTCCTGTGGATATAACATGGCCACTTCAATCACTAAAGCACACAACAAGTATGCTTCCCAGCATCAGACTTGGACACACACACAGACACACAGACACACACAGACACACACACACACACACACACACACACACACACACACACACCTTCTCACAGACTGAAAAAGAGGATAGAGCAGGACTAATAGATAAGGAGACAGAAAGAGAGGGATGCAGGCAATAGAGATAACATGACACAATTTCATCTATACATGCATTTTACTGTAAAAATTATTGCATGTTTCTCATATATAATTATATTTCTCCTTGCTCTATAGTATTGTTATCTTCTTTTGATGTCTTATTCTTTTGGCAGAAATTCCTAGGAATTCTCATAGTCTTCCTAGGCTGTATAGATTCTTCATATCAATTGTTATGGTAGAAAGTGGCTTTAATCTTGTTGCTTTAGTATTTTCCTCGCCTACTGTTTTTGGCTTGTGGGAAATTCTTACTTGTATCTTTTCTATGTATTTAAAAGTATTTGAAAAATATGCATGTAACTATTATGAATCTAAATATATCTCCTTAAAATCTATATGTTAAAAATCATTACATGTACAAACATTATATGGAACTTGATGTAGAGATATCAAAGGGTAAATGAATATGTCTGGTTTCCTTATAAGAAGGCACATAAACATGGGAGCTATGTGACTCTGGATAACATCTGAGGACACAGAAATAATCTCACCTGCTGTAAACAATGTCTTCAAGTAAGCAAAAAGATTTCAACAATTTAACCATGACCTCCCAGACTCCAGAATAGGGTTAAGAACATATCATATTTATCTTAACTACCCAATGATGGTAACCATAGCGAACTTTTTTCTTTTGGTTATTTTTAAAAGGAGGTGTATCTAGAGTAATCTAATGATGAAATTATGTGAGAGTCCTGAACTTCCCAGGTGAATATATTGGTTGAGAGTTCAGAATTTTCACAAGAACTGCTCCATTTAGAAACTAAGTAGATCTGTGTGGAATGATGAAAAAGAGAGGGAAAAGGCATCACCGATCATCAGTGCAAGGAAATGTGTATAGTAGTGGGTTAACTCAGTACGGTAATCTAGAGTCAAAAGACCTACCTAATCTGACACATCACAACTTGGTCACATTTGCCACAATATTGAGTGGCATATGGGTATCAGGATCTATAGATTAAGTATTTCTTCTCATCTAAAGTATCCCTATACTGTAATATAGTTTATGAGGGTATAGTACTACACGTCATAAAGGATGACTAGAAGGAAAATAATCATCATGTGTAATTTCTGAAGTCCCTCTTAAGGATACTTGACTCCACATGTTATAGCATGTAATACAGATCAAATCTGTGACTGCTATGCAGTGAAATGATAGAAATATGTATGTCCGGTTCCCTTTTACTCAAAGTAATGTGAATGAAACATTCAAAATAAGCAGTGTAAGGACGACAAACATGTTCTCAAAATGAAACAGAGAAAGAAACAAGAATGGCTGCCATTACCTGTCAATCAACTGTCAGAAACAGAGTGGGAGACAGAAAACTAAACCAAAATGATGTTTGTTTCAGTTATATTGATATGAGACATGAAAGAGTGATTGACAAGCGACACCCATTTTCAGTTCAGGCAATTCCACTGGAAAGCTGCAACTCACGCTGTTTATTCAGTTCTCAATGTCTGCACTTTGTTTTCAAATTTTGTCAGTTTCTAAGCCATGAGAATGGGAAAAAATGTTTTATTTCCTAGAAGAAACCTTTTAACCAGCGAAGCCGGAGCACTAGGAGGTAATAAATAGTATGTTTTGTTTGTTTGTAGAAAATGATTCTTTTTTTTTAAACAACAAAAGAGAACATTTCATTCTGTTCCCAATTTGCTGGCTCCAGATAAAGCTGTATCACTGTAATTTTATAACAATTCAGTTCATACAAAATAAAAATTACAGATGACTGTACCCAATATTTATATGTATGACAAAGTGAAAAAATACTTTGACAACACATAAGGATAAATAAATTTTTCAGTACATGGAAAAATAAAACAGCTCTTCACGTGTGCAAAATCAAAGTGATTCATAATTCTTTTCCTGACAACACAAGGAAAATGAGATAATTTTATGACTAATATACCAGTTTTACAAGAAACATGTATATAAATCTATTATGGACAGTAATAGTTGACAAATCATTGTCAAATGGTCATATTCTGTTAACTATGCTTCTTTGATAAACATTCTTTAGTTCAACAGCATTACAACTCTGCACAGAGAATAATAAACTTGATCATCTAGTTTGCCTCCTCATAAGCATATCTCCTTTATTACCTATTATAATCAAATATAAACTTTCAAACTCATTTTGCCCAATAATTTAATGCCTTATAATTTAATACAAGTAATAGTAACTACTCTGGACAGTAATTGAGAAGTTAAGATATAAAAATAATAAAGCTTTCCAAACATGACACTCCATCCTTTCGAAGGGATATAAATTTCCCAACTGGATCACCAGCTGGGAATCCAGAAGCAAAATGCATTAACCTATGGATAATTTTCATGGTTTCAATCACTCCTTGTTACTGGAATAAAATACCATCACCAAAAGAAACTTATTGAAATTATTTACTTTGGATTAATATTCCACAGACAGGGAAATATGTAGGAGAGGTGAGGAGGAGGGGCAGAGGAAAAGGGGAATATGATCAGGTATAGGGCAGGGGACAGGAGTGAGGACTGAGGGCCAGCAGAATGAATGGAAATATGCAATATTGGAAGGTGGGAGGTGGGGGAACCCTGTAGAATGTACAAGAGACCTGGGAGGTGAGAGAATCTCAAGACTCAAAGGGAAGGACCTTAGATGAAATGCCCAATAATGGCATTACCCCTCCAGGAGAAAGACAGGACATCAAGTGGACTGATAGGATTGGCAAAAACTCTGACCCAAAATTGTTCCTCTCTGAAAGAACTGCAGGGACAAAAATGGAGAAGAGACTGAGGGAAAGGAGGTCCAGTGACAGCCCAAATTAGGATGCATCTCAAGGGGAGGCTCCAAGGGCTGACACTATTACTGATGCTATGATGTACTTATAGACAGGAGCCTAGCATGGCTGCCCTGTGAGAGACTCCACAAGCAGCTGAGGCAGAAGCAGATACTTATACCCATCCAATGAACAGAAGCTGGTCACCTCTGTGATTGAATTAGTAGAAAGCTAGAAGAAGCTAAGGAGGAGGATGAACCCATAGAAAAACCAGCAATCTCAACTAACCTGGACCCCCACAATCTCTCAGACACTGAGCCACCAACCATACACTAGCTGATCCGAGGCCCCTGACACATACAGCAGAGGACTGCCTGGTTTAGCCTTAGTGAGAGAAGATGCACCTAACCCTTGAGAGACTTGAGGCCGCAGGGAATGGGAGGCCTGAGAGGGTGTTGAGATATTGGTTATGTGGGAACATCTTTTGGGGATAGGGAAGAGAAATGGGATGAGGAACTCTTAGAGAGCAGATTGGGAGTGGGTAACGACTGGACTGTAAAAAATAATTAAAGATGAAAACAAATCAGTACAATGATTTTCAGAAGCAAAAACAGCTTCATGAGAGCCAGGGCCTCTCCCATACTCTATGAGACAAGATCCAAATGGCTTGTCCTTAACCTTCACTTTCTTTTTCTCTGTCTGATACAATGCTATTTCCTCCTCAGCTCCATTCATAGAGTCCTTCCCAATTTCCATGAATGCTTTAGCCCTCCCATTTGTGTAAGGATAAGGGCTCTGATAATTTCCCAAAGACTCACAATCTGTGTTACTGCTCTGATACTTACCTCAAGATGCACAGTCTGTGCCATTTCTTTCCTTTTTTAATTATTTATTTAATTTATTTACATTCGACCAAGAGGTGTGGACATTTGGAATGTAAATAAACCTATTCTCATTTTTATAACATTTCATATTCTCCTATTTCTTTCCTTGTTTCTTTGTTTCTTTTTTAATCAAAAGAAAGCTTCACTGAACAAAATGTAAAGATATTTAGCACCAAGCATTAAAGGTATACTATTGCAAGAAAATGTTAACCCAGTTAACATGGGAATGTATGTAAAGGAAACCATTGGCCAAATACAGAACGAAATTTATTTGAGAGTTAAATTGGTTATTATCACACAGTATTAAAAGATATACAAACTAGTCTTAATGACATATGCTTATAATTCCAGGTATTCAGGAAACTGAGACAAAAACATCATAGTTTATTGAAAGCATGAACTACAATAACATTAAGGCCAGTTCAGAAACTCTGATAGACCATGTCTCAGAATTAACACAAACAACAATAGAAAAAAATGGATTCTAAATCTCAGCAGGAATGCTTACCATACAAATAAATAATACTGGAGATTTAATCCCTATTACTTCAGAGAGAAAGGGTAAGTCATATAAGATGTAGTTATTTTTGAGTGATATTGACACAAATATTTGAAGACATTACTTAGTTTTACCTTGCAAAAAGTTTTCTGTGCAATTTTAGATATTTGTCTGTATTATTATTGTAAATTATAGTATTTTTAAAATGTGAAAAATAATAGTGATTAAAAGAGAGAATGTTCATGACATTTCTATTTATTTATTATTTCTATTTATTTATTTATTTATTTATTTATTTATTATTTCTATTTATTAACTTGAACTATATCCTGATCCTCTTCTAATCCTCTGAATCTTGCTTTCTCTGTTCATTGCTATTTCTAAAGTTACTTCTACACTCTTGCATGTTGTTTAGAGTAGTTCCATAGTCAAGGTACTAATATCTATATGGTTTTGTGAAAGATGCTTAGACAAATTATCAATGATTTAATTTAAGGAAAATTATTCCTTCCATGTTTGTAGCAGCACATTTAAAAAAATAAAGTGATTTAGGGGTTTGTGCTTCCTGGAATTTCTAGAGGAGTATCAATCGGTTACTTTATGCTTCCCAAAACAGCCATCCACTTTGGTCAAATCTCTGCCCATCATAGGACCCTTTCTTCTGTGTAACTTGGTACTTGAAACCTTGTTGTCTATTGTTTTGTTGGACAATACTCAGAACTGTTTGATAATCTAGGCAAAAGTTCCACATTCAACTATATTATTCTTGTCTTTCACAGAGAGATTTATTCTCATTTTCTGCAAAACATATTTTAGTAAGGATAAATATGTCAGCATGTATTTGGGGCTACTGTTCTCTTAACCACACACACACACACACACACACACACACACACACACACACACACACACACGCAGAGAGAGAGAGAGAGAGAGAGAGAGAGAGAGAGGGAGGGAGGAGAGGCATATGCACACACACATTCAATATATATGCAATTTGCATTTTTACATGAATTTCTCAATATTTTTATTTAATAATTTATTAAAACAGTTTATGAAGCATACTGTTGTTAAACTTCAAAAATTTAATTGAATTTATGTCAACATTAATCTTTCATTATCTGTTTAGGGAACAAATAATAAATTTGCTCCGTTATGAAATCTAGTTAATTTTAATGACATTTTCATGAGCTGTAAATACTCATCTTTAACTTTTAAAAAAATTTTTGCCAGGTGTAGATTACTTTCTACTCCTTGTAGTAGTATTGGGGTTGCTTAAGTGGACTGTCTGTTTCTTCTA
Source organism: Rattus rattus (assembly GCF_011064425.1). Classification (NCBI taxonomy): domain Eukaryota; kingdom Metazoa; phylum Chordata; class Mammalia; order Rodentia; family Muridae; genus Rattus; species Rattus rattus. The sequence goes on from NC_046156.1 coordinate 158,305,502, forward strand.
ATCTGATACACTGCTCAAGTTAACAGTTTGTCACTTACAAGTACAAGACAAGTAGTTTATTTTCCTTTGAAATATTCTCTCAGAAGGAAGACAGAACTTGTCCTAAGCTGAAGGCATATGGCAGACTTTAAATGCTTTAAAAGTGTAACGTAACTGTATCTGTCTGAGTCAGTTGCTGAGTGGAGCCTCTCAAAGGACAACCACGCTAAGCTACTATCATGAAGCATAGCACAATATCATTAACAGTGTCAGGAATTGGTGCTTGTTCACGGGGTGGGTCTCGATTCAGAAGAGTTATAGCTTGGCTATTCCCTTAATCTCTGCTACATCCCTCCTGCCTTGGTGATGTCTCTACTGCTCCACTGGTGTTCCCGCCTGTCTATAGCCACTTAAGTTTCCATATCCCCAATGTCTTGAGTCAGAGATAAGGTCACCCCCATTGTTTCTTGGCACCTCTCTTAACTCAACTAATCTGAAACCTTGGAACACTCAGAGACTGAACTACCAACCATACAATATACATGGGTTCACCTCAGCCTCCCTGCACATTTGTAGCAGATGTGCAGCTTGGTTTTCATGTGGGTTTTGAACATCTGGAGAATCAGTTATCCCAAAAGCTGTTTCCTGTACATAGTATATCTTCTAGCTTGGCTGCCTTTTCTGGTTTCAATGGAAGAGGAAGCACTTAGTATCACAGAGACATGAAGTGCCAAGGTTGGGTGTTAACCAGAGGGAACACCACATGATCAGAGGCTGATGGCGGAAGGATTATGAGAGGGGGTGACTGGTAGGATGCAGTGAGTTGGATTTAAAGTGAATAAGTGAGAAAACTAATGATAATACTAAAATCCATTAAATTAAATAGAAGATGTGAGGTAAGCCAGGGCAAGCTGGTAGAGTAAAAGGTAGTGTCAGATGGGCAGTTGTCTGGTGACCTGAGGAGGCAGGCAGAACAAGAGCTTCACGGTTGTAAATTTCATGTGATTTTCTAGACAAGTTTTATGGCTTTAACAATAATATTCTTATTCCATACAAATGTGTTAATATCAGATATTAAACTACTTAGCTGAAGTTATCCACAGAGTTTCTGTCATGCGAAAGACATTTTAAAGCAAAAGAGACTTATTTCATTGCAAGACACAAGATTGATTATTGTAAAAGCTGCAGAGAAAAGCCCCAAATCTTCGGGATAAAACAGATCCCTAAGTCCCATGCTCATTTTACTTGATCCTCCCTTCAGAATTTATCAACACCCCATGTGCCCACTTTCACGCACCGTGCACTGCACAAAGACAAAGGGATGGTGGAGGTTTGTTCTCCTAGTTAAAATTTCCATTTTAATATGGTCATAATATTCCCCAGTATCATTAGATTGTCTGTTGCAGGTCATCTGAAACATTACTAGTTTTCAAGAAATTTCCAGGTACACATTTACTAAGGTTTCCTATTCTCAGTATTAGTTTCAATTATTGAATTAATGTCTAACCCTGAAGTGTCTGTCTAAGAAAATACTGAGTTAAAAATATCTTTACTGCTGAAAAAATATATTATATATATATATATATATATATATATATATATATATATTAAAGCCAACATACTGACCTCAGCAGGGAGATCTGTTTTAGAGAATACAGACAAAATAATATACCACAGAACAACAGACACATAAACAACAATCTGATATCTGAGAACCCCATTAGAAAATAGTTTAAATGATCATGTGTGCCAATTATTATCTTAAAAGTGGAGATAACTTAGTCTCAGATCCATGAAATCTCTCACGTTCTCTGCATATTCAGTAATTTGGGTTGTCATTTTACAACATGAAAGTGATGTCACAATCAACTTCCGTAACATTTTTGTCTTCTGAGTAAAATTATGAAGAGAACACATGAAACCATTCATGACTGACATTTCTACAGTCATATGCTGTTGTTCCTCACTCTGATATGTGACCACACATTGACAACTTGCCATAGCAATGTAGTGTCTATTCTCTGCTTCAGTTTCCTCAGCTAGTAATGATAACCAATGGTGACTATCACATGTAACTCAAAATTTGAGGCTACAAGTAAACTGATTCAGTATATTATAAGATACTCTGGAAGATGTTTGATGAATTTTTTTATGAAATTGTCCCTACTGGATATGAGTTGACCAATGAATATGCAAAACAAACAGAACTGATCCAAAAATAAGGTAAATGGGGGGGGTTGTCTTAGTTACTCTCTCCAGGTTGCTGTGAGAAAAAAGACTTATATATATATATATATATATATATATTTCTTTAATCTTTTTTTTACAGTCCAACCTTTATCGCCCTTCCAGTCTGCCCTCTAACTTTTCCTCATGCTACACCTCCTCCTCCCCACCGCCCTGTCTCTAAGAGGATGTCCCAACACCCCAACTCCCATCCCACAAAACCACCTCTCTCACTGAGGCTTCAAGTCTCTCAAGGATTAGATGGATTTTCTCTCACTGAGGTCAGAATATGCAGTCCTCTGCTGTATTTTTGTCGGTGACCTCATATTAGCTGGTGTATGCTGTCTGGTTTGTGGCTCAATGTCTGAGAGATCTCAGGAGTCCTGGTTAGTTGAGACTGCTAGTCTTCCTATGACGTCACCCTCCTCCTCATTTTTTTTCAGCTTTTTCCAAATTCAACCACAGTGGTCCCTGGCTTCTCTCCACTGGCTAGGGGTAAGTATCTGCATCTGATTCTTTCAGTTACTTGTTGAGACTCTCAAAAGGCAGTCATGTTAGGCTTCTGTTTGTAAGCACACCATACTATCAGTAATAGTGTCAGACCTTGGAGTCTCCCCTGGACCTGGATCCCAATTTGGACCAGTTACTCAATCTCCTTTCCCTCAGGCTCTTCTCCATTTTTGTTCCTGCAGTTTTCTCAGACAGCAGCAATTCTGGGTTTGAGTTTTAGACTGTGGGATGGCAACCCCATCCCTGAACTTGATGCCCTGTTTTTCTACTGAAGGTGGATGCTCCAAGTTCCCTCTCCCCACTGTAGCTCATTTCATCTAAGGTCCCTCCCTTTGAGTCCTGAGATACTCTCACTTCTCAGGTCTCTGGTAAATTCCAGAAGCTGGAAATAACCCAGATGTCCCACAATAAATGAATGAATATGGAAAATGTGGAATACTACTCTACTATAAAGAACAAGGACATCCTGAGTTTTGCAGGCAAATAGATGGAACTAGAAAATATCATCCTGAGTGAGGTAACTCAGACTCAAAAGGACATCCATGGTAAGTACTCACTAATAAGTGGATATTACAAAAATCCACACAAACACACAAAAACCAAAAAACCAGAATACCCAGGATACAATCCACAGAACTCAAGAAGGTTAACAAAGCTTAAGGGCCCAAGTAAGGATGTGTCAATCCCACTTGGGAGGGAGAAGATATCAATCAAGGGGATGGGTAGGGATAGAGAGGGAAGGACCTGAGTGGGAAAGGGGACAGAGAGGGAAAAAGGAGAACAGAACATGATCAGGTATTGGGGAAAAACAGGACTGAAGCCCTGAGAGCCAGCAGAAATAATGGAAACAGTCAACCTTGGGTGGGATCCACTAGAATGTAACCAAGAAAAAAAAAGAAAAAGAAGAACTTCAAAAAGGGAGGGCTTAGTGTTGTGACTAAAATATGTATTATTTTATGTGACTAAAATTATGTATTGCTGTGAAGAGATACCATGACCAAGGTAAAGGGAAGGATTTAACTAGGGCTGGCTTTCAGTTTCAGAGTGTTTGTCCATAACCATCAAGGCAGAAGACATGGCACTGGAGTAGTAGCAGTGTTGTGTCTTATTCTCAAACAGAAATAGAGGCTGTGACTTAACCTGGTATGGGTGTTTTGAAACCATAGAGCACACTCAGAGACTTACCTCTTGCAACAAGGGCTACACCTCCCGAAGCTGCCTAAACATTGCAGCAGAATCAAACATTCAAATATATGATCCTCTAGGAGTCTTTCTCATTCATAGCATCATGTAGCCCATCATGGCTGCAAGAGTTTGAGGTACCTGGTTATATTACTTCTGTAGTCAGGAAACTGGGAGCAAGGAATGCACAAGCTCAGTCACCTTTCTTTTTTTATACAGTGTAGCAACCCAGAGCACTGAAAAGTGCTTATCAGTCCTTATGTCTATGCTCTGATCTAAATCTTTAACTCTCAGAATACGTTACAAGAATTAATTTATTAAGTTGTATACTTTCCTTATTGAGTCAAATGCCCTGAAGGCAAGTAGATTCTCTACTGTCTTTGCTGTGATTATACACAGAGCACTGCAGAAATGTTAGTTAGCACACAATTCAGTCTGATCAAGCCATTCACACTGAGAGATGATCGCCATTATGACTTGTTTCTAACAGAAAATATCTGTGTCTTGTGTCCAACTTCAAAACACTTGCTTGCCAAAGCCCTAAACTGCTAGGAGAAATTGGAGGTTTTTCAATCTAGAATGAAGAGAGAGACTACTGTTTTTCTTTTAAAGTCTCCCAATTAAGAATACGTTCTCTACCTCTTTTACTCATATGCGATCTCTTACAATTTGTGTGTCTTACTCAGTGCTACAAATGTGATCCCTTTAGAATAGACCTAACCTTAAGATAGCCAATGTAGACTCCAACCTGCCATGTTTTCCAACCAGCTCACTGCAGACCCAGCACCATTTATACTGCAGGGCTTTATAACTTCCCACTTCGTCTCCCACTCAGGCTTTTCCGTGTTCTTAAAATCCCAGTGATGCCTGCCTACATTAGAAGAGTATGTGAAAATATGGACTCAAACCAATGAACAAATGACCTCTGTGTCCTTCAGTTTAATGTGCAGGTATGTTCCTGTTTATAGCATGTCCTAAAATATGACACAGCACTTATGAGAGGATCAGAATATTTCTATTAATGAACAAATACGTGAACATTTCTGATGTGCAGAAAATTCTTAGTTAAGTTTCAGTCTTAGTACCATTTGCTTCTCTGGTAATTTCTACCAATATGTCAGGCTATTTGTCACTTAAGGATTTTGTATTTCCCATCTTCTGAAATGATGTATTACAACCAGCATCAATTACATCTTCATAAATAGATGAAGCTGATATACAAGTAATTTACTTTCATTTGAATTTATGAGAATATCGGTTCCATCTGAGGTTAATTTGGTTTCCTGCCAAAATAGTATATAAATGGAATAAACATATTTTTCATTAAAATTGGGTTGCTGAATCAAAAAAGTCATATATATATATATTAAATTAACCTACTTTAAATATGAAGTTTTGATAAATAAATTCGTAAAATTGCAAGTCCCATTGAAATCAATGTTAGATGAAGTTGTTCCATTAAATCAAAGGACACACTTTTAAACTGAGTAACACAATAGTAAAGTAATGAATATTGACAAAATGAAAAGGAAGTCAAATTAGAAAATATTATCCTGATGTGGTCTTCATTTTATTCTACTAACCCTCTTTCTACATTATCTTGATACCCAAAGTAAGGTTTACCATTATTCCCTTTTAGTGATCAACTTTCCTTCACCATATCCAACCCCTGTAGCTAAGCTAGGATGCTCAAAAATTTCAGAATCCACCCATTTTGTTTTATTGAAAACATGTGTGTGTATTTGTGTGTGCAGGATGTTTATGTTTGTATGTTTATATGGCTAAGTGTACACATGTAAGTGTGTGTGTGTGTGTATGAAGAGAGAGAGAGAGAGAGAGAGAAAGAGAGAGAGAGGAGGGAGGGAGGGAGAGGGAGAGGGAGAAGGAGAGGGAGAGGGAGAAGGAGAGGGAGAATGGTAGGGAGGACACAGTGTATACATGAAGTATTAGTAATATTGGTATATTGGAACTAGCCTTACGTTGTGACCTTTGCTTTTCTTTGTTTCATAAATCATTGATCACCTTCCCCATGGTTCAGCTGTATATAATCACAAGTGATTTAGCAATGTAGGATTAAAATATTTGAATTAGGGGTCTATTCTATATCAGTTACCTTTTCATTGCTGGGGCAAAATAAATGACATGACAGAAATGACTGAGGGGTAGATGTATATATTTTGCTTCACTGTTTACAAGGTACCATACCACCATTATAGGAGAGATATAGGAGGGTGGGGAGGCACAGCAGTATTCACCTAGATATTGTCTCCCTCTGTTTCTCCATCTTTCTGCTGTCGCCCTATCTCTCAATCTCTGTCTCTCTGTCTGTCTCTGTTTCTCTCTCTCTCTCTCTCTCTCTCTCTCTCTCTCTCTCTCTCTCTCTTCCCTCTCTTTCTCCATTTAAAAATTCATTTCATATGGAACAACCAAGATTGAGTGTGGTCCAATATTCCTTTTGAAATATCCTCTCCTCTGATATCAAAGACGTGCAATCTTCATCCAGGTGCTCCAAGTTCTAGTTAGGTTGGTGATGATGATGATGATGATGATGATGATGATGATGATGATGATGATGATGATGATGATGAGCCACCTTCACAGGGCTTAAGAATTATTTATACCTAAGGAAAGCTATGTGCAACTTGACAGTCCACATTACCCTTGGAAAGAAGGGCCTCACTGTGGCTTTCCATTCCTGGATGTTTCCACAGTTAGCAGAAAATAGGAGTTGTTTTAGTTTAGTTGACATTGGCCCATCTCTGTCCTGGTTAACCTTCTCCATTTACTGAATATTTTCATAATTCAGTTTCCATCTATGAAAACATTGTTGATTTTAAGTAGTCTTCTACTTATCAACTCACCAGACATGAATAATTCCCTAAATCTTTCACCGTAGTGAATAATTTTGGAACTATACCTCTATAGCTGAACTAGGTTGCATTGAAATTTCAGTGAGAAATAAATCAAATCAAGAGGAATTAAGCCCTTATCATATGCTATGTTCAGTGTTATGCTCAAGTAAGCATTTCCTGATCTGCTCATTCTTCTAATCTTTCTACGTTGCAAAGTCATCCTTCCTTTGGCATTTTGCTATTATCTTTATAAAATCCATCTCTTATCTTCTCATTGCCTAATTAACTGTGTGTAGTACATGTGTATCTGTATTTGCATATGTGTGTGCATGTGTGAGCATATGTGTATGCATGTGTGTGCACATGTGTATGCATGCATGTATGCGTATGTAGATATGTGTATATGTGTGTGAATATGTGTATGCACACATGTATGTATATATTCATAGCATGTGTTTGATTCCTTATCACCCATCTAATCAAACTGCTTATTTTATTCTGTTTTGTTAAAAGATCCTACAAAGTGTGTTTTTAAAAGTGTGCCTTATCTTTTTAATCTTTCTCAGTTTATTTTTCAGAAACCTCTATCCTCTTATTCTAATACATTCTGGGCTCTTCTGGAAGCATTACTGATCAATTAACAATAATTTCAGAAATTTAAACTTAGCAAATTAAGTTGGAGAAATAAAGTTGGGGTATTACTGAGAGACCTAAAAAGGAAAAAAACAAAGTTATATTTACTCCTACAAATCTGATAGCAAAGTTTATTGTTTAAAGTATCGTCTGAAACCATTGGAAATCCGTGGACAAATCCAGCTATAATAGCAAATACTGGTCCTGTAGATAGCACCTATCTATTTTCCAAAAGAGTCTTATACAGGAATGATTCCTTCTTGAGAGAATCCTATCATGAGTGAATAAAGTTGTTAGGTCTGTGAGAGTGTCTTACCTCAAGGTAATTCTCTATTCATTCCATCAGTTTTTTTCTTATAGCTCTAGGCCCAGAGTCCTGTGTTTTGTGGGCTGTCAGGGTTTGATGGCTATACCCAGAAACTTTACTCAGAAGCCATTCTCAAAACAAAGGAAGGTTTTTTTGTAATGTTGTAAAAATGTCTTATTGGGTTCAAATGTTTCTACCATTTTCACTTGACATTTCCAAGAGGAACAGATTAGACTGGACTGGACATCAAGTGCAGTATGTTTTATGAGTATGTATGAGGACATGTATGATTTTATATACATCACAAGCATGGAGGTCATTAGAGAACATTAAGTGCCCTGGAGGTGAGCCACTCTGTGGATTTGAGAACCATCCTCAAGCAGTAAATAAGTCTTAACTGCTGAACCAGTCATCTCCCTTGTCCTAAGTTAGTTGTCTTAAAAGTTCACCTACCCAAAAGTTAAATGTACTTGAGCATGCACAGTATTTCCTGAAAAAAATCTATTAAACTATACTATAACTAACACCCTAATTGGCAAACTTGTTGCATTTTAAAATCCAGTGTCTAAGTTTGTAGTATAGCAAGTTTTAAAGTCCTTTAGTCATCAAAAAGCAAATATTAATAGAGTAACCAAACAACAGTATTTTTCATATTTCTCTGTGATTTAAATTTGTAAACAGCATCAAAACTGTTTTCTCAAAAGAGAAGCCACTTAAATTTTTTTTGCAAATAGAACTTGCTAGCCTTCCCAAATCTGAGCTTTGCAAGTATAGTATTGAGTGTCTCTCTATGTGAAACTAAAAAATTCTAGTGACAAAAGACAATATCTTTTTTATAGGAAACTATAATATCACTTGTGCATTTTATGAATGAACCTCATACTGACTGACTACATGGCAGAGGAGTATTATTTTATACACAAAACTATGCTGTTCTAGGATTCAAAACAATGAAAGAGATAATGGAAGAGAGAAGGGGTTAATAACCAGCAAAGCTCTTTAAATATATTTCTGAAGTTGAGCATGTCAAATCTATGGGGAATTATATAAATGAGTTAATTTAGATTACTTAATAGAGCAGGACATTAGAATGTTGAGAAAAGTAATCTATTATTCTGATTTTTCAAATAATGAAGGGAAAGGAAATTTGAGCTAAGTAGTCATCATGCCATCATACTAAAAACAAGTTCTTTTGCCTTGTGTTGTATGACTTGTTTTATGTAATCATAGAACACTGAGATACCTTTTTGTAATTGATATTGTCAGATGCAATTGTAGATCTATTACCAGATGCAGTTGTAGCAAGGAAGAAAACCTTATCTTCTATTTCTGCTATTGACTTTAGAGTATTTGTGGAATGGTGTGTCCAGATTGATTTTAAACATCACACTTATAGAAGGAAAGCAAAAAATATATGTTTTGAATATTAGAGGAAATACAGACTGCTACAGTTTCAAAGTCATAACCTTCTGTATTAGCTGAAATATGTTTATTGCTCTGACATATGGTGTTTTATATGTTGGCTGAGAGAGGAAGGAAATGAAAGTGGTTGTAAAGGCATTTGCAAATTAATCTGTATGTTTCAAGAGATGTTATTGGAGAATTTTTTTGTATTTAAATCTTTTACAAACATTATAAAATTCTATATCTACATACATGATCCAGATACTAGATAACCTGACCTAGACTAGGAAAGTATCCTATGGTCTCCAAACCTTGAGATTCTTAAATGCCACTACCTCAGAATTAAAGACACATAACAAAATTGCAGCTTCATTTACCTGTATTTGTAGTGACTTCCCCAGGATATTCTAGACTGCAGCTTCTACTAGTTCAGAATATAATGATCTTTCACGTATCCAAGAATCCTCTTCAGTTGGCTGTGTGGTCCCAGTACGTGTGGTGCCCCTTGACACACATTTTCCTCTAATTCTTTCTCTTCATTCTCCATGGGACTCTTCAAGCTCACCCTAATGTTTGTATGTGGAACTCTGCATCAGCTCCAATGAGTTGCTATATAAGGTCTTTCCAATGATGGTTATACTAGACTTAGGTCTCAGAAAATTCTGCAGGCAGGATAGGTCGAAAGTGTTTTGGCTGGGTTGATGTATCAATTCTTCCACTTGAGGCGTTGCCTTATTACAGAAGATGGCAAGTGTACGCCATTTTTAGGAAGTTTTCTAGGGTTACTCTTATCGGTTCCATGAAGTTTTCACTGCACTAGGTTTCTACACTCCCCCTGAAATTCTCCCCAATTCCAGTCAATTCTCTCAGTATTTCTTCCCTCCCACCCACCCATCCACTTGGTTCCCACATCCCTCCCAGTCTGCCAGGGAAATCTATTCTATTTTCCCTTCCCAGGGATATCCTTAAGCCTGTAGAGACTGAGCTAGATTCTCTGCATGTATATTATTGCTGACTAGCTTGATTCTTGTAAGGTAACTTAAAGTGAAGGCCGGGGCTGTCTTTCCCATTTTCCCTGTGTGTTGTGTGGGACCCTTTTCTTCCTTTTAAGTTGTCTAAACCAATCTTGATGTGATGGTATGTGACCGCTCTTATTGGGGCTTGTTACGCTGAATTTAGTAGAAGGGAGGGAGAGAGAAATTTCACTTAGAATGTAATATAGGAAACAAGAATTAAAAACTTATTCAGTAATCATTTATCATCCTACATACAAAATCTTCATTATCCTAGCCACATTTACCTCCTGCCAACATCTATACTGACATTCCTTTCAAACAAATTCCTTTCAACAACTCCTGAATGTGATGTTGTTTACCTCTTTCTTTTTTTATTGGATTTTTTTTGTTTTACATTTCAAATGTTATCCCCATTTCCAGTTTCCCATCCACAAACCTCCATCTCATCTCCCCTCCCCCTTCTTCTTTGAGGGTGCCCCCTCAAATACCCATACCTTCCTGCCCTCACTGATATTCCCTTTCACTGGGGATTCCAGCCTTTACAGGACCAAGGTCTTCTCTTCCCATTGGTGCCCAACAAGGTCATCATTTGCTACATATGAAGCTGGAGTTATGGGTCTGTCCATGTGTACTCCTGGGGACTCTTAGTCCGTGGGAGCTCTGGTTGGTTGGTATTATTGTTCTCATGGAGTTGCAAACCCCTTCAGCTCCTTCAATCCTTTCTCTAATTCTTCCAATGGAGACCCCATTCTCAGTTCAATGGTTGGCTGCTAGCATTCACCTCTGTATTTGTCATGCTCTTCAGAGCTTCTCAGGAGACAGCTATATCAGATGGAGATGAGAGAGCTTCTGTTTTGAGAATGGATTCTGTGGCTGATGAGGAAGTCCCTATTGGTTTTATTATTGCCTAACAAGAGCTAGGAGTGACATAGTATCTGAAACACATTAGACAATCCACACTGGAAAGACTTTGTGGTTTAATTAGAGAAAATCTGGAAAAATTTGAGTAAGGGTGACCTTATTGGAAGATCAGCAGTCTCAGGTAACCTGGATCCTGAATCTCTCACACACTGAGCCACCAACCAGGAAGCATACACCAGGTGATGTGAGACCCTCAACATATATACAGCAGTGGAATGCTAGATTTGGACTAAGAAAAGATGTAGAAAAACCTCGAGTGGGGATGTCTGGTGGGGTGGGGGTAGGGGCATTCTCTTGCAAATGGGGGTCAGGGTAGGAGGAATGAGGTATGGGTTGTGGAACAGTCAGAGGGCAGACCTGGATGGGTGTAAAGTCTGGACTTTAAAAAAGATTAAAGAATAAAATAACAGCTAGAAAAAAATTGTTTAAAATTTGATTATTCACTGGATATTTTAAGAGAACTAAAATGTTTAAAACAATTATCCTGTACTTACATTGGCTTAAAATATTTCATGGTAGCAGAACAATGTCTTTGACTTATTTTGTCACAAAGCTTGAATCTCTGTTGGAAAACCAGTGCAAGAAAGAAAGGCTGGGTCCTCAAACAACATATATTGCTTTATCTTTGTATATTATAACATAAATTATTCAAGAAACCATTAAGTATTCCTCCCAAAATGAATATCTTAGTTTCTAGTTATGAGAGCTGAAGCTTCTCCAACAGGTAATAGTTTTTGAAAAGCAGAGAGAAAGTTATATGTTATATTTAATTAAACATGGATTAGAGAATCCCCTCCTTGAATTAACATCAAGACATATTTAAAAAGAAACAAAGACCATAACAAATATAATGTTCCTTTTTACTTTTTTGAGATTATTATTACAACATTTTCCTTTCCTTTTCTTGCTCTATACCTTCCCATACAACCACCACATTCCCCCAAATCCATTGTCTCTTTTTTAAATGGTTACTGCATACATATATGTACTTACTTGCCTTGCCATCAACTACTAATCTTAAAAGAATCAGTACCTGCTTACCCAGGAGCATCAAGAACCAAGTAAATGTAAGAAATGTTAATAAATACATAAATGATCTAGGAACTGATAATACCTTCATCAATCTTATCATTGGAATTATGTTACACTCTCACTTTACAGACTTTCCCCATGCTCCATGAAGTCATTTAGTTTCTAACTCTCTGTGGTTCTTGGCATTTACAGTATTCTAAAGATTCTAGGTTTTGTGTGCTTCTAAAAGTCCAAAATCTAAATATTATAAATATTTAGGAAAACAGAGGAATGTTAGAGGAAGAAATGAGAGCAAAGGAGGTGTGTGTGTGTGTGTGTGTGTGTGTGTGTGTGTGTGTGTGTGTGTGTGTGTGTAGAGTCAGGGAACACCAAATGCTCAAGTCCAAGTGGGTTAAGGACCTCAAAATAAAACCAGATACACTGAATCTAATAGAAGGGAAAGTAGGAATGAGTCTTGAATCATTGGCATAGGGGGCAATTTCCTAAACATATCTCCAAGGGCTCATGATCTAAGATTAAGAATTGATAAGTGGGACCTTATGAAACTGTAAAGCTTCTGAAAGGCAAAGAACATAGTCAATAAGACATATCAGCATCCTACAGATTGAGAAAAAATCTTCACTAACCCCGTATCTGATAGAGGGTTAGTATCCAAGATATTTAAAGAACACAAGAAGCTTACCATCAAAGAAAAAGGAACTTGAACTTTCCATCATATAGAGACTTGAATGAATAGAATGTCATAGAAAACTAATCTTTATTAGTTACATTTCAGGGATCTATTTCTGCATTCTATGTATCAGGGAAATAGTAGCACATATTGCTTATATGATGTGAAACAGTTCATCCAGTTTTGTGATTTGTGATGAAGTTTTTTTTATAAGAGATTAAAAGCATGCTAAAGTCAGTAAGCCAAAGGAAATAACACATTTATATCATGATCTGTCACAATATAAATATTTTGGGAACAATAATATTACATATAAAATGTGTATAAAACTTTACTTTCCTTACATAGTGAATGCGATTATAGGTAGCTGATTAAGAAGTATATAGCATATAGCCAATATTTGTTTTACTTTAAATGCAAATGATGATCCAAAATAATATACTCTTCTCTGTTTCTAGTAACTTTAATTGTTGTCCCACAATGACAATGAGTTTGCTTGGTGTTTGTCACTATCAGACACACAACAAGACTAGCCAGGTTCACATTCTAAAAACGAGGTCTCTCTTAAAGCAACTCCAACATAAAAGCTCCAGGAATTGAAAGACTCCAAACAACAATGCATTGTCCTGGGGGACTGAGTTTTGACGTCTCAGATACAACAGAATACGCAATTACATTCAGTCATGATTATTCTCAGGTTTAATTTCTTCTTGACAATTTCTAAAAAGAAAGAAACAAGGAATAACCTTTTCCAGACCTCTGATAGTAAATTTTTTTAAAGAATCTGTAATTTTTGTGTCCAAAATACTTAAATTCTTTAGTTAACTGTCATATCTTAATCCCAATTTCTCTTCTATTTCAAATAAGAAGAGTTAAATAACTCTGAGTAAGAAAGTGAAATTTTCCTCCTCAATGTCTTGTTTCTTAAATCCCATGTAAACATTGCACTCCACAATTAATTCTCTTCTGACTGTGTAAACAAAAACAGAAGCAACTTTTACTGGGAACATTTTCTTTTTTGTCCTCAATTAAATGATTCTAAAGTAACACAAAATCCATTACAGGAGGCTCACCCAACATCCTAAGACTAAACAATAGGCTAAGGTAAGTTTGTAAAAAGAATAGAAAAGCTGTTTTCCATTATTCCCTTCATAATGAGTTTCTTTAGCAAGAGTTAAATTTCTTAAAAATCAAAGACAAAGTGAAAACAATTGATATTCAGGGATTGGATCATGGAAAGTTGTTGAGCATCTATGGCAATCATAAAGACATTTGAACAAAGTAATTTTGCATATTTTTACTTTATATTATCTGGATTATTCTTGGAGTATCAATAGAAGTAGGAGAAAAAGTCTTTTTATTTGTATTATAATTTAATTCAACACTAGTTGGTGGTGTTGCATTTCATAAATATATATAATGCATTTAGTCATCTTCAATATCATATTACATATTATTGACCTTCTATATCTATAATTATTTACTGCCATCTACTAACTCTATTGTTTTCTTTCCCTTTTATTTCTTTATTATTGTTAGATCTCTATATACTTATGCAACTACAAATGTGACCTGCTATATCCATTTAATGATGTGTGTGTGTGTGTGTGTGTGTGTGTGTGTGTGTGTGTGTGTGTGTGTTCAGGGCTGACCAGTTGGAAGTGGATAGCAAATAAGGAGTTCTTTCCTAGAGAGGAGGGATTCCTAATTTCTCATTATTTATTAATTAGATATAGTTTTCCGTTTATGGGAAAAATTCTTGTAAAATTTCCTACATCTATACTATGTTACTGAGATTTCATATGTATAGCTTCTTTAAATAAAAGTTACAAACTTGCAATACATGTCCTGGTTCTCTAGATCTTACAATCTTTCTGCCTCTTCTGTATTGTTTCTTGAAGCTTAGGCATAGGGTTTGTGTTGTAGATGAATTAGTTGGGATTCGGAACATAAGTTGTTATTCTCTGCCTTTTTACAAGTTATGTAATTTTGTAAAGGTCTGTTTCTACTGCAAATGGATGCTTCTTTATGAGGTGAGAGCTACACTTAACTGTAGGTATTAGGATAAGTTTTTAGCATGCCCTTGCGAATTGTATAGTCTGGTAAAATCATAGTGTTAGGTGCTTCTCTAAATTCCATGGACTCCTCAGCCATGGACAGCTGCTTAGGTTTATAGTTTTAAACAGAAATGTCCTACTTTCCAGAGGTATTTAACTCTGATTTGCTTATCTCCAGGACATAAAAAACATATTTAAAGTCTTATTGATTTTTTGTATGATTTTGATTTATTTATTTTGATTGATTTTCTCCTCTACTTATTGAATTAAAGTGAGATAGCTACTAAGTGAATACATTTTAAACAACTCCAAAATGCAAAATGTTTTTTATATTTCCCAAAGGATCATAGCATTCTGTACTTTGATCATAATGCCCCCTTGAACTTAAATTCCATAATCCCAGATAATATTCATTCAATGACAATAATGTATTCTATGCCAAAGGATCATCCTCATCATAGTAAAGTGTTTTATTCCTTGATGGATTGCTACTCAGAACTATTCTAACTATGACTAAATCTACCAAAAAAAAGTATAGAATTTCCATGCTGAAAGGGATGTCTTTAAAAAGTAAACTCCCAGTTCTTGTTTCTACAAATAATTGGCATTTGTAATGAATCTACAAAATGAAGGAGAGTTCCTTGTTATTCCAACAGCAAATTAATTGTTGGCTTGAGTTGTTTTCTCTTAGACAAAGTGTGGTTTTGTGAGTTCATTACCATTTTATTAGGAAGGAAACTTATAACCCACTTTCCATGACAAAAACACGTGTCATTGATCACCACAACTATAGATATCATCCCCTCCTTTGCTTTGAGGTTTAGAGTAGTCACTCAACCAAAACGAAATTTTCTATTGATATAAGAGACCTGTTTTACATACAGTGTATTTTACTATAAACAATATCTAAAGAGGTAGATGTCAAATACATTTCCTGACTTCCCACCCTTCAAATCTTTCAGGTTTAAGATTTGAATGATACCTTCTCAATATACTTAGAAGTATATTTAAGTGTGTTGTTATTTCTCTAAGTACTTAGATCCATTGTTGCCTGATCTAATAAGTTTTGTATTTCAACTTCACTTGTGGGCAGTCAAAGTTAAGTAGATATTTAGGTTTAAACCAATTAGAACATCTGTCTGTATATTGAACTAGGAGACTGCAATCATAATCACAAGTAAGTACACTTGTTTTAGATCAAAAATCCATTACATAGAGCCTTGCATGGAGATTTCTATCTTTTTTGATTTATGAAAAGTTTTCTTAGGAAAAAAAATCAATAGTGGGATAATATAAGAAGAGGAAAAGGAACAAGGAGAAGGTAAGAGTAGTTTCCAGTAAAACTGAAAATAGTAGTATGTATTCACCTTTTTATGAGTGCTGATACTTTATTTGCAAAAATGACTATGTAATTATTAGGTGTCTGCCTAATATATGAGGAGCCAGAAGATGGTGCATGATTTTCTGAGATGGAGTTAAAGATGACTGTAACCCATCATGTGACTGATGGAAATTGTTCTAGAATCCTTTAGGACAGTAGCCAGTGCTCATGATTGCTCAGACGTCTCTAAGGCTTCTGTTCAACTTTTTAACCAGTTTTAGTATTATCATTTACACATGTTCTTTCCTATTATGTTGATAGATCACACATCAAGAGTTAGAACAAAGTGAGAAAGAGCCCAGGTCTACAGGCTGTAACATGAACTCAGGTTTGTCTCATCTACTCTCCACTGAGACATTTAAGAGGTGACTCATGAGATAAAAAGAAACTCAGATTCAGATTTCTGTCTAAATCCTTCTGTTCATTTTGATTTCAATGACGTTTATGTATTAGATCATGATCAATACTGAAAGACCTGTAAGCACCCATTGTCCTTTAGATCTACTCAGCTATTCCTTTTCTAAATCCTGCACACACAGAGCTTCCTTTGTCAAAGCCCTGTCCCAAATAATTGAATGTTGTCAAATGCCTGAGCATCTATAACTGCACATACAGTATTGTGTATTTTAACCCTCACTACTTTTTCTCACATAAACTGCATGCCCAGATTCACATGACTGAGGAGGCCCTTCTGACTTTCACTTTTAATTTTAAGTAGGATTTGTCCTGTCTTCTCAACATAATAATGTAGCAAATTCAAAAGCAAATAGCCTCTGATTTGTGCTCCAACAATTCTCAATTAGTTAAAATGAGTTTCTACACCAATATATAAGACTCCATAGCACTGTGCTTTGAAGATTTGCCATTCAAAACCAGTCCTGGTCATGTCTTGTGACTTGGTAAAAGAGGAACAACTTGGCTGCATATTTCACTTCTACTTTAATTTTAAAATGTTTCATGACTGTTTCATCTTTGTCTGTGTATCCCAATGTGCTCAAAGACATTTAAATTTGAGAGATGTTATTTAAGTTTCAATATGATGATATTTGAAGTTGTAGCAATATTACCTTTAACTTTGTAGGATAAATATGTCTCTTAGTGATCTCCAGAGCTCAGAGCTCTGACTAGCACTCTGAAATCAATATAGTACATCGATAAGGGATATTTGGCAGAATCTCTTAATTTAAGATCTCCTTTAATGGTATTATAATCAAGGGATAGAGAAATGTCAATTTAGTGCAACCACTGAATGTACACTCTTTTGAAACATTAATGGTGGTGAAGCAGTTTTGTCTTTTTGTTGAAGGCGATGGCAATAATCACGGCTATCCTAGTATGCACTAACCAGGCATGCTCTTCCACATTCATAGTCCTAGTATTTGGGAGCCTGAACCAAAAATATAGCAAATCCAAGGTCAAACTTGGCAACACTTTTACTTCAAGACGAGCCTGAGCTATATAAAGACTCTTTGTATAACACTATCAGTAAAATGTTCTTCTGATGCCAAGTGATATAGAGTTAAATTTGGGTCATAATCTTCAAAGTAACAATTCAAAATATGATAACCCCCAATACACAAATCTTAGATGCTGACAATGCTTGAAATCTGATGTCGTGGGAAGATTGCAGCATGAGACAGAGCAGCAAGAGCTGGGTCATTTTGTCTTCTACGACATACCTATCCTATATGTGACTAGACACATAGTAGCTCCCTTTTAGAGTGTGTATTATAGCCTTCTTGTTTAGTATTTCAGAATAATTGGTTTTATGTCAACTTGGCACAAATTGGAATCGCTTGAGTAGGGAGCCTTATGTAACGAACTGTCCTAATTCCCTTAAGTGATGTGGAAGTCCCCATCTCGATTAATTTTTCATAACACATTTTCTGGTAGCAGTCTAGGTGTTAAAGGGATGACAGAAAGAAAATGAGTCTATTGGCGGGATTCCCTCTTACCACTAAGCTGGTTTACTTAGTTGCTGCTGCTGCCACAGAGTCCTTTCTTGATCCCAGAACCAGCATCTCCAAGCAGCATTTGGACCAGGGACCAGTGGCTCTCCAGGAACATTCCAACTGCTCTCTCTCCTGAATTACAAGTACCAGAAACAGCTTATTCTCATCTGTTTTTTCCCTCACTTCCCTTTATATTGTATAAAAATAATAATATCAAGGACTATGAATCATCTCAGATCTCATAGTGCCTGCAAATCATACTTTTCTGACTTTCTGGTGGCTAATGGGAAACACAAGATTCTTAAGACAGACATTTTATAGTGAAAATTCACAGCAGTGAAAAAAGAAATATTTTAGATCCAATTTCTAAACTACAACATGGGTTGAAATTTATGTATCTTTGACTTACTCACACAATGAGCAAATGGATCTTCTCCTCAAAAGGCGTGAGCGAAGGAAAATGGAATAGAGGGAGTTTAGGATGTAATTTAAATAGCAGCTTATTTTGTTTGAACTTGAAATAAGTATTAAGAAATATTTTATCACATTCACAGTTGGTCTGGTAAACTTAAGAACAGTGAGAACCTTTGGCTTTTAGAAGATTCTGAACTGATTATGGCAACCATGGATATGACCAAAATATATTGTATTCTCTTATGGAATTTACAAGATCCAAGAAGCAGAGATGTTTAATGACTTCAGACATGAAAATTGTTTGTCTTCAGCAATGAGAACCTCATATACTTAATCTGGCTCAAAACTATGTTGTCCATGAAGGTTACATTAGTTAAATCTATGTATCAGTTTATTGAATTAGTGGCTATTGATAGATAGGAGATATTAGATGGAGATATGATAGATAGGGGAATAAATAGAGATGGATTCATGGATGAGCCCAAACACAGACAAACAGACAGACAGACATATGAATTAAAGCAGAGATAAATAAGACATAGTTTAAGCTACATTTTTGGAGAACCAACTGTATATAATTGGGCTTATCTTTCCAAGTGTTATACTGGACTAAGAAGCCTGGGATTCTCTTATCACAAGTCTAGAGAAAATGATAGCTTAGAGAGAAGAAAAATGATTTTAGGTTGCTCCTTGGAAGTTAGCTGTCTCCTGTGAGATGGCTTCATCATTCTGAGGCAAACCAAAGTGGCTACACCAAACAGATTGACAAAAACAAAAAAGGACTTCATGTGGGGAAGTATAATCAGCTTGGCTGCTAGGTTTCAGTTTCATGATTTTTCTTCTGTCCCTGTTATGCCATTCATGTCTCATTTTCACTGATAAATGAACTAACGTTCATGTAGCAACCTAAGAGGCTGTGAATTAGACTGATCTAATTTGGTAGCTCTAAAGAGAAAGTCTTTAGTGGGATTTCTGACTGCACAAATTCTCCATGCAAAGAAGGATACAATTATTTAAAAGATAATCCATTTGGATTTGATCCTGTTTTGAGCTAAATATGCCAGACTTATTTTTGTCATTATCTTTGCTGATGCAAAATAGAAAGAGCTAGCCAATCTTCCCAGTGTTTGTGCTGTTTGTTTCCTGATAATATCCTGCATCTGGCGATTTCCAGTTTCTACGAATTTCCTTCATTTTGTAACTTCTTCAGAATCACTTATGTGATAGTTCCATGGGAGATGAGTATAAATTGTTCTATTCCCCAAGAAAGGAATTCCTGGTTTTCATTACCAAGAAGCTTCCTATAATTATTTGTGAATTCAACTTATTTCAGTTTTTTTCCCCTGCAGGATAGTATTTCTTCTAAGATTTATTTTGAGTCTTTCGTATGTGCATCTCTCTATGTGGGGCATGGGCACTCGTGAACCCAGTTATCCAGGGAACATGCCAAATCCAATGGAGCTGGAGTAATAGGCAGTTCAAAGATGCCTGGTGTGGTCATTAGGAACCAAGCTCTAATTCTCTGGAAAAGGAGCAAATCATCTCAAGCTCTAGGCCATCACTTTAGGACCATTGCTGCAGCATTCTTGATACTGATTTACCCAACATTGTTACTTAAAAAAAACAAACTTATTTTAAATGTGCCTCTAAAGAATTCATCACAATCCTATTTTAAAATGTTCACACTTAACACACAGCGAAGTTCTTTTAATCAATGACACTAAAGCAATAGCTATAGTTACCAATGAAAAAAATTCATACAAGAGGATTCTGTACCAATGTTTTTCTGCTATATGACAGTACAGGTAGTCTACCATTATTAGTAATCCTTGTCTCTTACCTCTGACATTATCATCGTGGCCACTGGCATGTCTGAAAGTTGACTATCTATGAAGTGCAGCTCACTAGGCAACAAAGTTTAGGGAGAAAACTGATCAGATTCAACAACATAAACAGACTTAATATGACTGTGCAAGACTATATTATGAGGACTCAGAAAACAGATATGGACAATATTTTAAGAGGCTAGAAACCGGCATGGCCTAGTTAGTGAGTGAGATCTACTATGAAAACATCAAAGGGTAAGAAATTAATTACTTAAAGAATAATTACATGTATTTTATTTGCCTAGCCATAGAAAGGAAAGGAGTATATTTTCATTTTTCAATCTTACAAAATTATTGGAATGGACATATGGATCAATGTAAAAATAATTACTGTGCAAGTTTGAGAGCTTGAGTTTATATACCTATAGCCTTGACTGGTCTGGAGCTCAGTGGTACAGTATTTGTTTTACATGCCTGAAGACCTAGATTCAATTGTCTTATTCAAATTTGTTTATTTTAATTTAATCTTATTTTATTTTATTATTGTTTTTAGTTTTTAGATTCCTGTTAGTTTTCTACTGGGTAAGAGCAAGAAAGGATGTATATTTGGGGTGGTAGAGGCAAGATGTGGAGAATGTGAGGGGAGCTGGGGAGGAAAAACCAGAATGAAAACATTGTATTCAAAAAGTTATTTCTGAAACAAAGAAACAAACAAGGATCCTAGAACCCTAGTAAAGCAGGACATGATAAAACATGTCTCTAATCTCATCAGCCTTTCATTGAGATAGGAGGATAGCATGCAGAAACAGGAGCATCCCTAAAGTTCACAATGTTGACATGTGTACACAACATTCATAACTACTCACCCCACTACAGGAACACATACATGCACTTACAGGTGCATCATCACACATGCACATTATACACATATGCATACACACACACGTGATGCACACACATTAAACATACACAAATATAATGCACAAATAATTTCTTCAATGTTGAAAGGTGTTCTAAACTCTTGTGTATCAGATTATGAAACTCCACATGATTTTTAGCTAAAAATTTTGATAGAAGCCTAAAAGAAAGTTGATTATAAGAATTTTATCTACCACATATGAGTTGAAATCAATAAACAAATATCAACAAGGAAATGATATATAAGATTTATACTACTGTCAACTAGAGTTCTATGAATGTAGTGCTAATAATTTTGTAGGGAGGAAAATCAAAAATCCTGAAATGACTGTAATTGTCACTTTGTCACATAATGAGGTTTTTTAGAAATATCACAATTTTTCTTCTTTTTCTGTATGATCAAATACTCAAGCGACCATGGAAAGAGGAACAGCTGAGATCAGCTCCTGAATAGTGTTAAATATATGAAAAATTCACTGAATTTAAAGGGAAAAAGATGTTTTGTATTGGATAATAAGATTACTTGTTCTTTCTTTTTCTCTGCAGGGAGATATTATTTTTCTAGAAGATAATACTATTTAATATTTGTTCTAAAAAGAGGCACTTGCTCTACCCAGAAAGATTGCTCACTACAGAAATACTTTGAAAGATATTATAAGACAAAGTTTAAAAAGCAATGAAAATACACATACAAACCATGCACAGTGTAAGCTTTCAAACAAGGCTAATACATATTTAAAAAGCTATGTATTATAGTATGGACAATCTATTTTGTCATACATGACTTATTTCATTAATGCAAATATTCATATTTATACAAATGCATGCATACATTATGTATTAAATTGGCCTAATTACTTATAACATTATGACAGAAACTATGGCTATCATACATGCATATATTCATTTTTGTAAAATGTGTGCATAGACTATAGCTATCTGGTTAGTAATTAAAGTAGATTTAAGTGAGAAATAAATATTGCTGATGAATGGAGAATTATTCAAATGACTGTACATCATATCTGAAGGGAATTTTCAAGCTCTCTCTCCCTCCCTCCCTCCCTCCCTCCCTCCCTCCTTCCCTCTTTTCATTTTCTTTCTTCTTGGTCAGGAAGTCAGAAAATTGCATGCAAGAACTTTTACTTCACAGAACACAAACCATAAAGGAAGAATGTATGAGCTGCCTTGATATTTCTGTTGGGAACTGATATCATCTTCAGGAGAAAGAAGCTGTTCTATAAACCTGGAGCTCAGTTTTCTTCTCACCTACAAATTGTAGCCTGAAGCCCAAGGACACTGCTGGGTCTAGATACTTGTCTCTACTGCTGTTCTGGGATTCTTTATTTTTTTGTATTGTTCATAATTCTTAGTTTCCTTCCACATGATTTCTCCAAGGAATTCTAAGTTTATGTGCTTTATAAAATAAGTCACTTTAAAAAGGCTTATAAGCTCACTCAAATGTAAGAGCTAAATATATGTTAGCATAATCATAGCTATTCTCTTTTCTATAAATTTGCTATATCAAAAGAGGCCTTCATTCCCCTGAGATTTATGTTCTTGTTGTGTGTGTTCTGGCCATGGTTTGCTTAGGAATAACAGATAACTTTTATTTCAGTTCTAGGATCCTTCAGACTCTGTACAGTTGGTGAGTCTCAGATATTAATAGTCTATATAAGAATGTTCAGTTTGATTAATATGTCAAAACCCATGTTCCCATTATATAGTCCTCCTTTGATTTTGTAACATATCAATTGCAAGGAGAACTTTGTTATTTGTGTAGTCTTAGACACAAAGCTGAGAAGATATAAGAATTTTATTGCTAATAATTCAAAATATTAGTACATGATACCCTATGCATTAAATAGTATTCCAGATTCTACTTTCATAAAAGAAATTGTAATAACTGTAATTTCTCTCCAACATTTTTTATTTCTGTACTCAACATATTGTTACATTTGGTTTACTTTTATAAGAAACATGGTTTATAAACCTTGTTTTTCCAATTTGTAATATATTACTATAAATAATTATTTTTTGAAAGTTAATATCTTAAAGGGTAATATTTAATAAAGATGGAATAAGGAATATTATATAATTAATTTTTGAGAAGATAAGAAAACAGAGTATACGTTTGTCTTCAAGAAGCTGTATTTTAAAAAAAAAAATTTGAACTATGTTATTCAAGCCTGAGGCACATGCTCCTAACTTAGAGATGCTTTGTTAAGGAAACAGAGGATGAACTTTTTTAAGTATTATTTTATTTTGTTTTGTTTCTTGTTAACAAATGAACTCGGACTATCCACGTATGTTCAAACTCTAACTCTAAAACTTTTGCTCTCCGCAGACATTGTTAGTAAGGGTAAAGGAGAATATCTGAAACAACTTGGTTCCTTTGAGCAACTCACTGGCACACGACTCACTGCCAGTCTATGTCATTTCTTTACTCTTGAACTTTTTGTGTCAGTTGTTCTTTTTCCTCCAGCTAGGTGTTTGTTTGTTTTCCTATTTGAGGTTTTGTTTGCTTTTCCTGATATAAGATTAATTTTAGTACAAAAATATTTTTGCACATCATTTTCTAAACTTGATCACCTCGCAAATCCTTATTTGATTTCTTGAACTTAAAATGTCAGGTGTAAGGAAAGTTGTAATGTCAATGACATTGTGTTTTAAGTATGTGTGTTTGGGGTATCTGGAGCATATCACATTTTTAGTAGCTTTCTCATTGTTAACTTTGGAAAACTGATCATCTTTGGCTTGTTAGGATCTTCATAGTTGCAGTACAGTTTACAAACTCAGCACCAACTCCATGGAACTCCCGGATTACAAAACTAAATGAAATATTTTGATGGTAAATAATCAAGTCGGGGCATGTGGGTTTGGATTCTGTATGGTTTATGTGAACCAACATTGCGGAATTTAGTTTCAAAAGATCATACTAACCCTAACTTAACAGCACATCTGAGAGCTCTAGAACAAAAAAGAAGCAAACTCAACCAAGAGTGCTAGAAGGCAGAAAATAGTCAAACTCAGGGCTGAAATCTACAGAATAGAAATAAAGAGAACAATTCGAAGAATCAGCAAAACCAAAAGCTGGTATTTTGAGAGAATCAACAACATAGATAAACCCCTATACAAACTAACTAAAGGTACCAGAGGCAGTAGCCAAACTAACAAAATCAGAAATGAAAAGGGAGAGATAACAACAGAATTGGAGGAAATTTAAAAAATCATCTGATCCTACAGCCTATACTCAGCAAAACTGGAAAATGTAGATTAAATGGATGGTTTTCTAGACAGATACCACATACCAAAGTTAAATCAAGAGCAGGCAAACTTTTTAAACAAACCCATATCCCAAAGGAAAATAGAAGTCATTAAAAACCTCCCAACCAAAAAAAAGTCCTGGGTCAGATGGCTTTAGTTCAGAATTCTACCAGACTTTCAAAGAAGACCTAACACCAATATTCCTCAAACTATTCCATAAAATAGAAACCGAAGAAACATTGCCTAATTCAGCCTATGAAGCCACAATTACTCTGATACATAAACCATAAAAAGACGCAACAAACAAAAAAGAACATCAGACCAAACCGCTTCTGAATATCGATGCAAAAATACTCAATAAAATTCTCACAAACTAAATCCAAGAACATATCAATACCATCATTCAATATGATCAGGTAGACTTTATCCCAAGGATGCAACTTTGGTTCAATATGCAAAAATCCATTAATATAATCCACCATATAAACAAACTCAAAAAGATCACATAATCATCTTCATAGATGCATAAAAAGCATTTTACAATATACAACACCCCTTTTTGTTAAAAGTATTAGAGAGACCAGTAATTCAAGGCCCACACTTAAACATAATAAAGGAAATTTACTGCAAACCAATAGTCAATATCAAATTAAATGAAGAGATACTTGAAAATACCCCACTAAAATCGGGGAGAAGACAAGGATTCCCACTATCTCCATATCTATTCAATATAGTAATCAAAGTACTAGCTAGAACAATAGCACAACAAAAAGAGATCAAGGGGATACAAATTGGCAAAAAAAAAAAATTAAAAGTATCATTATTTATATACATGAGTGTCCCCAAAAATTCTCTTTGAGAACTTCTCCAGCTGATAAACAAATTCAACAAAGTGGCCAGATATAAAATTAACTCAAATAAATCAGAAGGCTTCCTTCATACAAATGATGAACAGTCTGTGAAACAATTAGGGAAACAATTCCCTTTACAATAGCCACAGACAATATAAAATATCTTGTAACACTAACCAAACACGCGAAAGACCTTTATGATAAGAACTTCAAGTCTCTCAGAAAAGAAATCAAAGAAGATCTCAGAAAATGGAGAGATTTCCCGTGCTTATATATTGGCTGAATTAACATAGTAAAAATGGTCATCCTACAACAAAAGGAGATCAAGGGGAAACAGATCGGAAAAGAAGAAGTCAAAATATCACTATTTGCAGATGATATGATAGTATATTTAAGTGATCCCAAAAGTTCCACCAGAACTACTAAAGCTGATAAACAACTTCAGCAAAGTGGCTGGGTATAAAATTAACTCAAATAAATCAGTAGCCTTCCTCTACACAAAAGAGAAACAAACCGAGAAAGAAATTAGGGAAATGACACCCTTCATAATAGACCCAAATAATATAAAGTACCTCGGTGTGACTTTAACCAAGCAAGTAAAAGATCTGTACAATAAGAACTTCAAGACTCTGAAGAAAGAAATTGAAGAAGACCTCAGAAGATGGAAAGACCTCCCATGCTCATGGATTGGCAGGATTCATATAGTAAAAATGGCCATTTTACCAAAAGCGATCTACAGATTCAATGCAATCCCCATCAAAATACCAATCCATTTCTTCAAAGAGTTAGACAGAACAATTTGCAAATTCATCTGGAATAACAAAAAACCCAGGATAGCTAAAACTATCCTCAACAGTAAAAGGACTTCAGGGGGAATCACTATCCCTGAACTCAAGCAGTATTACAGAGCAATAGTGATAAAAACTGCATGGTATTGGTACAGAGACAGACAGATAGACCAATGGAACAGAATTGAAGACCCAGAAATGAACCCACACACCTATGGGCACTTGATTTTTGACAAAGGAGCCAAAATCATCAAATGGAAAAAAGATAGCATTTTCAGCAAATGGTGTTGGTTCAGCTGGAGGTCAACATGTAGAAGAATGCAGATCGATCCATGCTTATCACCCTGTACAAAGCTTAAGTCCAAGTGGATCAAGGACCTCCACACCAAACCAGACACACTCAAACTAATAGAAGAAAAACTAGGGAAGCATCTGGAACACATGGGCACTGGAAAAAATTTCCTGAACAAAACACCAAAGGCTTATGCTCTAAGATCAAGAATCGACAAATGGGATCGCATAAAACTGTAAAACTTCTGTAAGGCAAAGGACACTACTGTTAGGACAAAACAGCAATCAACAGATTGGGAAAAGATCTTTAACAATCCTACAACAGATAGAGGCCTTATATCCAAATATACAGAGAACTCAAAAGTTAGACCGCAGGAGACAAACAACCCTATTAAAAATGGGGTTCAGAGGCTAAACAAAGAATTCACAGCTGAGGAATGCCGAATGGCTGAGAAACACCTAAAGAAATGTTCAACATCTTTTAGTCATAAAAATGCAAATCAAAAACAACCCTGAGATTTCACCTCACACCAGTGAGAAATGGGTTAAGATCAAAACTCAGGTAACAGCAGATGCTATGAGATGTGGAGAAAGAGGAACACTCCTCCATTGTTGGTGGGGTTGCAGACTGGTTTTAACCATTCTGAAATCAGTCTGGAGGTTTCTCAGAAAATTGGACATTGAACTGCCTGAGGATCCAGCTATACCTCTCTTGGGCATATACCCAAAAAGATGCCCCAACATATAAAAAGACACGTGCTCCACTATGTTCATGTGCCTTATTTATAGCCAGAAGCTGGAAAGAACCCAGATGCCCTTCAACAGAGGAATGGATACAGAAAATGTGGTACATCTACACAATGGAATATTACTCAGCTATCAAAAAACAACGACTTTATGAAATTAAATGAGCAAATGGTTGGACCTGGAAAATATCATCCTGAGTGAGCTAACCCAATCACAGAAAGACATACGTGGTATGCACTCATTGATAAGTGGCTATTAGCCCAAATGCTTGAATTACCCTAGATGCCTAGAACAAATGAAACTGAAGACGGATGATCAAAATGTGAAGGTTCACTCCTTCTTTAAAAGGGGAACAAGAATACCCCTTGCAGGGAAGAGAGAGGCAAAATTAAAAACAGAGACTGAAGGAACACCCATTCAGAGCCTGCCCCACATGTGGCCCATACATATAGAGCCACCCAATTGTACAAGATGGATGAAGCAAAAGTGCAGACCGACAGGAGCCGGATGTGGATCGCTCCTGAGAGACACAGCCAGAAAACAGCAAATACAGAGGCGAATGTCAGCAGCAAACCTGAGAACGGGACCCCCGTTGAAGGAATCAGAGAATGAACTGGAAGAGCTTGAAGGGGCTTGAGACCTCATATGTACAACAATGCCAAGCAACCAGAGCTTCCAGGGACTAAGCCACTACCTAAAGACTATACATGGACTGACCCTGGACTCTGACCTCGTAGGTAGCAATGAATATCCTAGTAAGAGCACCAGTGGAAGGGGAAGCCCTGGGTCCTGCTAAGACTGAACCCCCAGTGAACTAGACTGTCTCGGGGAGGGCGGCAATGCGGGGAGGGTGGGGAGGGGAACACCCATAAGGAAGGGGGGAGGGGGAGTGGATGTTTGCCCGAAACCGGAAAGGAATAACACTTTCAAAATGTACATAAGAAATACTCAAGTTAATAAAAAAAAAAAAAAAAAAAAAAAAAAAAAAAAAAAAAAAAAAACATTACTCTTCAAAAACATGGAAAGAGCAATTCTCAAAATCATCTTGAAAGGCAAAAAATTCAGAATAGCAAAAACAATTCTTAACAATAAAGGAATGGCTGGGAGAATCACTGTCCCTGACCTCGAGTCCTCCTAAAGAACGCTAGTGACAAAAACTGCATTGTTCTGGTACAGAGACAGAAAGGTAGATCAATGGATTGAAGAGGCAGAAATAAAACCACACACTTACGCACACTTGATCTGTGACAAAGAAGTCAAAAATATACAATGGAAAAAACAAAGCATCTTCAATAAATGGTGCTGGTCTAACTGGATGTCTTTATGTAGAAAAATAAAACTAGAACCATATTTGTCACCATGCACAAAGCTCAAGTCCAAGTGGGTTAAGGACCTCAACATAAAACCAGATACACTGAATCTAATAAAGGGAAAGTAGGAATGAGCCTTGATCAGTGGCATAGGGGGCAATTACCTAAACAGATCTCCAAGGGCTCATGATCTAAGATTAAGAATTGATAAGTGCGACCTTATGAAACTGTAATGTTTCTGAAAGGTAAAGAACATAGTCAATAAGACATATCAGCATCCTACAGATTGGGAAAAAATCTTCACTAACCCCGTATCTGATAGAGGGTTAGTATCCAAAATATTTAAAGAACACAAGAAGCTAACCATCAAAAAAACCAAACAACCCAATTAAAAATGTGGTATAGAACTAAGTTGAAAATTCACAATAGAGGAATCTCAAATGGCTGAGAAGCACCTAAAGAAATGTTCAAAGTCTTTAGTGATCAGAGAAATGCAAATAGAAATGTCCCTGAGATTCCACCTTACAGCAGTCAGAATGGCTAAGATCAAAACCTTATGTGACAACACATGCTCGCAAGAATGTGGAGAAAGAGGAGCAAATCCCCATTGCTAATGGGATTGCAAACTGGTACAACCACTCTGGAAATCAATTTGGAGGTTCCTCAGAAAATTGGAAATGCACCTACATAAAGATACAGAAATACCACCCCTGGGAACATACCCCAAAGATTCCCCACCATGCCACAGGGGCACATGTTCCACTATGTTCATAGTGGCATTATTTATGATAGCCAGAAGCTTGAAACAACCCAGATGTCCCATGACAGAAGAGTAAATATAGGAAAGGTAGTTCATTTACACAATGGAATACTACTCAGGTACTAAGGATGAGGACATCCTGAGTTTTGCAGGCAAATGGATGGAACTAGAAAATATCATCCTGAGAAAGGTAACTCAGACCCAAATATAATGGACATGCACGGCATGTTCATTCTAGTAAGTGAATATTAGCCAAAAAAATTAAAGAAAGCCCAACCATACAGTACACAGGACTCAAAAAGGTCAACAAGCTGAAGAGCCCAAGTGAGGACACCTTAGTTCCACTTGGGAGGGATACGAAAGCAACCACAAGGGGGGAGGGGGGAAGAATGGAAGGAAAGGGGATGGGGTAGTGGTAGGGGAACATAATCTGGTATTGGGTGGTGGGGAAAAGACTTAAACCCTGAGGACAAGCAGAAAGAATGGAAACAGGCAATCTCAGTAGGAAGGAGGCTGGAAAGTCCCAGAGACATAGGGAGTGAAAGACTCTCAGGACTAAAAGGGGGGACCCAAGATGAAATGCCCTACAGGAAGAGGAATCTTATTGAGTCCACCTCTAGCAGAAAGACAGGGCATAAAGTGAGGGATGGGGTTCCTATTCCACAGGCAAAGCTGTGACCCATAATTCTTCCCATCTGAAAGAAATGCAGGAATAGAAGTGGAGAAGAACCTGAGGAAATGAAGGTTCAGAGACATGCCCAAAATGGGTTCCAGCTGAAGGGGAGGTCCCAAGACCTGACACCATTACTGAAGCTATGGGGTATACACAGAAAGGGACCTACCATGACTACTCTCCAAAAAACCCAACCAGCAGCTGAAAGAGTCAGATGCAGATATGTGTACCTAAGTAATGAACAGAAGCTGCTGACCCCTTTGGTTGAATTAGGGAAAAGCTGGAGGAAGCTAAGGAGGATGGCAACGCTGTAGGAAAATCAGCGGTCTCAATGAACCTGGACCCCTGTGATCTCTTAGACACTGGACACCAACCAGGCAGCATACACCAGAGCAGATGAGTCCTCCAACACATATGCAGCAGAGGACTCCAGAGACTGGGTTCTGCCAGAGAAGATGCACCTAACCCTCAAGAAACTGGAGGCACTGGAAATATAGAGTTCTTGTGGGCTGGAAGGGGTGAGGACATCCTTGTGGAGACAGGGGGTGGGGAGTAGGTGGGGGTAGGTATGAGATGTGGAACCCTGGCTGGTTGGACCAGGAGGGGCATAAAATCTGGACTGTAAGAATAAATAAACAAGTAAATTAAAACATTTTTTAAAATCTTAAACTCTCTAAATATTTAATAATCACTTGAGACAAATTTCTCCTTCTCGGAAAAATATAGATTTAAGACTGATAGATTTCCCAGTACTGAAAGTACTTCACATTGAAAAAACTATGAAAAACTCAAGTGGTATTGCTCTGCACACAGGTGGATTAGTAAAGGAAGACATACAGATATCTGGAGAAAGAGAGCTGTCAGTACAGGTCTGTGAGGCATGAAGGCCAAGCATGGAATATTTTTAAGGGGACAATGAAACTTATTTCTTCCTTTAAGTGGTGAAAATATTGTCGAAAAACTATTTTGCTCACTTTGTAGTTTCATTTGTGTTAGAGAATGTGCTGATTAAGACTAAGTAATTCTTCTTACACATGGCAGCACCAAGAACTTACTCAAGTAAGCGATCTGCTAGGCATCCGATTCTGTGCAGGGTCCTTTTGTGTCATTTCCCACAGCCAGCTTCTGCCCCCAGGTTGCAGCCCGTAGTCATTGTACTTGTTACTGTTCTGCAGACTGGTTCCCTTTTGTTCAGCATTTTTAGTCATCACGTTTCCCATATACAATGTAGGTTTGGCGTAGGAAATAGCATACTAGCAAGTGCTGAGCTCAATCTGAAGCACCATTATAAATCCAGAATCTAACTGGTGCAGAGGAAGTATTTGACACAGCATGGTGAGGCATGCCTTCAAACCCATAATTAGGATCCAGCAAAGACTTGTGGATCTCCCTTATGTCTGACAGGGCTGCACAGATAGAGTGTAGAACAGTCAAAGCTCTTCTATGATTTCTCTGAGAGGCTGTTTTCCACTGTGTACCACTTTTTCCTTCCTTTTCCATTTCCCTTTCTTGATGGCTGACTGGCATGGATGTCAATGTAACAGCTAGAAAGAACCAAAAACAAATAAATAAATCAGTGACAATACTGTATTTTTTCCTGTGAGAGAAAAGAGAGTGCCTCACTTCTCAAGTTTTAATTCACTAATATACTTACACAGAGTTTAAAAAAATAAAAGAATGGTTGTTTTTTAACCTCTATATTTTGTTTATTTTCTTATTATAATTCTAAAAACACTTCAAAATACAGCTGGTGGTACATTATTACTGTTTATGTAAGCATTCTAAAATAAATTGGTTTATTAATCAAGGAAAATCAAGATTGTGAATATAATCCCTGGAATTAAGTAGGCCAAGGCAGGTGAATGAATATGACCTTGGTGTGTGTGTGTGTGTGTGTGTGTGTGTGTGTGTGTGTGTGTGTGTGTGTAACTTAGGCAAGCCTGAAATACATGAGACATACTTCTAAAACAACAGTACCTTCAAATAAACAGTGAAAAACAAAACAAAAATCTTGGAAAGGAAAGAAAGACCCAAAATATAACAAAAAAGAAACCAAGCTACTAAAAACAATGTATTCCTAAGCCAAATTATCCCAATCATTTTAGGGAGTGTTGTTTAGTTTGGTTAAGGAATTAGTCAATAACCTCAGTCACAGCCTTTTACAGCTCCCATAGATCACCTGAAATGTGTTACTGTGCTGGCAGCATGAACTCATTTGAAGTTGTAAGTCTTCAATAAGAGAAATATTTTTTTCTTTGAGAAACATACACAGCATTCTAACTGCCTGTTTATCTTGAAACAGTAAAAATATTATTATTACCTGAAAATATCAAACCTATGAAAGCAGAGTTAACTATGGAAATTTCCTTGACAGCAGACCTGGAAAAGCTGCTGCTTGATAACAACATTGTAGCGTTTTTGTCATTTCAGTACTAATGACAAGGGCTGCTCCTAGCTGTTATCAACTGTTGCAGGCATGCAGGTCAGGCTGTTCAGTTTTGTCTCTGGGGTGTGTCATATGGATGTCACATGCTGCGTGTCTTACATCTCTCTCTCTCTTTCTCTCTCTCTCTCTCTCTCTCTCTCTCTCTCTCTCTCTCTCTCTCTCTCTCTCTGCTGTTGCTAGTGGAACTCTGTTTTCAAACTTATGGGGACCACTTTTACCTTTGAACACTATGTCTCAAGTTTGGAGAAATCTTCCAATATACTGAAAGCCAATAGATTTTTCTGGTTATAGTACAGTCTCTATTTGATTTAACCAGATTTCTTCCCTACAAAACATAAATTTATGTGTTTTGGGGATATTCCCCCTGTGATTAAAGTCCTCTCAGACATTTCTTCCTCCTTGTATTCCTCTGTTTGCTGAGTTCCTATGTAAGTGGTTTTAAAGTCCTTACAAGTCAAATCTGTCAGGTTGAACTCTCACACACATTGTATATTAGGGTTCTTTATTATATGGGGAAAGAATCTCTTTCATATATACTGAACCAAAAAATGTTACCCAAAGGATTATTTGCCTGGTGCTGGGTGACCTCAACTATTGAGATTATGAAGAATGATCAGACCTTGATGGTTCACACCTAATGTGTATCAGATGAATTGTTGGATGGGTTTGTATATTGAGACATTATTAGAAGGTGGTCAGAAGTAGGAAGTGCAGCCTGGTGAAAGAAATTGCCCTAGTAAGATAGTTTGCTCCCTGCATCCTCTCATTGCTTCTGATTGGCTAATAAAGGAACAGCCTCCGTTACATATTCCTAAGGCATGATATTCACACTGCATGATCTTTCTGAAGGCCAAAATATCTATCGGGACTTCAATGAAAATATCTGAAGGCCTGTGCAAAATTAAAGTTTTTTTCGTGTGTGTGTGTGTGTGTGTGTGTGTGTGTGTGTGTGTGTGTGTGTGTGTGTGTTTAGGGGTGCATGGTGAACCTGGGTCTTCATGTATATATGGAGACCAGAGTTAAAATTTTCCTGAAGAACTTCGCGTCTAATATTGGGGGACAAAGTCTATTACCAAATCAGGAGCTCATTGATTTGCCTATCTGAAGAGTGAGATCCAGAGGTATTGGTCACCATCTCTGACTCTCTAGGACAATCACAGGTTCTGCCCAACCTGGTTTTTAAGTGTGTGGTAAGGACTAAACCCAGGTCTTTATGCTATAAAACAGTGAGCACACCTTTTTTCTCACAGAACTGTGGCTTAGATTTTTCAAAACTGACCTTAATTATGCTTTTTTTTAAATACTTCTTCCTTGCTTCTAGTCCGCCACCCACCAGAGGTAAGGGGGAAGAAAGGTTAATAGGAAACCGGAGTTGTGGTTCTGTTTAGAAATAGTTCTTTGAGGAAATTCCAATCTCATTTGGCAGCAGATGAGTCTACTAGCAAAACAGCAAACTAGATGCAGCTGCCAGAGTTCAGTTCAGTCAGCCATCACCTAACATGAATTAGTAACATGACCTGGAAAGAAACCATGAGGCTCTACCAATTGACCCAAGTCTGCAGAAGTGGCAGGAAGCAGCCAGAATACCACCAGAAGTTCTTTGGTGAGTTTCTCTCTAAGCAGTCACAACAAATGATGATCAGCAAAGAAAGCAAGGCAAACCAATGCAAGCATGTCATGAGGGAAGACCAGCATCTATGGAACTCAACAATGACCAGAAATAGTTGCAAGGCAAGAGCACCCTCCACTGTCTGTTGGGTTCTGCTATCCTCTTTCAAACATCACTCATTCTCTCAAGTGTCTCAAGCTCAAGCAAACCATCACATGCCTTTCGCCAAGCAACTTCCAGAAAAACACTACATATCTGCTTCAGCAAAACATCCTCTCACATGTGGACTTCAGCAAAACTTCATCTCATAAGACAAATTTCCAGGAAAAACATCCCATGATACAGCCAAGTCTCTAAAAGTACCAAAAAATCCTATGTCACAGAATTATCTCTCCATATAAGTTCAGGTATTTTGTAAAAATGCAAAGACTGTCAATTCTCCACAGAAAATGATCCCCAAGTTCATTCATGAATATGATCCTGTATTTATAGAAGAATTACTTTCGTTGCTTTTATTGTGATTTTTCAGTGCCACACCATATTCCACCTCATTTACCATCTGCATTTGATGATATGCAGATGTATGCAGGGTGTATGGTATGCTGTCCATCCAGACAATGAAAATGATGATCTCAGTGGGTTGACTCATGGCTGAGTCTCTAGCTAATTATTGTAATAATGACAGTGTTTGCCTTTGTGTTTTGATGACTTGTTTATTAGGATTGAAATTATACGACATATAGGTCAGGGTAAAAATTCAACAGCGTTTGTCTTGGATCATTTTCACTTGAGTATCTTTACCCTTTTTCCAAGATTAAACAGTCTCCATTTCCTCTGAAAAAGTCTTTTCTTCTGGAGAATTGATTGTAGCAGAAATCTAGAAACAATCATAATTGGTTTCAAGAAGGGAATGACTAAAGATAATTCTAGATTTATTGATAGGCTTCTCATTCTAAGAATAATGAATTATTTTCTTCTTAAAGCATCCTATGTATCCTGATCATAAATGATCTCTTCAATGTCCCAACTGGGGTATCTTAGGGACTCCTCAAATTCATGG
Organism: Rattus rattus; assembly: GCF_011064425.1. Classification (NCBI taxonomy): domain Eukaryota; kingdom Metazoa; phylum Chordata; class Mammalia; order Rodentia; family Muridae; genus Rattus; species Rattus rattus. The sequence continues at coordinate 158,340,581 of NC_046156.1, forward strand.
ATGTTTCTACTTAGTGATCATATTTTTATTATCCTAAAAGATATCATATGCACTCTACACAAATCTTACTTGGTCTTCATAGTATTCATTTTTCTAGAAAGACTATAGAGAGTTTAGCACTCTGAGACTGTCCTGCCTTTTTTTTCTTGGCTTTTATAGGTCTGTAGTTTTCTATTTTATTTTCTTCAACAGGATTTGGTATTGGAGTAATCCAGACAACAAAGTAGGTGTTTAAAAGTGTTTCTTCCATTTCTGTTTTGTTGTATACTCTAAAAAACAGGAGCTGCATTTCTTCATTAAATGTTTGATTAATTCTGCTGTAAATGTATGTTGGACTGTGCCTTTGTTACTCAGGTGGTGGATGACGGGGTTAATATAGATATATTTAGAGTTTAGAGCAATTCTTTTATTCTTTTTGATCAGTTATGTATCTCCATAATGACTGCTACCAACAGAACAAAGAAGTTTAGTCAGCAAATAAGGTCTAATAACATAAACATAAATATTTAGAAGATAGAATTGGGTAGGGCTGACTGTAGCATGGGGTATCTGTTAATATTCATCCAAATTACTCATAATAGTCTTTAATCTTCTGCTGAAATTTTCTGATTTTACTGAAAATTAAGTTTTCAAGGACTTACTCTGTTGAAATAATTGATCCACTATGTGAACTTTATTGAATAATTATAATTTACTTGAAACCATTAATGCCCATTAATGAAAATTGATTTAGAATTCACTGTCTCTTTAGCACATACAATTAGATCCAATACGGGTCCCATACTGACAGTGCTGCTGACAATGTCCCAGACAGAAGGACTTTGAATGGGTAATCAGGGGAATTGTTAATGAGTGAACAGAAGCCTAACCTCAGCATTTCTCAGCATTTTCACAAGTTGGGTTATGTTCCCTAAGACTACAAATCTCATGGCAGGTTTTGTGCTTACCAGGAAAGTCACTCCCTCCCTCAGGCAAGGGCATTTGATTTCCAATTAACCCACATAGTCTGTATCCGTTCAAATCCCCACCATGAGGACTATCATCTAATATCTAATTGCTTTAAAGTCAGATTGCCATTTTCCAGCCTCTGGGGCAGCATGGCCTTTTTAGTCCAAAGTTTCTACCCAAAGAGTTATCAAGTTCAGTGATTTCACTGTATCCCCTACTTACATTTGGGGCTGAAATCTGAAAGAGTCACAACTGGACCCCTAAAAGTTCAATCCCTCCCAACCAAAAAAAACTGGTAGATCGACTATCCAGTGTGTAGATCATGTACTTCTGCTGCCTTCTGCCAGTGGCAGTATTTGACTCTGAATCTAGAGTCCATCTCTTCAACTGCCTACCTATTCTATCCTGTTATCTCTCTTCATCTACTTTGATAACTGTCCTCTGGACTCTGCCTGCTCTGTTTCTCACACTAGCTTGCTCAAATTGGTGGCTCAAAGGAAGTTATTTCAATGTTCCAGGTATCTTCCTTATGCCCTACTGAGCACTGAATCACATGGACTCGGATACATCTTCATTGTGATCCTGATCATCCTGAAAAGTCACAGTACCTTTGGGACTTTCTTTGTAATGAGACTCTGTACTACGGCCCTTGTCCCCACACCCAGTCTCCTTTCTTTTATTCTTATCTACTGGAATTCCCTCTCTCAAGACTCCTATTTATGGATCTAAGTACCCAGACATAGAAGCAAAACTTTGTTCTAAGTTTCTCCTACATCTTCTGGGCTCTTATCCTGGGAATGCTTTCCTGTCAACTTTCTTTCTCTTGCCTGCCTTGTACCAACAAATATAATTAAACTCTGCTGCTTGATTCTTTAAGGTTTCCTGATGTGGCTTCAATACAAATTTGACAATAAGTCTCAATAGCCAGAAAATGTCATATTTGATTTCTAAATACTCTAAGATTTTTACAACTGTTGCCATTGCAGAAGGAAATGGTGCAAGAATACCTTATCTCTAAGATTTCTTTTGTTTTCTCTTTGGTGCCTCCCTCTAGAAACTGGGTTTGATACTACAGAGATTCAATTACCTTGAATTATGATTTATATTGGAAAAATGTCAAATGTTCTTTTACTCTACTATACATCTGGGTCTAATGATGGGATTTGGCTTCCCATATAAGTCAAAGAATGTTAAATAGTTTGTTCTAAAGACTCTGGCCTGGCCTGTCCCTCTGGCTCTGTGACAGGAAGGACAAGACAGCACTGGAAACAACATCATGAACCTGAGAACAGCCAGTGTGCTAGAACTGAAGATAAGGAGATAATTGAACATCATAGCCTAACTTTAAAATAACCTTCTAAATTACCTATCGTAAGATATCAGATCCAAAGAGTCAAGTGCATTTACATGTAGAAATGGAGAAGAATACAATTTTTTAAAATGTGGGTTGAAGTACCACATTTTTTTAATCCATACCTCTATTGAAGGGCACCTGGATTATTTCCTGTTTCTGGCAATTATAAATAAGGCTGCTATGAACATACCAGAACATGTGTCTTTGTTGTATATTGGAAGATCTTTTGGGTATAAGTCCAGAAGTAGTATAGCTGGGTCCTCAGGTAGTGGAATGTGCAATTTTCTGGGAAACCTCCAGACTGATTTCCAGACTGGTTGTACCAGTTTACAATCCCACCAACAATGGAGGAGTGCTTTTCTTTCTCCACATCCTTGCCAGCATCTGCTGTCACTTAAACTTTTTATCTTCGACATTCTGACTGGTGTGAGGTGGAACCTCAGGGTTGTTTTGATTTGCATTACCCTGATAAGTAAGGATGTTGAACATTTCTTTAGGTACTTTTTGCCTGTTTGATATTCATCAGTTGAGACTTTTATTTAGCTCTACAACCCATTTTTTAATAGGGTTATTTTGCTCTCTAGCGACTAAATTCTTGAGTTCCTTATATATTTTGGATATTAGCCCTCTATCAGATGTACAATTGGTAAAGATCTTCTTCCAATCTATTGGTTGCCATTTTGATCTAATGACAATGTCCTTTGCCTTACAGAAGCTTTGCAGTTTTATGAATTCAGTTTGCAAGAATTTTATTGAATATTTTTGTGTCAATATTCATAAGGTAAATTGGTCTGAAGTTCTCTTTCTTTGTTGGGTCTTTGTGTGGTTTTGGTATAAGAACAATTGTGGCTTCATAGAAGGAATTCGGTACTGCTACATCTGTTTCTATTTTGTGGATTAGTTTGGACAGTATTGGTATGAGCTATTCTATGAAGATCTGATAAACCCATCTGGTCCTGGGCTTTTTTTGTTTAGGAGACTTTTAATAACTGTTTCTATTTATTTAGAAGTTATGGGGTTGTTTAGATGGTTTATTTCTTCCTGACTTAACTTTGGTTCCTGATATCTGTCTAGAAAATTGTCCATTTCCTAAAGATTTTCCAGTTTTGTAGAATATTGGCTTTTGTACTAGGGTCTGATGATTTTTAATTTCCTTAGATTCTGTTGTTATCTCTCCCTTTTCATTTCTATTTTGTTAATTTGGATACACTCTCTGTGACCTCTGGTTAGTCTGGCTAATGGTCTATCTATCTTGATTTTCTCAAAGAACCAGCTCCTGGTTTTGCTGATTTTTCCTCTATTCCTTTTTGTTTCTACTTGGTTGATTTCAGCCCACAGTTTGATTATTTCCTCCCTTCTAGTCCTCATGTGTTTATTTATTTATTTTTGTTCTAGAGCTTTTAGGTATGCTGTCAAGCAGTTGACATATGCTGTCTCCTGTTTCTTTTTGCAGGCACTCAGAGCTATGAGTTTTCCTGTTAGCCTGCTTTCATTGTGTTGCATAAGTTTGGGAATGTTGTATCTTCATTTTCATTAAATTCTAAGAAGTCTTTAATTTCTTATTTCTTTCTTGAGCAAGTTGTCATTGAGTAGAACACTGTTCAACTTCCATGTATATGTGGGTTTTCTGTTGTTATTGTTGTTATTGAAGACCAGTCTTAGTTCATGGTGATGTGATAGAATACATGGGATTATTTCTATCTTCCTGTATCTGTTGAGGCTTGTTTTGTGACTGGTTATATGGTCAATTTCGGAGAAGGTACCAAGAGGTGCTGAGAAGAATGTATATCCTCTTGTTTTATAAATGTTCTATAAATATCTGTTTAGTCCATTTGGTTCATAACATCTGTTAGTTTCCCTATGTTTTTGTTTAATTTCTGTATCCATGATCTGTCCATTGATGAGAGTGGTGTGTTGAAATCTCCTACTATTTTTGTGTGAGTTGCAATGTGTGCTTTGAGCTTTAGTAAGGTTTCTTTTATGAATGTAGGTGCCCTTGCATTTGGAGCATAGATATTTAGGTTTGAGAGTTCATCTTGGTGAATTTTTCCTTTGATGAATATGAAGTGTCCTTTGTTACATTTTTTAATGACTTTGGTTGAAAGTCAATTTTATATAATATTAGAATGGCAACTCCAGCTTGTTTATTTTGGCCATTTGCTTGGAAACTTGTTTCCCAGCCATTTACTCAGAGGTAGTGTCTTTCTTTGTCTCTGAGGTATGTTTCCTGCATGCGGCAAAATTCTGGGTCCTCTTTCTGTATCCAGTCTCTTAGTCTATGTCTTTTTATTTGGGAATTGAGTCCGTTGATGTTGAGAGATATTAAGCAATAGTGATTGTCGCTTCCTGTTATTTTTGTTGTTAGAGGTAGAATTACATTAGTGAGTCTCTCTTTTGAAAGCAATGTCAAATATGTTATGAATAAAGTATTTGTGCAATCCCTGCCTTAAAAGGCAAGGAATGACAAAGCTCAGCAAGCTTAGTCTACAAATTTGTTTCTATACATCACCCTGAACTTGTTTCTAAGAGGATTCAGACAGCTTCTAGAATATCTGCAAGAAGGAAGCAGAAGAAATATTCAGCTTAAATCAACCAGGAATGAAATTTAAGGCCAGATACAAATGATAGTAGACTTTATTCCAAAGAGAAATTGAAGAAGAATCTTGTCTCCTTCTGTAGTCAACATTGCTCATTGAGGGCACACTAGTAAATAGAAAATAGACATATCAATTTGATATGTTGCAGAATCTGAATGTTCTGGAAACTTGACAAAACTCTTTTTACCATTCCTTATGCATATAGTGCCTCCTGACACTCTGTTCAACATGAAGAGACTTCTGACATTTGTATAAAAAGTCTTTGTTAGGTGGGACACAATAGATATTGTTGAGGTTGCAGCAGGCCTCGCAACACTACTGCTAATGTTGTGGGGTCAACACTCTAGACACCAGTGGAGGTTTGGATAAGTCAACAACGCCTGCAAAAAATGTGTTGTTGGCCCACAGCTCTTCATGCCTTCTTCAAATTGATATCACACTCAGGAGTAACAGTAATGTGTCAGATGACTCTTATAGCCTCACCAGGCACACTCCCATTTTTGCTGAATAACTCAGCTCACAGACAAATAATGTCAAATATGTCCACACTAAAGATGTCACCCAGTATAGTAGACAGGAAAAGAAATCACAGAAGAGATAATTTCTCCCCTGTTGCTTCTATAAAGGATAATATACCAAATGCTGTTGAATACCATTATAAATGTTAACAACAATCATGGATGGACAAAATTGTATGAAGTCTGAAGTTATGGACATCTGACAGTAGTGTAATTGCTGCTCCATGTTATTGCTTTGATGAATACCAATATCTATCAAATTGATCACAACTCCATAATGTAGCCAACAGTAGATGGATATGGTCAAGAATATGTCCCAAGAAATACCATTAATATATTTGATGTGTGGCCCATATATTATTATATAGTCAATAGAAATATAATGACATATTGGTGCTACCAAAAAAAAGAAAAGGAAAAGTCATTTTTGACTAGCCTCTGCCTGATCATGTGTAAGGAACAGTGAAAGAATTGCCCATTGTTAGTTAAAGGAAAGGGCTTTCTTCAGAACAACAGAAAACACTCAGCAAATTCGTGATAGTTCTTAAGTCTATAAAAAATCTGCTGAGATTAACACTACAGTAACACATGTCATTGTTCCTGGAGATGAAGTTCAACATAGTTTAAAATGTATGTTTGGGACACTCAATGGATTCTGGATCATAAAGTTTGATGGTCTACAGAGAAAAGTGGGCAAATGGAAAAAAGTGGATGAAGTTTCTAGAGATCTACAGAGAGCAGGATGAACAGAGAGCAGCTGTTGCTAAAGCTCTTTGCCAGATCCCACTGCTTTTTTGGAGGAAACTTCAAATATCGTTGAAAGGACAACTTCCTTAAATTCATTGCTACAGCACGGGTGATGACTTGAGTAGAAATCCTAAGCCAAACCATGGTATAATGCAGATCATTAACACAATTGGGTACCATGGCAAATCTGATTGTGATCATCACTTTTGTATGAAATACATCATCTAGGAAAACCTGTTTCATTGTTGTTCAGAAAGGGTTAAGTAGGGAAAATTCTTAATGGCTCCTTCCACCTGGCTTATCAGCTGTGTAATGGCCTTTAAATTGCTTTCTCTTCACAGTTCAATATCACACCAGGTGAACATTTTAAGTTAAACATGAATAGTTCCCAAGAACCCAGTCATTGTGATATGGTTGTTCATTCACATTTATGAAAGTGTAGAGCCATTCACAATATTTTCCTTTGAATGGCAAAATAAAACAATTGATGCTCGATTAGGAATTCATTTAGATGCCGAATCTGCTTTTAAGGTATTTTGTTCTCCTTAGGGTGCAACTATAACTCAGTGGTAGAGTCTTCATGAACCATGCATGAGGCATGAGGCTCCACAGTGGAAACTGCAAAGATATTTTCATTTTACAAGTGGCCTGCGGCTTTTGATTGATCATGCCTTTCAGTTTTATCAGCATCTATCAAATTTTAATAAGTAAAATGGCATCAGAAGGACTTGTTAAATCTGTAAGTGGTCTGTCATTAATTTTGCATCCTTTAATAAACACAATATCATTCTATGATTTATTCTGCCTTTGTTAATGATAATAGAGCATCTATCAAAGTGAGACATAGTAGATGAGAGATCTATCTGCATTATCTTTTTCTTATAATCTGTTTTAGTGTGTTATATTTTTAGCCTTCATTCATGTTTATTCAATTAAAATCTTATGTATATAATAGGGAATCATGATTTAAATCACTGGATGCTAGTGGCAAATATCAGAAATAGACTGATGGTTGTTCTTGCATTGGGTACCATTCCTATGGTCTATTATGTATCCATGCACACCTCTGATTTCAGGAACTTATTATACTCTCGCCATTTCTTAGAAGGTTTACTAGTTTAAAAATGTCCAATGCTAGTTTGTTAGATTAGAAGCAATCTCTTTGAGGTGAGTCTTTCCAGAAATTACAAAAGTAAGTCAGTAAGAATTTAAAACCATTCCCTCTTCTCTTTGTTCTTTCCCTCTTTAACTCCTTTGTATTTGTGACCTTTGGTTAGGAATTCAGAATCTTGTGTATGCCAGGCAATCCAGATCTACATTCCTCAGCCCAATTTTGATCTTTGATTGATAAAGCTAAAAAATGCATGCAGAAAAGAACCAGATATAGATCTCTCCTGAGAGACACATCCAGAGCATGTTTAATATAGAGGTCACTGCTAGCAGCAAACCACTCAGCTGAGAACAGGACCCCCTTGGGGGGATTTAGAGAAAGAATTGAATGGGTTGAAGGGTCTTGCAACCCCGTAAGAACAACAATGCCAACAAATCAGAGCTTCCAGGGACTAAACCACTACAGAAAGACTATACATGGACTGACCTAGGGCTCCAACTGCATATGTAGCAGAGAATAGTCTTGTTGGGGCACCAGTGGAAGGGGAAGCCCTTGGTCCTGCCAATGTTGGACCCCCAGTGCAGGGGAATATGGAGGGGGGCAGTAAGGGGGATGTATGTCGGGAATACCTGTATGGGGGAGGGGGAGGGGATGGGGAAATAACAGAAAACCGGGAATGGGAATAACATTTGAAATGTATGTAAAGAAATATATCTAATTAAAAAAAACAGAAAAGAAAATGTGTTTTGTGTAAATTATCCAGAGACCCACTACTTTTCCATGTGAAAAAAGTATGTAATGTGAACAAAATAATATTTTCTTGCCATTTCCTCTCCAGGGTTCTGAAAGTCCGCAAGTCTTATGTGTGCTTGACTCCCATTTCCCTCTGAATTTGGGGTTGTTGCATGTGTGTGAGTTTGGGGTGGGGATAATACCTGTATTACGCCATTTAAGATCTGGAGATTTGGATTACAGTTTTAATTTGGTTTTGTTGGGTCAATTCCAAGTCCTGTCACCCTAGGTGTCATTCCTGGTCAGGTTTGTGTCTGTTCCTTAGTGCAAATTCATATTACTAAGAACCCTTTTCTGGTTTCCTTCCAGGCTCTTCCAGTGTACAGACAAACATAGGCATGGTTCCTAATAACTTCCTCAACCTCCCCTATACACTGAGGGAGAGCTCTGCACTCTCCTTCAAGTCACATGCAAGAAACAACATGGCCTGGCTCTCATAGTCACAACTAGCATCTTTCTGGAAGTCCCAGTGACTGCTACAGGTTTGGCCTTGATGGACTGAATCACAGCCTTTATCTGTCTCAGCAAATTTCCACCCAGCTGTAAGATATCACCTGGGATTCAACCTCAGTCCTGAAACTACCTGACAACCAGCTCACCTCTCTGTTCTTCGTGTCTTACAAAACACCAATCCGTGGACTTGCTAAGCCTGGTTTAAGCACTCTTTGCTCATACTAACATGGACATAACTCTTAATTATCTGCAATAGACTACAAATGTTGAAGGAATATAATATCAGGATTCTGGGAAGTTCCTTTGCTATCTAAATGGACTCTCCTCTATATTTTTCAAATGCGATTGAGTACAATCAACTGAATTAAAAGTCAGTTTCTGGTATGCTAAATGAACTCTGAAGTTTCTTCTTTTGGAAGCTGGAATTCAAAGAAATGTGTCTAGAAATTCTGTTCAAAACTTTGAATTTGAATTATATAAAATAAATGTTTCTGTCACATGGCTTAAGCTCTCAAGGTAAGATCATGTAATTGTTCATACTAATAAAATACCAAAGAAAAAGTATTTAACTGTGATGTCAAATTTTACTCTTTAAAAATAACCAAGAAAGCAATAGTCATACAAATGATGGACTTAGTTTTATGTGAATTTACTGGTCAAATATCTTACAAGATATTTTCATCATTTTAATTTTCAACCTGGTTATCTGAGCTTCCATGGATGAGCAAATTTTTGCCTTCCAGCTAATTTTTTTTATAAAATAATCAATAATTAATTTATATGGTCTGTTAGAAGGTGATAAGAAGGGAGAAGATTGAAATGTATTGAGTGGAATCAGAGGAAAAACAGTCGAGAATTAGTATGAGTGAAAACATTTGTAGAGGGATAATGGTGGGACTTCGAGATAAAACTGATGCTTGAGAAATGGCTTGACAGACTTAATTAACTAAGCTTCATTTGGGCAAGTTGTGTTTCGGCAAGAGCAATCAACTGAAGCATCCGCCTAGTGTTTAAGGGGAGAAGGAACTATTGGCAGGGTGGAATGAGCAGGAATATTTGGGATTAATTTTCTGACAAATCGGAAGGCTATTGCTTTGGAGTTAGAGGATGCTGAGGTAGGAATGAAATAATCCTCAATGTTACATCTGATATCAGATGTCTAGAAGCTAGAATTGTGAGAAATATATTTCTGTGGTTGATAAATTAACCACTCTCAGGTATTTAGATAGAGCAGCACTAAAAGAGAAAAGATTATTCAACCACCCATTTCATTGTTCATTGTACAACATTTACAGTCTATGTACTTTAGCATTAACATATTAACAAAAAATTTATTTAAGTTTCAAAAAGATCTATGGAGAGAAAGCATTTTTATTTCAAGACAAAAGGAAGATTGTAAATAATGCTTCAACATTGAATGAAATAAAATCACATAAAAACGATGCTTATAAAATGTGAGAAAAATATTTTTGTGTACATTTTTGAAAATGTAAATCTCTCTAAGAGTATTTTTTGATTCAGGGTTTATGAATACTTAAATATATTATCTCATTGTCTTTTATCTACCCTCCATGAGATTGATACAGAGAAAATTAATACTAATAGCATCATGGAAAGTCAATAAAGGTGATTATTATATTAACATAATTTATGGGATAATGTCTCAAAACAGAGATAACTCACAGTGGTAAATTAATTATGAAACAAAAATATGAGTCTACTCTTTTCTTGATGAATCAACACATCACACCAAGTGAAGAAGTTCCTTCACTGTGTCTCACAAGTTTAAATATGTTGTATATTAATTTTCATTCAGGTCTAAGTTTAATATATGTCTTAACGTGCAGTAGTGTTATGCTTGGGGCCCAGATGTTAAGAATTAAAATGTCATCTCGATGGATTTTTTTCTTTGATCAATATGTAGTGTCCTTCTCTCTCTCTTGTAATGAATTTGGCTTTGCAGCTTATTTTGTCAGATACGCTAATGGTGACACCAACTTATTTCTTAGGTCCATTTGCTAGGACTATCTCTGTCTCATTCTTTAACCTGAGTATGTGTGTCCCTTATGCTAAGGGCTATTTCTTGGATGCAGGAAATAGATGCATCCTGTTTGATTTTTATTCAATCTCTTAGTCTGTGCATTTTGTACGTTTCAATTTATATTATGAAATATCAATGAAAAGTTATTGTTGATTTATATCATTTTGTTTATGTATATGTGTGTGTGACTGCTTCCCTTGTATTGATTCTGTTCATTTAAGATTATTCCCTGTGTTATTTTGAATCTTGTTAAACATCTTCGGGTTGCAATTTACCGTGCAGCACATTCTGTAGGCTGGTTTTGCAAACAGATACTGCTTAAATTCGGTTTTATTGTGGAATGTCTTGTTTTCACCATCTGTGGTGATTGTAAATTTGCTAGGTATAGTCATTTGGGCTGGCGTTCGTGGTCACATATAATCTGTAGCCCTTGTGTCCAGGTTTTCCGGCTTTTAGAATCTGCATTGAGAAGCCATGTTTAATTTTAATAAGTATGCCTCCCTATGTTTGCTTTCCTTTTACTCTCACAACATTTAATATTCTTTCTTTGTTTTATGTATTTAGTCTTTTGATTATTATATGCTAAAGGAGTTTTCTTCTCTGATATTCTATATGGTTCTTATACTTTCATAGGCATCTTTTCCTTTAGGGTAGATAAATTTTCTACTATGATTTTGTTGAAATTATGATCCGTGTCATTGCTCTGGATTTTTTTCCTTCCTTATTTCCTATTATTCCTGGATTGGGTCTTTTTATGATGCTTCAGATTCCCTGAGTGTTTTGTACCAGTTTTGTTTGTTTGTTTATTCAGATTTAATATCTTCTTTGACATGATATTTGCTTTTTCTATCCTATCTTAATGATTGAGGTTCTCTTTTTGGTTTTCTTTTTTAATTCTATATCTACCTTACTGTCTTAAGTGGTTTTATTCTTTTTCCTTCCCCTGTTAGTGTTTTTATAAATTTTTTAAGAGATTTATTAATTTCCTCTGTAAAGACCTCTAGCTTATTTATTAAGGTCCTTTATTATTGTTTAAAATTTGTGGAAATATGATTTGGGGCCTGCTTTGGGACACTTCCGATGGAGACTAATAGTCCTGGCTGTTTTGATTTGGTTGGTTTATGCTGGTTTCTAGATTTTCTAGGATTGAAAATATTGTAATTTTGGTGCTAAAATTTGGTCTTCCCTTTGTTGTGTGGATGCTTTGTTCCCTAGTTTCTGTTTCCTCTCTGGTTCTTAGGAGAGTGTGGTGGCCACATGTTGCTTGCAGGAAAACCTTTCTGGGTTCTTGATAAGTGTGGCCCCTGATTCTCAGATGCTCAAATGTAATAGTTAATGCGTATTGTGAGTGTTATTGTAAAGTGTAAATATCTATCCCTCATTATATTTTGTGAGTTTGAGCAGCTGATTGAATAGTCTGGAAACAGTCAATGATTTTATTCTGTATTTCAACACATTCACTTATTAAATGAGAATTATAGAGAAATTGCTACCACTGAACAGTTAAAAGCAAAACCAAGAGGTAACTTCTTCCTGTTCTTCCACCTCTTGACCCTCCCAAATCTCTCCACAGTCTCCATCCCAGACCCCATATAGAGGGTGACAGATGAAGAGAGAGCAAAGCACTGTGATAAGGACAGAGAATTAAGTGTTGTGGGAGGGAGAGGGGGTGCTGGGATGGCTGGGGGCTCTTAAGGATTTCCCAGAAAAACAGGATCCTGGGATGTGCTTGCTCAGGGGCAACCCCTCCCCGCCAAAAAACCAAACAAACAAAAAACAAAAACAAAAACAAAAAACCTCAATGCAACTGTCAGACTTCTTAAAAAACAAAGGGGAAAAAAGATGAAAACCCTAAACCAAAGAGAGCGGCATTCCCACCCTTCTCTCTGGCCCGTTGGTACTACACCCCCCACCCTCCAAAAGAAACAAGGGAGGTTAAAGAAAATTAAGAAAAAGAAGCCAGTTGATGAAAGGCTTCAGGGAGAGGCCCACCTCTCTGAGTCCTTCGCACCCTCCATGGAACCTCATTCAGGGCTCAGTCTCATCTCTCACTTCTAGGGGTTCTCTGCTGGCTCAACTTCCTGGCTCTGTCCTCCTCAGATAGCTTTCTTTTATTTAAACAAAAAGTCCTTTATCATAGGCAAATGGTTGGAACAGGAAAATATCATCCTGAGGGAGGTAACCCAATCACAGAAAAACACACATGGTATGCACTCATTGATAAGTGGCTATTAGCCCAAATGTTTGAATTACCCTAGATGCATAGAACACATGAAACTCAAGACAGATGATCAAAATGTGAATGCTTCACTCCTTCTTTAAAAGGGGAACAAGAATACCCTTGGCAGGGAATAGAGAGGCAAAGATTAAAACAGAGACAGAAGGAACACCCATTCAGAGCCTGCCCCACATGTGGCCCATACATATACAGCCACCCAATTAGACAAGATGGATGAAGCAAAGAAGTGCAGACCGACAGGAGCCGGATGTAGATCGATTCTGAGAGACACAGCCAGAATACAGCAAATACAGAGGTGAATGTCAGCAGCAAAGCACTGAACTGAGAACAGGACCCCCGTTGAAGGAATCAGAGAAAGAACTGGAAGAGCTTGAAGGGGCTCGAGACCCCATATGTACAACAATGCCAAGCAACCGGAGCTTCCAGGGACTAAGCCACTACCTAAAGACTACACATGGACTGACCCTGGACTCTGACCTCATAGGTAGCATTGAATATCCTAGGAAGGCCACCAGGGGAAGGGGAAACCCGGGCTCCGGCAAAGACAAAACCCCCGGGGAACTGGGTTGTTGGGGGGAGGGCAAGAGGGGGGGAAGGAGGGGGAGGGGAACACCCATAAAGAAGGAGAGGGGAAGGGTTAGGGGATGTTGGCCCCGGAAACCAGGAAAAGGAATAACACTGAAATGTAAATAAGAAATACTCAAGTTAATAAAATAAAAAAAAAAAAGTCCAAAGTACATTTCTGTTGATTGTAAGGGCCTGGGGCTGAAAAAGAGCTGCCCAGGCAGGAGCGGGTTGGCAGCCCCAGCCCATCCCTCCCATGTTTGGGGCCTCAGGATGGCATGCACTGCACTGGGTCAGGGCCTTCCTCCTCGTCGATGTGTCTGAGGAGCTGGGAGACTCATCAGAGTCCGCATCTGTGGCCCCAACCCCAGGTTCTCGTCTCAGGTGGTGCATAAGGAACCAGAGCATGTGACTATCAAACAAGTCAGTGTGGTGCAAGTTGTCCTCATCCCGCTCTCATTTGTTCTTCTTGATCACATCCTTTAACCCTGTTAGCTCAGTGGAGGCTTCTGCTGTCGGTGCCCAGATCTTCACACCATGGTCTAGGCCACTGGGTGTCCCTATCACTGTTAGAGGCCTAATTTTATATCTATAAATATATTAAAAAGCAAGTTAAACTTGCATGTATCAAGTTAAAATTATTGTCAGAAGTTTAAATACCTATATATTCTCTATGAACACAATGCAATAAAGGGCCTCGAAGACGAATGAGCAAGAGTGATGCTGTAGAGGTGAGGTGGGCCAGCCAATCGACCACTCATGGTTGCTGGCAGAGCCTAGGGCTTCCCTGGAGCTTTTACAACGCTTAAGGATGGGAGGATATTCAGCTGTGCCCTTCTCGGCCTCAGCGCTGAGCTTTAGAAAAACAAATTCAACTTTGCCTCAGGTCTCCTAATTTTTTTAAGTCTTATGGGGGCTCCCAAGATTGCTCCTCTCATTAGAGGCTGGCCTGTCCTTAAAACATGACTGAAGCGTGACTTCAGGAAGGGGCATCACTGCTAACAGACTGTCTCCTGGTTCTGTAGATGACAGAAGGCACACTCACACCTCCCTTTAGCTGCTTGATTCTTTAAGTGTTCAACTCCACACCAGCTCCCTTCCTAATGGAAGGATGAAGGGAGAACTTCCTGGGAATCAAGGGACAAGCCAGTAATTGAAGGATTTATTCTGGTGACTGGGGCTTAGACACCTGTCTTCAGTACTGGCCACTGAGTATGAAAGTCCCTGTGGAACTCTTACCCTAAATGCTTCTGCTACTCTTCCTATACCCATGGTGTTCACAAGATCCAGTCAGGAATCCCGCATCATGGGATGGCTGGATTTGACCTCACTGGGCCAGGAGGAAGGGGGAGAGAGTGGAGGGTGATACCCTACACACTTTCCTCCTGACCCCATCCAGCAACGCAGACCAGATGCCAGCTACTGGTCTTCCTTGGTGAGAGGGGAGTGTGTGGTAACTGAGTAGTCTTATGTCCTCACTGCTAGAGGGAGGATAAGGTGGGCTTAAAACCATGCACTCTGGAACTTTTTGTATTTTTTCTTAGTAAACCTTTTCACCTGACCAAAAAAAAAAAAAAAAGAGTTATAGAGTTATAGAATGTTAATAAGAACATCATTGTTTCCAGGCTGTGATCTCTGTAAAGCTTATTTTTAATGTCTCAGATGCTGTGTGTGATTCCTAGCCTGTAGTGACACGGTGGTTGTCCAATTAAACCCACTGCTGCAGCATTTCTGGTTGTGACGTTACAAATGCTCTTTTCTGTCATGGGCTTTTCTTTCATATTGTGATTGGTTGAAATTGATTCTGGATTAGATATTTATCATGTGAAGTGTTCAATACCAACAGAATGAGATAGCTATTCCGTTCCTAGTGCTTAGTTGAAGAGTGCTGCCTCTCGCAGAATAAAAAGAATGACAAGTGACCTGTCACAGACTAGAATTCATCCTGCAGAGTTTGCAAATGAAGCAGAAGATGTGACAATCTGCTTCATCAGCAAGCTAACAACCACTTGCTATTATTACCAGAGTTCATATTTCAGTGGAAATTACACCACAAATAGAATTAAATTAAACAGACTAGACATAGAAGGTCCACATCTACACATTCTATTTCATTGTTTTATTTGTATTTGGGCAGATTAAAATGGAAATGACATGAGGCAAAGAAATCGGGATGAATTCCAGTTTCAGAGACTCAGCCATTCATGCTGACAGTCTCTTCCCCTGCCCCTCCCCTTTCTTTCAGTTGTAGCCCACCAGTGTTTAAACATAACACACAGACATGTGCAGAATCATTCTCGATAGACTGCAAGGCTGCTTCAGTTCTGGCAAAGGTTACCAGGCACTAACAAAATAAAAAAAAGTGCATCTTCAAAGAAAATAAATTCTACCTCTGATTTTTCCTGTCTACGTTAAAATGAAAATTTGAACCATAAAGTTTAAATATCTGAATAAAGAGAGACTTGAAAATCCTCCATTAGACGGGAAATTTTGTTAACTTAATTTTAAAAATTCTTCCTTAATTAATTGTTGTGTATTTTATAACATTCTGGAAAATATAAATGTGGCTAAAGTGAAATATAGAGGGCAAATTGTTAATTTGCTCACAAATGACTTAAGGAATATAAGAATATTTCTATTTAGTTTAGGAAGTCCAAATCCGTTGTGTTAAAAAAAAACAAACAAACAAACAAACAAAAAAAACTGCCGGAATGGTTTTTTGCGCTCACATTGGAGCTAGTTCCAGCTCTAACTGGCCGTTGGATTTTTTTTCTTTTTTGTCTTTTTTAATTGAATATTTTTTAAGTTTTTTTTATTAGAATATTTCTTTACTTACATTTCAAATAGTATTGCTTTTCCTGGTTTCCTGTCCATAAGCCCACATCCCCTCCCCCTCCCCTATACCGGAGTTGGGTGTTCCCCAATCCACCTCCCTTAACCGCCCCCCCCCGACATTCCCCTGCACTCAGGGTCCAACCTTGGCAGGACCAAGGGCTTTCCCTTCCACTGGTGCCCAACAAGGCTATTCACTGCTACCTATGCAGTTGGAGCCCTGGGTCAGTCCATGTATAGTCTTTTGGTAGTGGCTTAGTTCCTGGAAGCTCAGGTTGGTTAACACTGTTGTTCTTATGGGGTGGCAAGCCCCTTCAGCTCTTTCAATCCTTCCTCTAATTCCCCCAAAGGAGGTCCTGTTCTCAGTTAAATGATTTGCTGCTAACATTGACCTATGTATTGGACGATCTCTGGATGTGTCTCTCAGGAGAGATCTATGTCCGGTCCCTTTCAGCATGCACTTTTTAGCTTAATCAATCTTATCTAGTTTTGGTGGCTGTATATATAAGGGCCACATGTGGGGCAGGCTCTGAATAATCGTTTCTTCAGTCGCTGCTCTAAACTCGGCTTCCATATCCCCTCCTATGGTTCTTTTTGTTTCCCTTTCAAGAAGGAGTGGGATCATCTGCATTTTGGTCACTGTTCTTCTTGAGCTTCCTGTGGTCTGTGGATTAATTTTAAGATTTGTAAAAAAATATTAAAATTTGAAGATATTCCTGAAAATAAACATATTAACATTGCTCATTTGAATGCAATATTAATCATGAGAAAACAAATTTTAAGTTGTCACTAGGTTTATATTTTGCATGCTTTCGTGTATTAATCCTATATGGCTTGTTTATGGCCAATAATGGTTTCCATTGGTGTAATTGTAGCAAAATTACAAACATACCAAATATTCTAGGGTTTTTTTTTTTTTTTTGGTTTCTGTGTTAAAATACCAGACAAAGTGTATATTGTTGTTGCTGCTATGAAACGCTCTTGAAAAACATCTCTCATGCATGGTTCTTGCTAGGACTACTCTTGAGTGCAAAGAAACTCGTGTACTAGAGTCTACTTCCCATTCCCCTGGCTCATGGTAAAATATGCACATAAGTACCTACGAACACACGTACTCCAGCACCAATCACACACGTTCCTAGTTACGCTGTAGAAATCTATTTCTCTTTCTTCATTCCGTTGTATATCGTGAATGTTCTGTTGAGTCTGGGGGGAGGGTTGCAGCTGTTTCCTCATCGGAGCACATGGATTGGGTTCTTGTATAATTTCTTCCTTTCTACTCACCCCCAATCAGGCCAGTCTGTAGGCTTTGCAGATTACAGGAGAATACATTTTGTAGAAACTTGTAAAATACATAGAAAAACACGTAATTTGAAAGTATGTCCAACACATATGTACTGTGCTCCCATGGTAATAAAATTAGAATAATTTCCTCATTGAGTGTTTTACTCACAGACAACCAATGCAAAAACAAACGAACAAACAAGTAAAAAAAACCTAACCAAATAACCAACCAAACAAAAAAACACACTTCAGTTAGTAATAAAAATTTAAAAACTAAAATGTCTTTTGGCATGTCAACATTTTGGAAAAGAAAAAGAAAAAAATCAACATTTTGACAATATTATGCTGGATTTATTTTTAATTGGGGAAAACATTACCTATCTACTTTTTATGTTTTTAATTGAAAACTTTTTCATGTGTATAAAATGATACACTGCTTCTGTAGAGGCTAATGTATAACATAGCTTGATGTAGGCCATATTTACAGATGCATACTGTTTATTCAAGTTTGCATACACAATCATTTACAGAACATATACATTCTCCTAACAATGAATACATCTCATAAAAATAGAGGGTTGCAAGTATTAAAAGAATGTAAAAACACATAATAAAAATTATTTCTGCTGTGAATCTGAATGATTTACCTGATAATAGTCATTATAGACTTTTATGTCAACTAATCAATATATTTGTATATTGTAACCTCAGAAATATTCTCCAAAACTCCACACATAGAAAACACCATTAACATATTTACTTCTTGTAATAATTTACTACTTGTGGATATTTTTTATAAAGGCTTGCATTTATGCCCTTACAAATCAATAACATTTGAAAAACAGGGCTTTTTCATTCAAAATATTTTTTTTAATGAATTTTGGATGGAAATGTGTTTCAATCAGTGTGCAGAGCACTGAGCATTCCAGGGTAGGTTCCTTTGGTACTTTCTGTCCTCCTTCATACAGTATCACCTTGACTCTGAAATGAATCATGAGGAATAAATATCTCTTTTTTTTCTGTCACTGCTGTAATGGTCAAAGACCCTCTAAAATTCTTAAAAATTTTCCAGTGCCTAAATGATCCATAAGAAGTTACACAAATACATACGAGTTCTGAATTGCTGTGTGTGGGGCAGAAGATCAAAGTCACCTCCACTGAGGAAAGGCTCGAGCTCTGCGATGAGCTGACTAAGCTCTCCTTGGAAGTTTGCTATATAATGATCTTGGCATGGCCATAAATCTATCTCTCCTGTGCCTTGACCTGTCCTAAAAATGAAATATTACTTTTTAGGCTATAAAGTGTCAATGCCACCTGCGAAGGCCTAAATGGAAAAGAAATCGAACGGCATGTAAAGCTTACAAAATGAAATGCCAGGGTAATTATTTTATTGCCCTTTTTTTCATCCCTGCTCCGTTTCTTGTGTTGTCAGGTTACTCATGTGTTCACGTAGGAAATTGTTCCAATGTGCAACATGCTAAGATGATGTGGCAGGTAGATAAAAAGAAATCAGAAAATTAACTGGCTTGTTCTCCTAAACAACTGTATTTTTTGTGATCCTTGAACTTGCTGGTTTTTTTTCCATAATTTTATCTGGCATTAAATTTATAACTCTTTGGTAAGATAAGTTAGTTTTACTCAAATAAAATGTACATCACTGAACACAGCAATCTACCTTTTAGCTAGGTGATTTCTTCATAAAGATTTTGTATACATTGTCCATTTAGTTAACATTTTATGGTCAGATAGCAAGTTCAAAGACAAAATACAACAAATGTTTGTATACATTAAAAATGTTTTAGGGACTTGAGGTGGCCTTATAGTTGAAATTGCTTGCAACACAATCACAACATTAAAGCTCAGGTACAAGCAGCCCTGGAAGAAATTGGGTGTTGTCTTTTACATGTCTTTAACCGCAGTGTCTTGGAGTATCATTTCAATTTTTTGGCCACCAACATTGCCAAAAGATGAGAACTCTAGGTTCTCATTGCTGCCTCAGAGAAGTAATGTGGAAGGGGGTCGTTATAGCTATTTTTATTTAGCAACATGACATAGTTGGGAAAAGGGAAGCAAACTCAGCAGAGGAATTCCCTCAGTCAGATGGGTCTGGGAGCAGGAGGTTTTATTGACTGCTAATTGTTTGAAAGAAGGCTTAGTCCACTATGGGTAGTGTTAGCCATGGGCAGTCATATATGGAAGCAGCCTAGAACAGAAGCAGTAAGTTTTCTTTCTCTCTCTCTCTCTCTCTCTCTCTCTCTCTCTCTCTCTCTCTCTCTCTCTCATTTTTTATTTTCTTTTCAGGTGGCTACATCTCAATTGCTGTCTACACACCTGGTCCCACCCTACTGGGCCCTCCCTGCTTCACATAGTCCTGTCCCCAAATTCCCCTTCCTTCTCCCCTGAGAGCATAGTGGTCTCTCCTGGGTGTTCCCATACCCTGGCATATCAAGTCTCTGCAGGGTTAGGTACAACTTTTCCCACTGAGTTTCAGACAAGACACCTCAGTTAGGGGAGCATATTCCACAGATAGGAAATAGCTTTTGGGATAGCCCCCACTCCAGTTCATGGGACCCACATGAAGACCAAGCTGCACATCTGATACTTATGTGCTGAGGACCAAGGTCTAATCTTTGTATCCTCTTTGCTTGGTTGTGCAGTCTCTGAGAACCCCAAAAGTCAAGGTTGGTTGACTCTGTTGGTCTTTCTGTGGAGTCCCTATCCCCTTTTAGGCACTCAGTTCTCTCACCTCTTCCATAAGAGTCCCGGAGCTCTATCCAATGTCTGTGTGTGGCTGTCTGCATCTGGAGCCTCTCAGAGGACACTTATGCTAGTTCCTGTATGCAAGCATAAGAGTGTATCATTAATAGTATCAGGGATTGGTGCTGGTTTCATGGGATGTGTTTCAAGTTGGACTGATTATTGGTTAGTCATTCTCTTAGTCTCTGTTCCATCCTCACTCACATTGTCAATGGTCTCTGTATCTGTTTCTGTGTGAGTCCTTGCTCTAACTTTCTTCATGAAAGCCAACTATATCCTTTCTTCTTGCCAGTAACTTTTTGTCAGTGTTTTATCATAACAACAAAGAAGCAAATTATTACAGTGACAGAAGAGGATGCTCTCCTTTGGCATCCTCACATGAGTGTGCCAGAGTATCGAGATTCATAATTAACATGCAAAATTACATTTTAATACCTTACCCTATAGCATGTTTATTAGATAGGCAGTGATGTTAAATTTATTAATACAATATATTAAATAAGTCATGTCAATTCTCAAGCCTCTTTGTGACACTACTGCTTGTTATTTAAAAATATTTGCTACATTTTTAGTTTTGGCCTTTAGTATAGTATAATGTCTATAAAAGAAAGTCATTTTTTTCTCATTTAAATGACGTTTTATATCCTTTGATCATCCCTTGGATTCTTCCATGCCAAACCTCAAATGTCGTACTATGTTCTCAGCTTCTAAGCCTGATTTTTGGTTCCATGGATATGTCAGAATATGTAAAGAAAATAATATTCTCTTACTTTACATAGCTGAAAAAGTAGGAATTGAAATGGCCAGCACACTAATGGAAAATACCACCAATCCTTAGGGAATTCAACTGAAGTAAGTATGCTTATCTGAACAGTTATTAGAAAAGGAAACGTGCTGGTGAGCCTCTGGGGAAGGATAGGCAGATAAACTTCTCCGGTGTTGATGACAATATTAGTTTCAAAAACATCTTAGAAACAGCCCAGTATTCTCCTGAAAGAATGTCCAATTAACATGACATCTCATAATCTCAGTTTTTGGAACATAGTCAAAGTATTTTAAACAAATATTTCAGATAAATGACTGAACTACCCTGGTTACTAAAGCACAAATGGTAACAGCCAAGTTGTATAACTATGCCAAATATTCAAACAGATATTCAAATAAAGAAACCATGCTTTATACATGTAAAAGAGTATTTTTGCCTTAAATGTTTTTATTGTCTGTAATACAATTAATTTAAATAGTCTCCAAAGAGCAGTTCAAGTCTGGGCCATCAACAGTAAACCTTGAGCTCTTTGGAACGGAAAGTCCTCACTTCTGCCCTGCTGTCACTGCTCTGGAGCTGGTTAGACTTTGGTTTAATGATCTCTGAGGCAATTTTTCTTTTCGAGACTGAAGACCCCAGATAATAAGCCAGGTGTGAGAAATTCTACCTGGAGAAATAAATAATGAGGAGGAGGAAACAGAACAGAAAATATAAGGCTTGAGGTAAAGGTACAGGGTCAGATGAAGTCTCGTCTTTAAATTGATTCTGGCAAGAACCCTGCACTGTAGTCTAGGAGAATGTGTTCTGACTTAGGAAACATTAGGCTTTGAAATCCATAGTGTTTCTGAATGAAATCATAAACTGTTCTGCCTCTCAAGCAGTATTTTTATAATATATAAAATTGACATAAAATAGAAGTAAATGAAACATCCAAAATAATATAATAAATATCCATTTACTTAGCAGATAGACTGACAAACTATGTGTATGCAAAAAATATTGAAACCAGAATAATCAAAACAATGTTCCATTTGTGATCTCAAAATGATTTTTATCTCTAAAACATATTAAGTGGCAGATACAGACTATATGGATATGCATATATTTATTTAATTTAATTTTTATTTTTGCTTATTCACTTTACAGCCCACTTACTGCGACCTGCCCAGTCACCCTCTCCCACAAACCCTTCTTCCTCCCTTCCCCTTCTTGTCTGAGCTACGAAGGCTCCCTTAGTACTCAACAACCCTGGCGTTTGAAGTCTCTGCAAGGCTAGGTGCTTCCTCCCAAAGACAAGTCAGCCCAACTAGAAGAACACATCCCGTGTACAGGCCTCAGCTTTCGGGACAGCTTCCACTCTAGCTGTTTGAGTACCACCCGAAGACCAAGCCGCACCTCTGCTGCAGTTGAGCAGGGTGGCCTAAATTTAGATATTAAACTCAAAATTGGCATTTGTGAAGAAACCACTGAAGACCGTAGTGCATCACCTAACTTTTCTTCTGAGATACTGTGAAATTCTTCTGCCATTATTCATAAGAGAGAGCATCATGAGCTGAAACCACTGAATAAAATGTCAGAAAAACTGGAGCTGCGGTACCTACCTCCGGTCCCAGCATTTGCAAGGCAGAAGGAGAAGGAAAACAGTGAATTTCAAGCCAGCTGTGTCACATGGTTTTCCTCTGTTTCACAAAAACAACAACAACAACAAATCTCACAGAGATAAATGTACATTTAGTTTCGGCAAGGATAATTTTACTCTTTGTGATGGAAAGGATACCATGCTTGTAAAATTGCTCTCATGTATTTTTATCTCGGCAGCTTTTATAGAAACATTGGGTATTGTTTTCTCTTATAAATTATGAAATATTTTGTGATGTTATACTTGCTGCAAGACATAACATTTTGTGATTCATGTGGTATGTCAGTTTCCAGTGAATTTAGAACTTATATGCATTCTATAATGACAAATGTCTTGAAAATAATGAAAAACATAATGAAATAAAAATTTCAAAGTGAAACCTTGTCACATACATGTTTTCCTCTTCTGAAAAATGACAATCTGTGTCGGCCTATTTAATAAACCTTAATATCTTATTTGCTTCAATACAGTACAACATGCAGGGATATGTGTTCAAATAAACAAGAATTACCTCAAATTTTTACATTTAAATTTAATTTTTAAGGTAAATAATGACTGACATCTCTTTTTGTTTTCTGGGATGATTCACGAAGTTTGCATAGGAATAAGGAGAATCGAGGATATGTTTTCCTTGACTGTAATATTTAATATATAACATCAACTCTGGGTGTAATTGTTCAAAAGAAATATAGATTTTGATTGTAGGAACAGTCGCCTGCAGCTATTTCAAATCAAGCCTTTTGTGTATAGGCATCCACGGTGTCATTGTGCATTTTGTAGCAATAACAGATGATTAAAATGACAGCCCAATGTTTGCGTGCACAGTATTTTAGTGAAAGTTTCATTGTGGCCTTACAAAGGAAAGCACTCAAGTGTGGCTTGCTTATATATCGAAGCATTAGTATATCATCATTGCAGTAAGAAGCATAGTGTCTTGCAGTCAGATGTGCTATAGAGGTAGCTGAGAGTTCTAAGTCAGTATTGGCAGCAGCAGGAAGAGAGACACAGAGATACTGGGCCTGCCTTATGCAACTGCAATCTCAAAGTCCACCTCTAGTAATACTCTTGTCTTTTGGTGTTACACCATGCCCACCTCCTTAAACTCTTCCAGCTAAGGAGCACAACCACACTTCCCTAACTGCCCTTCCCTATATGTCCCAGTAATTTTGTTTACCTGGTCTCTTTGCATTTAACCTTTCTCTTCCTGACCTCTTGGTCTGACTCTCTCCAATTTCTCTCTTCACATGGCTCATGATCATGTCCAATCTGGACTCTCCCACATATCCCTGCCTTTGTCTATGCTTTCCCTCATAATGACAATAAACCTTCTTCTCAACTGTGCCCAAGACCAGTCATTCCCTTTCCTTCTTTTCTTTCTCTTTCCTTTTATTTCTTTTCATCCTCTATTGGCTAAAGTCACCCAAATTCATCTGAATAAGAATAGAATAAAAAATTATGGGAACATGAGAAGAGACAAGAGTCCTTCATGCCAGACTCTGATTAAATTCTTTCACTGACTTGAAGTAAAACCCTAGCAAAATTAGCATTATGGGAAAGGCTGTTGTCATAGAGATAATACCTTAAAGTAATATAGAAACAGCCTTAAGACCCCTATTTACATGACTTTAGGAAAGGCCTCCTTCATTTCCTGAGACATCTGCTATGAATCTCGATCAAAGCTATCTTACACAATATGAATTCTAACTTCTTATAACCCAGAGGGACAGACTTTTTACCTTATCAGTTTTAATCCTGTCTGATATAGCTTGGAACCTCCCTTACGATTTCATGAAGGTTCCTTGAAATACATTCATAGTAACATCAAACTCTGCAAAGATTCTTCATATGACTCATGTAGGAAATAATGAACAGAAGATTTTTATTTAGGAATCTACATATGTTTTTCTATGTGTCTTTCTTCTGAGAGCCATCGTTTCATCTTTGATAAAATCCCTACCTTTGCTTTATGACTTGGCCAGTCCTGAAGTTTTTTTTTTTAACACTAAATATAGTAATTCTATTTGGCATGAGTGGCGTGCCCTAAAAATCTGCATTCACTTTAGCATAGTTGGTGGAACATAGCCAACAGCAATTGGTTTGGAAAACCCAAGAGACTGCATTAGTGGAGGAATTGGGGAAGAAGGGTAGTAGTTGATAGAGAAAACTAAGGCTTTTTGGAAATACAATGGTAAGCTGCTAAATTTATAGTATCTGTGTGTGTTCATGTTATTCTGTGTGTGTTATTGTGTGTATTTGATTGTGTATGAATGTGATTGTTTGTGTGTGTGTGTTATTGTGTGTTGGGGAGAATATTTGTTCATTTGTTTGTGTTTAAGAATTGGAGCTACTTTGCATGACTGGACAGAGTGGCTTCTGGAAACACATGGATGATTAAAAGAGAATCCCAGCCGAGGGCAAAAGATACAACGCTGTGAGTTACCTATAAGGAGTGTTCCAGAGTTCTCAAAAAACAAGACAAAAGGAAAACAGAACAAATGAAACACCCATAGGCTGTTGCCCTTGCCTTGGGTTACTGTACTGTTCGCTCACCATTGCCCATTGCCATGATGTACAGCATTGCCTAAACAATGTGGGAAGGAAAGCGAGTGCATACCTTACATTCTGACTGTAATCACTGTATGAACTTGGAATGGTAACTCCAAAAAAAATAGCAGGAGCAAAGGAAGAAAGCTGCTCTTCATGGCTTGCTCATTTTACTTTTATAAATACCCTAGGCCCACCTGCCCCAAAATGGCACCACCCAAAGTGATCTAAGTCATCTCACATCAATTAGCAACCAAGATGGTGCCACACAAACATAACCACAGGTCTGTTTGATGGAGTCAGTTATTTGCCATTTGAGATTTTCTCTTCCTAGGTGTTTGTGTAACAACTAACCGGTACAGTTACTCTCCAGAGCCACCTGGGAAAATCCTATTAATAAAGACACCACACCCTTTGGTTGCAAGAAATACAGAAAATCAATACAAAGCCAACCAGGAAAACTTTCTGCTACATAGATTTCAAAGTACCAAAGGATGCTCCACAGACTTCTGGTTTGGTTGCCTTCCTATGGAAATGTATGGAGAAGTACTGATATTCTCTCTCTCTCTCTCTCTCTCCTCTGTCTTTTCTTGAAGGTAGAAATAACATTTATTTAATTCAGTCTCTGGGCCTCTTTGAGATCTCCAATAGTTTTGAGAGAATTTTTAGAAATAAATATTAAAAGTATAATTTTTTATCATTTTGATAAGGCAAGTTATCTTGGTCACTTTTGTCATTCTATATTCTGAAAGACCTTAGAAATACAGTTCCCTATTAAAATTACTGTAAAACATATTGTCCTTAAATAAATAGCATAAAAATTGAAATCGTACAAAAATATTCACAGAGTAAAAATAAGATAAGTAGACAGATTAATATTAACAAATATTAGCCAACTTACTGAGTGTAACAAATATCAGTCTTTAATATTTTCTATAAATAAGTGGGAAACAATTTTATTTTTTTCATTATGATATATATAGTCATTTTGGCACATTAACAAGTTCTTTTGAGCTTGGCAAAATATCTCATAGGGTAAGCTCAATTGCTGTGTTAGTTTGATGACACATGATTATTCTATAGAACCTACACTGGGGGAGAGACCTGAAGCCTTAGTTTGCCAACTGACCTTCACATTTGCCTGATACCATGCATTCACATGTATCCTTTAACAGTTCAAGGACACATATGCAACAATATAAAAAGTAATTAGTCTTTAAAGTATTTGGCAATATTAAAACTATATATGTTTTGCTGCTTTGTAAAATATTTTCTTTCTTAAATATATACATTACTATCTAAATCAGTAGTGTCATTTAAATTGCTAAGGCCTTCATAATTTTGTCTTTGTTATTGCCATCATTAAATCTTATTCATAATTGTTTATCTTCTTTTATGTTGTAACTTCACATTTTGCATTTGACTTTTGGCTGAATTTATAAAATATAAATCAATCATTTTTCCTCACAAAATAAATCATTACTAATAAGTAGTACCAAACATTGTCACACAAAAATGACAAACTTCACTTAATTATATTTTTGTTGTTTTTTTATATTTTTGTTGTTTTTAGGAGCAAGATGTAGCAAACATTTAAAAATGAGACAGATTAAGGGTAGCAGTTAAATATCTATAATGTCTATTTTGTCATTTATTTTTTCCTCCTGGCTATGTCTTTTTTTCTATCCTAGTTTTAATTGGATTGTCCTTTGGCTCTATGGCTGCCTCAGGTAGTATTTTCCTTTCAAAATACTAGCTTTGTTACAATCCATAGTTTCTAATGTTCTATTGAGGTGAAGCTTTGAACTGCCATCCTCTAGTGTACTGAGATAAGAAAATTCCTCTAGGGCAGCTCAGATGTTTTTGTTTCAACATGAAGAATGCTTCCATAGTCCCCTTTAATTTAAATCTTAGTGTTTGCAGTTATCATTAATGACAAAGAAAAATTTAAATGTGTTCTATATTTAATAACCATTTCTACCTAGCTTATGGTGGTATGTTTTCTGAGAAGGCAAGAATTTTAGAAATAGTTTTTTTAATTACTCACACTTTATAGTACATATTAAAATAATTGGAAACTATTGTAGTCAGGGATATACTCCAAAACTAATTGGAGTATCTTTTCTCTTGATGCCAGATTTGCCCCTGTGATAGCTCTGCCAGATAATTATCTGTGATATGCTTAAGTACCATCAGAGATTTCCATGTCATGGTGGAAAATTAAAGCTTGAACTTCATTCCAATATTAAGGCTAATCTTCTGATTAAGCCACCTTTTTGAACCCATTTTTTGTTGTTTTTCTTTCATTTGCCATTTTTAAAGCAGCTTTCATTTGCAAATTTCTTTTCTTCAAAAATAATCTATATGAACTTGGGGACATCATCCTCTAACATCAAGAAGCATAGATCCCAGAAGCCTTTGTCTGTGATACTGGACTTAAACCTGAAACTCTCTTTGGGGACAAGAACCATCATAAAGTGTTTGAGTCAAACAAACATGGGGTAAATAATTATTAACTTTATACAATCATGTCATCAGCTTTTAAAGAACATTGAAATATGTAAATCTTACAGTTAAACCTCATCAATCATTTTAAGGAAATCTCAACTTTAAGATATTAAAAGGGTGTTCTGAACTTTAGTAAAATGAGAAAACTAAGGAACAGATAGAATACTGATGTAGAGGAGCTGATGAAACTTTACAGTTCCTCAAAGAAAAACACGACATGAATGGAGAACAGGATACAGGAGCAGTGGAACCCATCATGAATGACATTAAACAGAGAGGATTTCAATAATAGTTTGAGAAAAATGGGAAATACTAAAGGATGCACATTCATTCTCTGCAGTGTTCCCAACAATGATAGAAAGTTAATGGTTAAATATGTATGTAAGTATGTTAAGGAGTTTGTAGTAAATAAACTAACACAAAGAGATCATGAGTTGTTCAGAAGTTAAAGGTAAAGTCATTGTAGCGGAAAGACACTGTACATTTAGGGTACAGGACTCAGATGATTTGAGCTGGGTACAAACTGAAAGCCTCCATTTCCCAGCTGAGCTTTCATGGTATCAAAAAATACTATGCAATCTGATCAGAGAGAACAATGAGTTTTATTCACCTGTGACATGTATGCTCTACACTAATGACCAGCATGGCAAAATATCCAGAAAGGCACAATAAGTGGCCCTCACATATTGGTACTAACTTACGGACTTAACAGGATAGAAATAATTCCTGCTATTTGATCTTGGCAATCTTCCCAAGCCATTGAGGTTATGAACTTTAGAGAAAGATCTCATGCTGCCACTTGCTATACCAGCACAATATTTTACTACATTCTAAGTCTTGTCACTATATTCATAGATAAGTGTAGTTAGTGTGTTTCACTAACTAGGATCTGAATGAGGCTAGTCCCTCAGGCTCACAGACTGGAATGTTTGGTCACTAAGGAGTGGCAGTATTTTTAAAGAATTAGCATATGTCACCTTGGAGGAAGTGTCACTGAAGGTGAGCTTTGACCCGTTCTCTCTTTCTTGCTCTCTCTCTCTCTCTCTCTCTCTCTCTCTCTCTCTCTCTCTCTCTCTCTCTCTCTCTCTCTCTCTCTCATTCTGTCTCTCTCTCTCTTTCTCTCTTTCTCTCTCTTGCTCTCTCTCTGTCTCTCTCTCTCTCCTCTCTCTTTCTCTCTCTCTCTTGCTCTCTCTCTCCTCTCTTTCTCTGTCTCTCTCTCTCTTTTCTCTCTCTCTCAGTCTCTCTCTCTCTCTCTCCCTCTCTCTGTCTCTCTCTCTCTCTCTCTCTCTCTCTCTCTCTCTCTCTCACACACACACACACACACACACACACATTTGTTTTTCAAAGTAGGGATTCTCCATGTAGCTCTGGCTGTCTTGGAACTCTCTGTGTAGACAAGTCTGGCATTAAATTCATAGAGATCCACCGGCCTCTGCCTCCCAAGTGCTGGGATTAATGGTGTGCACCATGCCCCAGTGGCTCTCTCATTCATCAGCATGAGGATAAGATGTACACATGTCAGGTACATCTCCTGAACCATGTCTGCCTACATGTCTCTGTGTTTCCTGACATGAAGATAATGCACCAAACCTCTGAAAGCAAACCCCAATTAAATGCTTTCCTTTATAGAGTTTCTATGCTCATGCAGGCTCTTCACAGAAATTGAGCAATGACGAAGACAAACCTCTTTTTTATAGCATAAGGTGGTCATCACAGGAAATCCCAGTGATACATAATACAGCTATCAACAGATTGTGAGGAACGCAGCCCCAATAGTTATATCTTTATAATAGCTTCCATATCTATTGCTCAGGGATGAGGACAGACAGTTGATAAAAACAGAATACCAGAAAGTTTGCTGTGAAAAAGACTTTCCTAGAAAAGGCTTTGTACATAAAACTGGAACAATAGCAATATCAATAAACATTCTAATGTGGAAGGGGAAAGAGCAGGCTTAGATTTTTTTGAAACTTACTTTTTAAATGCTTCAATCTCCTTTCTAGCCCACCGACCAGAGGTAGGGGAGAAAGAAGGTTAACAAGAAAAGGAGATTTTTGACCTGCAGTTGTTTGGGGTGAATCCAGTCTTCATTGTTGGGATACTAGGAGCCCAGTCCAATAGCAAACACCAACAAATGAATCAGGAGCGATGGCACTATTCAACAGAAACCACAGGCTTCTCCGAATCAGCGTGAGTCAGAGGAAGCAGCCAAATCAGCTGAAATACCATGAAAACGTCTTTGGTGGATTTCTCTTTAGGAAGTGCAAACCAGCAAGTTCAGGGAAGATCACTGAAGAATCAAGACCAGTAAAGCACCATACAGTATCACAATGCAAAAGTGTCTTTCACTCTGTGGGGTTCTACTTATACTCTTTCCAAACGTCATGGACCCTTTCAAGCTTCTGATTCAGCAAAATACCACATGCCCTGTCCGTTGTCTGCTTCAGCCAAAAATCCTCTCATAAGACAGTTTTGGGAAAACATGATACAAGTGAGTTTCCGAGAAACCAGAAATTCCCACCTCAGGGTAGTTTGACAGGTTTATACCTTTTATTATTATTATTATTATTATTATTATTATTATTATTATTATTATTATTATTAAAGTAGTCTAGTTATTGCCCCTCTCTCAGCCGGCCCTTGCACCCTTAATCAAATAATTACAGGTTCCTAATGATTGCTAGGAAGAGAATCACCTTCTACTGGAGAAGATTCCCAGTGGGCACACATGACCCAGCGAGCTGGTTGGAGGAAGAGTGAGATGGAGACATGCCCTGCAAGCATCTCATCCTGAGACTAACAGGAGTTCACACCCTTTCTCCCTGCTCTTAAATGGACTTACTCTGAGTTAGGACCTCTACCTTCCCCAACTTTGAAGACAGTAACTTAGTCTCCCTCACAAATTACAAGTTCAACTTTGTCTATAATAATAAGATCCTGCCTGACCAGTTCATGGAATTCTTCTTCATGTAATTGAAGCATTCCTGACCTAGCCTATAATGTATATCCTCATGTCCCTCCCTGTTCATTCATTTTATATTTATATATTCCATCAGGACTCATGGCTCTCTTAACACTGGCCACCACCACCTCTGCTCCCCTCACCCTCAAGGATCAGTGGCTAAAGACCCACAAGGAAGGAGAGACTGTCAATTCACCTTATTAATTATCCAGCACAAAGTGGTAAGCCTCAAAACCCTGCAGTCAAATTACAAAAAATCGATACAGCATATACATATGCGTATATATATATATATATTTATATATATATATATATGTGTGTGTGTGTGTGTTGTATTATGTGTGTGTAGAAAACAGGTTATTATTTTAAGATCCCATTGGTGGGATTGGATAGAGGAGACCCAGTAGGGCTAGAATGAGGAAGGTAATGGAAAGGGTGATGTGATTATAAATTACATTATATTAATAAAGTACTAATAAAATTTGTCTTAAAAATCAATGAATAAAATATATAGGAGAATAGGTCACAGTGTGCTACATACAATGCTTTGTTCTGTCTTGGTGTATTCATTTCCACAGATGTAATAATATACATACTGTATCCAACTGTTAGGTACATATTTAGAGTTCTTATATTAATCTGGTATAAAAGCATACTATGGGATGGGTAAAAAATATTTTAAAGCAGAAAGTGAAAATAAGCTTAATATAAAATTATTTTGATAGATTTGTATATGCTTGCCACAGGAAGTGTCACTATGAGAAGTTTTGGCCCTGTTGGAGTGGGTGTGGCCTTGGAGTAGATGTGAAACTGTGGAAGTGGGCTTTTAGATCCTCATTCAAGCTCCCTGGAAGTATATTCTTCTACTAGCAGCCTTCAGATGAAGATGTAGAACTCTCACTTACTCCTGTACCGTGCCTGCTTAAGATGTTGTCATGCTCCTGCCTTGATGAAAATAAACTGAACCTCTGAATCTGTCAGCCAGCCCCAATTAAATGTTTTCCTTTATAACAGTTGCCTTGGTCATGGTGTTTCTTCATAGCAGTAAAACCCTAACTAAGACAATGATATTACTGAATTCTCAAGATTTTTTTCCTTCCATATTTACTCCTCTCTAACTTTCCCTGACTTCTTGCTCTCTTTCTAACTTTCTCCATCTCTTCTTCTGTCCATTCCCCTCCCTCTCTTTCTTACTTCATACTGTTATTTCTTATTTTACATTAATTTTTTTTAGGTTGCCATGAAGCCAAGGCTAGCTTTATGTCTTTTTGAAAAAATTACATATTTTATTTTTATGTTTGTGCACATCGATATAGAAATTCTCACCTATTCAAGAAGAGTATGTTTTATCCACTGGACCTGGATCTAGAGGCAGATATGAGCAGTCTGATGTTAGCACTGGAAATTAGACTCCTCCAGTGCTTTTAACTGTTGAGCCAACTCTCCAGCCTTTGCCTTTGAACTTTTTAGGTAGACGTGCTCTTTTAAAGCATCAAAGACACAACACTAAAGCTGACTAGAGACACCACTAACATACTCAGTCCTAACTCTGAGTTCTGTAATTCCTTCAATCATAAACAAAGTAACCAACCCTAGAAAGTCTTGCTAAAGCCGTGCCAACCATTGTCATCGGCCGCACTATGCTCCATTAACTTCATCTATTAAAATAATGAAGTACAAAGTCCTAATAAATACCATCTTCATAATCATGTCCTGATTATTTCCATGACTCAGTCATTGTTCCAGCTTATTTCCTGTTATTGTGACAAAACACTGAACAAAAGCAACTTAGGAGAAAAAAATAAGGTTTTAATCCAGCTTCTAGGTTTAAGTCCATCACCAAGAGAGGACAATATCCCAAGCCAAGAAATTAGAGGTTGGAGTTGATGTGGAGACCATAGAGGACTGCTGCTTCCTGGTTTGCTTTCGTTGACTTGCTCTCCTTATCCTTTTCTTCAATCCAGGTATACAAGGTATATTGTAATGTATTATTTGCACATCCACTCCCCATTTTTCTCTCCAAGTGTCCCTAAACAACCACAGGACGATCACTAGCAGCTTCATGTCTACATGTGTGTGTGTGTGTGTGTGTGTGTCTCTGTATTATCCTATCCCACCAAATCTAGTTTTTTGTACCCTTTAGCACAAATGCAGGAGGGGAGATCCACCAATCTACCAATGGCCATATTTGTTTGCTTTCCATGTAAGAAATGAATCATTTGATTTTAAATTGGCCAAAATTAACTGGATCCATGCCACAATTCACGCCAATAAAACACCACAATTCAAATAATTATGAAATATTATCAGTTATATTTCTGCATCCATGCCTACTAATGAGAACATAAATAGTGAAAGAAAAGTTGCTTTTCCTGTTGGAGTTTATTAGCTAGGTTGGCATACTTTAAAACTGTTTTATTAAAATGGATTTGATGCCAGAAAACATTCAGATTTTTTTTCAGTTTAACAGTAAGTTACTAAAATTCTGCAAGATCAGCTGTTTATCATGGCTTCTGCGAATACGTATTATCAGAAGTAGTAGCATAAACATTTTAATTTGAATACAAGATAACTAATGCATGATAGTTTTTAGTATAAGCCTGTTCCAGGCAATATTTATGACATGATTATTCTATAAAATGAAGCACTTTTAATTTGAAATTCAAATTTCATTTGCCTTGTATTTTTATTTCGCTAAGGTTTCTGATGTTGTAACAAATGACTGTGCAAAGGAGTTAGCTTAGCAGTTAAGAGCTCAGTCTGAGCTTTAGGAGGTCTTGAGTTTGGTTTCCAGTGCCTTTGTAAAGTAGCTCACAATCTTTTGAAGCTTCAAATGGGAACACTTTCCAAAGCTGTATGTATGATTAGCGTATCCCAGAAGATTGCTTCTCAAAGGGAAATGAGTTTACAATTTAAGCATTTGAATCATAATTGTAGTTTTCTGGGCAATTCTCTGTCTTCCAAGTATAAAGTGCCTACTTTCATTTTATTGAACTAATCTTTTGAAAATATACTCCCTTGCTATTGTTTAGGGAAACTGCACGTTTAGTACACCCTACTTCCCAACTGGGCTGCTGTAGAGCACACTGTCAATCTCAGTGTTCTGGAGACAGAGGCAGGGAAATCTCTGAGTTTGAAGCCAGTCTGATCTACAAAACAAACAAAAATTACAGAAAACAAAGCAAAAACCCTGCTTCTCTATCGTGTATGGTTTTCCTTCCAAACTGGGCTAAAGGCTGGCAGCAAGAACTCTGCATCAAGCCTGAATACTACGTTAAATATTTTTCTCTAAATTAATTTACCCATACTCTTTAAGTGGAGGCCCTAACAGCTTTTTAAGATTAGGAGAAAATAGTTTTATTTTTTACCCTAATGCAACACAAATCCTCTTTGTTCCAATTCCTAGTGCGATTTTTGTAACAGTAACCTTCCGTGTTTGCATTCCTGTCAGGACCCCCGTTCTGCACTTTCAGCTGACTCAGCATTATTGTCTAACACCATTCTCGCTGTTCTATAGCCAGTATCAAGAGTCTTCCAAATGCCTTCCATAAAGCAGTGCCAAAGGTTTAAAAACCATGTACTTAGGATTAGATTATTCATAGCAATAACATCACTTCTCTGAAAAAAATTTGCTTCTCAATTTTGTGGTGATGAAAAAAATATCTAATCATAGGTCTCTTAAAATAGGAAATATTTTGGATAACTTAGACTCGGAATTTCTACTCCGTCATGTGGTGGCAGAATGATAGCTTAAGACATTGCCTATTGTAATAGACAGGAATGAGAGAGGAAACCATCATGAAAGATATATACTCAAAGAACTACCGATCATTTGCTTTATCCAACCAGTAATGTGCCCCCATGGATTTAGAATGTTCCAACATAGTGAAGAGCAATCACTATATACATAATCTTATTGGAGACATGATATAGTGAATGGAACTGTGACAGACTCTTATTTTCCCAGTATTGTCATCTCTGTGATTCACAATAAAAAGACAAATTACACTAAATTATATGTAATTTTTTTGAAATAAAATCTAAACAAGTAAGATTCATTTTGGACAGAGAGTCTTACTTTATCGTATTTTTATTACTGGCTATTTTATAAATCGTTGAAGTCAGATTTTTTAAGCTGGTGTTCTGTGTGGTAATATTGTAATATACATGAAAACATATTCCATTACTGCATATGAAACTTACATATACTATTCATTACCTGACAGAGACCAAGTATCTCTTACTTGTTTGAATCTTCATCTTGACCTTCTTGTGAGCAGTTGTTTATGTATTCTACTGTAGTTTATCTACCAGTTTGCAAAGATTTTGTATGCTTAAAGATAAAAATATCCATTATTTTCAAAATTTTATTAGACAAACATCTATGAGTCTATAACTCAATATCCATCTATTTTCTCTTAAACACAATACAAATATTCTACTTTCTAATGGATTCCATGCCAACATTTGTTTCAGTGTCTTAAGACTATCCTTCTTTCTAGTAATCATGACCTTCCTGGGAATGTCACTAGTGCTGAAACATTTCAGGCCGATGACCACAAAATCAGAAGCTAAACATTTTAAAACAATATAAAGACACCAACCAAACAGACACACATTCTGACGTATGTTTACTACCATGTGGTAGCCTAATTTGGAGGTTTGGCCTAATTTAGCTATATTAATAGCAAGGCCCTAATTGAATCAAACAATCAGCCAGTAATAAAAACAGCAAAGAAACACTAAAGTGAAAGTGAAAATGGGGTTCATCCATGTAGTATAATTTCAACCTGACATTAATTTCTACTAATACCTTATAATGAAACACTTACCTATTGCCAAAGATAATGTCTCCCTTATCTGTGTTCTATTACTCTAAATAGTGAAGTGGAATTTTGAAAGTCATCTTGACTCTTTCTTTTTAGTTGGAAAAATATAGTTAAGCAGTGAATTTCAACACACTGTTTTTGAAACTCTCTTGAATACAGTATTAAATTCATTTCCCTCAATGTAATTTTATCTTTGTATTCATCATGAATTATAATATTCATTTATTATAGGTATTGTATAACTGTGCATGCTTTAAAATTCAAATACATAATTGTTATCTTTATCAGCCCATTACCAGAATTTGTTATATAGTCTCAAATATGGTACACACTTGCTAAATGAATGAATGAATGTATCAATAAATCAATTATCATATTCTCACTAAGACTAATTATTTTTCAGACTTGTTTTGATGCTGGAAATTCAACCTTGTTCTTTACACATGGCAGCTAAGTCTCCTACCACTGGTCTATTTCCCACATCTTCAGGATTTCTACTTAGTGGACTATAGTAGGCCTTATACTGGCCCATTAGATACATAACCAGTCTAAACCGAACCCAACATGTGAGTTGTCACTGGAATTGAATGGTAATTCTTTGTGACTAGTGTCCGGTGCTGTTTAGGAACCATATGAAAGAAGATATTGTCCTTCCACCCTCTTTGACTTTTGTCCTTGCATTACCTGTTTTCAAGGGGGAAGCTGTTCTGTCAATTTTGAACTAGAAAATAAGATGAAAATCAGCAATGATAAAATGGGAGAAGTTTAGTTAAAATAAGAGAAGAAAAGATGTATAGTCATGTTCTGGCCTCAGCATGTGTGTAAATGTTTTCAGAGACCTCACTAATAAATTAACTGATGAATTTTAAACTGAATTGATGTTATGTTATCCATATACTACTCTATTTCAACAAAATACAGCCAATTAAACATGCCCACACAGAAAGAACTAAATGTTGTTATAGGCATACGTAAATCACCTATAAGAATAATGTTTATCATACGGAACATAATATGGGGTAAAATAAATTTGTGTTTCTGCATTGCGTGTGTTATGCCAGATTTGTTAAGATAAAGAAGACAAAGGTTTAACGAATGGTTAAAACTTAATGGTTTTAAAACTTTAGAAACTTAATGGTTCTTGAAATTTTCATGTGGTGATATCTCAAATAAGTATTAATAGAATGTTCCCATTCTTATTGATGAAAATCCCACAATTACTGTTGGAACTACTAAGAATTTTGCTTTAATAGAGTTTTAAGAGAAACAAAAAGCCACTATCAATGAGAAATCAATAAAGTCTAGGAATTTCATTTCAGGACAAAGTTGACTTGTATCTACCAATACCTGAGAGTCCATATACTATATAGGTAAGTAGCTCATGTGGAAACAGAGAAAACCATGACAAATATGGTGAAGAATTTGAATGTTAGCTCTGAAAAGCATCATAAAGGCTGAACCACTCTCTGGGTTTTGTTTATTTCACTTTATAAAGACCTATAAATTTAAAATGTCCATGCCAACATTTCAAAATTTGTCCAAAGACTAAAAAAATGTATATGTTTTTAGATTTTTGACAGACATTTAGACAAGGATCCTGAAGTAATTTTAGTATTTCCAAAATGATATGTTTTAAATTAGGTAAGAATGTAAAATATCAGTTATTAAAAAGGCCCCATATTTTTGATGTCAATTCATTGCTGATGTCTAGGATTTTTAAGGTAGCAAATCATTTTTCAACTTAGTGGCACAGTCATGCCAAGCAATTACCACTTCTGACAGGTGGAGAAGACTACACAGAGTCCTATTTTAGGTCATGGGATGTATATTCTATGAATTAAGGGTACTCATAAGCATTCTTAATCACTGCTATTTGAGTAAATCATCAAAGATAATTTTTATGTAAGTGTGAAAGGAAGAAATTTTCATTTACTGTATAGTTAACAACCAATTGATCCCATTAAATAAAATCTACATTCAGTAGATTTTCAAATACTATCAGGAATTGCTATATGTATGTAAAATATTTTCAGTTACCTGAGTAATTAAAAAAATAAAGTACAGCTATCATGAAAAGCAGTGTGGATATTTCTGCAGGCTGATATGAATCGATCTACCTCAGGATCCAGCTACACCACCATTAGGCAGATACCTAAAGGATTTCATATTCATTGCTACTCAATTATGTAATAAGATCCAGAAACTTGAAATAACCTAGATGTCCATCACCAGAAGAAAGACTAAAGAAAATGTCATACATTTGCACAATGGTGTATCACTCAATCCTTAAAAAAAGTGGCATCATAACTTTGCAGGCAAGTGGATGGAACTAGAAAAAAATTACACCGAGTGAGTTAACACAAATATGGTATGCATTCACTTAGTTGCTGTTAAATCAAAGACAACTAAACTAAAAGCCTCAAAAACCACAGATGTCAGGTATAGAGAAGGGTCTGAAGGAGACAGATAGAGCTGCCTAGGAAAAGGAAAGAGTATAGATAGTTACAGATTAATGGGCTGAAGTGGAAAGCAACAGTTAAAATCAAGGGTCAATCGAAGCATAGTATGAAAACCTAATATAGTAGAAGCTTTCATATATACATATGGAATAGAATGCATTCTAAAATCTAATATATGTATATATTAATATATGGATTCTAAATGAAATCATGAAATAACAAAGACATAGGCCCTACTGGACATCTCTTGTCATCAAGTGAAGTGCCCAGTACCAGGATTGAGTTGCATATAATTAAGTTATTGCCCAAAATGGTCTCTTGGGAATCCAGGCTGTTGCTATGACAAATTGTGTTTGTCCACTGATGGTAAGGCTGCATTCTAGCATTCTAAAGACATCACCTTCACAACTTATTAAAAGATGGAAACATCCAGCTGCTGCCTACATAGAGTATTTACAACATTCTACATTCTACAGCTCACATTACACATTCCATTTTCTATGGCTTACATTCTACATCCTACATTCTACATTCTACGACTTATATTCTAGTTTTTTTCTGGATTTTCTGAGTTTTTTTGTTTGTTTTTTTTTTGTTTTGTTTTGTTTTGTTTTTGATTTTGATTTGTTTTGCTTTGCTTTTTAGGCACAGCCAGGCACAAGTACCTTGATCTACAATAGTGTCCAGCAAAATATACCATGGCAATGTTGTTACAAGGCTCATGAGAATACTAACCCACAGCTGATTTTACTTAAGGCCTACTCTACAAGGATAGACCCATCTCCTACACTGACTGGATGTGCAAGAACCTGACACTAGATATCCTAGTAAAGTAGGCTAAAATCAGACACTACTGCTCCAACAAACTACATGTAGCAGTTAAATAACTTTAAGTGACTTTGGCATAGATTAGCACCTTCCTCACAGAGCATCAGAGACTCGTGCTCCTGTAATAGATGAGAATAA
Source organism: Rattus rattus (assembly GCF_011064425.1). Lineage (NCBI taxonomy): Eukaryota > Metazoa > Chordata > Mammalia > Rodentia > Muridae > Rattus > Rattus rattus. Next base: position 158,379,491 of record NC_046156.1, read on the forward strand.
GCACCAAGACCCAGAGTCAGACATTATGCAGAGAATGAGAGATCTCTGAATACCGAGCCGCAAACAGAATGTATCCATGAAATCCTTCCCCTCAGGTCTCAGAGAATCCTGCAGAAGAGTCGGAAGAATTTAAGAGCCAGAGGTGATAGAGAGCACCAAGAAAACAAGGCTCTTCAACAGAATCAATCCACAATGAACGCCAAAAGATGGAGAAAGCATGCGAAGGTCTGACCAATTGTGATCCCAGGAACTACAAAAGTAGATACATGCCTTATGCTTAACTCAGGCTCTATAGCCACTTGATAACCATTTGCAAATGAAAATTTCTTTTTCTAAAAGTAGTTTCATTGAGGAAACAAAGTACTCAGAAGTAGGTCACAGTAGTGAATGGTCACTAGAAAATGAAACCTACAGAAGCTTTGGAAGGTTTCGGTCATATAATGTGTGAGTTCTCCATACGCAATTATTTTTTTATTTTATCTTAATTTTTGTATTTTTACTTTTATTTTATCTACAGCCATATGTATAGTGTCTGTATTCACAATTATACATATATATATATATATATTTGTATATATAATATAATTAAATATCACACAAGTAATACTTGATTATGTAATATATTTTATATATTTAATTTAGACTATGTATAATTATATATAATTTACTATACATATTTATATTTTGTTCATAATTATTAATTATATTACTTTTATAATAAATATAATTATGTAATTTTTCATGTAATGAATATCATTGTATAATATATAAACATGTAACGTAAATATTTAAATATATACACCCACTATATATAGACCCTGGAGGTGTTTATATATCACGGCTTCTAGTTTAGGGCATTTATGTGATTTCTCGATGGGCAAAGGAGTGTTTTTTTTTATCTATATCTGTTTCATGTGCCTTTTCTTGAGCTCTTTTCCTTCTGTTTGTTTATTTTTTCCTACTCTGATGCATTGGTTTTTATTCTACAGTTCATTTGATTTATTACTATCCCTTAGAAGCTTGCTTGTTTTCTGGTGAGAGGCTAAAAGGTGGAAGACCCCCATTTGGTGGGAGCATTAATGAACTAGTAGAAATAGAGACTGAGGAAACTGAAATAGAAATATATTATGTGTGAGACCGAGCTCGTTACCCTTCCTAGTGCTGCTACCCTTTAATGTACTTCCTCATGTTATGGTGACCTCCAACCTTAAAATTGTTTTAGTTGCTACATTATAAATGTAATTGTGCTACTGTTATGAATCATAATTTAAATATCTGATTTTTCTAATGGTTTCTGGTAACAATTGCGAAAAGGTCATTCAAACCCCAAAGGGGTTGAGACTCACAGGTTGAGAACTGCTGATGGCTAAAAAAAGCTATTTTTAATAAAAGAAAAAAAATACATGTATCTATATAAACATATACATGTATGTTACCATAGGAGTGAAAAAGAAGATGATGCATTGAACGAGAATTGGGGAGTCATGTGGATTATAGGGGTGCGTTTGACTGGACAAAAGGGCAAAAATAATGTTGCAACTAAATTATATTTCACGTACTTTGATTTTTAAGTCGCATGGTTACATTCACCCTTATTGATCTGCAATGCTTAAGTAATTGCATGATGCAGTGAGTGCACTGTGAATGTGTATGGGGTCAGCGATATTCTAAAATGAATCCCAAAGAAGTAGTTTCTCATCAATTAAACAATATTCCAATTTTATCCTAGGCATTCATGCAGGTAAAATATTCTCATGCTCATATAATCATTTAAAAATATTCTTTAATATTGTAAACCACATAATCACCTGAGAAAAATAAAATGAGTACATTTTGTGTAAGTGTCCATGCACAGAGAGTTCATATGAATGGGTGTGTGCATATACCTACACATCCATGTGAAAAAGTTCATGACTTTGATTCATTGGTATCTGAGCTCCTAGGGAGACTGGAAACTAGAAAAGCACTAGGTTGTATAGTTAAGCCATTCGATTTTTTATTCAGTTATGTCTTAAAATTTTATTGCTTTTTTCAGCCAGTGAAATAGCATATTAATTTCTGGCACCTTTATTGCACAAATAATGAGTAAAGAAAAAGACGTTGAATTTGATTTTCATTAAGTGCTTTCTTTAGTTACTCCAGTCTACCATGGAAACAGTTTTACGTGTGATATTATATGATAATACTCTGTGATATCATGGGTGTTCCTCTGCATTTTAAATTAACAAGTCATTTTATTTGTCATCCAGCTTGATTTAAAAGTGTGAATGTTATAATTTTAGTACCCAGAAAATGGTGTGAGACATGCACCGAAATAACAGTATTTTTTTGTCCTTTTTATACCCGTTTTGAAAATAATGTCATTTTATCTAATATTGATATCTCTAGTATTGCTACCTCTAGCTCACTGCCTGATAATATTTACACTTATAAATGATATTTTCAAAATTTAAAGTCAGTGAGAGGAAATTAATTTCATTTATGTAGTGTCAGTAATGTAAGTAATTAAGACTGTAAGATAATAATTCGAAGAGCTATGTCATGTCTATATATATTCCGGAACTGGCATCTTTGTGATTACTGCTTCATGGCTGACTGAAACGAGGAAAAAATGTTAAAACATATATTTCAAATATATAAGGAAGAAAATAGCAGTTATGCTATTTTCTATTAAATATGAATTATGCATTCCATATTAATTTGATTAAGATTCATACTTACACCAACAATTTTCTGAAATGGTTTTAAAATATCTTCAAATAAATTTAAGAATAGGCATTCTCTCTGGTCCTATAAGTAAATTTTTCTCTATTGTCGGTAATTAAACATGTACATTTTAAGAAGTTCTATGGCAATTACATTTTCTCAAATGATTCAAACCCATAAAAGCCTTTCCTTTTTTTTCAATTATGTGTATGATTGTAGGTTTCTGGATGCGTGGATTTGTGCAGATGGACTCAGGTGCTTGCAGAGATTAAGATTCTCTGGTTCTCTGGAGCTTCAGTTAGAGACAGTTGCGAGCAGTCTAAGCTGGGTGTTGGGACGCGTGCACAGTCCTCAACAGTAGTGTATATTCTTAAGCGCTGAGCCACTGAACTAAGCCACGGAATCTACTTTTAAAGAGAATGAGTTATTTTTCAGTCTCTAACTCATTGGTTTAAAACTAGTACTATCAACGTTTCTTTGTTTTTTTTTTTTTTTTTTTTTTTTTTTTTTTTTTTTTTTTTTTGACTTCAAGTCCTTTATTTCGTTGCTCTCAAAAATCCCTCTCAAGTCAAGACATGTTCTGGACAAAACTCAAAGTCTGAGAAACAATATTCAAACCATAACAGCAGCTAATATTGTCTTACATTACCCCAAAGAGAGGACAAGAATCTTCTGGTGATTAATTTGTTTTTTCCAACAGCATTTTACCGTGTTAGCTTACACTGACCTTGAACTCAAAATTTCTGTGCTTCAGCCTCTTCAGTGTTGATATTAGGAATATCTAAAGCCCTGTCAATGTTTCTTTAACCAGAGGTTAAATTGGGACAAAAGTAAAACACAAACATTCGTGTGTTTTTTGTTGGACACATATTTTCTACCTTTTGCCAAAATCACATGTTGAAATTGATAGTTTTTAAGGAAGTATCCAGTGAGACTTTATCTCCTAGTAATGTCAGAAGCTACACCTATAAAGTCTCACCAACACAGCGGACTAAACATGAGATGAACAATGATCTCACAATGGAAAAGCCAAGGAAGAGCACAAGAATTGGTTATCCAAGAGGTCAGCTCTGAGTTTACATACAAGTAACATTATATAGACTGAGCAAGTTGTATTCGTGACTATATATGTATACACACACACACACACACACACACACACGACACATAAACATGTGCAGGCACATATATATGCGTGTGTGTTTGTGTGTGTATGTATGTATGTACATGTGTGTGCATGTGTGTGTGTGTGTGTGTGTGTGTGTGTGTGTATGTATGTGAGTGTCTTTGTAACAATTAGTTTTTAAACGGCCATTATTTGAAAGTGCAAGGAGAGGCATTTGGGTGGGTTTGGAAGAAGGAAAGGGACAATGATGTAATCAGTCTCAAGAAGGAAGAAGAAGAAAAGAAAAGGAAAGAAAAAGAAATCTCCATAAACAACACACAAAGGACTGCTCTGGCAGAACAGATACCATTCAAAAGACTGACTGTCAAAGCTTCTCTACTTACTGCACTTTGTAAGTGCATTATTTAAGCCCTTAAGTGAGGAAAGTGAGACAATAAGGCCACTTGTAGAGTTACGAAGAGACCCACAGTCAGAGGTTCTGAGAAGAAAGGGTGTAAATTGAAGGTCTCTATCAGTTAGTTCACTGGGAGCACCACAGAAGTTGGGAAAGGAGAGACTGTAGGAGTCTGAGGAGACAAGTAGAAGATGACCAGCTAATCATTTAAGTGAGGCTCACAGAGACTGACAGCATGCACAGAGCTGGCATGGATCTGCACCAGGTCTTCCTCATGTATGTTGTGGCTGTAAGCTTAGCTTGGCATTTGTGTGGGACTCCTAACAGTAGGAGGGGATGTGTCTCTGACACTTTTGCCTGCTCTTGGGACTTTTTTCCTCTTACTGGGTTGCCTTGTCTAGCTTGTTATGTATATTCGGTTGCTGTCTTTTGGAGGTTTCTTTCTTTCTGAAGGGGAGGTGGCAGAGACAGAGGAGTGGAGGGATGGGAAACTGTGGTCAGGATATACTGTATGAGAGAAGAATCTATTTTCAATTAAAGAAAATAAATATAAAAGAACCAATTTGAAAATCAGACACACTTCGGGGTTTAAAATATGATGCACATGTTTTGTACTCTAATTAAGCAGTCAGATTTCAACAATTCTCCAGGGGAACATTTACATTCCAAATATATTCTAACATAAGAGAAACAAAGCTCACAGGGCAAAGGTCAGTTCCCTAGTGGAAAGCCTTCCTACTAAAAGGGAAGGTAAGCATTTAATGCAACTGTGACAGATATCCACTACACTTTCACACATATTTCAAAACACACAAAGTAGATACTCTGTGCTTAAATAGCCAATATATTCTTATTTTCTATTGAACACATTGCTTTAGTCATGTTATGTCTTTTTTTGAGGATGGTAACTTTTATTTCAGTCGTGTTTCCTGGAGAAAGAATAGTTTGAAGAAAATTGATTTTTATGGCTGTTGATGTGTATTATCGAATTTTGGTTGCTTGTGAGCTGGCATTTAATATAAGTTGAATATATACAGCTTCAAGATAGCATGACTAAAGTAAGAAAGCTTATTTGTTTCTTCCATGAGAGGTATGAGTTGATAAAATGTGTCATGTTTTTCCATGCCCTGTGATAAAATTTAACACTTTGTCCCATATTCTTCATTTCCCAGGTGGTAGGAAGAATGAAAAAAAAAATGGGGACATAAGAAGTTACAAACATGACACAGAAAGTTAAAACTTTAAGCTATTTGAAATTTCTCAATGATAGTTTAGTTACAGAAACACTACCAGGAATATGTTATACAAAAAATATAGTCATCTGCTGGTGTCTATGTATTGTACTAAAACACCAGAGATGAAGTCAGTACACCTTCTAATGCAAAAAGCACATGGCTGTATTTTTTATATAGAATTAAAATAACTTATCCTATGAAGAACACTTACCTACCACATACATTTGAGTTACTTACTTTATATTATAATTTCCGTAACACTTTATATCATTTTTGGGAAATTGTCCATAATTTTCTTTTTTTACTAAGTCTTTGTGTGTTTTGTGTACTCTGGCCAAATTCCTTCTGTTTATCTTTTGTAACAATTTGAGAAGTAATGGTATTGGGTCCATTTTGAAAGTCTGGCAGTCTTATTTGTAATAGTCAGAAGAGGGAAACAATCCAGATGTTCTTCGATGGAGGAATGGATACAGAAAATGTGGTACATTTACACAATGGAGTAAAAACAATGACTTCATGGAATTCATAAACAAATGGATGGAACTTGAAAATACCATCCTGAGTGAGGTAACCCAGTCACAAAAGAACAAATATGGTAGGTATAAAAGGACACACGTGCTACCTACTCACTGATAAGTGGATGTTAACCAAAAAGAAGCTCAGAATATCCATGATACAACTCACAGACCACATAAAGCCAAAGAAGAAGGAAGACCACAACAAATTATGGATGCTACAGTCCTACTAAGAAGGGGAAGAAAATAATCTCCAGGAAGTAAAGGGAGAGAGGGATCTGGGAGGAAGAGAGGACAGGGAGGTAAAAAAGGGAGCCAGTTCAGATACAGGAGGGCATTAGCCACAATATCCAACAAAGGGGAGACAGAACCTGGAGAGACCATATCCAGGGGAAAGCACTGCCCCCAGTTGAGGGATGGGGTCACCCACCCACCTCAAAAATATTAATCCAGGATCCCTCCTGTCAAAAGGAAATGCAGTGACAAAGAGTGGAGCAGAGACTGGAGGAAAAGTCAACCAGAGACTGCCCCACCTAGGTATCCATCCCATCTGCAGACATCAAATCCAGACCCTATTGCTGATGCCAAGAAGTGCTTACAGACAGGAGCCTGGTTTGCTGTCTCCTGAGAGGCTCTGGTAGAGCATGACCAATAAAGATGCAGATGCTTGAAGCCAAACATCACATTGGACTGAGCACACAAACCCCAACGGAGAAGTTAGGGCAAAGACTATAGGAGCTGAAGGGATTTGCAGTCCTATAGGAAGAAAAAAAGTATCAACCAACCAGAACCCCCAGAACTCCCTGGGACTACACCACCAACCAAAGTGTACACATGGCAGGGACCCATGACTCCAGCCGTATATGTAGCAGAGGATTGCCTTAGTGGGAATCACTGAGAGTGGAGCCCCTTGGTTCTGTGGAGGTGGGGAATGCTATGGCCCTGAGGCAGGAATGGGTGGGTGGCTCAGGGGAGCACCCTCATAGAGGCAGCGTGAGTGTGAGGGGATTGGGGTTTGTGGAGGGGAAGTTGGGAAGGGGGATAACATTTGAAATGTAAATAGATAAAATAACCAATAAAAAATGAAAGCAAAAGTCTGGAATTCTGTGCTAACACTATCTTGCCCTTGACTTTTTACGATTGGAAGAGTTTTAATGACTCTTTCTATTACTTTAAGGGTTATAGATCTATTTAAATTGTTTATCTGATCTTGGTTTACTGTTGGTAAGTGGTAAATATCCAGAAAATGGATGTCATTTTTAGTTTTGATATTGAGCTGTCATTTTTTATGCAGCAGAATGCTGGATCCTGTTCTCACATCCATTCTGTCAACATGTTTCTCTGGATTGGGGAATGATTATATTGATATTAATTACCAGTGATTACTAATTACTATTATTTTGTTATTTGTTTGTTGTAGTAGTGTGTGTGTATATATGTGTGTGTGTGTACATGTGTTGTTCACATACTTAAAAGTGTGCATGTATGTATTATTTTCAGGGTTGTAGTGTATTTATGGGTGTATTTAGCCTCCTTTTGTTGGAGTTTTCCATCTCGTGCCCTGTATAAGATTGCATTTAAGGATAGATATTATTCAAATGGAATATCTTGTTTTCTCCATCTATGATGACTGAAGTTCTGCTAGGTAGTCTGGGATGGTTTCTATCATCTCTTAGAGTATGTAGGACATCTTTGCAGGTCCTGTTGGCTCTGAGAATCACCATTCTAAAGTTGGGTGTTATTCTATCAGATCTGCCTTTATTTGTAGCTTGGGGATTTTTCCTTACAAATTTTAATACTTTATATTTGTACATGTATAATGTTTTATCATGTGGTGTGGGATCCAATCTATTTGGTGTTATGTAAGCTTCTTTCAACTTTGTAGACATGTCCTTCTTAAGTTTAGGAGATTTTTATCTATGATTCTGTTACCAATATTTTCTGGGGCTTTGAGCTACTATTCTCCCCTTTCTGCTATTCCTAGTAGTCTTAAGTTTGGTCTTTCCATGGTGTCCCAGATTTCTTGAATGGTTTGCATCAGGAAGTTTTTGACTGATGTAACAATTTCTTCTATCTTATCATCTATGCCTAAGGTGCTCTCTATCATCTCTTGTATTCTGTTGGTTATACTTACATCTGTATTTCCGGTCTGTTTACCTAGATTTTCTATTTTCAGGATTCCCTCAGCTCTGCTTTATTTATTGCTTCCATTTCTAGTTTCAGTTCTTAAACCATTTTATTCATTTCCTTCATCTGTCTATTATTTACCTGGCTTTCTTTAAGGAATTTATTCATTTCCTGCCACTGTTTTTTTTGTGTGTGTGTGTGTGCTTTTCTGGATTTTTTTAAACAGATTTATTTGTTTTCTCAATGAGGGTCTCTATCACCTTCAGAAAGTTTGAGATCATTTTCTTGTGCTACAGCTCTGTTGCACTGGTCCAGGCTTACTGTAGTAGGATACATGGTAGTGTGGTAGTGTTATATTGCCCTGGTTGTTCTTGACTGTGTTCTAGAAATCTATTTTAGGGATGAATACATCTCTAGAAGCTAATTTCTGAGTCTTTTTATTTTTATTTTTGTTTTTGGACGGATGTTTTATTCTTTGGCTTTTGTTTCCTCATTGGTCTTCTTGTCTTTCTTATCTTTACTTATGGTAGCAGGCATGACCTCTGGTTCAGTAGGGTGTCTCCATCTGAGTTTGGGTCTGAACTTCTGGTAGTTAGTGTGGCCTTTGGTCCATCAGGGTATCTTTGTTCTCATGAATGGCTTGGCCTGCACTGCATAGCAAGTATCCTCCTGTAAGGGGCAAGGGCACATCATTGGGGTAGATTAGGGTAGGGTTGTAAGAGATAGTAGCCATGTGGGTCTAGGGGTGAGAGGGATAAGACTGCAGGCAGAACTCATTCCTTATCCCTGCCTGCACCTGGGCAGTGGATGCTTGCCCATTAGTAGTATGGTTAGGTAAGTTGACAAGTTCCCTTAAGTCACTGAAGTTTCTCCATCTTCCACACTTGTGTCTAATTTTTAAGACTATATTTTATATCTATGGTCTCTTGACATAATAAGGAACAGTACAAATTCTTATAGAGGGAGCAAAAAGCAAAATAGTTAATCAGCAGAGTTGTTGTTCTTCCCAAAGACCTCTCATCCTTGCCAGCATATCACCCTCTGAGACACTGATTATCCACTGTGCACAACAGCCCAGGGGAAGTATTTTCCCTGAGGTTGATGAAACATGTTATGTTCAGGGTCATACCTGCAAACTATAAGATGTTGCTAAGAGTTTAATTGGACTCACAAGCCTAAGTAAGAAAGACCAAACAAGAGAAAAACTAGAACGTTAACTTTCTCTTGGACAATGTCCGTAGTGAAAACAAAAAATAAAAGTGTATAATCTTGAGTATATTAAAGCAGCTGAAAACCTGGAAAAGCAGTTATAGGGTTAATATTTATGTTTTCTTTCAATGAAAATAGTTTAAAATAAGATATTTCAAAGCAAGGATAATTATAATACATATTGCTGAATTGAATTAATGATCAAGGCTCTACATACATAACTCTCATATCTTCAGACAAAACAGAAACTATTCAAAAATTCTGAATGGAAACCAGGGACACAGTGGGTATGGGTTAGAGGGGAAGTGGGGACATCCGGAACTGGGACGAGGAGAGGGAGGGCAAGCTATGCCAAGGATGTATTGTATAAGAAAAAAATAAAATAAAATAAAATAAAATAGACAAAAGGAAGGGACAGTACAATAAGATACCTGAATTCAAATAACAAAATTAAGGGAAGTATTGAGTGAAAATAGAACAGTCAAAAATAGTCAAAAGCTTTCTGTGTATGAAGAATGCTCGGATTAAAAGTGAATACGTTAATTTGATCTATGCAAAAAACACAAAGGGATAGGTTTCAAGGGGGGATAAAAACAAGACAAAGCATAACAAAAAACTAAAAACAGGTGTTAATTGCAACTCTGAAACTCTCAGACAGCAAAAATGGAAATAGCTTTGAAAGCTGTGCAAGTGGTGTGTTTACAGGTGTGTTCACGGGGGCTGCAGTACCTGAGCTCAAGAACTCTTAGCAGTGAGAGGGACAAGCTATGATTTTTTTTAAAAAACCAGTTTTATTTCTATTATGCATGTTATATAAACAGAACTTTTAAAGAGCACAAACAAATTAAAAGTACAAAACATCAGAATGTGAAGTCATAGAAAAGGGCAAACCTACTAAATGATAAAGTTCCTATATATTCTATCTTTTATATGGTCAAATTTAACAAAGAAAGTCCTTACTTAATCAATCCCAGTACAGTTTCTACTTCCTTCACTTTTTTTCTGTTTTTATTGGATATATTATGTATTTACACTTCAAATGTTAACCCCTTTCCAGTTCCTCCCTTTCCCATATGCCCTCCCCTACTTCTATGAGGATGCACCTTATCCCACCCACCTACTCCCACCTCACCACCCTGGCATTCCCCTACCCTGGGGTATCATGCCTTCACAGGACAAAGGGCTTCCCCTCCTATTGATGCCAGATAATACCATTCTGCTACATATGAGGCTGGAGACCTGGGTCCTTCCATATGTATTCTTTGATTGGTGTTTTAGTCCCTGGGAGCTCTGGTTGAAATTCATGTGGCCTGTAAAATATATCTTGTATATTCTGAGCTTTTGAGCTAATACTCAAGATGCTACTTTCTAGTTCCATCCATTTACCTAAGGATTTCATGAAATCATTGTTTTTAATAGTTGAAAAGTACTCCATTGTGGAACTGTACCACATTTTCTGTATCCATTCCTTTGTTGAGGGAAGTTTGGGTTTTTTCCAGCTTCTGGCTATTACAAATAAGTCTGATATGAGCATAGTGGAGCATGTGTCCTGGTTATATGTTGGAGTATTGTTTGGGTATATGCCCAGGAATGGTATAGCTGGGTCCTCAGGTCCAATTTTCTGAGGAACCTCCAGACTGATTTCCAGAGTGGTTGTACCAGCTTGTAATCCCACCAACAATGGAGGAGTGTTCCTCTTTCTCCACCCTCATCAGCATCTGCTGTCTCTTGAGGTTTGAATCTTAGCCATTCTGACTGGTATGAGGTGGAGTCTGGGGGTTGTTTTGATTTGCATTCCCTGATGACTAAGGATGTTGAACATTTCTTTAGGTGCTTTGCAACAATTTGATATTCCTCAATTGAGAATCTTTGTTTAGCTCCATACCCCATTTTTAAAAGGGTTATTTGGTTCTCTGGAGTCTAACTCCTTGAGTTCTTTGTATATATTAGATATTAGCCCTCTATCAGATGTAGGCTTGGTAAAGATCTTTTCCCAATCTGGCGGTTGCTGTTTTGTCCTTTTGACAGTGCCCTTTTGCCTTACAGAAGCTTTGCAATTTCTTAGGTACCACTTGTTGGTTGTTGATCTCAACGAGGAATAATCTCTGTCTCTCTCTGTCTCTCTCTCTCTGTGTCTCTCTCTCTCTCTCTGTGTGTGTGTGAGAGAGAGAGAGAGAGAGAGAGAGAGAGAGAGAGAGAGAGAGAGAGAGTGTGTGTGTGTGTGTATGAGTAAGCTCCTATTTCCTTTTCTTCCCAGTATCTTGCTAAATGACAATAAAAAGATAAGTTAAAACTACACTCTATCTCTCTCTCTCCTTTGTTGAGATGCATTCTGGTTTTCCTGAGGTTTGCAGGCACCAAATTTAAGAGATTGTTTTCTGACCCATATGAAACCATTTTATCTGCAACCCTTCGATATGTGAGAGAAATCTACCCAATGGCACACTGAATCATTTTTTTTTTTTTTGCATGCCGAGACAGAAGCTGAGATCCAAGGGCAACATTCTGAATATTCTGGCTCATGCTAAACTGTGGTGAATGTAATCTGAGTAAAGATTGACTTACCAGTCACATTCTCATGATTTGGTTTTATTTGGAAATTTATAACCTCTTACCTGTATTGGGGCCCCTTCTAGTACATTTAGCCCATATGAAGAAAAAAAAACCTGCAATGTCCTACTCTGTCCATGTTATGCTATATTCCACTTGCCTTTTTGTACAGCTTGAGAATTGGTAACAGAGAAGAAAGAATGACACAGAAACACACACACACACACACACACACACACATAAACTATTCTGAATTAGTCAGTCAATGAATAGGTAGGAAAGCATTTATCTTTTTAGAAAGGGAGAACTAATGTAACATAGGGGTGGTGAGGAGAGAATTACAATACTTTGAGGAACTGAATTCTTTTCTATCCCAGTTTTCATTTCTACATCTATCTACGTGTCTCCTAGTTACATCTTTCAAAATGTGAGCCCACATTTTTGTTAACTTCCCATCCCTGGAGGAAAGGATATTTACTCACTGTGGAATCACTTTCTTCTTCGTCATCTTTCTGTCCCTTTATCTTTGTCAAATACCAGCTTATCATTTTTATATTGAACTCTGTGTGTGTGCGTGTTTGCTTATGTATGGTGTGTGTGTGTGTGTGTGTGTGTGTGTGTGTGTGTGTGTGTGTGATTTAGTAGCCATTAAAAATAATCAGAATCCAATTAGATGACATAATATAAATGCAGAAAATAAATAAGAACAAACTAGTATTTATTTCTCAATGAGTTTAGATTATATATTTTATGACTATCAAATCAACCAACTTGTTGCAAACGTTGAACATCCGAGAATAACGCTTCTGTGGATGAGTTGTCTAGATCACTTAGTCTGACTGTGGTTGTATTTTCATAGACTGTCCTGATTTTGAATTGCTATAGAAAGCACCAGTCCATCATAGTCAACACATTTTCCTGAAATTTACAAGATTTAAAGGGCTTGCAGAGCAAAACCCAGAAGCAAAGATCCATTATTTTCTCTGCTCTTAACAGTGGCTATAGTGGGTATTATGTGACTAGTTGCTTGAGTTTATTGATACCCTCTCAATGATGGACTGCATGCTTGTCTTGTAAACCAAAAAGCCCTGGCTTCCCCAGATTTGTATTTTGTGGGTTTGTTTGTGTCTGTTGCAGTTGTTACTTTGTCTCAGTGTTTTATAACAGTAGCCGAAGTAACATTAGAACAGTGTCATTAGCAACCAGCAAGTAACATTCAGACAAAGTCATTCCTTTCCTTTTACCTTGTGCAGAGCCATGTTATGGGTATAGTGTGCCTGTGAAGTCACTGAATACTCAAATTACTATTAATGTCTCTAATGTAGACATGCCACTGAGACTGCAGGAAACTACGGAAGCTTACAGAGCTTAATTCTAGTCCAAGAAGCCCTGCGCCACCAAAGCTGTCCTCTATTGCATGACAGTTGTTCCTCCAGTACACAGAGTCCACTCTCCTCACTAACGTTCCGCTAAAGTTAACTTTCTATCCTATTCAACCTTCCTAATGTGATAAAATTAATTTATGCCTTGAATTTTATGTTTTCTTTCTTGTCTATTCTTATATTAGTTTTCCATGTACTCTAATAAATCGACAGTTTCCTTAATTTTTTTCTGGTGGATTCCCCTGTCTATTCTACTTGATCTTATCTATATCTTGAATCCTGGGATTAGGTGCACATTTTCTTAGTAATATTTATTATTCTTACTCTACTGGGGTATAGATTCTCTCTCTCTTTTTTTTTTTTGAGAGGATAATGCAAAATGTCATCACTTCTCCCATCCCATTTCTCCCTTAAGCCTCTCCCATATTCCGTTCTGTGCTCAAGTTCATGTTCATAACCTCTCTTTTAATTAATTTTTATTATATGTACAAATGTTTATGTGTACACACACATGCATTCTATAATATAATCTGCCAAGATTTTGTGATGCTCCTATTCATCTTTCCAGGGCTGACCATTTGGTATTGATAAACAATTGGTATACTCTTCTCTGAATAAGAGTATTTCCCCCTCCCTAAGGATACCTTAGTTGCCTGGAGTTTTTTATGTAGGAACCTAATAGTATTCCCCTGCCTTTTTTGGATTATCTCTTGATGTCATTAGAGATTCATTGAAAAGATCAATGCATATACATCCTTTTCTCTCCTACTTTCTTATTTTGTAATATACTCCATATTAAAAATCCGATCCAGGCTATGAGGTGTTTATAATAAAATATATATATTCATTCTTTACATAGTCATCTGTGTATAATTGTATTTTCTGTTTCTCCAGAAATTTAGTAGCAACTGAGCAAATGCTCTGAGAATCTGAGTATAGAACTGACTTATCTATATGTTCTCAGAAGATTAGGAAGTAGATGTCAAAAGAACACAAAAGCATTTTGTGTGCATTATTTGGGGTTTTATACACCAAGTGATCTATCATTTGTCTGTGACAAAGGCAAGGTAAGACCATCAAGAAGTGAGAAATCACCTAATGTTCCTCTGTTACATGGTAAGAGACATTAAACCTCTGGAGAAATGGAGGTATGTGAAGGTCAGAACAAACATCTTTCAATTTGATAATCTATTAATACTTACAGTGCTGCAAGAAACCATTAAATAAAGATATAAAAGTTTTTGAAATGCCATTTGGTTTAGATGAAACTACACTGACATATACTTTCAAATGATACATGGACTCTTCTTCAAGAGGTATTTATGAAAGTGTTGTGAAATGTCATCACTTGCACACAAAGTTTTGTGCAATCTTTTGTCTCAGGTAGTCACCGTTTCCATTAAAATTAATTGAGGTATGAAGACTTCTTCCTTGAGGTGGTAAAATTTTATGGGATATAGTTTGCTTGCTTACTTTGTGTTGATAAAATATATCTATCTACTCCCCAAAAATGGTCTTCGATTTATTTTTATTTTAGTTTCAGGCTGTTAAGCTGGTCGATGTTCTTGAGCAGTGCATTGGAGAAGTAGCCTGTGTCTGTACTTCAAAGAAACAATCTGTGAGAAGCACAGGCAGTGAATTGGAATTGTCTTGCAACCAACTACTTTCCTTAGAATATAAAACATGGAATGTGTTGAATGCCATTAAATTCATTTTAATATGAGATCTACATTTCCTACCACACAAAAAATGATAATGTTTTTGAATATTTCCTTTGAGCATTATGATTCCTATGACAAGA
This sequence comes from Rattus rattus, assembly GCF_011064425.1. NCBI lineage: Eukaryota > Metazoa > Chordata > Mammalia > Rodentia > Muridae > Rattus > Rattus rattus. Next base: position 158,394,536 of record NC_046156.1, read on the forward strand.
AATGTGGCAAAGTATTTTCTCAGAATCCAATAAATAAAATGAAAGACATAAAATTCAAATCAGATAACTAATTTACAATTGTTCAAATAACTTTCCAGGTTTGTAAGGGAGGATTTGATGCTGCTTCTTTTTTACACGCTATTTTTACAACTCACTACATGGATAGTATGACTTTACATATTTAAACTTTTCAGAGTTAGGAAAATGTTGTGATATACATTATTAAATATATACTGAATATCTTAAAAAGTAATCATTATGAGATTATAAGTTATTTAAACTTCTAGTAGATACTGTTATAACAATCCTCTTGTTGTTTTTAATGCTTATATCAATATTAAAACTTAGACCTGATTATTTCTCATTGTATGTTACCACAAAATGAATTCTACATATTTTAAATATTTAATTGATTCAACAGGCAATATTGTAAGTTGATATCAGGATAAGACAAAGATATACAACTTGAGGAACAAATGGATATGTTACCTAACTACTTGAATCTTACCATTAAATGAATCATGGATGTTACTTCAAAAATAGCATGAAAAAATTTTAAATTCCATCGTGCAAGTACTTTGAAAGCAGTATGCTCGATTCTTAAATGGAATTAATAGGATTGTATGAAGGGTGTGTGAGTGTGTGTGTGTGTGAGTGTGTGTGTGTGTGTGTGTGTGTGAGTGTGTGTGTGTGTGTGTGTATCCCCTCGCGCATTAGTACTTTTTGTTGAGGATTGTTCTGTGAAGTGTAAACGATTTCTATAAATTTCTTTTCTAGATTTTTATCCCACAAAATATTTCTTCCACAAAATATTCAACTAAATGAAAAATAAAGAGATTTTTTTATAAAACTACATCCTTTGTTAGACTCTGATACATATATGTTACTACAACAATTCTTACAACTTAACAAAATCTAAAATAAAACACCTTTGTAATATATTGGATCAGTTACCTGAACATAACTAGCTATTATTATCTTCTCTAACATTATGTATAAAACATATCTTGTGGCTTCTGTACTGGACTGTCCATACATCTTACAGAACTTGTACAAAATAAAAATGAATGTAATTCTCAATGATAAGAGGTTGCAACATGATGCTCATGAATCTGAAACAAATTGCATTTTTTATGGTAACTGGGTCCCTTTTGGTTCACAGGCCATACATGTGTCAAAATACCTGTTTAACGTTTGTGTCATTTATTTATATTTGCTAAACTTAAGATGGGGAAGAAGGAAACAAAATGTCTCCTTATATTATCTTGTATGGTGTCTTAGCATTTCACTATTGTGAATAGATACCATGACCAAGAAATGTTATAAAAGAAAACATTTAATTGGGGATAGCTTGTAGTTTCAGAGGTTTAGTCCATCTTCATTGAGGTGTGAGCAGGGCAGCATCCAGGCACTCATGGTACAGATGGTGCTGAAAGTTCGACATCTTCATGTGAACTGTTAGTGGAAGACAGACTTCCAGGCAGCTTGGGTCTTAAAGCTCACATCCTCAGTGATACACCCACTCCAGCAGAGCCGTACCTTCTAATAGTGCCACTCCCTGGGCTGAACATACACAAACCATCCTATATAAACTTCAGTAAAAAGAATCAAAGATCTCTCCTCACTGAAGGCATTCAACAAGCCTCCCATAGTGAAAGCGTCAATATCCAGTTCACATTGAATGACCAAGTCATCTTCAGTTCCTATTGTACTTCGTATTAATGTTGTAACAAAATGATATTACCAGGGCAATGAATACAAGGAAACATTTCATTGGAGTTCATGGTTCCAGTAGGTTAAAGTCCAATACAATTATGGCAGAGAGCTTAGAAGTAGGCAGGCAGGCAGGCAGGCAGGCAGGCAGGCAGGCAGGCAGGCAGGCAGGCAAGCACTAGAGTACTGGGGCAGTAGCAGAGAGCTCACATCTTATATACAATCATGAGTCAGATAAAAGGAGGGGGTTTTTGAAATCTCAGAGCATACCCATACTTAGTCCTTCTAACAAGGCTGCATATCCTCAGTGTTCCCAAGCCTTTCCATGAAGTTCAGACAAAGGATTCATATATATGAGTCTTTGAGTACCACTCTCATCTGAAGTCTGTAGTCACTATTGGCATTGCAGTGGTGAGCCATTCCTTCCTCATCATTAATCTTAATGAGGTACTTCACTAAATAAATAGCAAAGATTCTAGGTCACATTTAACCATTTCATTTTATCAGACACAAATGACACTTGTATGAATATGTTCGACATTCAATGACTTCATTATATTTAATTATTGAAATATTCCAAAACAGTTGAGCATGAGATTCAATTCTAATTGAAACTGACACAGCAAGTTTAGAAGGTCTAACATTCATTACTGTCTCTGATTAACAAAGACCCTGACAGCTTTAAGAGTCAAAATTAGAAAAATAAAAGAAAATGAAGGTGCTTTCCCCCTCTCTTTAGCCAGGTGACAAATAATTAGAAAGATGAAAATATGAGGAATAAAATAAATAAGTGATGTCTCATTTGTAAAAACATGTTTATTTTTATTTTTGTGTATGAGTGATTTGCCAGGATAAGCATAAATGTACCATATGCATATTTGGTACCTGCAGAAGCCAGAAGAGGGCATTGGGTTTCTTTGTAGTGCAGTTACAGACAGTTGTGTGCCACCATGCTGGTTCTATAATTTGGACCAAGATACACTTTAAAAACTGCAAGTGTTCTCAATGACTGAAAAAGTGCCTGCCTTTAAGTCAGATAGCCTGTCTTTAAGTATGATATGTCATTTTTGTTAAGGTACTCTTTAAAAAGTTAAGCCATATGATTTTGTCTCACAATTTTGTGAGAGAAATATAAATGAAAAATAGAGCACTTAATGCTACTCTGAACCACATGAGAAACACAAACTAAACAATATCAAATGATCATATGGTACAAGTACAAAATTGCATTTATTATTCATTGTTAAATGAACAAGTAATTTCCTGAGAATGGATCCCCACTGGCTATATGGTTCATTCTCTCATAGAAGAAAGGCAATTTATATAGATATCGTCAACACACCTGAGAACCAGCTAAAAATATGATTCATAGACCCAAGCCCAGGGAAGAATATTTTGATTCTTATAGTCATAATACTCTGCTGCTTCTACAGGTAATAAATGATCATACAAAAGATAAGCACTTCTTGAAAGTCGGTAGCCATTTGCACTTTGTGGAAAAGCAAAATATACCAGTGCAACAACACATCAAGAGGAAAGAGAAAAATTGTCATTCAGTAATGCCTATTCTTTATTAATTAATTATTTGATTTATTTACATCATAAATGCTGACCTCTTTCTGTCTTCTTCCCTCATAGTCTTCTTCGACCCATTCCCTTCCTCTTTGCCTCTGAGAGGATGCCTCTCCCCATCAGATATCACACCATCCTGGGTCACCAAGTGTTTAGAAAATTAGGCACATCCTCTACCACTGAGGCCAGACAAGGCAGCCCTCTGTTACACATGTGAGACCTTGAAGTAGCTCATGTATGCTCTTTGGTTACTAACTCAGTCTCAGAATTCTCAGGAGTCTAAGTTAGTTGATACCGATGGGTTGCCTTCCCTAGAGGGGTTCTGAACGCTGGGCAATACTTGGCTATGTCTCCATCTTTCTTAGTCAGTTGCTTTTAGAACCTCTCAGAGGACAGCTATGTTTGGCTCCTGTCTATAGACACAGCATAGTATTAGTAATAATGTCAGAGTTTGGTACCTGCCCAAGAGATCTCTCCCAAATTGGGCTGGTCACTGGCCCGCCGTTCCTTCAGTCTCTGCTTCATTCTTGTGCTTCTATTTCTTTTAGACATGAGCAATTTTGGAGTAATGTCAATTCTTAACTGGTCCTGATTCCTCCTGCATTAGAAATTTTAAGCTTTTCAGTGATATGGTGAAATATGAAAGATTAACAACTTTTAAGGGAAGGAAGATTATACTGGCTGCAGGATTAGATGTCTCAGCCTCTGGTTGCCTGGTTCCATTGCATTTAAGCTAATGATAACACATAATCCTCATTGTCAAGATTGCCTATGTTACTCTACCCCCAACAGAAACACACATGCACACACACACACACACACACACACACATACAGCCCCTTTTTTGAAGAAGCATGCTAAAGAAGCATTTAAAGAAAAGGAGAGAAGCTTGGCTCACCCCTCTCACTTTGCTGAAAAATGCATGTTAGTCTGCTAGGCAACAATATATATATATATATATATATATATATATATATATATATACACACACACATATATATATCCTTTTGAATCCTTCCTTCCTTGTCAACAAAAAGATAACTTGTTTTCAACCTAGAAAATATGGCAGCGAGGACATCTGAAGATTGACTTCTGTAGCAGCTTTTTTTTTTTCCTTCTTTTTTTTTAAATTTTTTATTAGGTATATTTCTTTTACTTACATTTCTTTTTTTTATTAACTTGAAAATTTCTTATATACATTTCTAGTGTTATTCCTTTCCGGTTTCCGGGCAAACATCCCCTCCCCCTCCCCTTCCTTATGGGTGTTCCTCCCAACCCTCCCCCATTGCCGCCCTCCCCCAACAATCTAGTTCACTGGGGTTCAGTCTTAGTGGGACCCAGGGCTTCCCTTCCACTGGTGCTCTTACTAGGATATTCAATGCTACCTATGAGGTCAGAGTCCAGGGTCAGTCCATGTATAGTCTTCAGGTAGTGGCTTAGTCCCTGGAAGCTCTGGTTGCTTGGCATTGTTGTACATATGGGGTCTCGAGCCCCTTCAAGCTCTTCCAGTTCTTTCTCTGATTCCTTTAATGGGGGTCCTATTCTCAGTTCAGTGGTTTGCTGCTGGCATTCGCCTCTGTATTTGCTATATTCTGGCTGTGTCTCTCAGGATCGATCTACATCCGGCTCCTGTCGGTCTGCACTTCTTTGCTTCATCCATCTTGTCTAATTGGGTGGCTGTATATGTATGGGCCACATGTGGGGCAGGCTCTGAATGGGTGTTCCTTCAGTCTCTGTTTTAATCTTTGCCTCTCGTAGCAGCTGCCCTTCATCTGTGGATATTGGAGCCTGTGGTGAATTAGATTTAGGTACATTGCCTTGTGAAGAGAAAATGCCACTACCCTTCCAGGGAATGCAATCAGGGATGCCCTCTTTAGCTGGAGAATCCATGCATTTTCAGCATCACCTGCCTCATTGTACAGGCAGGACACATACTTCCGCATGGTCATTTTTGAGAAGCCCTGCTTTTCACAGAACATTTAATAGTTATCTGTAAGTATTACGTATCATAAAGAATGAAGTATCTATTTGAAACATGTAAATTATAATGTATTAGAAAATACAATGCTTTGTACAGACACGTAAAATCCTTTCATCCCAGCCTATTCCAAAAGCAGTCAGCATAAGAAAAAAAAAAGCAAAACAAAAATAATAACAAGTAAATGAGTCTTGCCTCCATTCCTTTTAAATAGACTATCAGAAGGAATGACCATCAGAGAAATAAGTGGGAAGTAAATTTATTTTTTGCTTCATTCAGGGACCAGAAATGGAGATAGCATCAGAGAAGCATATGTATATGCATAATTTTCTGTATGCCAAATTTTAGAATGGAATTATCTAATGTGCAGCATAAAAGAAGCAGAACCTGGGGTTAGTGATATTTAAAATCAAGGATAAGTGAAGGGTTGAGCATGAATGTCACTGGATTCTCAACAGCTACCGTAATTTAAAACAAATGAAATCAGCTCATACAATGCAAGGGATTTGCAAGAAAAAATGATTTCGACTGATTGTCCTGATTTAAACTTTACAAAGAACTTTTCTTTTAATCTTCTTTTTAAATACATTCTACTGTGTAAAATGTTTAAATGCATTCTGGAGTAAAATGATGAAAGATACTTGTTAAAACAATACTAAAGATCAATACAATGTGTCCTACCTTCATCTCTCTCTGATTCTTCTTCATTCCTCCACTACTACCCCGATCCTTCATTGTTATATGAAACTTTTTCAGTATGATCTGCCCTAATGTGTCAGGTGTATGCTCTTTTACAATTATTCATGACTAAATGGTAATATAAGACTTCAATATTTAGACAAATACAGGAAAAATGGCTTTGCTTTTATTTATAGTCCTTTAGTTGGAAGATGGATAGATGATTTAACACAGTTACTGTAGCAACTCAACTTGTAAAATAGTATAGGACATGACCAAGACAAGGAAGGAATGAGAGCTTGGCTTGTTCCTTCTATTTAAATATAATCCCCTGCCTGTATGAGGGCTTTAACTTTTCTGTTCTACACTTTCAAATTTTTAAGAAATAAATTTGATAGTGAATTTATAAAATTGACAAAGCTGATATATATCTATATAGTCTGCATGGATGACATAAATGACTATGAACCAAATGCATGAGGTCAGAAGTGTTGTTATAGGCCATGAACTTGGAAAGAAAAATAGTTGTGAGTCACCGTGTAGGCTTTGAAAACAAAACCCAGGTCTTCTGCAAGAGCAGCAATTGCTGTTAACCACTGAGCTATTTGCTCAGACAGATAAATTAATTTTATATTTACATTCAGTCATATAATAAATATATAAATATACCCAAATAGTAACATGATATTGATTCATGTTTTGTGATTAGACATGAAGATTCCTTGTCTAAATCATATGCATTTATATTTTTAAGCATAGTTTCCATAGACTAATAACAGCAAACAAACATAGCTCATATCATTACATTCATATTACCACCAGTTTTACTTGTATCATATTCTGCTGAATATTCTTCAAACACAAAAACTCTAGCCTTATATGAGAATTAAATCAAGCAGTATTACTCCTTTTTTCTATATTAAACCCATTTCATAAACTGAATTTTCTGAACCAATTTCTCTTTAAGCCCAAATCTTTAGAGCAATCTCCAAAACTCCAAAACCTTTAACCCAACTCCAATCATCTTTTTTTTTTTAAATTTTTTTATTAGATATATTTCTTTACTTACATTTCAAAATGTTATACCCTTCCTGGTTTCTTGTCCATAAGCCCCCATCCCCTCCCCTATCTCTCCCCATACTGGTATTACCCCATACATCCCCTTACTGCTCCCCCATGTTCCCCTGCACTGGGGGTCCAACTTTGGCAGGACCAAGGGCTTCCCCTTCCACTGGTGCCCCAACAAGGCTCATCTCTGCTACATATGCAGTTGGAACCCTGAGTCAGTCCAAGTTCTTAATTCATTTGAAGAATTCATTGATTGTTCCATTTTCCTTATCAAACATATATAATTAACTTGCTATTTTTAAGCATTTGTGAACTGTTGAGCTCAATATGCTACCTATGTTGTATCAGAAAGTGTTTTCACTGATTATGCAGTACAAAGCCACTCCCTACTATAATTTAATACACATGACAATGTTTTTTTAAAATATTGATTCTTGTTTAATTTCCCTAGTCAAATAAAATATATTAGGTGGGGTTTGACTCATATGCTGCTAGGGTGATAAATGTACAATACTCATAAATCTTCTCTATAGAGTTTTAGTTCCACAAGCAATGGATATGTTTTCATTTTTTAGAGTAAAAGAGAGAAAGGTGACATAAACAAGGGTGTGACATTTACTCCCTTGACTGTTAGGGAAGTTTCAAATTTAAAATACCTTTTCACAAGAAAATGCTCATTGAAGGAAGCCAGGTCTGGACATAGTAAAGGAGGAGGATTACAGGTAGATTCTGAGTTTTCAGTTCATCCTTTCTATGGGTCTACTCATATGAGCTACCCACAACAGACATATCTGCTTATGAGACACATTGCTCAGACATCAGGAGGGCAGAGCTTCTATCTTAAGAGTTGAAGGAAGCCCTTGGATGTGACACTCCAGAACATCATCCCAGGGTTCACGAGCTGCCTTGTTTAATAACAACTAAGTTCAGAGACATCCAATGAGTCCCCAAAGCTTGCACAGTTCTAAGTTCTATGTCATGTTTCCAAAAGTACTTATATGCCTACAACAGGGTCTCTTTAATGAACTATACACTTTAAGAACTGTGCTGCTACAGTAGAGTAGTTCCGACAGCATATTGTTTTAGAGGTTGTTTGAGCATAATGTCTATATCTGTCACAATATATTTCATTTAACTTTAAACTTTAAGGAACTTTTTTCAGTTTTTCTTGTTGCTTTGTTGGAAAAGCTGTTAAGATTGGGTGTCTGCAGCCCAGGAACTTTTAAATTCACAGCAGTCCACCTGTATTGATTTTTCACATCTCAGATAGCAAACATGAGCCACAAGGCTTGACTCTCCTTTGACATACCTGGGTACCAAGTATCATTACTGGCTGTTTTGAGACGTAGACACATTTATTTTAATTTTTGAGATTATAACATAATTACATAGTTTCTCCCTCCCCTTTCCTTCCTCCAAACATTCTGCTATACTCTGTTGTTGTTTTTCAATTTTATGGTTGCTTTATTAATTGTTGCTACACACACACACACACACACACACACACACACATGCACACACACACGCTTTCACACACATGTACATATATACATACATATACATACACATACACACATATACATATACATATGTAAATAAATGTGAATGTCTCTATATATTTCTTAATACATTGATTGAACATAGTCATTACCTGTTGTATGAATTACTTAATCCTGACCTGGGGTTTCTGCCCTGCTTTTACCATGTAGTTCCCAGATAAAAGATACACACCACCTTTATACTTACTTACAAAAAGCTTTAAAAGGCACAAAAGCTGGACAGATACCTATACTTTATGCTATTAATATCTATTTTAGTATGGATAACTCTGAGTTACTTCTTACTATGTTTCATCTGTGCTGCTCTAAACCTGAACTGGCAAGCTTTCCTGGCCTCCTTTTCTTAAGGCCTAACACATAGAGGATACGCTTCTTCCTCCAGCACCCTTAGTCCCCTCCTCATTCTTCTTCCCAAGACTGGAAAAGCAAAACCCCAACTATGTCTCTTCTTCCCAGCTATTGGTTGTTGGTATATTTATTTACCAATCAAAATTAACTTGGGGGACAGGGTCACTTGAGGCTAACTACAGACTCCATGTCTTGGGGCTTAATGTTTAGAACTAGATAAAGAATTTGTGTGCTTTTACTCAGTGAAGATTATTCCTCCCACTCTCAGTAGTCCTTGTTGGAAAAGAATGAGGAACACAGTCTATGTAATGCGGTAACAATCTGTCTGACATCCAAAGTGCCTAACAATTAATTGTGTGATGGGTAGTTGAGTTCTCAGAATAGATAGTAGGACAAAGAACAATTCCTATCCCAATAGTAGGAGTAAGGTAAATCTCGATGTACCATAGTACTCATACTGATGTACAATCTATAATTTATTCATTGTTTTGGGAGTTTTCCATTTTTTTAATCCTTATTGAGTAAGATAGCTAACAATATATAAAGCAAAACAAAAGGTCTCCAGTCATCTAAGGATAGGTTAGTCTCCTTAAAGAAACGGAGACCACATTTACTCCTTTGAATCTTGGCTGTATTTAATGACAGTATATATTTAAAAAACAACTGAGTAATTTTGTAATATTCAATGATTATTTGTTGTACAGTTTCCATATTTAACAGATAATACATATCTGGGAAATTTCTCTAAGTCATGAATTGAGCCAAATAAGGCCTTGTTCTTATTTTATGCTCATTCCACTCTTTGTAATAATGTCCTGAAAGGTACTGTATATTCCATCAAAATTTGTCCCATAAGGACTTCTTAATTTCAAAATGCTTTATTATATGTGGGCCTAATCCTGGGGAAGACTGACAACACAGGGCACTAATTACCTTACCCCTTGGCATAATTTCCTATCAGATTTTTGTCATTGATGGACTAATCTTCTCCTTTGTTTTCCCACGTTCCCAAATCACAGATTGATTCCTATTAAGTGAATTAAGTCTTTAAGCCCTAAGGAGAGCAAGTACTATGGTTAAAGAGGAATCAAATATACATGAAGGCCAAAAGTTAACAGATTATATCTTCTTAAAAATCCTGACAGTATTTCTCAACAGAATTTTAATTAGGGAAAAAGCTGTCCTGAAACTCAGGATAAAAAAATGAAAAATGGTCAAACAGAGAGTAAAGGAAGAATCAGCAAGGATTTTTCTTAAAAGTAGAGTGTGTGAGGTTGGAGTATATTTTTGTAGGAGTCAGGACAGTCTCCTAAACAAGTTGTGTTCTAGAAAAATCTTACCTTTGTACATATTTGTTACTCAATAAAATATATTGTGTGTGATGGAATGTTTTAATTGTTTCAGTTACCTTTTCTTATGTCCAATCAGACTCACCAGTTTCTCAGTAACATACAGATGCACACAAATACACACAGACACATACACATAGACACACACACAGGTAAGAGAACGAGACATACAACCTAGTGTTACAAAAACCTGGAGGGATAGTTAACTTTCATTAAATTCAATGTGGAATTTGTTTGTGATATACACTAAAATACATTTTAATCATTGATGTATAAGATGAATTTGAAAATAAAACCTCGTATAAATGCAATTCTTAATTGTTATTTTTATTAACTTATTCTGGTCTCACTTAATACTAATAAATGGAAAGTGAAATGCAAAACAGTTTTAAATTTGGTTTTAAAAGTACACATAGTATATATTCATACATATGTATATTAATATACATACATGTATATTTGTAACACATATATATGAATATATTCACAGGATTAAGGATGATATAATATATATGTACATTTAACCAATGGGGGTTATGTCCATTGATGCTTTTATCATTATACTACCAATTTTTTATACTCAAACAATTTTATTTTCCTTCTGACTTGCATCACAGTTACTTATAGTTCTCATTTAGGTCCTTTTATTCCTTTTCCTTTTTTCAAAATAAGAAACAAAAGAAAGAGGTTATTATGTAATGTCTGACTTGTTTTGCATAACATGATAGTTTCTAGTCTGTTTATGAGAAGTGAATTACTTGACAAATTGGTTTATATAGGTGTAATTTAATGTCATATGGGAAGGTCACATAGAATAATGATACAAGATATTGCAAATTTGCTCATCAATGTTGAGAATTTGTACCTGAAGTATACATTACTATTTTTTTAAATTGTCCATCAATTAAAGTACACTGTTTTTTATTTCCTAGCTATTGTGACTAGATTGCACTCAAGAAGCTGAGCAAATATCTGTACATGACATCAAGTTCTTTGGGCATATATGATTGAGTATGATAACTAGAAAATATTAGAGCCATTTTAAGATTTTTGAGAGTTCATTGTTTTGAGTATCATAATGACTTCACTAGTTTTCATCCCCATCAAAATCCAATACCTGATAGCATTTCTGAGTTGTTTAGTAAATCTTAGTCATTCTGACTCTGTTAAGATGAAATATTAGAGTAGTGTTAATTTGTGTTCCGTTTATTGCTAGGAGTGTTAAATATTTCTCATCACCTTTCATCTATTTTATTGATAAGTCCTTGGTCAGAGTTGTAGTGCTTTGAATGACAATAGTCCCTATAGTTCCATATATGTGAATGATTGGTCCCAATTGGGTAGAATTGTAGGGGAAGATTCTATGCTAGAGTTATTTCAGGAGGTACATCACTGCAAGTGGGCTTTGAAGTTTTGAAAGTGGTCTCCATTCATGTCTCTATCTCTGTCTCTTGGTCCCTTCCTGTTCCTGTTTCTCTACCTTCCTGTTCCTCTGTTTCTCTGTCTTGGTCTCTCATTTCCTTTCTTTATTACCTTACTAAATAGCAGGATTCCGTGTTGCATTTTCATGTCCAATAAATTTGTCCCATCCAATCTGCTTCCGGCTTATGGGTCAGGATGTAAGCTTTACAGCAATTGTTCCAGTGACAACTTCCTGTATGCTGCAAAACTCCTTGTCATCATCGTCATGGGTTTATTTTCTTCTGAAACTGAAACCACCACCACCCGCTCCAGAAAATGTTTCTTCCATAAGTTGACCTGAGAATGTTGCTTTTTGAAGAGATATAAAAGTAACTAAGAGAAGGTGCTACCAGCAAGTGGGCTATTGTTGTGACTGGCTGGTCTGTGCAAATTGGGGGGGGGGAGCATGAAATACTTTTAGGCTGTGGAATAAGAAATTGGTATAATATATACGTTTATGGACATACCTTTCTTAAGGCTAAGGAAAAATTTTTTAAAGGATTTTGTTTAAGAATTTTGCTGCTTCTTTGATCTGGGGGTCTTCACCCTCTTCAATTCTTATTATTCTTAAGTTTGTTTTCTTCTTCTTTATTTTACCCCTCCTGGGTCCTGGGAACCTCTTGCTTTCCTGGCATCAGGGACTTGCTGGTGGTACCCCCAGTTCCCCATCCCCAATTGCTAAACCTCTGGTCAAATTCTGGACCTCTCTGTATATCACTCCCCCAGGTCTCCTCTCATATCTGATCCTGCCTCTCTTTTCCCCTCTCCCCCTCCTCCCTTCGTCACAAGTCCTCCCACACTCTGCCTCCTGGAAGTATTTTATTTCCCCTTATAAGAAGGAAGGAAGCATCCACATTTTGGTCTTCCCTCTTCTTGAGCTTCATATGGTCTGTGAATTGTATCTTGGATATTCTGAGATTTTGGGCTAATATCCACTTATCAGTGAGTATATATCATGTGTGTTCTTATGTGACTGGGTTACCTAACTCAGGATGATATTTTCTAATTCCACCCATTGCCTAGTCATTGCTTTTAATAGCTGAGTAGTACTTCATTGTGTAAATGTATCATATATTCTGTATCCATTCCTCTGTTGAAGGACATCTGGGTTCTTTACAGGTTCTGGCTATTATAAATAAGTCTGCTATAAGCATAGTGGAGCCTGTGTCTATGTTACATGTTGGAGCATCTTTTGAGTGTATTCCCAGGAGTGGTATATCCTGGTCCTCAGGTAGTATTATGTCTAATTTCTGAAGAACTGCCAGGCTGATTTCCACAATGGTTGTACCAGCTTGCAATCCCAACAACAGAGGAGTGTTCCTCTTTCTCCACATCCTTGCCAGCATCTGCTGTCACCTGAGTTTTTGATCTTAGCCATTCTGACTGGTGTGAGGTGGAGTCTCAGGGTTGTTTTCATTTGCATTTCCCTGATGACTAAAGATGTTGAACATTTCTTTAGGTTCTTCTCCACCATTCAGTGTTCCTCAGTTGAGAATTCTTTGTTTAGATCTGTATCCCATTTTTCACAGGGTTACTTGGTTCTCTGAAATCTACCTTTCGTGTTCCTTGTGTATATTGGATATTACTCCTCTATCAGATATAGGGTTGGTGAAGATCTTTTCCCAATCTATCGGTTGTCATTTTCTCCTATTGACAGTGTCCTTTGCCTTTTAGAAGCTTTGGAATTTTTTGAGGTCCCAATTGTTGATTCTTGATCTTAGAGCATAAGCCATTGGTATTCTGTTCAGGAAAATTTTCCCTGTTCTTACGTGTTCAAGGCTCTTCCCCACTTTTTATTCTATTACTTTCAGTGTACCTGGTTTTATGTGGAGGTCTTTGATTCACTTGGTCTTGAGCTTTGTACAAGGAGATAAAAATGGGTCAATTTGCATTCTTCTGCATGCTGACCTCCAGTTGAACCAGCACCACTTGTTGAAAATGCTGTTTTTCTTCCACTGGATGGTTTTAGAATCTTTGTCAAAGATCAAGTGTCCACAGTTGTGTGGGTTCATTTATGGATCTTCAATTCTATTCCATTGATCTAGCTCCCTATCTTTGTACCAATACCATGCAGTTTTTATCTGCCTGGCGACCACAGTGGAGGAGTTAGAGGAAGTACTGAAGGAGCTGAGGGAATTTGGAGGAGTTAGAGAAAGGACTGTAGGAGCTGAAGGGGTTTGCAACACCATAGGAAGAAGAATATCAACCAACCACATCCCCACAGAGCTTCCAGGGGCTAAACCACCAACCAAAGAGTAAACATGGGGGGGGACCCATGGCTCCAGCTGCATATGTAGATGTCTCTTGGTGTGTGAAGGAGAAGACCTTGGTCTGTGAAGGCTCTATTCTCCAGGGTAGGAAAATACCAGGGTGCTGAGGTAGGAGGGTAGGAGGGGTAATAGCCTCATAGAAGAGGGGTAATATCCTCATAGAAGAAGGGGGAGAGGCATGGGAGGGGGAACTGTAAAAGGGGATAACATTTTAAATGTAAATACATAAACTATCCAATAAACAAAGATGTTGCCACCATACCAAAACACTTAAAGTTTTTCCTATTATATATAAAAAGAATAATGTTCTTGCGAAATTAGCTCTATAGATGATCACAGGGAGAACAGTGGAACTCAGAGCTCCACAGGGCTTTCTAACGTTGAGACTTTCAACAATATGCCATGCTTTCTCACCTAAACAATACTTTACATCAGGATCTCAATTACTTGCAAAGCAATAAATTCACCAACAGGAAATTATGGTTACCTTCTCCATAATTAAGCTATACTTTCTTCAGATCCTCTATTAATCAAGCTAAGCCTCATTTGCAGAGATAAAATATTTGGATGCCTCTACCGTACATGATTTTGTTTATAGCTTAAGATTCAATATATTAATTTCTTTTTTTTTCATTTTATTGCCATCTATAAATAAAGCCCTAAAGATCTAGAGGCAACAATAGCTGGAAATGTAGTTAATATTCTCCATATGGATGGCAGCTCATTACTCTTCTTGTCAGCATTGGATTAAACACCAAAGAAATGCATTATTTACAGCCAAAGGGAAAATGCTGGATGGCTGTAACTTCTAGAAATGTTTCTATTAACCAGCTAGTTGCTCTGTAGGATAATATTGTATTTAAACTCGACACCAACCCGCCTCCCCTGACTTTCACACAAACATTTTTCTTAAGGTAATAAGGTCCCATAAACCAAAAGTGATGGTTTCTATCAAGGACTTTCTGTGCACTTTACCACATAGTGATTAAGGTCTAACAAAGTGGGATTGGCATTCATTCAGAGGATATTCAATGAAAATCTTGTTTTACTGTCTTTTCAATTATGTGTAATTTTTAGTAAAATGCATATAAAGTAGCAATAAATTTACCTCATACTAATCTCTACCAGTTAGGTCAAAATATATATGATGCATGTATTAATGAAATAATTTCTACTTAATTGTCAAGGACACCACCTATTGTCAGAATTAAGTTCAATTATCATAAATCAGTAGTTTCATAATGTCAGAGAACCTTCCTCATGGTTAATTCTATATTGAAATTGTCACCAAGAGGTATTGTATACAACTGTCAGAGCATCACTTATTGATGAATTATAGAAACTGTCTCACATGTGCCTCTAGGCATCACGCTTTCTCTCTTCCTCTTCCTCTTTGACATAAAATGAAACTATCCAAATTAACACTATCCAGAATTTCTTTTATTCATTCCATTTCCTCTTCACTAAAAAACAAATTTTGTATCTTTGCACATTTGCATGCTTGCCAATACTTTAATTTCCCAAAGTTTGGTCTGAATACTTATTTCCACTTGCTACATATTTTGTTGGGGGCCAAGATGAAAACAAACTTAAAGACAGAAACAAAACTTGTCACAGAGGGCTTAGAAAAAAATTGTGAATGAACTGGGCAAACACACAAGATATTACCTTACTAGTTTGTTTAGTTAATAATTGAGAATTAAAGGTTTTTATATGAACACAAATGAGTCAGAAGATATGATTAAACTAAAGACATTTCTGTTTCATGAATATAGAGCTCCTCATTCACTTTCCTAATCAGGATTTCTTTTCTTGCTTGCTTTATCTTGTTTTGTTTTTAATTACTAAGTCATATATCCCTACTGAGTCTGGGGTCAAAATCATTGTTTCAAATAAAGATGATGTTGAATACTAAATTGGGGCATCAGTTAAACATTTGATTATGTACAAATAAGGTCATTTGTGACTTAGTTGGTATTTCTATTGCTGTGACAAAATACCATGAGCAAAAAATAAGTTCTGGACAGAGAGCATTTATTTAGATTACACTTCCACATTGTAGTAAATCATTGAATGAAGTCAGGATAAATCTCAAATAAAACAGGAACCTGGAGGCAGGGACTGATGTAGAATCCCAGGAAGGATGCTGCTTACTGGCTTACTATCCATGAGTTACTCAGCCTACTTTCTTATAAATCCCAGAACCACTGGCCCAGGAATGGCACTACCCACAATAACTTGGGCCCTCACTCATAAATTCCTAATAAAAGAAATGCTCTACAGGCTAGACTGAAGTGTGATCTTATAAAGGCATTTTCTTAACTGAGGTTCCTTCCACTACCCTCCACTAGGACTTTGGCTTTTATAAACTATCCAGCATATTTTTTTCATATATCTAGTCTTAGGTACTTAGTCACACAGTTATTTTCTGTTATAGGTACCGTCTCCTAGAATGGGCCTTAAGTCAAATCAGATATTTGTTCCTCACAAAAGCTTTGTAACTCTGTTTGTTTGTTTTTTTATGACTTGAGACCGGTTTCTCTGTTTAGCTCTGTCCTGGAACTCACTCTGTAGACTGACCAGCCTTGAACTCACAAAAGTCCACCTGCCTTTGCCTCTTGAGTCCTGGGAATAAAGTTGTATACCACCAGCTTATACCATATTTACGATCATATTTTGCATGCAGTTCAGCACTAGGGATCATAGGGTTTACAGCTGGGTTGGTGTTTATGTTTCTCCTTCAGTAGTGTGTATATATTTCACAGATGCTAGCATGTAAGAGTGAAAGCTCTATGTAGGCATCAGCTCATGTTCTCCATGGCCAATGAATTGTGTAGGTGTTTGCATCAATTCCCTATCATCAGGCCCAATAAAACCATATAAAAGGGGAGGTGAAAAGGCTGTAAGATATAGAGGATGGAGGACACTAAGGAACCAATGCCCTCTAGAGCAATATGATCAATTCCCATATGAATCTACAGAAACTGAGACACCATAAACAGAGCCTGCATGGATCCTTAGGCATTTATTATGAGAGGTCTCCTTGTCTCTATTTCTTGGGCCTTTTATTGGGTTCATTTCTTTCTGTTTTTTTGTTTTGTCCTATTCTGACTTGTGAATTATTATCCTACATGATATTATATTTATATTATATTATTCCTTAAGAACTATTTGTTTTCTAATAAGAAACAGAAAGGGAATGGATCCAGATAGATGGGGAAATGGGAAGAAAGTGTGTGATGAATCAGAGAGAGTAAAAATCATAACATGGATATATTATGTGAGAAAAAAATAACTTTACAATAAAAATAGTTTAAAAAAAAGAAGAAAATACCTTTGCAAGATATTACTTTGGCAAATATTCTCCTCACATTTTGCCTTGTCTTTTCATATACACTATCTTTTACAAGTGAGAAACTTGAGTCTATAAGTTTGTCATTCCTTCTCGCAAACACTGTGTCTCTGGTATTTTGTTTTAAAGGTTATCACGAAAGACGATATCTAGACTCTCTGCACTCATTTCTGCTGTGAGTTGTAGAACTTTGCCTTTTATCTTCAGGCCTGTCAATCACACGCTTTTGAGTTCTGGAAAGGATTTGGCATCTGTATCTAGATTTCTTTTGTGTTTCTCTGAATGATCAGTTCCTCTATCTTCACTCTTCAGACGACTATTTCCTCTTCCTTGATTCCTTTCTACCTTTGTCACAGGTTACTTGCCTGTACTTATAAGTATGGTATCAGGGTTTCTTACTCTGCTGTTGCTTTGTCAACAAAAATATATTTTGTGTAGTAGATTTACAGTAACTCTGGAAATCGTGTTGTTCTCCCTCTGCGTTTGTTCTCTCTCAACACTGTGTTGGTTATTTGAGTATCCGGCTACTCCACATAAGCTTCAGAGAGTTTGTTGACATGTTCACCATCACTTGAGTGGACATGTATTTATTTTGCATGAGTTCTAGATTGTAACTTAAAGGGTTATCTTCACACTAAAGATCTGGAATATACAAGTCACTATGATACATATCAGTCTTCTACTCTTAGGCTGCCCTTGGCTTTATTAATGGTAATACTGGAAAACACACACACACACACACACACACACACACACACACACACACACACACACAAAGGATCATAAATATCTCATTGCATAATTCAATATTCATAAGAGTCTTTTTAATGGTATTCATAGGATTACATTTTAATAATAATCAGAAAGAATTGATAACTTCTTTCTAATAGTCATACAGTTTACTTCTTAATTTAGGTAAGCAGTCAATATTTAATAGCTGTACATCACAGTTCAGACACATTAACATGAGTTTGTATTTATATATCTAGTTCATTCATTTTTGAGAGAAAACTAATATTTCATATTTGATTATCTAGGTATGTTTGACAAGAATTAGTTATCATTCCCTATGTGGGTTTGTTTCTGGGTGCTTTCAATAACCTTCTGTCTATGCTTATGACAATATCACACCATAATCACTTTCTCACAAATATGTGAATTGAGACAAATACAAATGCTGCAATATTTTAAGATGGCTTGGCACATTCTGTCACTCTCATTTTCACAAAAAGACATGCATGACGTGAAGGGCATTTTGCCAAACCAATTTGCTTGCTTGGAGTGAATTGTGATTTTCATCACATTGAGCTCATCAGTCCATGAACACAGGATAGTTTTCTTATCAATTTCAATCATCTTAATTTCTTTGAATGCTATTCCAATGTTTTTGGTCTGTATAACTCAGATATTTTATTAAATTTATATCAAGTATTTTATATCAGTGCAGTGTTACTGAAAATTGAATTTTCTTAAACATATTTTCTTAAATCTAAATGTGCAGTGCCTATTGTTCCTCTATGGAAATATCATTTTATCATATATCACTGGATATGACTCATTAATATTTTGTTGAAGATTTTCCTTCATATTTAACAGTGTTTTTCTGTCATTCATAGACTCAATGCATTGTATTGATTTGATTGTAAAAGTTATTTGCATCCAAATAATGAGCTTTACTAAGCCCTGGTCTGAAATTTCTTTCTTTTAAGGAATCAGAATAATCATATGCTTTCACTCCTGCTGTAGGGAGCTGCGACATGCCACGCCTCAAAGATGGCACTGGTTTCCACCTTCCACCCTCCCTACGGTGAGCGCTCCTTGTAGTAAACAAGTCCTTATTTGGCTATGCCTGCCTGGTCTGCTAGCTTTCGCATAGTGACAGCCTATCTACATGACCCACGTGGCACTTTGGGGTTGGTTGGTGTTGGGTACTTAAGCTGATGTAGGGCATTCCCCGGGATAGTAGTAGAAGATTGCATCAAGGTTCCTGAATAAACTGCTTGAAGAAGATCTCCTCTGGTCGTGTCTTCCTTTCTGGTCAAGGTTGGGTGCGAAACCTGAAAGTATTGACATGTGTGAAAAAAATTTCATAGTACAATGTAAGAATTTCGTTATTAAAGAGTGTCACCATATACAGAACAGGACCACTTTTGTCATAAAATTTCATCTAGCAAATTAATGGAAATATAAAAGATCACTCAGAAGGAGGTACATAGTTATATAAAGACAAAGATTGCATGGGCTTACTTATTAGAGGATATTAATCATAAAGTATTGGGTAAATACATTTCAAACTACAGACATAAAGTAACTAAGTAATAAGGAGTGTCCAAGGTGGGATGGGTGAATCTCACCAAAATGGGGAAATAGATGAGACATTGGAGGTAGATGGATGGAGGGAACTGAGTACAGGACAGGGTAGGGATGTATACAAGAGGGATGAAGTGAAGGGGAACATAGGTAAAGAGTACTAGGAGAGACTGAAGAGCAATGGAAACTCCCAGGAATCTATGAGACTGACCTTAGTCCTATCAATAATGGATATGGAGCCTCAACTGATCATCTCTTGGAACCATGCAAGATTTCTAATGGAGGATTTGGACATTAATCCAGCCACAAAACCTTAGGCCCACAATTTGTCTTACCTACAAGACATGTAATGGTAAAAATATAGAACAGAATTTGAAGGATGGCTTAACAAATGACTTGCCCAGCTTGAGACTCATGTCATGATTGAAAGCCAAGTTCTGACATTATTAATGATATTTTTACCATATTTAAAGACAGAAGCAAAGCAAAACTGTTCCTGGAACTGGCAATCATCAACTGATTGAAACAGATGGGAGACCCACAGTCAAGATTTAAGTGGAGCTTGAGGAATGTTGCCTGTGGGTCTCTGTTTATTCTAGGAGGCTGTGGCCACCAACCTGAGAGGACACAGGAAGCAGGGATAGAATGTGGAGTTCAGATGCCTATGATAATGGATGGAATGACCTCTGGAGACCATTGTGGCAAGATGAGTCTACTTTATTGTTTCAGGGATATGGCATATAAGAGCTTTTTTATGGGTATAGGTGAAAAAGATTAATTGGTCATGGCATTAAAGGAGCAGCAAGGGCTGATTGGTTCTAATACAACCTTAATTACAATATGAGTAGGAAGCCAGAATGGGATGTTTGTGCTGAGTTATGCAGCCTTGTAGAGAGCTCTATACAAGGTTACTTTTTAGAAAAGGACCTACCTCTGTGTTCAGGGACATTCTCCTGACAGAGACATTCTCCAGACAGAGGCAGAGTCATGGAAGTGCCACTAAGAAATCATGAGATCATGAAGGATCTTACATTAACTGTGGTTCCCCAAACACTATATAAAAAGGGGAGGAAAGATTGAAGGCACCAGCGGGGTCAAAGACACAACCAGAAAACCTACAGAGTCAACAAACCTGTGCCCATAGGGAACTTATCAAGAAGACTGAACTGCCTCCAGACTCGATGTGCATTTCTCTGATGACTTAAGATGTTTAACTATTTCTCTACATGCTTCTTGGCGATTCAAGATTCCTAGGATGAGAACTTTCTGTTTAGCACTGTATCCCATTTTTTAATTGGATTATTTTGGTTGTTATTGTGTACATTCTTGGATTCATTATAAAATAATCAAACTCAGAGCTGAAATCAACCAAGTAGAAACAAAAAGGACTATACAAAGAATCAAAAGAACCAAAAGCTGGTTCTTTGAGAAAATCAAAAAGATAGATAAACCCTTAGCCAGACTAATGAGACGACACAGAGACTGTGTCCAAATTAACAAAGTAAGAAATGAAAAGGGAGACATAACTATAGAATCAGAGGAAATTCAAAAAATCATCAGATCCTACTACAAAAGCCTATATTCAACAAAACTTGAAAGTTTAGAGGAAATGGACAATTTCCTAGACAGATACCAGGTACCAAAGTTAAATCAGGAACAGATAAACCATTTAAACAACTCCGTAACTCCTAATGAAATAGAAGCAGTCATTAAAGGTCTCCCAACCAAAAAGAGCCCAGGTCCAGATGGGTTCAGTGCAGAATTCTATCAGACCTTCATAGAAGACCTCATACCAATACTATCCAAACTATTCCACAAAATTGAACCAGATGCAGCAATACCGAATACCTTCTATGAAGCTACAATTACTCTTATATCTAAACCACACAAAGACCCAACAAAGAAAGAGAACTTCAGATCAATTTCCCTTACGAATATCAATGCAAAAATACTCAATAAAATTCTTGAAAAATAATCCAAGAGCACATCAAAACAATCATCCATCATGATCAAGTAGGCTTCATCCCAGGCATGCAGGGATGGTTTAAAATACGAAAAACAATCAATGTAATCCACTATTTAAACAAACTGAAGGATAAAAACCACATGATCATTTCATTAGATGCTAAGAAAGCATTTGACAAAATTCGACAACCCTTCATGATAAAAATCCTGGAAAGAATAGGAATTCAAGGCCCATATCTAAACACAGTAAAAGCCATAAACAGCAAACGAGTAGCCAACATTAAACTAAATGGAGAAAAACTTGAAACAATCCCACTAAAATCAGGGACTAGACAAGGCTGCCCACTCTCTCCCTACTTATTCAATAGAGTTCTTGAAGCTCTAGCCAGAGCAATCAGAAAACAAAAGGAGATCAAAGGGATGCAGGTTGGAAAAGAAGTCAAAATATCACTATTTGCAGATGATATGGTAGTATATTTAAGTGATCCCAAAAGTTCCACCAGAGAACTACTAAAGCTGATAAACACCTTCACCAAAGTGGCTGGGTATAAAATTAACTCAAATAAATCAGTAGCCTTCCTCTACACAAAAGAGAAACAAGCCGAGAAAGAAATTAAGGAAATGACACCCTTCATAATAGTCCCAAATAATATAAAATACCTCGGTGTGACTTTAACCAAGCAAGTAAAAGATCTGTGTGATAAGAACTTCAAGCCTCTGAAGAAGGAAATTGAAGAAGATCTCAGAAGAGGGAAAGATCTCCCATGCTCATGGATTGGTAGGATTAATATAGTAAAAATGGCCATTTTACCAAAAGCGATCTACAGATTCAATGCAATCCCCATCAAAATACCAACCCAATTCTTCAAAGAGTTAGACAGAACAATTTGCAAATTCATCTGGAATAACAAAAAACCTAGGACAGCTAAAACTATCCTCAACAATAAAAGGACTTCCAGGGCAATCACTATCCCTGAACTCAAGTAGTATTACAGAGCAATAGTGATAAAAACTGCATGGTATTGGTACAGAGACAGACAGATATATCAGTGGAATAGAATTGAAGGCCCAGAAATGAACCCACACACCTATGGTCACTTGATTTTTGACAAAGGAGCCAAAACCATCCAATGGAAAAAAGATAGCATTTTCAGCAAATGGTGCTGGTTCAACTGGAGGTCAGCATGTAGAAGAATGCAGATCAATCCCTGCTTATTATCCTGTACAAAGCTTAAGTCCAAGTGGATCAAGGACCTCCATATCAAACCAGATACACTCAAACTAATAGTAGAAAAATTGGGGAAGAATCTCGAACACATGGGCTCTGGAGAAAATTTCTTGAACATAACACCAATGGCTTATGCTCTAAGATCAAGAATAGAGAAATGGGATCTCATAAAACTGCAAAGCTTCCGTAAGGCAAAGGACACTGTTGTTAGGACAAAATAGCAAACAACAGGTTGGGAAAAGATCTTTATCAATCCTACAACTGATAGAGGTCTTATATCCAAAATATACAAAGAACTCAAGAAGTTAGAATGCAGGGATACAAATAACCCTATTAAAAATGGGGTTCAGAGCTAAACTAAGAATTCACAGCTGAGGAATGCTGAATGGCTGAGAAACATGTAAAGAAATGTTCAACATCTTTAGTCATAAGGGAAATGCAAATCAAAACAACCCTGAGACTTCACCTCACACTAGTGAGAATGGCTAAGATCAAAAACTCAGGTGACAGCAGATGCTAGTGAGGATGTGGAGAAAAAGGAACACTCCTCCATTGTTGGTGGGATTGCAGACTAGTACAACCATTCTGGAAATCAGTCTGGAGGTTCCTCAGGAAACTGGACATTGAACTACCTGAGGACCCAGCTATACCTCTCTTGGGTATATACCCAAAAGATGCCCCAACACAGAACAAAGACATGTGCTCCACTATGTTCATATGTTCCGTATTTATAATAGCCAGAAGCTGGAAGAACCCAGAGGCCCTTCAACAGAGGAATGGATACAGAAAATGTGGTACATCTACACCATGGAATACTACTCATCTATCCAGAACAATGACTTCATGAAATTCATAGGCAAATGGATGGAACTGGAAAATTTCATCCTGTGTGAGGTAACCTAACCACAGAAAAACACACATGGTATGCACTCATTAATAAGTGGATATTAGCCCAAATGCTCGAATTACTCTAGATGCACAGAACACAAGAAACTCAAGAAGGATGACCGAAATGCGAATGCTTCATTCCTTCTTTAAAAGGGGAACAAGAATACCTTTGGGAGGGAATAGGGAGGCAAAGTTTACAACAGAGGCAGAATGAACACCCATTCAGAGCCTGCCCCACATGTGGCCCATACATATACAGCCACCAAAATAGATAAGATGGATGAAGCAAAGAAGTGCAGGCTGACAGGAACTGGATGCAGATACCTCATGAGAGACAAAGCCAGAATAAGGCAAATACATTAGCGAATGCCATCATTAAATCACTGAAATGAGAATGAGACCCCATTTGAAGGAATCAGAGAAAGGACTGAAAGAGCTTGAAGGGGCTGACCCCATATGATCAACAATGCCAACCAACCAAAGCTTCCAGGGACTAAGCCACTTCCTAAGGACTGTACATGGACTGACCCTGGGTTCCAACCTCATAGGTAACAATGAATAGCCTAGTAAGAGCACCAGTGTAAGGGGAAGCCCTTGGTCCTGCCAAGACTGAACTCCCAGTGAAAGTGATTGTTATGGGGAGGGCGGTAATGGGGTGAGGATGGAGAGGGGAACACTCATAGAGAAGTGAAGGGGGAGGGATTAGGGGGATATTGGCCTGGAAACCGGGAAAGGGAATAACAATTGAAATGTAAATAAGAAATACCTGTTAATAAAGATGAAAAAAAAAGCAAAACAATTTTTTTTGCAAAGTATCCTTCTGATGTAGATTTATGAAGTTCCTTTCCCAATCTCTAGCCTGCCGTTTTGTCTTGTTGACATTGTCCTTTGCCTTACTGAGGCTTTGCAGTTTCATGAGGTCCTATTTATCAATTATTGATCTTAGAGACTGAGCCATTGGTATTCTGCTCAGGAAATTGTCTCCTGTACCTATGAGTTCAAGTTTATTTCTCTCTGCTTTTCTATTTTATTTAGTGTATTTGGTTTTGGTTGAGGTCTTTGATCCACTTGACTTGAGTTTTGTGCAGGGTAATACACTTAGATCTATTGGCATACTTCTATATGCAGATATCCAGTTAGACAAGCACCATGTGTTGAAGATGCTTTCTATATTCCATTGTATGGTTTTGGCTTCTTTATCAAATATCCAGTGTCCATAGGTGTGTGGGTTTATTATGGTTCTTTGATTCTATTCCATTGATCAACATCCACTTCTCTACCAATAGCATTCAGTTTTTATCATTGCTGCTCTTTAGTACTTCTTGTAATTGGGATACTGATTCCTCCAGAAGTTCTTTTATTGTTCAGGAATGTTTGGCTATTTGGGGTTTTTGTTTGTTTGTTGGTTGGTTTGTTCGTTTTATATTGTTTTTCCATATGAAGGTGAGAATTGTTCCTTCTAAGTCTGTAAAAAATGTGTTCGAATATTGATGGTTATTGCAATGAATCTGTAGATTACTTTCTGTAAAATGGCTATTTTCACTGTTACTCCTACCTATCAATGGGCATGGGCTATTTTTCCATCTTCTGATATCTTCTTCACTTTCTTCAGAGACTTGAAATTCTTGTCATATAGATCATTCAGTTGCTTAGTTAGAATTACATCAATATAATTTATATTAATTGTGGCAATGGTAAAGGGTGTTGTTTTCGTAATTTCTTCCTTGAGTGATTATAATTTTTATGAAGGAGGGGCACTTATTTTCCATAGTTAATTTGTATTCAGTCAATTTGCTGAAGGTGATTTTCAGTGGTAGGTGTTCTCAGGTGGAATTTTTGAGGCAGTTATGTATGGTAACTTGTCATTGGTAAATAGTGAAACTGACTTATTCCTTTCCAATTTGCATTTCCTTGATCTCCTTTAATTGTCTTATTGTTCTGGGTAGATATGCAAGTACTATATTGAAGAGACAGGGAGAAAGTTGGGTAACCTTGTCTTGTCCCTGATTTTGGTGTAATTGCTTTCATTATCTTTCCATTTAGTTTGATGTTGGCTATTGGTTTGCTGTTTTTCCTTTGATATTTTTAGGCATGTGCCCTGGAGCCCTAATCTTTCTAATATATTTAACATGAAGGGGTTTTGGTGTTGTCAAAGCTTTTTTCAGCATTTCATGAGATGATCATTTGATTCTCATACTGATTACATTAATGAAATTTCATATATTGACCTAACCCCATATCCCTGGGATGAAACTTACTTGATAATAGTGGATTGTATCTTTGATTTATTCTTGATTTCAGTTTCTAAGTATTTTATTGAGTGTTTTTCTATCAATGTTCCTAAGAGAAATCAGTCTGAAGTTCTCTTTCTTTATTGATTCTTGAATGGTTTAGGTATCAAGATGACTCTGCGTTCATAGAATAAGTTTGGCAGTGATCCCTCTGTTTCTATTATGGAGAATAGTTTGAAGAGTATTAATATTAGTTCATCCTTGAATGTCTGGTTGAATTTTGCCTTAAAACCGTATCGCCCTAGGCTCATGTTCAGTGTATCTGGTTTTATTTATTTATTTTAATTTATTTATTTGCTCATTTTACAACACAATATCAGTCCCTCCTCTCTTACCAGTACCCCCTCACACAAGTTCTTCCCCAATTAAACCTTCACTTTCTCTTTTGAGAAGGGAAAGACCTCCTCTGGGCATCATGCCTCTACAAACACAAAATACAAAACACAAACACACACACACAAACACACACACACACACACACACACACATACAAACAGACATATACACACACATTCGCAAACATCAATTCACTGCTAAAATAGATACATCCTCTCCCACTGAGGCCAGACAAGGAGATCCCTTCAGGGATACAGGATCCACAGTAGGGAGGCAACAGGTCCAGGGACAGTCCCTGTTTTAGTTGTTGGAAGACCCATATGAAGACTAGGCTGCTCATCTGCTACATATGTGTAGGGTCCATAGGTCAATCCCGTGCTCATTCTTTGGTTTAGGATTTAGTCTCTGGGAGCCCCCAAAAGGTTCAGTTTAGTTGACTCTTTTGGTCTTCCAATAGAGTCCCGGTCCCCTCCAACTCTTATTAATTTGTCAGAACTCCATGATCAGGTGTCAGTCTCTGCATCTCTTTCCATTGGCTGCTGGGGGGCATCCTCACAAAGAACAGTTATACTAGACTCCTGACTGCAATCATAGCAAAGAATTATTAATAGTATCTGGTTCTTGCCCTTGGGATGGGACTCAATTTGTGACAGTTATTGGTTGGCCATTCCCTCAGTCTCTGTTTTATCTATTCCTGCTCCAAAGGCTTTGTGGGTGGATGGTTGTACTTATCTCTCCATTAGGAGTCCTGCCTGGATATAGAAAGTGGCTACTTTCTATACTTTGTTTGTTTGTTTGTTTTTGTTTTGTTGTTGTTGTTGTTGTTTTTCTTTTTTTCTTTTTTCTTTTTTCTTTTTTTTTTTTTTTAGTAATTTACTTCAAGGTCTTTAAAGAATTATGCAGGATTTTCTTCGGGGAATACACTGAATGGCTATTGGTAAAATAGACATATCTATTACATTAATCCTATCAATCTGTGAACATGGGAGATCTTTCCATATTCTGATATCTTCTTAAATTTCTTTCTTCCAAAACTTGAACACGTCTTGCTTATACAGAGCTAACCCAAGATATCGTGAAGGGTGTTGTTGTTTTCCTGATTTCTTTCTCAGACCATTTATTGAATATAGGATTTCTACTGATTTATTTCCTTAGTAAATTTTGCATTCAACCACTTTGCTGAAGGTGCTTGGCAATGGTATAAGTTCCTTGGTAGGAGTTTTGGATATATTATGTACACTATCACATCATCTGCAAGGATCAGAGATCAGATAGCCTGGAGACTTAGAGTGAAACCAATCATGACTGACAAAATATACTGTCAATGTAACATTTATTTGCTAGATGTAATCCACTCTGAGACTTTCTGGTGGATAAGCTTGTCTTTCTTGCTCTTTCTAAACTCTGCCTGGCTGATTCAACTTAGAATCAGATATTCTGGCTCAAACGTCTCTCCAGCTGACTGAATTAAACTGGCTTCTCTCGGTTTCTGACTGAATTGCTCTTCTTGGCCTCAAATTAATTCTGGCAATCTGTTCTAATATTCTGGCTGTTCCATTTCAGTCTTTGGCTCTTTCTGTCTTCATCTGTGTGCAGCTTCTTTTCTCTGAAATCTGCCTCTTTAAAACTGCCTCTTTAAAACTGTTCTAAACCCCATGAACTAAACTGCCACCAATTGATCTGCCATGAATTCAACTCTATTGCATGGCTTCTCTACTGACTACACTTTCAAATACAGTTGTTTCCTTACACAAACTAACTTGCCTCAGTTGTTAGGGCTTTACCTGGTGTACTGAGAGCTTGTCTGTACTCCAGCAAGATCACAATGCAATCCTGGATGTGTTTGCCTTATACTGAATCTTATCTTTGGATATAATCCCTCCCAGGGCAGCCTTTACAGGTGATTAGGATAATAAGTACAGACACACTTTATGTAATCTCTAAACAATTTACACTTTATCTATCATATTAAGAATTACTTTGAAGAAATTTTCTAATGTTATTTTTTCTATCATGGACCCAAATAGTTTCCTAGTTATCTTTTATTTTAAAATGTTTCAACCTAAAAATCAATTGAGAAGAGGAAATCTTAACTGAAGAATTCACTGTATCATATGGATTCATAGCCATGTCTGTAGGATTGTTCTGACTAGTAATTGATAAGGGTAGACTCAATCAATTATGGTTGGAACCATTTCTATGTAGCTTGGCCTTAGGTATATAAGAAAGGTAGGTGATCATCCAAAGGAGAGCACCACAAATCATTGTTTCTTGTTTTCGGCTTGAGTTCCTGCCCTGACTTCCCTCAATAATAGAATACTATTGGAAGTGAACACCAAATAAACCCTTACCAACTCAAGTTTATTTGGTCATAAAATTTTTCACAGAAAGAGAAGACAAACTAGACAATTGCTTTTAATAGCTCATGTAGCCAGAAACATAAGCAAGAAGACTTGCTTTAAATAAGAAATGTAAACATAAATTTACTGACATCTTTTAACCTTGTTAAAGCGAAGACAATGTCTTTTAGAGCTGAGAAAGAAGAAAAAGGATATAATTTATATGCATATGACAAAAAATATTGGGAGAGCATTAGTTTCAACATTACCTCTAAAGCTTAAAATAACCTACATGTTAGTCTTAAAATTATCAGCCAAATGTGAGCCTGCTAGACCATCATTGGTCATTTCAGAATGGGTTCTGTTAAGGAAATCCAGTTTTTGTATAACATTACACTGTACACAGTCCACTTGTTTCCAGATAAAAATATATTCATGTAATAAGGGAGAAACAGAAAATAACTAAAAAAAAGGAAGAGAATGTCATAGAGTGTAAAGTAATGTTAAGATTTAAGAGAATAAATCAGTGGAAGTGATCACTAAAAGATATATGCACATATATATTTAAATATATTTCATATATGTAAATGTCATATGTATGTAAATGTGTATTTATATAATGTATAATATATTATATAGTATGTCATATATGAGTAAAAATATTTCTTTGCATAAACTTAAGTACCAGAATTTATCAAAATACTGATTTTTATTTACATACTGCATACTAGGATATAAATCAAAAGTTATATTAATTCAAAGTGTCTACGGAATATTGTTTCTCATTACAATGATACCATCTCTAAGTACTGAAAATTATATTTTAGTTTCAAGATAGTACACGCTTGCTATCTTGGCTTTATATTTGACCTAATTATGTTATTTTATTTTTAAGTTATTCAGTATTTTAGTATTTAATTGTGAAAATTTTTCATTATTTTAAATTTAAGGAAATACTCTTGAGATATTTACAATTTAGTAGTTCATTCCAGGACTATTTGACAAAATATTCTAAATAAATTTGCTATTTCTATTTTCATAGAAGTTTTTCAAAATAATCAATTATGTATGTCAATTGTCTAATTTAGAAACTATTTAATTGTATATTGCTCAGAAGTAATTAATTTTTAATTAAAATATTTTACATGTAAGATCATTGTATTATGTTACTATTTCATTATTTTTGTTTGTGTGTTTCACATGCCTCAATGCTATTGTCACAGCCAATTTCTCATTCCATGAAGGGAATAGTCCAAGTTTATCTTGCCAGGATAGGTTTTCTCCTTCCTGCCTTGTATGGTCCATAACCTGAAATCAGATAGGTAGTCTGGGTAGCAAGTACTTGCTGACAAAAAACATGCTCATTTTATAAACAATACTGAAACAAATCAAGTGAAGGGGTTAGGTATATAATTTCTAAAATAAAGAATATATCTATACACTAAATATAGCTGATGCGAGTTCATTTTTAATAGAACAAAATGATATAATAATGTGTATCTTCTTTTTCACTCTTTGGGTATATAAAAATATGTGGGTAGATTTTTGAACGAGAACACAATAAAGTTTTTCCCATTAGCACATTCTTTAACTAACTTATCAGGACTTCACTGTCATGGGAATTAATTTTTTTCAACACCTTAAAGAATTTTACCCCATGGAATTATCTTTTGCCTTAATAAAACTGTAACTAAATAAAATGGAGACTGTAGATAAATACTTCCAAGTACTAATTACATCCTAAGGGACTATTTTACATTCTGAATCACACTTGAAAGATTTGTTTTATTTGAACAACAGACTGGAAGGAAGATTCTGTCTCTGCTCTCTCTCTCTCTCTCTCTCTCTCTCTCTCTCTCTCTCTCTCTGTGTGTGTGTGTCTCTCTCTCGTTCTCACTCTCTCATACACACACCACATAGACATATTGATATTTCAAATATTCATAAGATATTTATGATCTATCTGTGGCATGTTTATTAATTAATTTGTTTATAATTAAATAAGAATATGATTGAAGAATAATTGAAGAATATGTCTCTGAAGATATGTATCAGTGGTTATTGTCTGTAGCATTGAAAACTTCTACAAATCATCAAAATATCTTATGACAATCGACATATAATAGAAATATAAAGATTGTATTATTTTCTGCTGATGATAAATAATAATATATGCATATTATTGCCCGATGATCTGGTATTTTATATATTTTTAGATATCAAAGATCTCTACTTGGCATGGGGAAAATGATAAAAAGCTCTCATCTGGGCATGTGTGAATTTTAAGCAAAAAGATGGAAAAATATACATGATGGCTGAAATGAAAATGGACCCAATACTGTCATATATTTGATGTTTGGACCGAGTTGTTAGAACTGTTTGGAAGGAGGAAGACATACAGTTTTAGGAGGGGAATATCACTGAGTGAAAGCTTTGAGATTTCAAAAGACTTCATTATCTTTACTTCATGAGTTTATCTAAACATGAAAACTCTCAGCTGCTACTTGAGTGTCATTCCTACTTTGCCTGCTGCCATTCTTTCTGCTATTTTGGTAACAGATTTTTAACTGTCTGAAAAATATAATTAATCATGAAGTTATAATATATATTAAGATTTTAAATTAATTGCTATCTAACACAGTATGCTGAATGTCAAGATTTCTATTAATGTTTCTGTCCACTGGAAAGGTCTTAGGGGCTTTGGAGCCAAGAGATGCAAATGGGGGATTTGTGATCATCACGACAATAGACATAGTTTCATTTAATATGGAGAAGACACTCTGTGTTAGAAAAAGTTCACCTAAATAATGAGAAGTTAGTATTGTTGATACTAATGATTTATCTGAATATCCATCGCTCCTTCGGAAAGATAGGGAGCACGGTCACTTTGAGCTAAGTCCCAAGTCAGTTGCTTCACAGGCACAGCAGAGATGTTCCGGATAGAGGACTACAATAAGAAGAGCAAATACTGAGAGATTCTCTTTCTTGTGTCAGGAATTAGAGTTGGGATGAAGCTGCTAACTTCTTTTTCAAAAAATTGTTTCTTTTCTTTAATTGGGTATTTTCTTTTTTTCTTTTTCTTTTCTTTTATTTTTTAATTTTTCTCCATCTTTATTAAATTGGGCATTTCTTATTTACATTACAATTGTTATTCCAGTTTCCAGGTCAACATCCCCCTAATACCTTGCCCTCCCTTTCTATATGGGCATTCCCATCTCCATCCACCGCCCCTTAAAGCCCTCCCATCCCCTACACTGGGAGTCCAACCTTGGCAGGACCAAGGGCTTCCCCTTCCACTGGTACCCCAACAAGTCTATTCACTGCAACATATGCAATTGGAGCCCAGGGTCAGTCCATGTATAGTCTTTGGGTAGTGGTTTGGTCCCTGGAAGCTCTGGTTGGTTGGCATTGCTGTTCATATGGGGTCTCAAGCCCCTTCAAGATCTTTCAATCCTTTCTCTGATTCCTTCAACTGGGGTTCCGTTCTCAGTTCAGTGGTTTGCTGCTGGCATTCGCCTGTGTATTTGCTGTATTCTGGCTGTGTCTCTCAGGAGAGATCTACATTTGGTTCCTGTCAGCCTGCAGTTCTTTGCTTTATTTACATTTCAAATGTTATCTACTTTCCCAGCTTTCCCTCCAGAAACCCCATATCCCATCCCCGCCCCTGCATTTATGAGGGTGCTCCCCCAACCACCCACCCAATCCCTCCTGCCTTCCCGCTCTAACTATTCCCATACACTAGGGCATGAAGGCTTCACAGACCAAGGTACTCTCCTCCCATTGATATCCAACAAGGCCATCCACTGCTACATATGCAGCTGGATGCATATGATCGCTTCTTTTGTATTCTTTGGTTGGTGGTTTAGTCCCTGGGAACTCTGGGGGGGTCTGGTTGCTTGATATTGTTGTTCTTCCTGTGTGATTACAAACCTCTTCAGCTCCTTCAGTCCTTTCTCTAACTCCTTCATTGGGGACCCAGTTTTCAGTCCAATGGTTGGCTGTGAGCATCTGCCTCTGTGTTTGTCAGGCTCTGGCATAGCCTCTCAGAAGACAGCTATATCAGGCTTTTATAATCATGCATTTCTTGGCATCCTAAAAAGTCTGCATTTGGTGACATATATGGGATAAACCCCCAGGTAGGGCAGTCTCTGTATGACCTTTCCTTCAGTCTCTACTCCACATTTTGTCTTTGTGTTTCCTCCTGTGAGTATTTTGTTCACCATTCTAAAACGGATTGAAGAATCCACACTTTGGTCTTCCTTCTTCTTGAGCTTCATATGGTCTGTAAATTGTATTTTGGGCATTCCAAGCTCTTATGCTAATATTCATCTTTCATTGAGTGTACATCTTGTGTGTTGTTTTGTGATTGGGTTACTCACATATTTTCTAGTTTTATCCATTTGCCCATGAATTTCATAAAGTATTTGTTTTTAATAACTTAGTAGTCGGTTGTATAAATGTACCACATTTTCTGTGTCCATTCCTCTGCTCAAGGGCATTTGGGTCCTTTCCAGCTTCTGGCTGTTATAAATAAGGCTGCTATGAACATAGTGGAGCATGTGTCCTTATTACATGTTGGAACATCTTTTGGGTATATGCCTAAGAGCTGCTAACTTCTATGAGTGAGGAGTTTGTGATCTAAAGTGAAGGAATAGAGTCACGTAACAATAATGAAAAGAGAACTTTTAAAAAAATATTTTGTTAAGATGGAATCTCTTTATTTAGCTTTGCTGGCTTGAAATTCTTTCTGTTTCCCAATCTGGGAATAGAGATTAGGAAATACACTATTAATCTTCTTCATTCTAATCAGAATATAGGTATGTGTTTCAAAGCCCACACAGCTTACACATTGAAACCACATTTTTAAAATGTGTAAGCCAGAGATTGACATACAAAGATAAAGCATATTGTCTCTATAGTACAGAGAAAGCAGAAGTAGTGTTTTAGCCATAGAAATACTTCTCAGGGTAAGTAGTGGGGATTATTTTTTTAGTAAGTTTAGTGCTTCTTTCCTCTTCGCTGCCCCAAGGATTAAAACTATAATTAAAATTATGTCAATTATAAGGAATCAAATAAACTTTCTTCTCACACAAATGACCTTTGAGTAATTTGTTTAACCTAATTTACCTAATTAAACAAAAATTCAATGACTTCTATTAGATTTAAGTTTACTAATAAAATTACAAAACTTTGAAAGTGATTTAACTATTATAGCTACGAATGTTAAAACGTTGACAGTGAATCGTCACATTTAGAGAATTGTATCATATCGTTACTAAGGGAGCTCAGAGAGACAAATGCAAGCCATGGTGTTCTTTGTACAATTAATATGAATAAGAAAGCCATGAAAGAACAGTTGATACTTTTCAAAGCTAGTTTTATTAGAGGTAAAGAGAGAAAAAGAACCACATAGAGCAGCTTGGGTCAAATCTTTCACTCAAAGACTGAAACTGTTACTGGCACTGAGAGATTTCAGACTACATGCTTGATTGAATTTACCTTTTGTATACTTCGAATTAACACAAATCTCTTATTTTCTCATTTGTGACTTCAATGTAACATTTATGATATGGTAAACATGGGTTATGAAATGTCAATTACACTAAAGAGGAAAGCATGCATGGACTTTCTCTCATTAGTTAAGAGCCTTACTAGCCTAGCCTTCTCATATTGTTACTGCTCTTGTTTACTGAACATAACTACATGATAAGAACTTTTAAGAAAGACACCACACAATTTGGCTGTAGCACATAAAACATATCTCAAACCTGCCAAGAATGCATTCATTCTCTCAACTTGCTAGCTTTCATGCTACAGCAACATCCTATGAAGACCACTCAGAGAGGAAATAAATCAATTGTCTTGTCAATCACTGGACCCTTCCTGTTGCAGTTCTGATCTGCCATACCTGAGGTGGCTACTTTTACAATAGTGGCTTGACATTTTAGACGTTATCTTAGAATTTTTTGATTTGATTTGAGGGTTGCTCAATAACTATGGCCTCGTTGTCTAGAACTGTAGTCCTGGTATGTAGTCCATTCCTGAAGAGGTTATAGATGAGTTTTGAACCTTGTAATGATATTTTACTAAATGGTCATAGTGTCAATTTACTTTCTAAATATTTGTGTGTATAGATTTGAGTTTATTTCAAGATTACTTGAGTAAGGTTCTCTGGGTAGTTGACACCAATATGTGGAAAGACACTATTCAAAATTCTAAGAAAAAGTGACTGAGTACTCATTCCTTAATAGGATATCAACATATATTAACACAAGACTCAGAGAACATATTAGAAAAGGAGACAGAAAAAAATGAGAATGGGTAGGAAAGCTATGAAATACTGTCTTTGCAACATGGCATTTCCATAGTATGCATGACCTCAAAGTAACTATGGTTACCTATACAAGACTTTGTTGAGATCAGACCAGCAAAATCTTGGAATAGAAGGGATAGACATTCCTTAAATTTCAATCTTACTAAGTATGTATTCACAGTGGATAGTTCCTGTGTATATGTATAAAGTTGGTGCAAATGGGAATTGGAACATTGTTCCCTCCACTCACCATTGTGTGTATTTATGTATGTTTGTGTGGGGTACTTAGAATCTACTTGTTGGAGCTTTGCTTTAATAATTCTATGTGTGACTGTGTATATGTTAGTAGGTCTGTATGCATGTATGTATGTGTGTATGTATGTATGCATGCATGTACATTTCTGTATGAAATTATTGGACTCTGCCTTTCAATTTGCCCAATTAGATTGTGTGTGTGTGTGTGTGTGTGTGTGTGTGTGTGTGTGTTTGTTTGTTTGTGTATGTGTTTGTGTGTTGGGGGTTTGTGCATGTGGTTTTTCTCTCTTTCTTTCCCTTTCTTACTGGTGGTGAGGAGTTAAAAGACTTCATAGTTTTTCTCTTGGCTACAGAGAGTGCCAGCCCCAGTAAATTAAGCTTTGTTCCCTCAGAGAAAAATCTGCTGAGTAACTTCTCTAATTACTGGCTGCCTTTGGCAACAGCCCCTTTAGGTATCTGAATCCACCCTAGTCAGCAGCTCTAAGCATTTATCCCTAACGGATTCCTGCCTCTGTTTACCTACCATATGAATGCCACAACCAGAGGCATTGGTCTTGAAGAAAATTGAAGAAGGCATCAGAAGATGGAACAAAGACTTATCTATGCTCATCAGTCTGTAGGATTACAGAGCACAAATGGCCACTTTACAGAAAGCAGTCTATAGATTCAGTGTAATCCCCACCAATATCCCAACACAATTCTTTACTAACCTTAAAGGGCAATACTCAACTTTACATGAAAAAACAAGAACCCAGAATATCTAAAGTAATCATTTATAATAATAGAATATCTAGAGGTATCGCCATTCCTGATTTAAAGCTCTATGACATAGTAATAGTAATAAAAAAACCTGCATGGTGTTAGCATAAAAACAAACAGGATTGATGGAACCAAATCAGAGGACCAGAAATGAATCCACCTATCTATGAACACTAGATTTTGACAAAGAAGCCATAACCATACAATGGAATAAAAAAAAGAGTCTTTAACAAATGGACTGGTCTACCTAAGTCTGTCTGCATATAGAATAATGCAAATAGATCCATATCCATCATCCTGCATAATACTCAAGTCAAAATGTATCAAAGAACTCAACATAATACTAGATACACTAAATCAGATAGAATTGAAAGTGGGAAATAGCCTTGAAAGCATAGGTACAGGAGACAAGATCCTGAACAGAACACCCACAGTTCAGGCACTAAGATTAACAATTAATAGAACCTCATGAACCTAACAACCTTCTGTAAGGCAAAAGAGACCATCAATAGAACAAAATGGCAGCCTATAGAAAGGAAAATGATAGTCACCAACACTATATCCAACAGAGAGTTAACATCCTTATCACAAATGGATGGAACTACCAACAGTTATACTAAGTGAGACAGAAACCTAAAATAAACCATCTTCAGAGAGGCTTCATCCAGCAACTGAAGGAAACAGATAGAGACCTACAGCCAATCATTAGGATGTGCTCTAAAAATCAAATAATGTAGTTAAAAATGTGATATAAATCTACACAAAGAATTATCAGCAGAGGAATGTGCAATGGCTGAGGAACACTTGAAAAATGTTAAACAACCATAACTCTCAGGGACATGCAAATCAAAATGACTGAGATTCCATCAAACACATACTGAAATGGCTAAGACTAAAATCACAAGTGACAGCTCATTTGAATACTCCTCCATTGCTGGTTGGAATAAAAACTTGTACAGACACATTAAAAGCCAATATGGCAGCTTCTGAAAAACTGGAATTGATGTATATCAAGATCTAGTTATACCTTTCAGTGTCACTTCTCTCAAATAAACAATATCAATCAACCAGAACCCCCGCCACTTCCTCCCAGAATTCCCAGGAATTAAATCACCAACAAAAGTTTATATGCAGAAGCTGATGGCTATAGTCACATATGTAGCAGAGGCTGGTCTTGTCAGGCATCAATGGGAGGAGGGGCCCTTGGTCCTGAGAAGGTGGCATGCCCCAATATAGGAGAAAGCCAGGGCAGTGATGTGGGAGGGAGTCAGTGGCTGGATGAGAGACCACCCTCATAGAAGTAGGGGCAGGGGGATGGGATATGGGATTTCCACAGGGGAAACAAGGAAAGGGGATAACATTTGAAATGTAAATAAAGAAAATCCCCAATAAAAGAAAAGAAAGGGAAACTACATTTGACTCTCCCAGAAGGTATCAATTACAAATAAATTCCTAGCTAGATGTCAAAATTTGTACCCAATTCTCCTCCTCAAGTTTGGATTTTTTCTGACATGGACATTTCTAGGTCTTGTTCATACTGTCATAGTCTAGGATTGAAAGAGCCAAAGGGGTCAAGGCACAAAAAGAAAAAGTACAAACTCATCTAATCTGGGCTCATGGGCCCAACAGAGACTGAACCGACCAACCACAGTGCATACACAGGACTAACCTAGGACCCTATACATATGTAACACATCTGCAGCTTGTTGATGTGAGTCCCCTAACAACTGGACGAGATGCTATCTCTGAATCTGTTGCACACCTTTCACGTAAATGGGCTGCGTTGTCTAGGCTCAATAGGAGAAGATGGGCCTTAGTCCTAATGCTAATTAATATACCAGGGTAGGTTGATATCCATGGAAGTCTTCCCCTTCTCTTAGGAGAAAGAGAGGAGCAATGGTGTAAGGGGTGGTGAGAAGGAGAGGCTGAGGGGAGAGGAGAGAAGTGAAGCTGTGATTGGGATGTAAAGTAAATAGATAAACTAGTTTAAAAATATAATAATGTTTAAAAAGAAAGTTGTGAGGAGATCAGGTGGAAATTAGATTTTGATTAGGTATTATCACATTTTATTGCATATATTTATTAATTTTTTAAATATTCTAGAATTTGATAGCTCTCAATTATGAAAAATTAAAGAACTAAACATATATATATGTGTGTGTGTGTGTGTGTGTGTACATATGCATGTAAGATGCAGAAAACAAAACATCTTTTATTAATTACCTTTCCAAAACACAGTTAATCTTTAGAAACACTTAAAATAATATTATAGTAGCTTAACAGAGAACTTTAATATGTAATAAAATATATTTTGAATAAGTAATATTCTTTTATTGAAGGTGGAACTGAACTTTAGAGAATAATTGGAAAAATCATTTATGAGTCTAAGATACAGAATTTTGTATTTCAACATGGGTTTCAAACTATGACTTCAGGTGTTGTCTTTTTTATTATGTTTACAACAATGAAGAAAGTCATCTGAAATTTGTAATACATGTCTTTCTAATATGACTAAGGCTAAACATAAGAATTTTTAAGCATTTATATTCACAAAGGATTTATTTATTTTTATTGTCTTTCCCTCAACATATTTCTTAAATTTTTATTAAGTCATGTGAAACAGTTTGAAAATGTCAAAAACTATAAAAAAAAAACGGGCTGTGTGAGTATGTGGCTATGTGTGTGTGCATGTGCGTGTGTGTGTGTGTGTGTGTGTGTGTGTGTGTGTGTGTGTGTCTGTGTGTCTGTGTCTGCGTCTGTGTCTGTGTATTTGTGTATGTGTGTGTTTATTGTATGTGTGCATATGTATGTATGTATATTTGTGAATACAATTCACCAATGACATACAAATTCATATCCAAGAGAGGTAATTAACAACATTCATCTATAACATTTACTTGAGTGTTTTGAATTAATGCAGATTTTTAATTCAAATTTATATATAAATATTTACATATATACTTGAGTGAGTGAAATAAATCTAAGCATAAATACTCATTTTAAGTTTCAAGTTTCAGATTCAGCATTGAAAATAACATAAATGAAAAAACAATTATGTGTAAGACAGTCATTATATGAGACTGTTTTGAGGTTAATATAAAATATTTTTAAAGCTGAAAGATGATAAAAAAAAGTCAGAACATGTATGAATCACCACAAAATACATGTAAAAAGAAAGCTGCAACTCCTAGCATTTAATTCAAATGTGCATAGGAACCTAGTGTTGGAAGCTCTCTATATTTAGGAAGCAGTGTTATAATGATCATTCTAGGACATTGTCAACGCTAGTCTCCTTTAAAGTTGTAATTTTAAAGACTGTGTTTCTCTTTTATAGTACAGCAGTTTTCTAAGTTAATAAAATAATTGCACAGGGCATATTCGATCAAAAGCAATTTCAGGGGAACTCTCTGAGGTCACCTTTTAGAATAAATTTACTTTTAAATTGCATATTGGGGAGTTTTCCCTTATATTTTTACTTTAGAATATTTATTTTCTTTTGTCTGAAAATGTAACACTAAGGATACCATCAAATGTATAAGTAGGCATATTACAGTAGACAATTAAAATTTTAATAACAGTCCTATAAAGTTTAAATTAATTTTCATTTCACATGAAATATTGTCTCAAAAATGAGTTTTCAGCAGAATATAATAGTTTCAAATGAGGATGGTATGTTTTCAAGTTC
The DNA here is from genome assembly GCF_011064425.1 of Rattus rattus. Classification (NCBI taxonomy): domain Eukaryota; kingdom Metazoa; phylum Chordata; class Mammalia; order Rodentia; family Muridae; genus Rattus; species Rattus rattus. The sequence continues at coordinate 158,434,253 of NC_046156.1, forward strand.
ATTGCTTCTGGAAAGCAAACTCTATTTCACTCCTACCCTATGACTATGTAACCTTCTCAGACAGAAATCTTGAACCTCCTGCATAAAACGTCTTCACTCTGGGCTTATAGATGTGCCTACTTCTTTTCTTCCCAAAATCTTATTCTCAATTTTATATACCTTTATACAGTTTATACAAATGCTCCTTGGTAATGAGGAACTCATGCCTGGAGTGGAAACGTAAGAATAGAGGCAGTTTTCATTGTAGATACTATCTGTGATGGCTATCCATGTTTAACAAATGCCCTACAACTCTCTGCATGATTATAGTTCTATGTAAACTTACTCAGTTAATATAAAAAAATGAGTTGGGGTTGTGGTGGTGACAAATTCATGTAGCCATTATATACATATGTAAAATTGTCATGTAATAAATTTCTAATACTATTAAAAGTAGAATTTTGTATTTACTCTGCTACTAAGCTCAATGATACATTCTTTACATGAGAAAACTATAAATTATTAGTCTTTCATGCTGTTGCACCAGTGCTATATTGCAAGAAAATAGTTTTGAAATATTGTGCATTATTTTTCAGTCATGTTCCTCATTCTACGTTTGGAAAGTTGTTGTTGCTGTTTCCTTAAAAATATATATATTAGCCAGGACTGGGCTCGGCAATAAAGTGCATTGGTTGCTTTTCCAGGGATATAGGTACAAATCCCAGTGTCCCACGTGACAACTAACATCTATCTGTAACACTAGTTCCAGTAGATACAATACCCTATTCAGCTCTCCAGGGGCACTAGTCATGCAAGTGGTATACAAGCAGGAAACTCATCGATATAAATGTAACATATAAAAATAACAACTTAAAAAAAAAGAATTAGCAAAGGGCTATGAGGCATGGCCAACTTTTTAAGAAAATATATGATTGATGAAATTTGTAGTTCACCATATTTTCTTAAACTGAGGTAATCAAATTTTAATGCTTTTTCTTACTTGAGTTTCATACATTTATGTAATGACTTTTAGTAACTTCCCATCCCCCATTAACCTCAGACATCTCTTTCCTCCTCACTGATAAGTTGATCATTCTGCAGTACATATAACCTCCCACTCACAGGTACCATGGGAATATGAGTAAACTCTCTGGGACACACACAAAAGGGATAAATCCTACTTAAAAGGCATTGATCCAGGGGCTGGGGATTTAGCTCAGCGGTAGAGCTCTTGCCTAGCGAAGCGCGCAAGAAGCCCTGGGTTCGGTCCCCAGCTCGGGGAGACAATGCATACTATTTAAAAAAGGCATTGATAGAGATAGTTATCAGGTATCTTGTTTAGGGTTTCTACAGCTGTGAATAAACACCATGGCCAACGCAACTATCATTTAAAAATTAAGAAAAGACAAACAAACAAACAAACAAAAAACATTTAATTGTGAATAGCTTACAGTTTCAGATGTTTACTCCATTATCATCAAAGTGTATGGTAGCAGGCAGGCAGATGTTTTGCTGGAGAATTCAAGAGTTCTACAACTGGATCATCAGACAACAGGAAGGTAGAATGACACTTGAACTTCTGATACCTAGAACCAACCCCTGGTGACATACTTCAAATACTTTCACTTCCTATGAGCCCATGTGGGCCATTTTCATTCAAACCACCACTACTGATATGATCTACAGTTATTTGTGATGTTTATTATTACTGATTTAAATTATAATTTATACCAATTCATATCAAGTACAAATTAAAAATGCTACCAAAAAGATCCTCTGACTTTTCTCTTCCAAGATTTTATGTTTTAAAAATAGAATTTTATATACCAAAATAAATTGTTATTGTATGTTCATTCATAAACAAATACTGTGTTTAATTTAGTACTTTTTATTTATTCCTTTATGTTTTTAAATAAACAAGGCAAAATTAAGAGAAAATATGCTTTCATTGGATAACTAGTAGGTAAATAGTTTTGTTTGCAGTACATGGAGTGGTTCATCTTTGATTAAGAAAACAATCTTGAGAATTCCATTTCTCTTATTTTTATATAATTCTACAGTCGTGAAGACCCATGGGTAAATCTTAGAATAAAATAAATTTTCAGTTGTTGCAGGGAACTTGATCCCATTGCAATTACAAATGTGGGCCTAGTTTTAAAATGAATTCAAATGAGTAATCAAGAGTGCCTTGTGGATCTGTGTTTACTTTGAAATGTTTAGGGCAGAAGAAAGGTTTTCCATGAGCTTCAAAACAAAAGAACGAATTTCTCTGCCCTGCCATTGTTCTCTTTTTCTTTTCCTTTGTTCATCAATTCACAGTTTGATTTATCTGGAGTTTTGCTAAAATAGTGGTTGTCTTCCTCTAACTCCCTTGGTTTATGTGGAATAAATTTTTGTAGAAATTTTAGCATAGTCTAAAACTTACTGATTATGGTCTAGAAATCTCCTTTAGAAACCATAGAACACTATCTGGATTTTTCTAAATATTGTTTCTACTGATTTGTTAAAATGAGATGGCATTCATGCAAGATGATGTGCATGAAAACATTCCACTAGACTAAGACACATTTAACTTCAAAACACTAACACAATGTAAGTACAACTTTCCTAGTGTATGTATATATAAGATGATGCTTATATTAGATAAATACATGAAAAATAAGATAAGTACACCTGAAACACTTGTAAAATGGTTAATATTTTACCCATTTTAATTTTTGCTTACATTTTGTATAAGGACAATTTGTAAAATATTAATTCATTTGTATTATAAGTATATGAGTGTTTTAACAACCATGCTATAAAGGATCAGGAAAGTGCATAACCCTTAGAGCTGGAGTTACTGATGGTTATTGGTTCTTAGTTGGTGCATGAAACTTAAGCAAAGTATTCTGCAAGAATACCAGGTCCTCTTAATTGCTGAGCTATCTCTCCAGTTATAAGGATAAAGACAAGCATTAAAAGTAAAACTTGCAGACATGTAATCAGGATAAGGTACCAATAAGAAGTGTGAAATCACCATATGTAATTTAAAATATATGACAGTGAAAATAATTATACCACTTTTCCTCTTTCCTTTTCTTCCTGTGGTGCCTCACAAGAACCATACCTTAACTCCTCCCAGCCTCCCTTAATTGACGGCCTACATTTTGCCTATATTGTTGCATACTTGTATATGTATATAAGTGTTCAAATATACAAATAAAAACCTACCGAGTGTGGTTTCTGGTGTGTGTGCGGTTTCATGGTTGACCAATATGTATTAAGAGGAAAGTTTATCACATGAACTGCCTACATTGAAAAACTGGTGAGACCTACTAACTTAGCAGAACACCTGAAAACTCTAGAACCAAAAGAAGTAATCACAGACAAAAGAAATAGAGGGAGATTCAGTTCTCGCGGTTTCCCTTCTCAGTCATATGGATTTCTCTCTTTCTTTTTTCGTTTTATTAAATTTACATTTCAAATGTTATTCTCTTTCTTGGTTTCCTGTCCATAAGCCCCCATCCCTTCTCCCCTCCCCCTTCTTCTAGTAAGGTGATTCCCCCTCCTCAAACATCCGGCCTTCCTGCCCTGAAATTCCCCATTTTGCTTGGCTGCCTATGCACGTGTGCACTGAAATGGCTTCAAACGACCATACCTCACAAGCAACTCAAAACTACGGGGCCTATCCTACCCAGCCTGGGCAGGGCTATCCCAACAGAGCCACTGGCCGTATGGCCAGCAGAGTTACAGAGATATGGCCAACCAGCTGACACTTCAGGATACAGCCAGAACAGCTATGGCTCTCCTTATGGACAGACTCAAACAGCTACGGAACTCAGCTTCGCAGGGATACGATTCCATTGGTATCTATGGCAACAGTGAAAGTTCCCAGTCTTCTTATGAGCAGCAGCCTTCCTACCCTGGCTGTGGCCAACAGCCTGCTCCTAGCAGCACCTTGGGAAGTTATGGTGGCAGTTCTCAGAACAGCAGCTATGGGCAGCCCCAGAGTGGAGGCTATGGTCAACAGTCTGGCTACGGTGGACAGCAACAAAGCTAAGGACAGCAACAAAGCTCCTAGAACTCACCTCAGGGTTATGGACAATAGAACCTGAAACAGCAGCAGGGGAGTAGGGAGTGGAGGCAACTATTGCCAAGATCAGTCCTCTATGAGTGGCGGTGGTGGTGATGGTAGTTATGGCAATAAGGACCAGAGTGGTGCTGGTGGTGGTGGCTACGAGGGGTGGGGCTTGGGGGGAAGCAGGATAGTGGGGTCCATGGTAGGGGCAGCGGAGGTGGTTACAAACTAAGCAGTGGTGGCTATGAACCCAGAGGCCATGGAAGTGACCGAGGAGGCAGAGGTGGCATGGGTGGAAGGGACTATGCTGGCTTCGATAAATTTGGTGGTCCTCAGGATCAAGGACCTAGTCATGATTCTGAACAGGATAATTCAGACAACAGTACCGTCTTCCTGCAAGGTCTAGGTGAGAAGGTTATAGTTGAATCCGTGGCTGATTACTTCACGCAGTTTGGAATCATTAAGACAAACAAGAAAATTGGACAGCCTATGATTGATTTTTATACAGACAGGGAAACTGGCAAGTCAAAGGGTGAGGCAACAGTCTCATTTGGTGGCCCACATTTTGCTAGAGCTTCAACCAACTGGTTTGATGGTGAAGAATTCTCTGGGAATCCTATTAAAGTTTCATTTGCTACCCAGCGTGCTGACTTCAACCTGGGTGGTAGAAATGGTCGTGGAGGCAGAGAGTGAGGAGGACCCATGGGCTATGAAGGCTATGGAAGAGGTGGCAACGGTGGTGGTGGTGGCCAGGGAGGATTCCCCAGTAGAGGTGGTGGAGGTGGAGGACAGCAACGAGCTGGGGACTGGAAGTGTCCTAATCCTACTTGTGAGAACATGAACTTCTCTTGGAGAAATGAAAACAACCAGTGTAAAGCACCTAAACTAGATGGCCCAGGATGAGGACCAGGAGGAAACTATGGAGATGATCAATGTGGCAGTGGAGGAGATGATTGGGGTTCTTACAGGGACCGAGGATGGGACTATAGGCCTTGAAAGGGAGCCAGGGTTGGGCGACAGAGGCAGTTTGGGTCCTGGCAAGATGGACTCGAGGGACGAGCACAAACAGGATCGCAGGGAGAGATCATATTAGCCTGGCTCTTGAAGTTCTGGAATAGCTGTTCCTGTATCCAGGGTTACCCTTTTTATTTTGTAAACTTACAATTCAGGAATGATCATGGATAGTGTGTGTGTGTGTGTGTGTGTGTGTGTGTGTGTGTGTGTGTGTGTGTGTGAGAGAGAGAGAGAGAGGCTACCATAATTGTACCATATCTCATTAAAAACCATCATTTTAGTTAAAAAATAAAGAAGTAGATGGCAAGAAATAATTAAAACCAGGGTTAGAATCAATAAAATAGAAACGTAACAGTATCAACGAGATGAAGAGCTGGTTCTTTGAAACAAATCAGTAAGATAGACAAACCCTTTTCCAAATCAACTAAAAGTCGAACAACAATATCATAATTAACATAATAAGAAAAAAGTGAGCTATAAAAAGAGGCTACCAAGAAATCCAGAGAATCATGAGAACATAGTTTAAAAATATGCACTATACCAGATCGGAAAATTTAAAAGAAATGTGTAATTTTCCTGTTAGTTACTATTTGCCAAATTAAGCCAACATTAGATAAACAATCTAAATAAACCCATAAACCCTAGTGAAATAGAGGCAATCATTAAAAGTCTCCCAACCAAAACATAAATCCTGGATCAAATGGTTCTAACACAGATTTCTACTAGTCTTTTTAAAGAAGAGTTAATACCAATACTCTTCAAATTATTCCACAAAACAAAAACAGAAATAGCATTGCCCAACTCATTTTATGAAGCCCCATTTACCCTGATATACAAACTATATAAAATTTAAATAAAGAGAATTATAGAAGAATTTCTTTTCTGAAGAAAAATTTAAAAATGCATAATAGTTGCAAACTGAATACACACACACACACACACACACACATATATATATATATATACATACACACACACACACAATAACTATCATGATCAAGTAGGCTTCATCTTAGAAATGAAAGGATGACAACATAGGAAAATCTGTTAACTTAAACTTATAAACAAAATGAAAGATAAAAACTCAGAATTATCTCATTTAGTGCAGAAAATGCCATTGAGTAATCTAATAACAGAGCTCTACATCATACTCCATTTGCCATCTGTAATACAGCTTAATCTACATCTCAATTTTGAAGACAGAAAGAGATACATCGATTAAGCTACAGCCTTAGCAGGAAAAAGTTCCTGTGGCTCTGAACTCTGATTAAAGCTTTAACTTAAAACACTTTACCATCTAGAATCACAAAAAAAAAAAACATTTCAAAATCAAAATTCTTAAAATATTTTTTTCTTATTTTTGAGATAAGGTGTTCACAGTGTAAAAACACAGTGCTATGTTTATGTCTGAAAAATAATTTCAGACTATTGTAGAGGCATACAAAAATTAAACAGTATAATTTTTATCTCTCAGTTTCATTCGAAAATAGTACAACTAATGTATCTTACATTTTAAACTGGAATTCTTAAGATATTATTTTTAAAACATATGCAGTGATCTGCTCAATAGAATATCGATTGCTGTCAGAACTTATAACACAGTGATATAAATAATTCTTAGATCAAAATGTGTGTGTGTGTGTGAGCTTGATTAATTACATCCTATGTTCTCTATTTTTTGGTTTATAAAAGTCTATGTTGAAACATATAACATCCTCAATATCCTAGTATTATATTGTCTTAGTAAATAGATATAAACCAGAAATATCCAAAAATCAAGACAGTTGGTATGGTTCCAAGTCATGCCTGCCTTTGAGAAATGGTTTCGGTTTGTTATGTTACTTTTCAAACTCATGTTATAATTTATCTCCACTATGGGATATTAAGAGGTGATACTAGAATCAATGGTGCATTGTACCAGTTATTTGGGAGGCTAATGCAGGAGGACTGTTAAATTCCTCAATGGCAGACAGATTGGTGAACGTAGGATGCTTCTCAAAAGCAATAAAAATAAAGAGAAGATTATGAATGACCATTAAGGTTGATTGATTTTTTCCTTTTCTTCATTAATGAGGTTAGTATTTTCTTACACTTGATGATTTAATTCAATGATTGATTACTGTGATAACTTTAGAAGGGATACTGAAAGTAGCTTTTGTTCTTATTCTTTCAGATGTTTCATTTTCTTTTAATGCCCTGTACTGCCCTTAGAAACCAACAAGAAGGTCATCACCAGATGTCAGCCATCAACCTTACAAATATGAGCTCATACAAGTTTCCTTTTGATGTAGCCTTCTAATTATTCTATAGTGCTGTACTAGAAGTAGTAATGTTGAAAATAATTGTTAAAATACCTTCCACTTTCACTCGGCCTAAGGTATATGTGCAACAATGAATCAGAAATAATTGATTCTAAAAGGCCATTAATGAGAAAATAATTTCATTTCGTGTCTGTTAATTTCTTCTAAAATGGCTACTCAGGTGTACTAGATCTTTACCAGTCAAACTCAACTACAGTTTCATGTTCTGTAATATCATTACTATTCTCTGTGCTACAATTCTAAGGTTATCGCAGCACTGCTTATGTGCTATTGCATTACCCTGGTGATGTCATTTAAAAATCAAGTTTATTGTCCATAAAACTGAAAAATTATTGTTGAAAATAGTGTGCCAAATATTGAATGAGAAAATAGGCACAGAAATGCCGAGATTAGCACTTGAGAACAGCCTTCCTAGCTAACAAGATGTCCCTACCTTTTTGTGTTTGGAGTCATGCCCTGGTAGGTGCTTGTGTCTTACTGAAGTGAATATTAAACTCCTTAGTGTTGATTCTGTTATCCAAATTCTCTAAATGTCATGGTGGTTTTGATTCATTTACTCAAGATTCAGTGGCTTCCATGTTGGAAAGGAAAGAATACATGCCGGGCTTTTCAGGTTATTTGCTGCCAAAGAGAAGAGGTTATCTACTCTTTTCCAGTTTCCACAACAGATGGTTTTGTTGGCTTCCATCTGTCTAAGATTTTTTTAATATCAAAAGAGTGGTCAAGGCAATAAAAATGTCCAAAGAACCTACCTTTGAAAAACGATGTATAACTGCAGATTTTAAAAATAAAATAATCATGGCTGAGGATTAATCACAGATGAATACATTTTAGCTTTATTAGTCCATTCCAGTGTTCTATTCTTATAGACTTTCCTACATATCATATTGAAACCTATTTCATAAATATATCACTTTATATTTTATCTAACATGTAATTTTAAAAACTATCAAGTAGAAGTCTCTCTTCCTGTAGAATCCATTCAGCTATTTGTGCAGGCTACACTATGCATATACTAACAGAATAATGAAGATTAAGTAAGTGTAACAGATAATTGAAATGAAAATTTACATTCATATTTAATAACAACAGAAAGTTGTAGTCATCAAGTCCATGTTTCTCACTAGGACTCTATAATATGTGTTCCTATAGGTTTGCTAAGTACAAAGAGATACATGACCTTCATTGTGATGCCCTAGCAGAATTGGAAAATATTGTTAAAATTGTAGTCTCTCACATCCAAATGCAGGGTTATCTTTCTGAATGTTTCTATTTATTTTGTTTGAATCAAGCATTGCCTAAACTGTTTGATCATGAGTGAACAATAAGAAGCCTCCAATCATAAGAAAAAAACCAATAGTTAATACTTCATTCATAGTGGTTATTTTGGGGAGTTAAATTTGAAAATACAAACAAATAAAATGATAGTCACATTAAATATATTAAATGATTAGCTTTTTATGTGTAAAGCGATAGTACATTTATGTCTGTCTCTTTTACATTTAAAGAGCAAGGGGGACACTAATAAAGTTGTTTATATTTTCTAGGTTTTCTGTGAAGATTTTCTAATGTGATAGGAATGATAACTTTCCATTTAGCCCAGATTGCTGGCTAAAAATAAGGTCACTTGAAAAAGATAAATTATCCTAGGTGCATATAGAATTAATACTAAATAAAAGACAATTCTCAATATTGTTGTTCTTATAGTTTTAGAAGTAAAATATTTAAACAATAACATATAAGTTAACCATCATTTTAAATACATAAATACAATTAGCTAAACCACCTTATTCAATAACAGTTTTGTCATGACATGTACACAATGATTTAGTAAATGACCAAAGTTACAAAGACATTCACATAACTCTGAGTTAAATCCTTCCTCTATGAAAGGTAATAAATTATGATGTGTAAACACCAAGGAAAATCAGCTTGCTTTCCACATGTGAAAATAAACATTTTCAAGTGCTTAGTTTCTACATAGCACTAAGCAGGATACCAAAAAAATGAAATAATATTCTGAGGGAAGAAATCTCTGATATCTATGGAAAAATTCCATGTCAGAAGAGATATAATCCCTAAATAAACAAACACCCAAATGAGATATTTGGACATTGGGAGTATCAGAGAAACAAATAAAACAGGATATGGAATGGATAAGGATTTTAACTGACTATGCATTGACAAGAAAGTTGGTACAGCTCTGAAGTCAGTGCATTTCATGATAGGAAGATGACAGTGCTGTGACTTAGAGGCATGATCTGCTGTCCTGAAAAATAAGGAAGGATGACAACGTAGGAAGGAAAGTCATGGAACAGAGCAGAAGGTTGAAACAGCAGCTTGATAAAGAAGATTGATGAAGGAGGATTGTGTAGACAGACTAGGACAGATTTCACATATATTTGAATTTGAAGCAGGAGTCAGAAAATTTCTTGTCTAAAACACCCAATTCAAGACCTGACTTTGGCCATCCTAAAGAAACATTGGAGAGTTGGGCAAAAGAAACGTGAAGTTTAAGGCACAGATAGTTATCATGGGCCTTGTGTGATAGCATCGATTCAAATAGTGATAGTACCAGTTCAGAATGAACTTGTGGCATAAAAGTTTCGAGAAAATCACTTCCTAAAGTCATTTGGATTGAAGCTAAAGATATTGTGATTCTGTTTTATTATTTTAGAGGAGAATTTAAGAACAAGATTAACAGAATGTAAAAGTTTCGGGTAAAATAATTTGAATTTGTGAGGACATAAAATAGAGATATTGCTTAGACATTTTGAGGTCAATGCAAATGAAGAAATGTTTAGAAAATATGCACATAAAATTGCAAGTAATGCATTTTATATTAATTTTAAAACCATTAGCATATAATAGAAAAGTCGACAAAAGAAATAATAAGCAAGGAATGAAGAAATATTTAATGATTTAGGATACATATCTTAAGAATTATAACTATACTTTATTATGCTTCTGTAAATTACAAACATTTCTTCTTAAGAAGTATGATATATTTTTACAAATCACAGCAGGATTAAACCCATAGTTCATTTGGTAGCACAGCACACCTGAAAACTTTGGTTCAGTTTCCACTTCCCTAAAACAGGTATTCTGGCATTTGTAATTTCTACAATTTAGTAAATAGAGGTCGGAGTATCAGACGTTCAAGGTTTGTTTCAGATACATACCAAGTTGAAGTCCTTCCTGAGCTATACGAGACTGTCATAAAAGAGAAAAATATTCCATTACCATGTATGTATGAGGATAGAGCTGATAGATATATTACAGATAGATAGACAGTAAACAGTAGATAAACAAGTAGATTAAATAATGATGATGGCAAATTGGTAAATGATAGATAATGATGATGATAAATTGAAAAATGGATAATAGAAATATGATAGATGAGATAGATAATTATATAGATATGATAGGTATAGATGGATATGATAAATATACAGATAGATATGATAGACAAATAGATATAGACATAGACATAGATATAGATTTAGATATATAGGTAGATAGATGATAGATAATAATGATAGAAAATAGAAATGTGATAGACAGATGATAGATGATATATGGATAGATAGAGAGAGAGATATAGGTACATGATATACAGATGAAAGACTATTGCAGTAAAAAATAGAAAAAAAATAAACTGGTTTATTTCACGCTAGAGTCAGCATCATAGGTAGGGCCACATGCCATCTGCAGGATATTTTCATTTCAGTCATTATAGCGTCTTACCCGCTAAGTTCCATCCCATCTCACACTGCCAACGTCTACTCTGATCCCCGTAGCAATCTCTCTACCCATCTAGTTCACAAGGGGGGTCATTGCCATGCCAGTTTCATACAGAGACTATCACGTGGCTCTTTTACTATGGACTCATTAAGTTGTCACATGAAAGAACATACCACACAATAGCTTCTGATACTATTGATAAGATATAATTTTCCCATCTAGACAGCACAAAATCCTGTGCACACCCATCCCTTAAAAATAGCCATAATAACCTGTATTTATGCGCAGAGAAGAATTTTGGCATCTGATACGATGTTCTCCCAGCAATTTTCTTCACTCCAGCTCCTCTCTCTTGCTTCTAAAATTTTGTTACTTCCTTCTCGTGCAATGACAAGCCTTGTTCTATTCTATACCTGCCTTCACCTGCATAATGACATCAACTTACAATAGATAGTATATATATATGTGTGTGTGTGTATATATATATATATATATATATATATATATATATATATATATGCATGCATTCATGCATTGGAATCTCAATATATTTGAACCTAAGAAGTATTGGCGATAGAGTTACAGAGGAAAGGACATTTCACTTATCATCTACTGGTTACTCTTTGGTAAAGATCCATGAAAAATATATGTACTTGTCTGGAAGTTGTAGTGGGATCTAGTTTCTACCACTGCATAAGACAGAAGGTGCTGGCTTTGAGAACTCCTGTGAGGAACAGGCAATATGAAGAATCACATGATGTGATGTTCAAACAGTCTGGACACAGATTATAGGAGTAACTATTGGAAGTGTGAAATTCAATCTAAGTGAATTGTTTTGTGTGTATTGGTAAAGCTCTATCATGTTTTCATTGCATCATTTCATACATTCATGGTATTCTAATATGTGTTGGACCTTTATTCCAAGTTATTTTTTAATCCATGGAAATATTGTATGAATAGTAAAGTTAATATTACTGAAAAGTAAATTAGGCACCTGTGATTCACACCCAGATCTTTGTATATCTGTGAAATGTTTGTGCTTAGATTACGAGACATTTGCTTCCTTATTAGTATGCATTATTAAGTTATGAATTAGTACAATATTTAAACAATAATATAATATTTAGTACAATAATCCTTCTTTTCTTGTAGTTCTTGTACGTTGAAAATGTTTTTGTAGAAAGTTTATGTATAAAATATACTCTGGAGTGCTGGATATCAATCAAGTGGTTAGATTATGAGAGTAGACCTTTCATTACTCAAATCATCATCTAAGGACAGAATAAAGAGCTATTCTGTGTCCTGTGAAGACATAGAAGGAAATACTCTAAAGAACCAATGGGTAAGATCTTAACTTCATGAAGTATGAAAACTTCCCAACTTCATGAATTATGAAAACTAAATTTCTACTATTTATAATTACATAGCTTTTGTAATTGCATAGCATCAGCCTGAAGACAGTAATCCACTATATGACATAAGAGACAGTTTGAAACATCACTGTGATGAATAATAACAAAATAATAATATATTTTGTCCTGTATTTCTTAGACTTGAATGAAATTAATCAGTGACTATTGTACAATGGCTAGTTTATAAACATGACATACCCATAAATTTTAATATATTCTACTGGATCTCATGAAGCACAACAGTTGTTGAGTACAATGCTTATTTTCAGTAACCAGATTGAATCACAGATCCCTTTCAAAACCCTCTGATTCCTTATGTCAGATAAATACTTCAGTCCACTTAGCATCACCTCTACACTGTCTTATAGAAAAGAATTAATTCTTAGGTAGTAAGAAATAGTGTTGATCAAATCTAGTTCTGTTGTAAAAGATGAACATCTTATTCAGAAATTGAATTAGTGTAAAGTTCCTTGGCCAATAAAAAATTCACATTATAAAAAAAATCTTTGATTTATAAATATACATATCTTCATTATGCTAGTGATATTGCACAATAGACATAGGCTAGAAATACAGAAGTCCATTATATGAGATGCAGAATTTGATCTGTTTTAAGCCACAGGTAATTAGGAAGAGAAAAACAAAGATTTTAAAGGTCAAGGAAATTGCCATCTGCTTAACAACCTGACCATCTGTGAAAGATAATTCAAGGCCCGTTAAGATCACAGAGGATTTTAACTGTTACTCAGTATGATTCTACTCTGTGTCTGAACCCAAATACAAAGCTCAGATATCTGAGCATTCATGTTTAAATCAATGTATATTTCCCCTGCTAATTATATGAAAAACCAGGTTTCTCATAATTAATTTCCTATTTTGTATCTTTTTTGTCAAGATCTTTTAACAAAAGTTAAAGAAAAAATATTTCTGAATTTTGTTGAAGGTGGACAGTCACAAAATGACAAGATTCACACAGATAGTGAGGTTTTAATGTATGTAAATATAATTTCCCTTAAAATATTTAATTTAGGGTACTTGAGAGACAGGTTAAGAGTACTGACTGACTTCTCTTCTAGAGGTCCTGAATTCTATTTCCAGCAACCAGATGGTAGCTCACGAACATTTGTAATAGGATCTGATGCCCTCTTCTGGTGTATCTGAATTGAGTGACAGTGTACACATAATATAAAATAAATAAATGACTAAATCTTTAAAATATATTTAATTTATGCATAATGAACTCTCATTTAGCTAATCATACAGGTAAGAAAATTTATGTTTCACACTCAATGAGTATTGTGCAGAAAGTGTTTAAATAACTTAGTAAAACACAGATGCAAATGTAATTGTTTGTGTCTTGTATTTTTAGTGTTTGGGTTTTAATTACAAATTATTTTGAAACAAATTTGAGATTTTCAAGTAGTAAACAAAGTATATTTTTCCACTGAATCTCACTGATATTACGTCATTGAGGATTTAATAAAAATACCTTTCCTCTATATTTGTGCAAATGTATTCCCTCACTGTATGACATTAATATTCTGTGACAGTGACTTTAACAATTTTTAGTCTTATTATGCAATTATAGATCATTTTTCATTTGAAGGGTAGCTGATGTCACATTCTCTCACGTAATTTCTTATCATGTGATATTGTCTTTCAACAGTAAATATCTAGTGTAATTCACCCTTGGTTGCATTGCGAATGCAAAAACGAACCAAATACAAAACCCATTTCATAAATTTGAATTTTAAATGAGTATATAAGAAAAGAAAATATTTAATAATTTTGTTTAGAGAACAAATTCTTTAACATTTTAGGATTCATCATCCAAGAATAAATGGTCAATTTATCTTTTCTCATAGCTCACATTTTTCCCCTGTGAGTATCAGTGCATGTATCAATCTTTTCTTAATAATCGTACTGTTATGCGTGTTCAAAATTTCCATGGACTTAAATTACATTTTGTAATAAGATCTTCCTATTTTCACAGCTTTAAGATTTCCCATCTGAAGTTGACTTTTGTATGTATGACAGGCACATTTTTTAATTGAATACTTTTTCATTCCCCATTTTTTTAGATTCCCCTCTTTCAATTAGCCCCCTTTTTTCCCTTGGTGACCTGTCGAGCAAGCTCGGCCATTTCCTGAAATTGCCTATCGAGAAGACAATTATTCTGCTCTTTTCATCCATCCTGAGCCAATGACACTCTATCAACTACAACATTGCAATAGCAGGTTGTACCTTTTTCCTTCCAGAACTGACCTGGTTTCACAGCAGTTCATATTCTTGAGAATTTGTTGAGCCAGAAGGACACTACAATTTAGAAACTGCACACTATATTGACTCTATTACTGTGAGGAAAATCCTCATGGCAACTAATTCCACCTACTGTTCTCAGTGTTTTTAATACTTGTTTATAATACAAGTAAAATGAAATATCAAGAAAATGTGCATACGAGCAGCCATTTCAGTCTTCGTTTGTATTGTTTATGCTGAATTAATAGAAATCACTAAATGCTAATTTTGTAGGTGGCTATTCAGTGTTCAGACATGATCAACTTATGTAGTACATTTTATAAAGACTGTGCATATCATTTTACCTGAGGTCAGTTCTATACACCTTAACAACATTTGCAGCCATCTCTTTACTAATCCACTAAACTAGTTATATTAATTAAATCATTTATTTATTAAGGGATATTTACAAAGAAAGTATTGTGGGTTCAACATCTTTATAACACACTGTCAAGCATGATTCAGCCCTATTATTTTTACTATTACCGTGTGTTATAATTATCATTTAATTAATAATAAGCTCTGTAGAAACACTCTCAAATGAAAGACAGGACTGTTGTTGAGCTGGTTCTTTTTTCTGTTTCATGAAGGAGTTTGTGTGTGTGTGTGTGTGTGTGTGTGTGTGTGTGTGTGTGTGTGTGTGTGTGTGTGTGTGTGTGTGTTTTGTGTGTATGGGGAGGGGGTGTATGCATTTTTTTGACCATGGGATTTAGATTCAGAATGGTTCTGTTGCAACACTAAAACAAGCCCTGGAAGAACTTACAATGAAAGAAAAGGGAGGGTAGGAGAGGGGCTATCAGAGATGAGATATGCTTTCAGTCAGCCTGCATCCTCTGCTCTACTTCTTCACATAGGGCCCACATATTTAAAATATCTTCACCTTGTAGTAGTTATAGATCAATGGATTAATCTATTGATCAGATTTGAGCTGCAATCATCCAGAATCTCTGAGCTCTACAGCCCTAAGAATCAAGGCTTCAACATGAACAGTATTCCAGATCCAGAGTTAGAATAAGAAGGTATATATAAACTGCTATGAGACAGTAAAGTTCTTATAAAGAAAAGATGGTTGCAGAATTAAAGAACATTTGTTCCGTACATGTGGAAATCAGACATTTTTGAGAGAAAGTTCCTTCGGGTAAAAAATTAAATATGCTTGGAAATGCATAGCAATATATTTGTTAATATTATTATAATAGATTCATAAGTTAGATGGAGAAGTATAAGTATACTTTAAATGGCAGTCTCAAGGCTCTTTGGGAAAAAAATATCAACTGACAAAACATGTTTATGACCTAGAATTGACACTGCCACAAGTGATTAAGTCTTACAAGTGAGGCCAGCCCATGCCTGTAATTTGAAACTAGCTTGAGCATCAGATACCTTTTATGTGTATAGAATAGACAGGAAAGTAATTGGTTCTCCTTATATTAAATGCAAGTTCAGCATTTTAAGTATTTTTCCCCATCCTAACTGGTGCATATTTTATCTCTACTCAGATGACATAAATAAAAAAAAAGCCAGTGGTATATACAGTATTTGCACTACAATTCTTAGTGAACATAATGGTGGAATACATCTTTCTACCTTAGTATCTATTAAAAAGAATCAGAAATATTCTCAAAACATGTTAAGCAGAAGAAAGTACCCAATTAAGAATTATTCTTCTTAGTTTTAACTCAGCAGTTTAAAGCAAGATAGCATACTACTCATAAGATTTAAGAAACATCTTGGGATGTTTTGAATAAACCAGGGGATGTGTTAGGAAATAGTGTCTAGGATGTGCCCTCTGATATTTCATTCTAATTGGTCTGTTTCAGCTTTAGGTATTGCATTTCAAAGGAGTGCCCATACATTTCCCATGCATAGAGAACACAGAACCATGGGTCTCATGTAACCCCCACTGCTCTGACTTAATTTGAGAAGTCATTAATTTCCTTGGGCCACCAGAGTCAGCTGTAGATTATCTCAACCCACATGCCTAATCTCTGATAATGAACAAGTAAAAGATTTATTTACCTTAGGATTCTAATTTGAGATTCATATTTGGATGGGGAGATGTTCCCGAGCTCTGGTATCAAAGCAATCCAATGATAATTTGAATTCCACCTTCACTCAGTCATACTGTCAGACACTCAGATACCATTTGATAACAAAAGCCAGAAGGAAGCCACTGATGATCTAAAAAGTCATTATCAGGAACAAGCCATACCTAGGGTACTTCCTTTGTGATGAGTAACATTTCTTCCACAGGCTGGGAAAATAGACACTATGAGAAAAAACATGGTTCTCTTCTTTTATATATAGATATCTTTAGTTCTTTAGCTGTCTACGTATTTTTAGGCAACCAGACTCAGTCAGTTTATTTCTGCCTATGTGCCTAATTTCGGATAATAAATAGGTAAAATAATTTAATATGGCTTCAAATTCTGGAAAATGTAGAAGGAAAAGTAGTATATGCGGCGTTTGCTGCTACGATGGCTAATGTTTGTTGTTATTTTGACAGAATCTAGAATTACCTGGAAGATGAGCCTGCTTATACGGGAAGAATTTAATCCAGTGAGCTGAGTTGTGTAGAACCTTCCCTACCCAGGATCATGGAAAGTGTGTGTAGACAAAGCTTTTAGCAGTAGCGTTCCTTTGTAATCCTCCTGGTTCCTGATTGTGGATGTGATGTAAGCAGCTGCTCCACCTTGGCAGCCTTCCCATGCCTACTGTGTACTCACCCTACTGTGTGTACTGTAGTTGTGCACTAAAATAAAGCCATCCCTGGTAAGTTCTGTCTGGAAATCCACAAGAGACATCAAGACAAGGTATTTGCCCCTGGAGAAGAGCCAGCAGGACATAGTGCTTTGTGAGTGTTAAAGGTTGCTAGGCATTTGGCTTGTTTGTAAAATAATGGACATAATGTACTTTATGTTCCAACTTCAGGAAACATTCTCTCTGCCAAGGTTATCTAGGGAAAGTTCCCCATCCAAGGTTAATGACTCCATGATAATTAGAGGCAACTGGAGCCAGCGAAGCCAGGGTATGTATAATGTCCTTAGCAAAATGGTAAATGCTGTGACCTTCAGGACAGCCCTTAGGACTGTAGAAAAGAACTCCAAAAACACAAGTTCAAGGATATATAATTTCTCAACCATGTAAAATATAAGGATACAATATGAATTATATGAGGGTTTTGGGCTCAGGCATGATGCAAATGGTGATTTCTGAGTGACATCCCTCCCAGCTCGCTTATTATCTGTGCTTACAAAGGCAGGCAGATCCCGAATTGATTTGCCATGTTAATACCATATATTTGCTATTTTCTTCTAAGAATCAAGGGGCAAAGATCATAAAATGCTGATTTGCGACATAATCAAAAGAGAACCTGGGGTGGATGATTGAATTGATATGCAAATAAAAGACAGGGCTTTGGTCCTCAAGAGATGAGCTATCCTGATGAACTCTCTGGAGATCTCCAGAGAGAGAGAGAAAGACCTGTCTGAAATAGAAAGCAGGGCTGTCAGTTTGTACCCCACAATTAACTTTGAGTCATTCTTTACCCGTTCCCCAAAGCCCTTTCCTTGTGACCCTATCCAAGCCAAGGCTGGTCGTTGGCACCTCCCTCCTTGAGTTGCTTCTGTTTTGTATTTTATCAAAGCAAAATAAAAAGTAACCAACACACAGTGTAATGCAAATTCATAGTAAAGGTAGAGGTTTCAAATACATAGGCGAATGCCAGTAGCAAACCACCGAACTGAGAACGGGACCGCCGTTGAGGGAATCTTAGAAAGGACTGAAAGAGTGAAGGGGCTTGAGACCCCATATGAACAACAATGCCAAGCAACCAGAGCTCCAGGGACTAAGCCACTACCCAAAGACTATACAAGGACTGACCCTGGACTCTGACCTCATAGGTAGCAATGAATATCCTAGTAAGGGCACCAGTGGAGGGGGAAGCCCTTGGTCCTACCAAGACTGAACCCCCAGTGAACGTGATTGTTGGGGGGAGGGGGCTAATAGGGGAGGATGGGGAGGGGAACACGCATGTAGAAGGGGAGGGGGAGGGGTTAGGGGAATGTTTGCCTGGAAACCAGGAAAAGTAATAACAAATGAAATGTAAATAAGAAATACCCAATTTAATAAAGATGGAGGGAAAAAAAAGTATAAGAAGGTGATACAAAACATCATGGATATCACACTCCTAAATTTAATGCAAGTTAATAGCATTTCTCTTTCTTCTTAATTGTTTCCACAACTGCTTGTGATGTGGGCTGAAATCGTCTTTAGAAACCACAATTAACGTACAAAAAACTTATAAGAAACCAAAAGGAGTATGCTTTCTTTACTCCAATTATGTATTAGTCATTACAGTCTTTGTAACTCAGGCACAAGAATAGGTCTAGAGAACAAGCCAGAAGCCAGTTCATTTTATCTGTGAATTAACTATGAACAGTTCTGAGCACAATGCCAGAATTTTTCTCTATTTTAGATATTCATTTCTTGATATAGTCTTGCCATATTTTTAACAAGGCACAACTATGTCTACCTGTAGCCTGTGTGAATTTCAGCTATAATTATATCGTCTGGAAATAAAGGTTCTTCACATTTATTGTAATGGGAATGTATGGTTTTATTTAATACCATATTTAAATCCAAACTATATAGTGTTATGTTGCCTGTCCCCTGGACTACTCGCTGCCTAACCCTACTTGTCCTTGGGGATTGGAGGCAAGGTGGCCCAGAGTCAAGGACATAAATTCCTGGAGCAGATGAGAAACGCTGCAGCAAGCTCTTTGAACATTGCTGTAAGCTCCTTTAATGCCTTCCACCTGTGCCTCCACTGGTTCCAAGAAAACAACTCTTCTAAACAGTAGTTCCCGATTGAATGGCATTGTCTGTACCAGCAATCCTCGGTGTCTCTGGCAGTCCTCAATTAGGTCCCCCTGTAGGAGATGTTTTCCAGCTGCTCAGTCCCCAATGTTTACATAGAGGTGGCCCCGCAGTAACTATTAGTGTTATATAAGATTTCTAAGGAAAAACGTCATTGCTTATCACTAACTAAAAGAGTATCAGGAAGATATTTAACTACTGATACAGAGGCATGCTTTTTGTGCCACTGCAGATGAGAAGTAGCTCGATACTTTACGGTGTACGATGTGCTTCTATATGAAATTCTTGTGGAATTATTACTGGGAGATGTAAATTAATATTTCCTCACGGCAGACCACAGAAACGATTCCCCTTCAGTTTGGAGAGTCTAAGTGATAATTGTTTTACACAGGGCTGTAGATGACTCAAATATGAATGCATGAACACAAAGTGGGTACTGCCTCACGTTGGCCTCACCCACAGAATGCAGCTGTTCAGTGAGCGCACAGCTCCGCAGTCAGCGTCATCTCCCACAGCCTTTGTTTACTGATTACATAAACGCAGGAAGGTCCTCATGAGTCTTTTAGTTCTTTTGAGATTTGTGACACTTGTAAAAATCTTAAGCTTTCTGAGCTTGCTAAATTTCATTTCCTTTCTGAATTTTACAAGCCCCCTTTTGGAGAGAACTATCAATCCATAAGAAATAGTTACATAACCTCAATACACAGTCTTGCAAATGTAACAATTATTTTTCTTTTATTAACTGTTTTTCTATTTAGGAAGTTAATATAGCTAGTAGCTTAAAGAATATAAATATATATATACATATATGTATATATAATGTATTAGATTTGCATACTATAGTGTTCTAAATAAATGTAGAAATGTTCCAGATAAACACACACACACACACACAGACACACACACACACACACACACACACACACACACAGACACACACACACACACACAATATCTCTAGAGTGCAGGCTTATTTTACTAATTGATATTGTAGTTGTCCTTGACTTATGTAGTTACAACTCAAGTCTCTTGAAATATAATATAGTTCTAAATTTTAGACTGAATTGAATGTATGCTACATATATTCCAAATATTAGTAACAAATAATACTCAGGAATATACATTCTAGGTACTTCTTTGATACTTTGATAGATTTTCTCTAAAATTATCATTTAATGAAAAGAGATTAGCAGCTTTTACATAAAACATCAGTTTTATTTACTTGATTTATTATTAACAGATTAACTTTCAGGTTTGAGGGTGAAGCCCAGAATGCAAAGTACTTGCCTTGCTTGCATGAAGATCAGTGTTTGATCATCAGAACACATAATAAAATATAAATTCAGTGTATCACTACTCTTTTTGCTGATGTAATAAAGTATTTGATAAATGCAACCAAAAGACGAAAGGGTTTATCTTGGATTATGGTACCCGAAGGGTAGACTCTATCATGGTGTGGGAGGTATAGAAACAGTCAGGGAATATTGTAGCAAGATGAAAAAGGTAAGCTGAAATCTGATTGATGACACACAAGAAACAGAGAAAGAAAACAAGAAATGGAGAAAGGCCATAAAAAATCTCAAAGCCTACCACAGTGATTCATATCTTCTACCAAAGACCACCTGTAAAGTTCTTATTTTCTTCTTTAACAATACCCCTAACTGTGTATACAAATTAAATATATGAGACTTTGGGAAACATTCTCCCTCAGAGCATCATATCCAAGCATGCTATTTACTCCCAGCTATGAATAGCAAGTAGCAAGTAAAGGCCTGAAACTTGCTGGATAGCCACGATAACATATTGCCTGGCAATTATCAGACCAATGATAATCCCTGTCAAAACAAAGCAAAACAAAACAACAAAAAATGAAAACAAAACTAATTAAGAAGGAAGCTCCTATGAAGTAAAGAGGTTGTTTGTGGTAGTCAGATGGGTACTCTCGCACAAAGCAGTATTTCCAGCCCCAAAGAATGTACATCTACTGATCAAACTGTCCACTGTTTTGTAGTGTTAGCTGTTTTATTATTCAAGCTCACAGTGTCACAGATCTGGACATGCATTTCTAGCCCTGATATGTTTTAATATCTATATGCCAATGTCACATGCTTGACTTTTGGCCATTTTTAGTATGTACTGCTTTATGGGAGTATATGACATCCACCATTCATAAAAATTTATGTAATATATAGATCTTATATAACTCATGCTTTGGCTTATGTCCAAGACACTTCCAGAAGCATGAGGAAATCTGGATTCAAATGTTACACAGATATTGATTTGACTGATATCAAATGTACTAAAAGGAATCCACAGTCCAAATATTTTACTAGCAATAAGTCATTCATAGCTTAAGCACTAACTGAGGGAAAATATAATTTTATTTCTTTCATGACACATTTAACATTTAGTGTTCATAAAAGGAATTTTCCTTATGAGCTGATAGATTAGAAAATTAATTTTTAAATAGCATTATTTTAATTCTATTCTGCATTTATGTTAATGGAGATTATTCAAGAGTGATCAAATAGGAGGGATGGGGATGTTAATGGCAACACAGAAAGGGGGATCAAAGGACATCCTGTTTTCCCCTGAAACACCAGCCTTAAAATGTTGTTGTACTTACTCATTCAGATGCCAGAAAACCCCTCTTCCAGTCAGAGCCCAGCATCTAGTATGTGCATCCCACAATACAGAGTTGCATCCCCTTCAGTGTTTTCTCATAGTACAAACAGGGTCAAGTGCACCATAGGAAAAGCACTATAGATTCTTAAATAAATGAAAATATTTTTAGTAGGAGTATAGTACTGTTTATTACTATCTCCTTACATTTTAAGAACTTAACATACATGTGCAAAGGTGCTGATGCATTCAACATGTGCATTACTGTGCCTGCTCCCCTCAACAACAACAACAACAAAAAAAAACTCTATGGCATGTGACATGTGACTTGTATGGTTCAGGGTGGTGTCTAGGAATGTGCTTTCTTCAGCAAAGGCAAGTTTAATTTATAATATTCTATATACAGTTCCATTATTCTTTATGAAGTAGTGAAATACAGAAGACAGACATTTATGATTTTCTTTATTCCAGGACATAAATGATAAGGAAAAAAATCCATTTTACAACCGTAAGAAGAGACCAAGAACTGAAATTCAAATTCATGTTGTATAATTTAGAATAGACCAGTCTTTTTCTGTTAACTTCTGGATCTAAAGTTTTGTATGGCATCCAAGTGTGTACACACAAAACATGACAGGATGTCAAGAAAAAAATTACACTCTTAAAGAAACACACACCACAAATTTATGAATCCCTTGCCTCATGTAGGAAAAGAGAATACCTTGTAGATGTAGGTGGTATTATACTTCTCAGCTGTAGGGTTTCCAGTCTGTATGATTTATTGTTCATCATTTTCAAGCTTTGTTAATCTTTTATCTTCCTGACCTTGTTAGCCTATTTGTGAAAGTTGTCTTGGGCCCTCAGTTGCGTGATTCACCTATCTCTATTTGACTAAAGACGTTTTATGGAGATTTCTCTCTATGCATAAAAAAATGTTTCCAGTTTCTTTCCTTTTCTTTCTTTGTTTTTCTGTCTATATTTTAAAGAAGGTGGCCACCTCTCTTAGCTGTGGTGTGTTGGCATTGCTGAGCTGACAAAACTTTTAAATTAGGCTTTAGTCAGATTCAGTCAGATTCAAAGAATATGGATAGTGCAAACTCTCGTCTTCACAGCCAAAGTCTTGGTAATCTATACAGTTTTCAGATCTGTCCTTCTTCCAAAGCAGTCCCCGTAGAAGACAGCATCTTGAAAAACTGAAACATTTCATATGTGGTCCAATTGTCCCAATAAATGTTTCAGGTGACATGAGAGATTGGCACTTATTTCTTATAATGAAAGACCATGCGAAGTTTGGAGTTACTGAGTTATACATGAACTATATGACTTTTCTTACTAGGAAAATGTGTTAAATTCACAGTCACCTTGCATAAGTAACCTCTCAGTTCAGCTCTTGTTTCCTCTTCAAGCAATTCTCTCCGTGTGTTGTTGTCATGTATCTTCACTTATCAGAGAAGGAGCGGGAGCTTCTTACTACATTCCCTTGCTTTATTTTATATTGCCTCCATCCATCTTCCATCTCCTTGTTCTTCAATTCACTTTTATATAATCCTGCTTGAGAAATATACCCAATTTCTGGGGCTTATTTGATCCTGATATTTATTAGAAAGCTTCTTCCATAAAGTCACACCTTTAATATTTGAGTTCATAAAGACTAAGTGTTATTCCCCTGGTATGATATCTCTGCTTAATTTTATTTCCAGTGAAATTCCACTGAACATCAAATACAATTTCATTTTATGTTATTGTTCTTAATAATTTAATTTTGTATTGAATTACTTACAACCATTTACATCATAAACTCTTTTACTTTAATAATACATAAATACATTCACAATTTAAAATCATTGGCATGTTATGAGTGGTAAATGATTACATGAATACAAATTGATGCATGTATATATTTTGGTATGTGTTATATGTGTCAGAGTATATATATATATATATATATATATATATATATATATATATGTGTGTGTGTGTGTGTTTTAGAATATATGCACATATTTATGAGTTTGTGGGTACAATATACTCAAAGAATTTGTGATTACTGATAAAAAGAAAAATTGTTTTCTGAGTTTATCACCATTTCTACGTTATAAAGGAGTTTCTATAAGGATGTTAAAATGTCAATTTATAACAGTTAATAGTTGTTTATTATAGGGATTTCTATAAAAAATTGTCTGAAGAATGAATCTGTGATTCTGAACAAAAGATATTGGCATGCGGGATATTTCACAAAAATCTGATATAAAAAGTATCACCCTTTTTTTAAAATTACCGGTAAAAAGACTTTTCTACCTACATAGAGATTGTCATTATGTATAAACATAAATATAATTTCTGCAGGCAAGAAGAATGCAGTAAATAGAGAACTCCTAATCTTTGTTTTTAATCATCATTAAATAAGTCAGGAAAATGATTTTACAAAATACAAAAGTGAAGTAAGGTATGTAGTAAAAGGTTTATATACTGAGGGAACCAAAAACAGAAGTGCTTGATAGTAATGCCAGCCAAGTGCTGCATTTAACTTCTATATAGTAGCAATGATTGTTTTAGAGAGAAGCTCTATATATTTGATTTGTACATATTAGTATGAGACCATCCAAGAATGTCTATTTCTATGGAAATAGGACATGTAAAACATGGGAAAGGATTATATATAGAACAGAATTTTCAAAATTATATTTTCTAAAAATAAAAGTGAAAAGTTAAAAAAAAAGAATATTAGCTGTGAATTACTGCAATATGTTATTTTCTAAACAGAATAAATCAGTCTCCAAACACTTTAGACAAACACCTTTAATACAGTAAAATTGTTTAAATATGTGTTGTATCCATTAGTATTTCAGATAATACACCCACATGAGCAAGGAAGGAAGGAAGGAAGGAAGGAAGGAAGGAAGGAAGGAAGGAAGATGTGCAATAGGATATTTTTGTGAATGAAAAGATTTGGCTTTGCTAGACCGCCACTTATTTTCAAATTGCAGAGTGACATGAATGAATATCCTTGGTACCACATTGAAAGATGCATCATCACCATTAAGATAAAATAAAAAAGAATTAGAGAAGAAATGTCAAAGCTGACTGAAATTCTAAGGAACAATTTTTAAAATAGCCTTCTGATAGAACTGAAGTAGCATGGAGAAAATGAGTGGGAAGGAAACAGCAGCTGCTAACAGCTTATAAATAGCGACACAATGATAGTGGATGTTCAGTTAGAGCTACTAATGTAGGAAAGGTACTTTATCCACAGTTTCTGAGACATTCTGGGAGTTACAAATTACAAGACAAGTCTTAAACATTTAGTTGTTCTGTTACTTCAGAGGACTGGATCATGCTCAAACCTCTTACTGTCTAAGCTTTGATCAAGGAAAAAAAATAATAACAAGGTAATGGAGAGATAGCCTAGCAGTTAAGAGCACTTAGGGATCTTCAAGAGGACTGGGTTATTTTTTCTAGAATTCACATCCTGCTGTTCATAACTACCTAAAACTCATGTTCCAAGGGATCAGAAGTACTCTTCTAGTCCCTGTGTACACAGGTACACACACACACATGCACACACACACACACACACACACACACACACACACACACACTAAAAATAAAATTCAAAAATAAAAAAAATAGAGTCACATGGGAAAAACACACATAAAAGTAAGCATATGCTCATTGGAAGCTGTGCTTTAAGATATGTTCATAAAGAAAATGTTTTGAATTCAGTGTTGGATGCTTGCTTTTAATTAATTTGTAAACAGAGCATTTTTGACATTTTTATTGGATTTTTTATATTTACATTTCAAATGTTATCCCCTTTCCCGGATTCCCATCCATAAACTACCTATCCCACCCCTCTGCCCCTTCTTCTATGAGGGTGTTCACCCAATCCTTCCCTGACATTCCCATTTTTAAAACACAAAAATAATTGCAATTACTTTTGGCATCCTTAAAGTAATGAAAAAGGTGAGATGTCTCATCAATTAAAATATTTCGGAAAAAGCGTGGAAACAAGAATTTGATTTCTGAACCCACAAAGAAATGGAAAGACAGTCCTTCCAATTAGACCCAATGCCCAGAGCAAACCTTGTGCGATGACTCCCCACCCATTCCCACAATACTCAGAGGAAGCCTAACTCCCAGGTGCTCTAACAAACCCAGGATCACAGTTTGAACTTGCACAAGGAGAAGACCTGGCGTGCTGGCTCTACACCCACTCCTACAACACCCAGAGAGAACCTGACTCTCTGATGCTCTGAAGTGCCCAGGAACACAGGAGACATCACAACAGCTGCCCCAACACCCCAGGATTCAGGGATGCAGAAACCCCTGGCCAGCCACTGGCTTGGATTCTTTCTGATCTGAAATTGTGCCCTGAACAGACCTTGGGAGCTGGCTTTGCACTCAGTCCCACAAGACCCGGAGGAAGCTTGACTCCCAGGTGCTCTATCAAACCAAAGATCACAGGTGATGAAGCCACAAAAAATGCCTGAACACCCTGAGTAATTGGTTCCCCCAGGATCCAGGGACAGAAGAACTCCCGCCCAGCCAGTGGCACAGGTCACTTCAGGTCTGGCCCTGTACCTGGAGCAGACCTGGGGTGCTGGATCTTCATCCACTCTTACAACACCCACAGAGAGCTTGAACTCCCACGTACTCTGAAAAGCCCAGGATCATAGGATCACAGAGGAAGCTCAACTCTCAGGAGATTTGACACAACCAGGAGCACTGGAGCTCCGACACAATCAAGATCACAGTTGAGGCCACAATATTTTTCCCAACACCCAGTGTAACTGGGACCTAACAATTATCAGGGAAACATAAACTCTTGCACAGCCAGAGGCACTGGATCCTTCCAGCTTGCACCAGTTCCTGGAGCAAATCCAGGGTTCTGGCTCCCCATCCATTCCTGCAACATCCTGAGAAAGGTTGACTCCGAGGAGCTCTGATACACCCAAGATCTCAGGACCACAGAATCCCAAAATCACAGGATCACAAAGACAGCTGGACCCTGAGGAATTCTGACACAACCAGGATCGTATGAAGGACACGCTCCAGTCAGAGACAGCAAGTACAAGTAACAGAGATAATCAGATGACAAGAGGCAAGTGCAAGAACATAAACAACAGAAGCCAAGGCTACTTGGCATCATCAGAACCCAGTTCTCCCACTACAGTAAATCCTGGATATCCCAACACAGTGGAAAAGCAAGATTCAGATTCAAAATCGCATCTAATGATGATGATAGAGGACTTTAGGAAGTACATAAATAAAACTCCCTAAAAAAAAAAAAAAAAACACAGGACAACATAGGTAAACAGACAGAAGCTCTTAAAGAGGAAACACAAAAACCCTTTAAAGAATTATAGGAAAACACAAGTAAACAGGTAAAGGAATTGAGGAAAATTATTCAAGATCTAAAAATGGACACAGGAAAAATAAGGAAATCACAAAGGATGACAACCCTGGAGATAGAAAATCTACAAGAGAAATCAGTTGTCATAGATGCAAGCATCACCAACATAATACATGAGACAGAAGAATCTCAGGTATAGAAGATACCACAGAAAACATTGACACAACAGTCAAGGGAAATGCAAAATGCAAAAAGATACTAACCCAAAATATCCAGGAAATACAGGATACAATGAGAAGACCAAACCGAAAAGTAATAGATATAGAGACAACGAAGATTACCAAATTAAAGGCCAAGTAAATATCTTCAAAAAATTATAGAAGAAAACTTAACTATCCTAAAATAAGAGATGCCCATGAACATACAAGAAACCTACATAACTGCAAATAGACTTGACCAGAAAAGAAATTTTTCTTTCATATAATAATCTAGACACTAAGTCCACAAAGCAAAACAAAATATTAAAAGCAGTTACTAAAAACGGACAGATAATGGAAACAGAAACTAAACAGAGACACATAGAAACTAAAAGAAGTTATGAACAAAAAGGATTTAATAGATACCTACAGAACATTTCATCCTAAAACTGAAGAATACACCTTCTTCTCAGCAACTCCTGAGACCTTCTCCAAAACAAACCATATAATTGGTCATAAAATAGGCCTCAACAAAAGATAGAAATAATCCGAAGAATCTTATCAGATCTCCATGGAAAAAGGCTGGTCTTCAATAATAACAAAAATCACAGAAATCAGACATACACATGAAAACTGAACCTTGTTCTACTCAGTGTTAACTTGGTCAAGGACGAAATAAAGAAAAGAAATTAAAGACTTTTTAGAATTTAATGAAATTAAAGACACAACATAACAAAACTTATGGGATACAATGATAGTAGTGCTAAGCGGAAAACTCACAGCACTGACTGGTCTCAAAAGAAACTGGAGAGGGCATACACTAGTAGCTTAATAGCACACCTGAAAGCTTTAGAACAAAAGAAGCAAATATTCCCAAGAGGAATAGAAGGACAGTGGGAAATAATCAAATTCAGGGCTGAAATCAAACAAGTAGAAACAAAAAGAACTATACAAAGAATCATCAAAATCAGGAGCTAATACTTAGATAAAATCAGCAAGATAAATAAACCCTTAGCAAGACTAACGAGAGAGCATAGAGACAGTATCCAAATTAACAAAATCAGAAATGAAAAGGGAGGCAACAACAGAAACTGAGGTATTACAAAATGTTATCAGATCCTACCACAAAATCCTATACTCAACAAAACCTGAAAATCTGGATGAAATGGACATTTTTTTCAGACAAATATCAGGTACTAAAGTTAAATCAGAATCAGATAAACCATTCAAATAGTCCTATAATACCTTTAAAAAAAAATAGAAGCAGTCCTTAAAATTCTTCAACCCGAAAAAGCCCAGAACCAGACAGGTTTAGTGCATAATCCTATCAGACCATCAAAGAAGAACTAATAACACTAATCTTCAAACTATTTCTTAAAATAGAAAAAAAAAGAAAAATTTTCCAATTCATTCTATGAAGTCACAGTTACACTTATACCTAAACAACAGAAAGATCCAAAAAACAAAGAAAACTTCAGTCCAATTTCCTTATGACTATTGATGTAAAATACCTCAATAAAATTCTTGTAAGCTGAGCTCCAAGAACACATCAAAAAGATCATCCATCATGATCAAGTTAGCTTTATCCCGGGGATTCAGGGATGATTCTATATATGGAAATCCATCAACATAATCCACTATATAAACAAACTCAAAGGAAAAAAAACCACAAGATCATTTCATTAGATGCAGGGAAAGCATTTGACAAAGTTCAACACCCTTTCATATTAAAAGTTCAGGAAAGATCAGGAATTCAAGGCCTATACCTAAACATAGTAAAAGCAATATACAGCAAGCCAGTAACCAACATCAAACTAAACAGAGAAAAACTTGAAACAATCTCACTAAAATCAGGGACTAGACAAGGTTGTCCATTGTCTCCCTACCTGTTAAATATAGTACTTGAAGTCCTAGTCAGAGCAATTAGTAAATAATAGGAGATAAAAGGGATAAAAGTTGGGAAGGATTTAGTCAAAATATGACCTTTCTATTTACACTATTTGACTGTATACTTAAGTGATACCAAAGTTCCAGCAGAGAACTACTAAGCCTGACAAATCACTTCAGTGAAGTGGCTGGAGATAAAATTAACCCAAATAAATCAATAGCCGTCCTCTACTGAAAGGATAAACAGACTGAGAAAAAAAATAAGAGAAACAACACACTTCACAATAGTCACAAATAATATAACATACCTCAGTGTGACTCTAACCAAGCAAGTGAAAGATCTGTATGACAAGAACTTCAAGTCTCTGCAGAAAGAAATTGAAGATCTCAGAAGATAGAAAGATGTCCCATGCTCATTGGTTGGCAAGTTTAATATAGTAAAAATGTCCATTTTGGTGAGAGCAGTCTACCGATTCAATGCAATCCCCATCAAAATTGCAACTCAATTCTTCATAGAGTTAGAATGAGTAATTTGCAAATTCATTTGGAATAACAAATGCTCAAGATAGCAAACTTTATCCTCAACAATAAAAGAACTTCAGGGGGAATCACCATCCCTGATATCAAGTTGTATTACAGAGCAACCATCACAAAAACTGCATGGTATTGGTACAAAGACATGCAGGTAGATGAATGGCGTGGAGTTGAAGACCCAGAATTGAACCCACATACATACAGTCACTTGGTCTTTGACAAAGGAGCTAAAACCATCCAATAGAAAAAAGAGCATTTTCAACAAATGGTACTGATTCGACTGGAGTTCAGCATGTAGAAGAATGCAAATTGATCCATTCTTATTGTCCTGTACAAAACTTAACCTCAAGTGAATCAAGGACCTCCACATCAAACCAGATACACTCAAACTAATCAAAGAGAAAGTAGGGAAGAGCCCTGAACACATGGTCACGGGGGAAATTTTTCTGAATAGAACACCAATGGCTTATGTTCTAAGATCAAGAATCAACACGTGGAACCTCATAAAATTGCAAAGCTTCTGTAAGGCAAATGACACTGTCATTAGGACAAAATAGCAATCAACAGATTGGGAAAAGATCTTTACTAATCCTACATCAGAAAGAGGGTTAATATCAAATATATACAAAGAAATCAAATTAGACTCCAAAGAATCAAATAACCCTATGAAAAATGGAGTACAGAACTAAATAAAGAATTCTTATTGAGGAATATAGAATGGCTGAGACGTACCTAAACAAATGTTCAGCATCCTTAGTCATCAGAGAAATTCAAACCATTTCGTCTCTGAGATTCACCGTGATACCAGTCAGAATGGCTAAGATAAAATCACAGGTGACAGTAGATGCTGCCAAGGATGTGCAGAAAGAGGAACACTCCTCCATGATTGGTGGAATTGCAAGCTGGTTTAACCACTGTGGAAATAAATCTGGTGGTTTCGTAGAAAATTCAACATAGTATTACCTGAGGACCTAGCTATACCACTCCTGGGGCTATATCTAAACGATGTTCCCAAATATCAAAAGGACACATACTCTACTAAGTTCATAGCAGTCTCTTACTTATACTAGATAGAAGTTGGAAAGAACCCATATGTCTTTCAACAGAAGAATGGATACAGAAAATGTAGTACATTTACACAATAGAGTATTACTCAGCTATTAAAAACAATAGCTTCATGAAATTCTTAGACAAATGGATTGAACTAATAATACCATCCCAAGTGAGAAAACCCAATCACAAAAGAACATACATGTTATGCATCCATTCATAAATGGATATTAGCCCAAACACTCAGAATACCCAAGACACAATTTACAGATCACATGAAGCTCAAGCAGAAGGAAGAACAAAGTGTGGATTCTTCATTCCTTCTTAGAAGGGGGAAGAAAATACTCCCAGGAGGAAATATGTAGAACAAATATGGAGCAGATACTGAAGAAAAGGCCATCCTGAGATGCTTCCACCTAGGGATCCATCCCATGAAGAATCACCAAACCAAGACACTGTTGTTTATTCCAAGAAGTGTATGCTGTCAGTACCTATTAAAAATGTCTCCTGAGAGGTTCTGCCAGGGCCTGACAAATACAGATGCAGATGCTGGCAGCCAGTCATTGTACTGCTTAAGGGATCCTCGATGGAGATATTAGGAAAGGACTGAAGTAGCAGAAGGTATTTGCAACCACATAGGAAGAACAACAATATCAACCAGCCATAATCCTCAGAGCTTCCAGGGACTAAACCACCAACCAACGAGTACACATGGAGAGACCCATGGCTCCAGCTGCATATGTAGCAGAGGATATCTTGTACGGCATTAATGGGAGGGGAGGCCCTTGGTGCTATGAAGGCTTCATGCCCCAGTGTAGGAGAATGCCAGGGTTGGGTGGAGGAAGGAATGTGTTGGTGGGGGAGCACCCTTAAAGACTCAGGGTAGGGGGTAGGGAAAAGAGGTTGCTAGAGAGGAAATTTGGAAAGCGGATAATATTTGAATTAAAGAAAACATCCAATAAAAGAAAAAAAAAGAAATGGAAAAAGAGGTGACTCAATGATGTCCTCTGTCCTCCTTACACATGCTGTACAGTAGCATGCTTGTGCATAATACTGGTGCATCCACAGATGTTATTATAAAGGGATATAAGCATATGCAAAAAACAACATTTTAATTTTTTATTTTACTATCTCTCTCTCTCTCTCTCTCTCTCTCTCTCTCTCTCTCTGTGTGTGTGTGTGTGTGTGTGTTTAAACAACGACCCAAATGTTACAATATAGAAAAGGAAAATGATTCACTATCTAGTTAGTTAGATATATTGATAGTCAGACAGATAGATAAATGTACTGAGAAATATAGATACTAACATTCCAAAGAAAGAAATCACAGTATTACCTCATAACTACATTTAAAAGTTAATTATTAATTGACTATACCCTAAATGGGGAACTACATAATTTAATATTCTTTTGAAGAGCTGTCTTTTTTAAAAATTAACCATGGAACATATTACACACAAACATATACATACAAACACACATACATACACACATACACATACATACACACACACACATTCAGAGAGAGAGAGAGAGAGAGAGAGAGAGAGAGAGAGAGAGAGATCAACAAGAATGATATCTCAGTGATTGAGAATACTTGCTTCTCTTCTTTCAGAAGACTGGAGTTTGAGTCTAATCCCCTACTTTCTGCATCACAAACATTCATAACTATAGTGCCAGGTGACCCAGTTCCTTCTGCTGGTCTCCGAGGACAGGAGGAATATATGGTGTGCACATGTATACATGATAAAAAAACATTTGCTTATTTAAAATATTTTTATGTTAAAGCAATAAAAGCCAAAATAAATGAGATAGACTAAATTGAAAAGTCTATGGAAGGTGGAAAAACTAACAGAATAAAAAGGTATCCTATGATACCTACATATTTCATTACCACTACATGTATTGATTTAAACAATATAAAATATGAGAAAGAATAAGGGCAGATTTTTTTAGGAGAAATAAAGATAATAATATACCACATACATGTGGACACATACTTGGATTCAGTAACTGCTAAGGAAATACAAAATAAATTCAAAATAAACTATGAGCTCTAATCCATTGGAATAGCTGTTATCTGAAAACAGCAGATGTAGGTGAAAACATAAAGAGAGAAACAATGATGGAGTTGCTGCTGGTGACTGGAATGAAGAAAAAGTGTGGAGAATCTCATTAAACTAAAAAGGGACAAAGACATGAACGAGAAAATTCTCTTCTGTTAAGAGTCTAAAGAAAATAAAGAATCTTGGTAAATATATTTTCATTTCTTGTTCATTGTTATTTAATAAAGCCAAGACATAGAAATCAAGTGTCTGTTTGAAAGAACATTATTCAGCTTCATATGGAAAAACAAAAACTATAGTATAAAAGACCTTCTGAAGGTATCTCCATCTGTTTTTCAAGCTCTACTAGAGAGCAATAGTAATAAAAGCTGCATGCTATTGTCATACAAACAAACAGTTTGATCAATGAAATTGAACCAAAAACAAAGAAGTAAATCAACACACTTATGGACATCTGATTTTTGAAAAAGAAGGCAAAAGTATACAATAGAAAAAAAGCATTTTCAATAAATGGTTTTGGTCTAACTGGATGTCTGCATGTTACATGAATGCAAATAGAACCATATCTATAATCCTGCACAAAAGTAAATTCCAAATAGATACAAAGCTTCAATGTAAATCCAGAAACAGTAAACCTCATAGAAGATAAAGTGGGGAATAGTCTTGAACTCTGGCACAGAGGAGAAATACTTAAGCAGAAATATAATCTTTCATTGAGTAGGATCAACAATCAAAATATATAGAGAAATCAAGAATCTAGATATGAAAAAAACCAAAAAAATCATTTTTTTAAAAAATGAGGTACAAGTCTAAACATAGAATTCTCAACAGAGGAATGTCTACTGGCCACGAAGTCCTTAAAGAAATGTTCAACATCCTTTACCATCAAGAAAATGCAAATGGTTCTAAGATTTTATCTTGTACCTATCAAAATGTCTAATATAAACTCTCGAGCAACAGCTCATGCTGTCAAGAATATGGAATGATGCGGACAGTCCTTCATTGTTGATAAAATTCAAACATATACAGCCACTTTGGAAATCAATACAGTGTTTTCATTTTTGCTTTTGTTTTCGTTTTCAGAAAATTGGGAATTAATCGGCCTCAAAACCCAGTTATACTACTCTTGCACATAAAGTCCAAGGAAACTACTACAAGGACACTTGTTCAACTCTGTTGATAGCACACTCATTTGCAATTGAGAGACACTGCAATAACCTAGATGCCCCTTAACCAAAGAATGGATAAAAATATGTGCTACATTTATATAATTCTGGTAACGAAACAATGACATCATGAAATTTGTAGGGTGGAGCTAGAAAAGATCTTCCCGGTTGAGATAAGTCAGACCCAGAAAGATAAGCAGGATTTGTATTCACTTATAAGTGATTATTAGCATTAAAGAAAAGAATGTTCATGCTACAGTCTGCAGAAGAAAAGAGGCTACGAAGCTAAGTAAGATGGAGCGGCCAAGAGGAGATGTGTGAATCTCACTGAGAAGGAAAATTAGTCATTGTGGATGGAAGGGGGGACGAAACAGGAACAGGATGGAGTTGAGAATGGGAACGGGAGGGATTAGGTTGGGGGAGGAGACAGAACCCGAGTAAAGGAAGTAGAAATAAGCAAATTTGGGTCTTGTCTGTCTGTTTTGTGTGTGTGTGTGAGTGTGTGTGTATGTGTGTCTGTGTGTGTGTGTGTGTGTGTGTGTGTGTGTGTGTGTTTTGAGATGTTTTAAATAGTAGGGCAAACTCACGTGTTTATTTTTTTTTAATAATTAAAATATCATTTAATTTGTAGTAACTCAAAATCATGGTGATTTACGAATCCATTTAGTTAGCTAAATACATTATTACAGAACTAATATTTAAGAAAAATGTAACTTTTGCTTTGTGACATGATAAATTTATTTTATGTTTCATGTAATGAATTACTTTTGTAAAAAGTAGCACTGATAAGGTATTTAACTAAAGGACCTTGCCTAAGATTGCCTACCAACTGTACTGTCATGTTAGTAACTCGTATGTGTTGAATTAGTACATCACTTTATACTCTATTTTGTTCTCTATATGAGTAAACATATAACCTTACAATTTTTTTTGTTTCTTCATAGTGACCTTTTTTTAAAATCTTTATTAACTTGAGTATTTACTTACATTTCGATTGTTATTCTCCTTCCCGGTTTCCGGGCCAACATGCCCCAACCCCTCCCCCTCCCCTTCTATATGGGTGTTCCCCTCCCCATCCTCCACCCATTACCGCCCTCCTCCCAACAATCACCTTCACTGGGGGTTCAGTCTTGGCAGGACCAAGGGCTTCCCCTTCCACTGGTGCTCTTACTAGGCTATTCATTGCTAGCTCTGGGGTTAGCGCCCAGGGTCAGTCCATGTATAGTCTTTGGGTAGTGGATTAGTACCTGGAAGCTCTGGTTGCTTGGCATTGTTGTTCATATGGGATCTCGAGCCCCTTCAAGCTCTTCCAGTCCTTTCACTGATTCCTTCAAAGGGGGTCCTGTTCTCAGTTCAGTGGTTTGCTGCTGGCATTCGCCTCTGTATTTTCTGCATTCTGGCTGTGTCTCTCAGGAGAGATCTATATCTGGCTCCTGTCTGCCTGCACTTCTTTGCTTCATCCATCTTATCTAATTGGGTGGCTGTATATCTATGGGCCACATGTGGGGCAGGCTCTAAATGGGTGTTACTTCTGCCTCTGTTTTAAACTTTGCCTCCCTATGCCCTCCCAAGGTATTCTTGTTCCCCTTTTAAAGAAGGAGTGAAGCATTCACATTTTGGTCATCCCACTTAAGTTTCATGTGTTCTGTGCATCTAGGGCAATTCAAGCATTTGGGCTAATAGCCACTTATCAATGAGTGCATACGATGTGTGTTTTTCAGTGATTGTGTTGCCTCACTCAGGATGATATTTTCCAGTTCCAAACATTTGCCTATGAATTTCATAAAGTCATTGTTTTTGATAGCTGAGTAATATTACACTGTGTAGATGTAACACATTTTCTGTATCCATTCCTCTGTTGAAGGGCATCTGGGTTTTTTCCAGCTTCTGGCTATTATAAATAAGGCTGCGATGAACATAGTGGAGCACATGTCTTTTTTTATATGTTGGGGTATCTTTTGGGTATATGCCCAAGAGAGGTATAGTTGGGTCCTCAGGTAGTTCAATGTCCAGTTTTCTGAGGAACCTCCAGACTGATTTCCAGAATGGTTGTACCAGTCTGCAATCCCACCAACAATGGAGGAGTGTTCCTCTTTCTCCACATCCTCGCCAGCATTTGCTGTCACCTGAGTTTTTAATCTTAGCCTTTCTCACTGGTGTGAGGTGAAATCTCAGGGTTGTTTTGATTTGCATTTCCCTTATGACTAAAGATGTTGAACATTTCTCTAGGTGTTTCTCAGCCATTCAGCATTCCTCAGCTGTGAATTCTTTGTTTAGCTCTGAACCCCATTTTTTAATAGGGTTATTTGTCTCCCTACAGTCTAACTTCTTTAGTTCTTTGTATATTTTGGATATAAGCCCTTTATCTGTTGTAGGATTGGTAAAGATCTTTCCCCAATCTGTTGGTTGTCATTTTGTCCTAGTCACAGTGTCCTTTGCCTTACAGAAGCTTTGTAGTTTTTTTATTTTATGTATACGAGTACACTGTAGCTGTCTTCAGACACACCAGAAGAGGGCATTAGATCCCATTACAATTGTTTATGTGCCACCATGTGGTTGCTGGGAATTAAACTCAGGACCTCTGAGTCAGTGCTCTTAAACACTGAGCCATTGCTCCAGCAGCTTTGCAGTTTTATGAGATTCCATTTGTCTATTCTTGATCTTAGAGCAAAAGGCATTGGTGTTTTGTTCAGGAAATTTTCTCCAGTGCCCATGTGTTTGAGATGATTCCCCCCCTTTTTCTTTTACTACTTTGAGTATATCTCTTTTGATGTGGAGGTCCTTGATCCACTTGGACTTCAGCTTTGTACAGGTTGGTCAGCATGGATCGATCTGCATTCTTCTACATGTTGACTGCCAGTTGAACCAGCACCATTTGCTGAAAATGCTATCTTTTTTCCATTGGATGGTTTTGGATCCTTTGTCAAAAATCAAGTGACCATAGCTGTGTGGATTCATTTTTGGGTCTTCAATTCTATTCCACTGGTCTATCTGTCTGTCTCTGTACCAATACCATGCAGTTTTTATCACTATTGCTCTGTAATACTACTTGAGTTCAGGGATAGTGATTCCCCCAAAAGTCCTTTTATTGTTGAGGATAGTTTTAGCTATCCTGGGTTTTTTGTTATTCCAGATGAATTTGCAAATTGTTCTGTCTAACTCTTTCAAGAATTGGATTGGTATTTTGATGGGGATTGCATTGAATCTGTAGATTGCTTTTGGTAAAATGGCCATTTTTACTATATTAATCCTGCCAATCCAAGAGCATGGGAGATCTTTCCATCTTCTGAAGTCTTCTTCAATTTCTTTCTTCAGAGGCTTGAAGTTCTTATTGTACAGATCTTTTACTTGCTTGGTTAAAGTCACACCGAGTTATTTTATAATATTTGGGACTATTATGAAGGGTGTCATTTCCCTAATTTCTTTCTTAGCTTGTTTCTGTTTTGTGTAGAGGAAGGCTACTGATTTATTTGAGTTAATTTTATACCCAGCCACTTTGCTGAAGGGTTAGTAGTTCTCTGGTCAACTTTTGGGGTCACTTAAATATACTATCATATCATCTGCTAATAGTGATATTTTGACTTCTTCTTTTCCAATCTGTATCTC
Organism: Rattus rattus; assembly: GCF_011064425.1. Classification (NCBI taxonomy): domain Eukaryota; kingdom Metazoa; phylum Chordata; class Mammalia; order Rodentia; family Muridae; genus Rattus; species Rattus rattus. The sequence continues at coordinate 158,472,440 of NC_046156.1, forward strand.
ATTGATCTCCTTTTGTTGTCTGAATGCTCTGGCTAGAACTTCAAGAACTATATTGAATAAGTAGGGAGAGAGTGGGCAGCCTTGTATAGTCCCTGATTTTAGTGGGATTGCTTCAACTTCCTCTCCATTTAGTTTAATGTTTGCGACTGGTTTGCTGTATATGGCTTTTACTATGTTTACGTATTGGCCTTGAATTTCTATTCTTTCCAGGATTTTTATCATGAAGGGATGTTGAATTTTGTCAAATGCTTTCTCAGCATCTTATGAAATGATCATGTGGTTTTGTTCTTTCAGTTTGTTTATATAATGGATCACGTTGATGTTTTTCCATATATTGTACCATCCCTGCATGCCTAGGATGAAGCCTACTTGATCATGGTGGATGATTGTTTTGATGTCTTCTTTGATTCGGTTTCCCAGAATTTTATCGAGTATTTTTGCGTCGATATTCATAAGAGAAATTGGCCTGAAGTTCTCTTTCTTTGTTGGGTCTTCGTGTGGTTTAGGTGTAAGAGTAATTGTGGCTTCATAGAAGGAATTCGGTAGTGCTCCATCTGTTTCAATTTTGTGGAACAGTTTAGATAGTATTTGTATAGGTCTTCTATGAAGGTCTGATAGAATTCTGCACTAAACCTGTCTGGACCTGGGCTCTTTTTGGTTGGGAGACCTTTAATGACTGCTTCGATTTCGTTAGGAGTTATGCGGTTGTTTAAATGGTTTATCTTTTCCTGATTTAACTTCGGTACCTGTTATCTGTCTAGGAAATTGTTCATTTCCTGCAGATTTTCAAGTTTTGTTGAATATAGGCTTTTGTAGTAGGATCTGATAATTTTTTGAATTTCCTCAATTCTGTAGTTCTGTCTCCCTTTTCATTTCTGATTTTGTTAATTTGTACACACTCTCTGTGTCCTCTCATTAGTCTGGCTAAGGGTTTATCTATCTTGTTGATTTTCTCAAAGAACCAACTTTTAGTTCTGTTGATTCTTTGTATGGTCCTTTTTGTTTCTACTTGGTTGATTTCAGCTCTGAGTTTGATTATTTCCTGCCTTCTACTCCTCCTGGGTGTATTTGCTTCTTTTTGTTCTAGAGCTTTTTGGTGTGCTGTCAAGCTGCTGACATATGCTCTCTCCTGTTTCTTTCTGCAGGCACTCAGAGCTATGAGTTTTCCTCTTAGAACATTGTCCCATAAGTTTGGGTATGTTGCACCTTAATATTCATTAAATTCTAAGAAGTCTTTAATTTCTTTCTTTATTTCTTCCTTGACCAGGTTATCATTGAGTAGAGCATTGTTTAACTTCCACGTATATGTTGGCATTCTTCCCTTTTTGTTATTGAAAACTAGCTTTAGCCTGTGGTGGCCTGATAGGACGCATGGGATTATTTTTTATCTTTGTGTATCTGTTGAGGCCTGTTTTATGACCAATTATATGGTCAATTTTGGAGAAAGTACTATGAGGTGGTGAGTAGAAGGTATATCCTTTTATTTTAGGATAGAATGTACTATAAATATCTGCTACGTCCATTTTTTCATGACTTCTCTTAGTCTGTCTATGTCTCTGTTTAATTTCTGTTTCCATGATCAGTCCATTGATTAGATTGGGGTGTTGAAATCTTCTACTATTATTGTGTGAGGTGCAACGTGTGTTTTGAGTTTTGTAGGGTTTCTTTCTTTTTTTTTTTTTTTTTTTTTTTTTTGCTGGGGACCAAACCCAGGGCCTTGCGCGTGCTAGGGCAAGCGCTCTACCCTGAGCTAAATCCCCAACCCCTGTAGGGTTTCTTTTATATATGTAGGTGCCCTTGTATTTGGGGCATAGATATTTAGGATTGAGAGTTCATCTTGGTGGATTTTTCCTTTGATGAATATGAAGTGTCCTTCCTTATCTTTTTTGATGACTTTTAGTTGATAATTGACATTATTCGATATTCAAATGCCTACTCCAGCTTTTTCCTTCTGACCATTTGCTTGGAAACTTGTTTTCCAGCCTTTCATTCTGAGGTAGTGTCTGTCTTTGTCTCTGAGGTGTGTTTCCTGTAGGCAGCAGAATGCAGGGTCCTCATTGCGTGTCCAGTTTGTTAATCTATGTCTTTTTATTGGGGAGTTGAGACCATTGATGTTGTGAGATATTAAGGAATAGTGATTTTTGCTTCCTGTTATATTCATATTTGGATGTGAATTATGTTTGTGTGCTTTTCTTCTCTTTGTTTTCTTGCCAAGACAATTAGTATCTTGTTTTTTCTAGGGTGTAGCCTGCCTCCTTATGTTGTGCTTTACCATTTATTTTCCTTTGTAGGGCTAGATTTGTAGATAGATATTGTGTAAATTTGATTTTGTCATGGAATATCTTGGTTTCTCCATCTATGTTAATTGAGAGTTTTGCAGGAAACAATAACCTGGGATGGCATTTGTGTTCTCTCAGGGTCTGTACGACATCTGTCCAGGATCTTCTGGCTTTCATAGTCTCTGGCGAAAAGTCTGGTGTAATTCTGATAGGTCTGCCTTTATATGTTACTTGACCTTTTTCCCTTACTGCTTTTAATGTTCTGTCTTTATTTTGTACATTTGGTGTTTTGACTATTATGTGATGGGAGGAGTTTCTTTTCTTGTCCAATCTATTTGGAGTTCTGTAGGCTGCTTGTATGGTTATGGGCATGTCTTTCTTTAGGTTAGGGATGTTTACTTCTATGATTTTGTTGAAGATATTTACTGGTCCTTTGTGCTGGGAGTCTTCACTCTCTTCTATACCTATTATCCTTAGGTTTGATTTTCTCATTGAGTCCTGGATTTCCTGTATGTTTTGGACCAGTAGCTTTTTCCGCTTTACATTATCTTTGACAGTTGTGTTGATGATTTCTATGGAATCTTCTGCTCCTGAGATTCTCTCTTCTATCTTTTGTATTTTGTTGGTGATGCTTGTATCTACGACTCCTTGTCTCTTCCTTTGTTTTCTATATCCAGGGTTGTTTCCCTGTGTCCTTTCTTGGTTGCTTCTATTTCCATTTTTATTTCCTCCAACTGTTTTATTGTGTTTTCCTGGAATTCTTTCAGGGATTTTTGTGATTCCTCTGTATAGGCTTCTACTTGTTTATTTGTTTTCCTGCATTTCTCTAAGGGAGTTCTTCATGTCTTTCTTGAAGTCCTCCAGCATCGTGATCATATATGATTTTGAATCTAGATCTTTTTTTTCTGGTGTGTTTGGATATTCCGTGTTTGCTTTGGTGGGGCAATTGGGCTCCAATGATGCCATGTAGTCTTGGTTTCTGTTGCTTGGGTTCCTGCGCTTGCCTCTCGCCATCAGATTGTCTCTGGTGTTACTTTGTTCTGCTATTTCTGACAGTGGCTAGACCGTCCTATAGGCCTGTGTGTCAGGAGTGCTGTAGACTTGTTTTCCTGTTCTCTTTCAGCCAGTGATGAGAACAGAGTGTTCTGATTTTGGGCGTGTAGTCTTTCCTGTCTACTGGTCTTCAGCTGTTCCTGTGGGCCTGTGTCCTGAGTCCACCAGACAGGTCACTTGAAGCAGAAACGTTGGTCTTACCTGTGGTCCCACAGCTCAAGTTGCTTGTGGGGGGCTGCTTTTGAGTTCTCCATGAGGGCTGCAACCAGGAGGGCCTGTGCTGCCTTTTCCAGGAGTCCCCGTGCACCGGGGTCTCAGACGGCATTAGGTGTTTATCTCTGCAGTCAGAAATGTGGGCAGAGTGTAGTCTCTTCTGGCTTCCCAGGTGTGTCTGCTTTTCTGAAGGTTTTGCTCTCCCTCCCACAGGATTTGGGTGCAGAGAACTGTTGATCCAGTCCCTTCAGGTCCAGATGGTGTCCGGAGCACAGGGGACCTGCAGTATCTAAAGTTGTATCTAAATTAAGTATCTAAATAAAGTTGTTAAGAGAATTTTCCACAGCATAGTAAAGCCTGAATGACATTTTATACAAAAACATGATCAAATAAAAATAAAATGCATGTACCTTTGAAAGTACCAAGAACCTAGAACTAAATAGCCAAAGGACCCAGGGTAAATGAAATATTGTTTTAAGAAATGTTCAGCCAACATGAGAAATGTTTCCTCCTGCTTCAGACAGGAACAGAGGCCCACAGCCAGACAATATACAGAAAGTGAGAGATCTTGGGACATTTAGTCCTAAATCAGATGTCTTCTCCATCAATTCTCTTCTCTCTGGCCTCAGGGAAACCTGCAGACAAGGTGGAGGAAAGATGGTAAAATACCAGCATCGAAGAAACATCAAAGAAACAAAGCTTGCATGTGTCATAGGGTGGAAAGAAGACACATGCCTTCATCCCTGTCCCAGAAGCTATCCCCAACTATGACCACATGCAAATGCAAATTTAGTTCTTTCCAAGGGATTTTCATTGAGGAACATACTTTTTATTATTACTATTACTATTATTATCATTATTAATATTATTGTTCTTTCATACATCAACCCTGTAGTTTTCCCTTCTCCTATAATCTCAACTTTTCTCCAACCACCTACCTCCTCTCCCAGATCTACTCTTTCCTTTCTCCATTTAACTTCAGAAAAGAGCAGGCCACTCATGGATATCAACCAAACATAGAACATAGAATAATAAATTACAGTAAGACTGGACACATGCTCTTGTATAAAGGCTGGGTGAGACAGCCCAACGGAAAGAAAATGTACCCAAAAGAGTCAAAGACAGCCACTACTCCCATGGTTACAAGTCCCTCAAGAACTTCAAGGTATACATCTGTAATATATATGCAGAGGATTGAGGTCAGACATATGCAGGTTCCCTGATATCCATTCAGTGAGGCCCTTGGTTTGTACATTCTGTAGGCTGTGTTCTTATGGGATCCTTGATCCATCTGGCTCAGATAGGTCATATATTCAGTAGTAAATGGCTAGTAGAAAAAGAGCTCAAAGGCGTCCTTAAAGGTTCCTTGTCACATCATGTTATATCAGGTCTTTTTAATATATGTAATCTTTATTTATTACTTTTTATTCTCATTTTACTCTACATGTTTTTGAATATATATATACATATATATATGTATATATTTCTAATTTCTGTTTCTATGATCTTACTGTGTGTGTAAATAAGTGGGTCTTTGTGTCAATCTGTTTCTTCTTCATCTTCATCATCTTTTGTCCTATTCAAGTGTGTTTATTTTATTTATTTATTTTATTTCATTATTATTCCAGAGAAGCTAATGTTTTACTGAGGAGAGACAGAAAGAAAATGGATGAATATGAATGGACAGGAAAGGGAGTAAGTTGGGATGATGAAAAGAGCAAAAACAATCATAAGAATATATTATAGAACAATATCTATTTCCAATAGAAATAAACAACCATAGTCTATGAAAACAGCAGTCAGACAGTGCTCACAGCATATTTGTCTGCATTAAGCAAAAATGCTAATGATGATATCAAGGTCCTTAAACTGATTATAGAGGATATAGTATAGTCCCTATGTGACTTTGCTCTGAGAGTCTGCAAACTCAATCCATTCTTTGAGTATATATAGTGGTTTTGATATTCTTCACATACAAAATCAAATTGTTTTACTACCTTAAGTTGAATTCTATTTTAAAACAAAAAGCTATAGCTGTGTGATGCTTCCTATTTATTGTTTCTCTATGTTTGGGTGCATATGTATTTGTGTGTGCCTGTATGTGTCTAGGCACTGTGTATGTACATACACGTATCTGTGTCCTGTGTAGGCGTATGTGTGTATATGTTTGTAATTATATATATGCATTTGTGTACTTGTGAGTGTGTCCACATATATGTGTGTTTATGTGTGCATGTGAATGTGTAGGTGTGCATGTGTGTCTGTATGTATCTGTTTTTATGTATCCATGTATGTGTATATGTACATGAATGTTTTTATGTGTGTATATTGTTTATACAATATAGCATATGAGTTGGTGTGTGTGTGTGTGTGTGTGTGTGTGTGTGTGTGTGTGTGTGTGTGTGTTTAGGTGTGTGTCCCAGTCCTGGGGAGTGTCTTTCCTTCTTCTAGTGCAGATTATTTTAGGCCATCATCCTTGCACTGCAAATGATTTTATTTACTTCTCCATCTTACTTGTCCTCAGCTATTGAACCATATATTGCCTTGTATAAGGCTATAAGCTGAATATAGATATGTATTTAATATAGTGCCTGTGTTATCTTTAATCTCCTCATTAAATGTGGACTTTGGCTGTATTACCTCTAAAGGCATTATTTGGGAGAGTGGATAAAGGGACTGGAATGACATTTAACATGAACTAAAGTTCTATGACATCTTTTTATTACAATTTGGTTCTCCGGGTTTTAATTCACATCTAGATCATAGTTACTACAAGCTTGCCATTTGGTAACTTGCTAACTATTTCTTGCTTCTAACAAATTTCACAACCCTTTCATTAAGTCAGGAAAATAATGTGTTGAAGACTGTATAGCTTCTGAGTCAGCCTGGGTGTTTGATGGATGAGACAGTGATACTAAGTGATCTATGAAGTAATCACTACACAAATAAGCTTAATGGGACTTGCAAAAGCACCTCTTTAAAAGTTCGGCTTCTGGCTCCGATATCATCACTCAGGTTCATTCCACTGAGCACAGGAAATAGAATCAGAACAGTCAATGATGTTTATGCCCTCACCTAGGGAAAGTAAAATCAAAGGATTTATAGAATGCTTGATATCGTTTCTATCTATTCCAAGTTAGTGAGAAACATGCCTGTGTACAGAACAAGGGATTGATGGATAAAGTCCTCTGGGCTTGAGAGTACAACATGCTTGTTTGGAAATACTTCATTTTGCAAGGCTGTAATTCAAAATGTTCAGATATCACATTATTTGCTCAACATGAAGTATGAGTGGGAAATTAATATTAAGTGAGAGTAAGAGATATTATCTAGTCTATAATAAAAAGAAATGTGTACTAATCAGTTTATACTAATTGAAAGATATAAATGTAGGGTTTCCTATCATTTACTTCAATATAAATATTTATAAAAATGTCAACATTTGCAGCCCCTGACATGAGAATTTTTTTAAATTTCTGAACTTTCTAGTATGAAAATCTAATGTTGAGTTACTTAATTGATAAATTATCCATTTCAATAAATATAGTTGCTGTGAATTGATTATTTAATTGTATTTAATTTATCCAGTAAATCCTCACTTTTTAAAACTCATTCTCAGTTTTCAGCCTTTGGAGTGTTTAGTCACCTCACATCAAATCACATCAGTGGTCTTAACATAGCTAGTGAATTTTCAGAAATAAAATTCTAATGATAGAGTATTTAAATAAAACTAAATATGACTCTGCTCTTGTCAATATTGAAAATAAAGCATATGCTTCTCAGAAACCCTTCTCTAGAAAGCATCTATTAGTCTTTCATGTCAGGTTGTGATATCTGTTCACCTAACTCTGGCCAAAATAATCACTAGTACTAGAACCAGAAAAATCAGTGGGAGGAGAATAAATATGAAATAATTATTTTAAAGCAATCTGTCTTAATCCTTCTTAATCACCAATAAAATATAGAGAGCAATAGTAAAAGCAAAATGACTTGACCTTACCTTTGAAAGTCCTAAGGCTTATTATGAATTGATAGTTGGTGGTAGAAAAAATATTAAAACTATTAGGGATTTATTAAAAGACTTATGAAAGCTAACCATTTGATACTGTTGTGTGTGGGGAGGGTTATGATAATTATAGTAACACAATTATGATTAATCAACATCCATGTGTCTCCTGAATTTCATATCTGTTACATAATGGTCAGCATTACAAAGGTAGGCTAGCCTCTCCTTCCATTATTTAGTTTACCTAAACATGAGCATTTCAATATCTGAAGAATGGGCATAAAACATCCTAGAGTCTACATAGTTTTCAGTTAGAGCACATTCCCTGTCACACACTGACCCAATATTGTTTTACCTTCAAGGACAATGGAATTGTATACTAAAGGATTGGTGGTAAGTAAAACATCCTCTCCTGCATCTGTCCTGATGGATCAGCACTCAAACTGGACAGGGTCAGTGATGATGAGATCGCTATGTAAGCTAAATATCTACTAAAATTCCAAGTTAGTTTAAAACCACTGAGTTTGCATATGTCAATATGATAAAATTAAATGAAAATGAAAGGCAGACATTATATAATATGTTATAAAATAGTGAAAGGAGAACAATCAAGGAATGATATTTAAATGTGGACAGAAAGTAGGAGAAAAGAAAAAATATGAAAGGTATTAAAAACATACTGTGTGGGGTTGGGGATTTAGCTCAGTGGTAGAGCACTTGCCTAGTAAAGCACAAGGCCCTGGGTTCAGTCCCCAGTTCAAAAAAAAAAAAAAAAAAAAAAGAAAAAAAAAAAAAAAAAAAACATACTGTGTTAATGATCTTAATATAAATACACACACACACACACACACACACACACACACACACAAAACTGCTGAATAGTAACTTGACTGTACAGTGTACAGTTTCAGGAATGACCTCTTTGTGATAGATAATGATTTAAAGATCTCATCCCTTGGAAAGTTTAATTTTCCCTCTCCCAGCAGTTGTCTGCAGGTGGGTCCTTTTGAAATTTCTTTCTTCCAAATTTGCATACCTATTGGTATTATCATTGCTCAACTCTGGTTCAGGAATCCATATTATTGAAGAACCATTTGTGCATTTTCTGCCATTTCTAAGAAGCACCATCTTATAATAGATTTCTTAGTCATCTTGTCACAATCTTTTCCAAAATGTTCCTTCAGCTTTAGGTACAGACAATGTCCTATCTAGATGGGATGTCAGTGAACTATAACAATGTCTATGAGATTTCTAATGTTGTACTGATTTTATATCATGATGATTACATGTGTTGAGGCCAAACGATAATAAAAAAGATAATGGTATCTTGCTTATTCAGGTTGAAAAGGGGGGTATTGTGACAGTTAGTTTGAATTATCAACCTGTCACAAACTAGAGTCACAGGAAACAGATCTGCAATAGAAAAGTGCATAGAATTTTTTAATAGAAATCATTATTTTGTGGCTCTGGTTTTGAAAGACAGTCTCGACCAATAATTATAGTAGCAAGGCCAGCAGAATCCGGATAGCTGCAATCCTAAGATGGTGGTCTTGGGCTGTATAAGAAAAGTAGCTGAGTCAGGTCCAAATTGAGAACCAGCTCAGGGAAACCGCAAGGTCTGACACTATTACTGAGGCTATGGTGTGCTCCCTAAAAGGGACCTATTATGATTGCCCTCTGAAGGACCCAACAAGCACTCAAAAGGGTCAGATGCAGGTATTTACACCCAACCAATGGACAGAAGCTGCTGCCCTGTGGTTAAATTAGGAGAAAGCTGGAAGAAGCTGAGGAGGAGGGAGACCCTACAAGAAGATGAGCCATCTCTGTCTCAACTAAGCTGGACCCACCAAGTTCTCTCAGACACTGAGCCACCAACCAGGTAGCATAAACCAGCTAATATGAGGCCTTTAACACACACACACACACACACACACACACACACACACACACACACACACACACATATATATATATATACATATATGTATTATATCATGTTTCTTTATCTTTGTTTATTTATGCATAATCTATCCCTCATGCTATGTATCTACATTTTGTCTATCTTCTACATTTATCTATTTTCTAACTATCAATCAAGTTACTATCTCTCCATCATCATCATCATCATCATCATCATCATCATCATCATCATCATTTATCTGTGTATATACCATTGTTATGTCACACGGTTGAAGGATTTTCATTTCAGAATACAGAAATTTTTGGTAGGGTAATTTGAGATGGCTGTAATAGCTTATCTTCTCTAATTTACTACTGATTCCACATAATATTTACACTGGCTATATTTGTTTATCTGTTCAATAAATCTCCACAACTAACTGTAGCTGAGGTTTTGTTTTTAATGGTGTCTTAAAAACTTATAGTCAAGCCCTTTATTCAAAGCCAGTTGGAATATGAAATCAGTCCTTTCAAACCTTTTATTACATTCAGAGGGGCATAAACAGCAGACTATAGGGCTATTAGAAATAATAACTTCATTAGATTACTTGAGACAGTTTCCATGTCCAGATTATCAATGTTATCCTCTCTAATATTAGGAGCAAATAATAGGGATATGATGTTTCTCAATTTCATTGACTATTAAGATTTTGCATCTATCTAACCTCATTGAAATATGTCTGATTCTTACTGTAGTGTTGTAATAGAAATAGTTTTGAATAATAATATCTTCTCACATGGTAAATAAAGAAAAGAAATTAAATGCCTGGTAAGTCTCAAGAAGTCTTTCTAGAAATCAAAGATACATTTTAAGTGTATATATGAAAATAAATGGATAGAAATGTGTTTAAAATGATGGCATTTTGTAAGATATATAGGACTGAATACTTGATTGAATTCAAAAGATTTATATTTCATACTTACATAAGATGTAAAATATTTCTATCTTTCACTTGAGGTACTAAAATTGTATGGTAATTGTGTAAAACTAATGGACCATTTATATCCTTTACCAAAATATCACTAATCCATTTAATGTATTTCTCAGAAAATAGAACTGGAATTTTGAATAAATGTGATAAAAAGAAAAACAAAATGAAAACAAGATATAGAGAAGAGATCTGAGTTTGTCATCTAGCTTTTTGGGGAGAATGTTATTACTAAAATTCAACATAAATTCATACCTAATTATTGACTTTATATTAAAAAGATAATCCAAAATTCAGCATCTAAATTATTTTATAAGCATTGGCAGAAGACTTCTGCTCCTTACGAAGTGGGCTTTTTCATGGCTTTTATCAAATAATACAGAAATGGAAGAAAGGAAGAAGAGAGCCACATAGATACATTGACTTTGTCTCCTTGTGAATCGTTCATTGTATACATTTAAAGTTAATTAAAGACTGAGAGATGGCTCAGTGCGGAAATGCATTACCACAAATCACAGAAACCCACAGAGGAACAGAAGATGAACAACTTCTGAATGTATATCATACACATCACCCCACATTTACAGGTGTGTACAAATATACACATACTTTATAATAATTATTATAATTATAGTAACTAATAATAATAAGTTAGTTAATTGGGATCTCACACTCCTACTTGTGAGAATACACATACACACACACACACACACACGCACATACACAGACACACACAGACACATACACACACACACACACACACACACACACACATAATATGTCAAGGATCTCAGGGACTGATTAGTCACCAAACAGTAATTTTCTTCATTCAACTGAATATCAATTATTTATGTTCAATAAACTGATTTGGCATTTTGGAATTGTAGTCCCGAGGCATAGCTTTGGCTGTAAATGTAATTTACCCTCTAACTACTGAACTTTAATTTACTTCATATAACTGTGTTGCATTTTAATCATTATATTTTTATTGCCTTATTGTTTTGCTAACTATACTACCAGGGAATGCAAGAGAGACTCTCACTTAGCAAGTGTATGTATATTTGTGTGTGTGTGTGTGTGTGTGTGTGTGTGTGTGTGTGTGTGTGTTTGTGTGTATTTTGGTTTGTTTTTTTTTTTTATTAGTAATTTTTACAATGTATCTTTTATACTTTTACAACCTTTTAATATTGGCCTGGTGTACCTCAAACTATTGACAATAGCTTGGGGTATAAGTATGAGCCCAATATTTGGCTTAGCCATTATTGTTCAATTTATTAAAATGGTTCTGTAGTAATATTTTAGTATACATATTCATAATATTGTTTTACTATATGAGATTCTGAGGTGATTTATAGAAAACATCATGTAGATTTATATACTGATAAAATGTGTAAATGGGTTTTAAAAGGTTGAGGGAATTGTTACTAGCTTGCTTGTAATGTAAGACATACTTTAAATTTAAATGTAGTTCATTACCATTTGTCAGATTTTTCTTGACTTTCTGACCAAGAGAATACTGTACTTTTTCTCTGTAATCATTTTTTAGACTTTATATCCCTCCTTGTTCACCCTCTGACTGTTCCACATCCTATACCTCCTCTTCCTCCACCCCTGTCTCCAAGAGGACGTTCCCACCTCCCCACCTCCACCCCACTAGACCTCCACACTCCCTAGGGCCTCAAGTCTCTTGAGGGTTAGATGCATCATCTCTGACTGAGTCCAGTCGTGACTGCCTTCCAAAAAAGACAACAAGCAGCTGAAAGAATCAGATGCAGATATTTACACCCAATCAATGAACAGAAGATGGTGCTTAAATTAGGGAAAAGCTGGAAGAAGCTGAAGAAAAGGGTGACCCTATAGGAGGACCAACAATCTCAATTAACCTGGACCCCTGTTATATCTTAGACACTGGATCACCAACCAGGTGACATACACCAGCTGACATGAGATCCCCAACACAAATACAGAGTAAATGTGCTTTCTTTTGCTTTGTTCTCCTTGCTGTGCACCACTGGCAAGGTCTCTTGGGGATGTACATTTTCACTCTCAGCATAGCATACTGTAATACTCTACTATACTTCACATCTAAATATCAAAATCTTTTGAAAATTATAGGATTTATTTGATGTTGCTAAATTAAATATTATCAATTTGGTTTACATTTTGACCTAGATTTCAGTCTTACATTAATGTATAGAATCAAGAATTCATGTTGAAATGATAATTTGCAGAAAGATATGGGTATTCCAAATTCATGTATGTGGTTTGAATAAGAATGGCCCCATAGCTCATATAAGTGTGGCCTATTTAAAGTAGGTATGGCTCTTTAGAAAAGGAAATATGCCATTAAAGGGAACAGTGTAATTTGAGGTTTTAAAAGTCCATACCATGCCTCTTCTCTGCCTACATATCAGAACGTAACTCTCAACTACTGTTCCAATGTCATTAGTGCCACTATGCTCCCCTTATGTCTCTACAGTGATGATAATGAACTAACTCTTTAAAACTGTAAGTAAGGCCCAAATTAAATATTTTCTTTTGTAAGAGTTGACTTGTGTCATGGTGTCTCTATAGCAATAGAAGAGTGAGTAAGACAGATATTGGTACCAAAGTTATGATGAGTGTTATGATGACAGTGTTATGATGACCCTGTTGCTTGTTGGTAGAATGTAGATTTGGGGATTTGGGATTAGGAAAACACCATTAAATTGGACTTACTAGTCTATATTAGTAGGAGTATCCAAAACATGACTACTGAGAGGAAGAATATTATGAAAGTCTGGGTCAACAAGTTTCAAAGCAGAAGATGTTAGTGAGTGTTATAGAGATGATTCTTGTGATAATTTAGCAAAGAATGTGGCTGCTTTTTGCCTTTGTCCTTAAAAGTCTGTGACCCTAAATTAAATAGTTTTGAATTAATGGCATTGCAGAAGAGAATTCAAAAGAGCCTAGTGTTGATTGTGTTGTGTGGTTATGAGTTATTACTCTTGGGCAAATGTATAAGGGAAAAGGAGCAAACCGGACAAAGAAGTACAAAATGTACTGCTTGATAAAAGGGAAAAGAGGGAGTATAATGGCACTAAGTCCAGGGCTCAACGAGTTAAAATATGGTCAATGGAAAACATGATACAAAATGTAATAAAAAGAGTGGAAACATTTGGGAGAGGCCCCACCCTACCAAGCTTCTAAAATGTGAAAAGTAATTAAATAAAAACTTAAGCAGAGAAGGAAAAAAAATCTATAAAAGAAAGCTAATGCAGATGTAATTGACCTAAGTGGCCAAGTTAGCAGCAAAACAAAATTGAATGTTTTGATCAAGTTTTTCTTGATTTAGATTCGAGACTACAAGGAATGAGTTGTGGATTGTTTCTCCATGGATAATGGCAGACATCAATGATAGGCATGTGTCAGGATGGTCTCTATATGGAGGCCCATAAAGCAATGTATGACGCTATGGAGGTCAAGCCCGTATTGTTTGAAAACCTCAAGATGCTAGAGATATCATGGGCTACATGTTAAGGAAAACTTGGGTTCAGGCATGGAACCAGCCCCCCAAAAATGTAGGTTGCAATGCGCAAATTTGAAAGGAGTTAGAAATCTGAAGAGCCCCTGGACACATTCGGCTTGAAAGATATAGGTATAATTTAGGTTTAGTTATAAAGGTAGGTATAGATATCCATATAGGCAAAGAGATTAGCTCTAGATAGAGATGATACATATATACATATGTGTGTGTGTGTGTGTGTGTGTGTGTGTGTGTGTGTGTGTATCAGGATGTAACTTTCAACTAATCATTCTATTGTGTCCACACTATAATGGGAATGGATTAACCCTCTGAAGCTATAAGTAAGCCTCCAATTAAATGCTTTCTTTAATAAGAGTTATCTTGCTCATGGTGTCTTTTCACATTAATAGATTAGTGACAAAGACAATGCCATACAACATTTAAATTCGATAAATATATAGATACTGACATAATCAGGAACGAATTAAATAAGAGGAAAATCTCAAGTCAGAGGTGTCATGTACAAGTTTCCTAAAATTAAATTTTGACCTAAAAATAAAATTGTATTAGTTTTTAATATTTTGTCCTTAATGTAAAATCCTGTGTCACACATCTCAGTCTGAATAGTCTTAGTGTAGTGGCCATATATTTTCTCAAGTGAAATAGAGTTTCTGTGAATATAGAGGTAGTTCAAATTTTATTTCACCAGTAAGGTAAGGCATTTCCTACAGAGAATCATTGGAATGGGAACTCAGAAAATAGGTTCCTACCACACCATATTGAACTCATTTTTGTTTGGAAAAAAATTTCCCATGAAATTTCATTGGGGTTTTGGAATTCATTCAGCTGCCCATCAGTCTTGAATATAGAATAATCCTGTCTCTATTCCTATAAAATACATATCTCAAACTCATTCCCATACTTTCTAGTGTAAACTTGTTGGGCTTGTAGGACTTTTTCTTCATATTTGCTCAAGTAAACCTTCCCACACAGGTCTTGCATTTCTTCATATTCATTTTATTATTGCAGCTGTTTTTCAGTGAGTTCATATTGTATTTGCTTGTGATAACAAGCCTTTGGGGGAAGAAGAATTAGAAAAACCAAGAAGTTAGAATAGTTGAAAATCAACACAGCCAGGCAGAGAGATGGCTGAGTGGTTAAGAGCACTGACTTCTCTTCAGTCTTGGGCTCAATTCCCAGCAACCATATGGTGGTTCACAACCGTCTGCAATGGGATCTGATACCCTCTTCTGCTGTGTCTGAAGATATCAACAGTATATTCATACACATAAAATAAATAAATTAAGTTAAAAAAATCAATACTAACATTGATACATATCTAATTCTTGAAGACACAAATTTTATTAGAGAAACCGAAGCTATTTTACTGTGAAATTTAACACTATTGTGTAATTTTTACTATAATCTTAATTACTCCTTTACTGTCTTTTGGCTATCTTAATTATTTTGTTTGCCTTTGCTAAAAATGTGCTAGATGAAATCCTTCTGCTTTATTCTCCATCTTATCAGAGAGATGATTTTTACACTGGATTTCCAGAAAATTTTTTTCTAAAAATAGTTACATATTTATTTATAACATTTAAAGTATTTGACTCATTGTTTATTTCAATTTGTCTAAAGATCATTTCTATAGCCTACAGAAGTTTTTTTTTCAAAACACCATATTGCCTTCATTTCCATTTTAATATGATTTTAGTGCATTTGTATAAACTTTTCCATGCTTTTGCGACTAGATATTATTAATTTAATTATGAGTTTTTCTAGGCTATTTTATAAGGCTTAAGCTGTTTACCATCATGTAATTTATTTGTGACTCCTCTTCAGCTCTTTTTCCCCTCAATTAAAGATTTAACAATGTTTCTGAGGTCCGGGTTGACAATATTTTACTAAGAAAATAAAGTTTATATTGAATTCTTAGGCAATGCTTTTGTTATTCATCATTATAATCATATTTTTCATCAATGTCTAGCATACTGTTGTAGAAAAGAGAAAAGTTCTATAGATTAGACTCTATGTCCTAAGAACAGAGGACACAAACATGTCTAATCAGAGTCAGCTCTCTGGGAACTTGCAGGTGAAATGCAGATGGAGACGTAACGTATACTACTCTTGCCAGAAGCACAACTTTCATCTCCAAGGGGGATGGAGGCAGTTTATTCTGGGACCAAATATGAGTGATGATGGTCCAGGGAAAGAGTCAGGCTAAGAAAACATCCTTGTTCTAGTGCAGTTCTACTTTCATGAAGTGTTTACAGAAGAGAACAAAGGAAGTCTTCATCAGAAACAGTTTCCTATTCCTTCATGGCAGCACCAGGTTTGTGGGCTCACCAAAGCAGAGAAATCCCTGCTGTAACCTTCAAATGGTATCTGTGGAGATTCTTCGCCTCTTGCCTGTGGAAGCTAGTGATCCATTAACTTAATCTAGTCCAAAATAGGCCACGTTAGATTGAAGGCTGGTAGCTCAGACACAGAATGGGAGAGGAATAGCTTACTGTCAAAAAGGCTAAAATGTAGTTAAAATTAAATTTAAGTTATCCTCTGAAGATGAAACACTCCAAGTTCTCCACAAACATTGGAGTTCTTATCATTTAATCAGCCATGTAGACGTTGAAATGTAAGGGGAGGTTTCTTCCTAGGAATTTACATTCACATTAACATGGAGTTCCTATTCCAATTTCCTTTTCACTGCTGTGATCAAACAATATCACCAATGCCAAATTAGCAAAGGAAAGGATCCACTTGGCTTACACATATATGTCATAGTCTATCATTTGGGGAAGTCAGGGCATACATTTTATAGGAAATTTCAGGAGAAACCATTGAATACTGTTGCTTTCTAGGATACTCTCTGGCTCATTCCACTTCAGGGTTAGCTTACTTGGCTGTATAGACAAGGGCCATTTCCTGAGCTATGGTAACAATTAGGATGGTTATTATTGGTTGGGAATATATCTGGAATGAACTACATTACAGAAATGGACAACACATGTGTGCACTTGCTTATTTATTCATTCATTCATTTGTTTATGTATTTACTTATTATGAATTTATTTATTTTTGCTTAATTTGATATGGGTGAACCACTTCCAGTCTGGAGACTTGCAGTGGGAAGGCACAGATATGCTACACCTTCGATAGAAGTCTACATAAGGACATAGAAAGGAAGCTTTTGTTCTTTTCCTGCTTGCCCTCCTCTTGCTAGAACATCCATTCTTTCATTGAGATTTGAGAGTACTTCTTCAGGATTCCAGCAGATACTGAAGACCAACTGAGTCAGCCAGCCTTGTGGATTTGGTAACTACTAGATTCTTTGAGTTTCTTTTCAGAGCCAGCCTTTGTTGAATTAGCTGGGCCATAGTCCATTCCAATAAATCCTGTGTGTGTGCGTGTGTGTGTGTGTGTGTGTGTGTGTGTGTTTGTGTGTGTGTGTGTGAGAGAGAGATATTCTGCAGTGAATTCTCTATGCTGAGTTTTAGTTATCTCTAGAAAAATTATTTGAACAGGTATTCCAGCCACAACAAGATGATATCGACAAATCAACTTATCAGTCAAGCAAACAAACAACAATAGTAACATAAGTAATTTGGAGAGGAATTCACTATTCATAAAGGGGAAAAATTCACCCAATATTTTCTAATTCAGGAAATAAAGCTTTAAAAAAATACTTATATTTTCTTCTCAATTACACTGTTGTTCTCTTGAATATGTGTGGTGTGTTTGTGTAAATATTATATGAGTTTATTAAATAAGGAGATCTTTCTTCTATATTAAATAATAATGTCTCAATAGGCTAAAGTTTTACTATGTTGTAATTTTGATGCACTGTGACAATTTCAAAGATGAAAAAGAATATGTTCCCTTTACTATATTTTATATTTAAAACTACAAGTGATTCAAGTTATCATTACGGGGCTATTTTTTCATTTCTCTGCTTACATGAGTGAACACATAGGTACCTGCAGAAGTCAGAAGAGGGAGTCAGGTCCAGAGATGAAGATGGGCATCTGTTGTTATGAAACATAATGTGGCAATAGCAGGAATAAGGGGGTACCTGAAGGGTCCATGTCAAAGTGTCCTCTGAGAAATTATCCACATGGCTGACCTAGTATTAGGGAGGTTTATTTTATGGGAAGGGAAGGGCGCATAGAACTGGAGTAGGTATAAAGGCACACAGAGCCATGAGAACAGAGAGAGGAGAGATAGAGAAGGATGGAAAGAGAGAAAAAGTGGCTGGCCAGGAATGTGATGTGGGAACAGAGAGAGAGAGAGAGAGAAAGAGAGAGAGAGAGAGAGAGAGAGAGAGAGAGAGAGAGAGAGAGAGAGAGAGAGAGAGAGAGGGAGAGAGGCAGGCTTAGGTCTCTGGGAGGAGCCTAATGGAATCATTTGTTAACCAGCAGCTGTAACCCAGTCACATCAGGATTCAGATTTGAACTCAGGCCCTTAGCCTAGCAGAATATGAACCTAACCTCAGATTCATTTTTCCAGCATTGCTTTCTCCCACTAAGTCTAACATTAATTAGGAGTTTTAATACAAAAAGCAATACTGAAGTTTCTTCTCTGTAAATTACTGAACAGGGACAATTTTGATAAGTTCTCTTTAATTTTCAGTTACTGCTAAAAATATATTAAGTATATCTTCATAACTTCTTTGTAGCAACACATTTTCTCAAGAAACAACATACAAAAAATGTTAACAGAGTAGAGGAATTTTGATTTCTTAGAATATCATGCGAATATGATTTTAGTTTTATATTTAAAATTGAAAGTTTTCTTTAAGAAAGGAGAGGCCTTTGGGATTAACAGCTTTGCTCACTCAAAAAGAGTAAAGTCTCTAGTGATTATTCTAAGTGGAAAGTAATTCAAACACTAGAATAATTCATTGTCTAATTGTGGGATGTCCTTGGGGACTACAGTGTTCTGAGGAAGGAGCAGAGAGACCTACAACAGCCTGCCTTTCCACAGGAGACAACTGCCTAGTTGCTCTTCTTTTTCCTACCAACACAACTCACAACTTTAGTTCAGGTCATGCCTACATGTGCAGTTATACATATATCACCATTGTCAGAAAATAGAACAGATTTGTTCATTTAAACTGCACTTTATTTTTTATAGAAAATAAATTTTTTTTCTCCAACAATGCACAATGACCACCTTTCCCTTCCCTCTGGCTTAGGTTGGGACATAGAAATAAAAGTACCAAAATCCTGCCAGCATGTAGCACTCTTCCCTTACTAAATTAACAATGGAAAATACAAAAGCACATCTTTGTACAATGTCCAGAAAAGTATATACCAACATTTATTTATCTATCTATCTATCTATCTATCTATCTATCTATCTATCTATCTATCTATCTATCTATTTAGAGAGTTAGTTAGGTAGGTAGGTAGTTATTAATGCCAGTCATAATCATTTCTACTTTAGTTCTTTGGGCTAAAATGACCAGAATGCATGAGTGAAGGTTTTAGTGTGCACCAGCTTGACCACTCTATGTGCACTGAGCTGAATGCAAATTGTCCTTGCCAAATGAGGCCCACACTCAGTTTGCAGAGGGCAACCTTCCATAGTAACATCTGCTTGAGTGGTTTAGGAATCTCCATAGAACCTTCTCAGCCAACAGTACAGAATAATATAACCCAGTCCATCACTGGAATCCTTGCCTGTCAACAAAAGATGAGCAGTTCAGACTCTGTATTCTCTATTACTAGGAGCTGTCCATTACTCTGAACTTAAATTCTATTGATGAAGAGGATTCCTAGGAACTGTTTCAAAAGTTTTGAGTCACAAATTTCAAAATATTTTGCTTCTAAGAAGTAAATAAAAATTCCAATGCCATGTTCTTTCTGTGTGTTAAATTCTTTTAAATAATTTGTCAATTATGACTATGTATGAGGAGGTGCAACTGTGTGTTTGTATCAGTCACAGGTATTGGGCATTAATCTTGTGACTCATAAATGTAAGGCAAGAGATCTACCACTGAGTTCTTCCTCCCACTCCCACACCATTATTTTTATATATGTTCCTCTCCTATTGAAGAGTATCCCCTATGTTTTCCCATGAGTCATGGAATAAGGACCAGTTGAAATCCTGTAGTAGGTAGTAAAACACTGTTTTTGAGGCAAGAAAAAAGTTACTCAATATATTAAATTTCTACCACATAAGACAATAGCCAAATGGATATTTATATTCTACCATATGTATTTTAAATATATTAAAAGATTGGAACTAAATTTCTAAAATTATAATTTTAATACCAAAAGACCTGTATGTTCATGTTAAATTTCACTTTATTAATAAGCTGTCTGAATTACTTGGTGTGGCTTGCAATAAATATTTGATACTCACAAAGTAGATGATATATGGAGCAATCCAAATGTGAGCCAGTGAATTGTATACATCCTCTCATGGACACACACACACACACACACACACATTCACATACAGTCCCTTCAATGTTGATATTCTGTAACAGCTACAATAGGAATTGAATTATGTTGCCTATGACTGTAATGAGCACATTACAGAACAAAGCTCTTCAGAATAGCATATGGCATTTTAATTTAAATTCACTTCAGGGTAAGAAAAGTACTTCACCATGGAGTATAACGGAAAATGAATGCCTGTCTAGGGTCCTTTAAGTATAGAAAGGGGTTTTGGATAAGAAGATAATGCTATACTTAAGCACAGGAGGCACACAGCATATCTTCTCACTGGTGGGAGGAAAATCACAGTAATATTTTAGCTTTATCAAGTACACATTTTATGCTTTCTTTCTTTGTTTTTTTTCCTTCATTTTCCCTTATCTTGCAAATCTTTATTTTTTTCTTCCTGTCATCTACTTTCACCTGATACACTTTTCTTCTGAAACCTCTTTAATTAAATTATGACTGTAGTCTACTCACACTATAATTTCTGCAAAACAATGATTTGAAATATAAAACTACAGAACTCTTTAGACAATTTAATATTCTATGTTATATATACATTCTCCTTTTTGCCAATCAGTTAAACTGACTCTAAGGTTGCTCCACTTCTGAAAGCCCCATTGTGAATCCAGTAATTTAAGTTTCAAAAAAAAATGCCATTTATCTCCATATTAAATAGTTCAGTAGCACACATATCTGAGGATATTATCACAAAACTTATTTAGAAAGGCAATAATGGTTTAAAAAGTTCTTGGGCTTAAAAGCAAACATGAATCTGAGAGGGGAAAGTGATGACATTATAAAGTTATAAACTGATGGAGTTGGAAGGGAAGGAGGAAAGGGTAGATTCGATTAAAAAAGAACATATACATTTATAAAATCTTCAAATAATAAATAAAAACATGTAAGAATGCAAATCTAATGAAAATGGCTATAAAATGATCAACTCTCCATACCTAGCATCATCTGAAAGAATAAATAATCATTACCCCTTTCCTAACTCTCTGGATTTTCTAACTCAATTCTTTATTATTATTATTATTATTATTATTATTATTATTATTATTATTATTATTTTCTTTTTTGTCCACTCTAGATTTTATTCCCCTCCAAGTCCACTCTCTGACCGTTTCACATCCCATACCTTCTCCCTCCCCTAATCCCTACCCCTGCCTCCATGAGGATATCCACACTCCACCCACCCCACTAGACATCTAAACTCCCTGGGGCCTCAAGGCTCTTGAGGGTTAGGTGCATCTTCTCTGACTGAACCAAACCCAGCAGTCCTCTACTCTATCTGTGTTGGGGGCCTCATATCAGCTGGTGTATGTTTCCTGCTTGGTGACCAGTGAGAGATCTCGAGGGTCCAGGTTAACTGAGACTGCTGGTCTTCCTACACATTTGCCCTCCTCTTCAGCTCCTTCCAGCATTTCCCTAATTCAACCACAGGAGTCAGCAGCTTCTGTTCATTGGTTGTGTACAAATATCTGCATCTGATTCTTTCTGCTACTTGTTGGGTCTTTAGGAGGGCAGTCATGATAGGTCCCTTTTTGTGTGCCTAATTCAATTCTTAACATTCATTAACATCCTGGTTGCTTTCAACCATCATGCAAAACAGCATCTTTTGCAGTAGACAGAAAACTTGACATAAAAGCACAATTGATGAAAAGGCAGCTAAAATCTGACAATGGATTGTCTCACCACAACTGACTCAGGTACAACACAATGCCTACACCTACGTCTCACGAAACACTGTGGGCAAGGGCACAAAAAGATCTTCCAAGCCAGAGGAGCAGTATGTTTTCTGTGTGACTGTGTCTTCTTTAGATGACAGGGAGGAGGCAACTATGAGATCTCCAAAAATGTGGCTGACTAAACAATATACAAACAATGACAAAATCAGTTGATGTACTATCACAAATGGGGTAAATCTCATGGGGCCTTACAAAGAGATATAAAGCTACAAGCAATCATTGTTGACTGAGAAAAGGAGACTTCCCCAAATTTGAGCCCCTGAAATGTCTTTATTTTACCATGCACTCAAACTAAATATACATGCATGTAATTCAGATGAAGAAAATTTAGCCTGTTGAAGTTATATAAATTTGTTAATATGCAAAAAATGATAAATTGATAAACAGAGAACATAAAGTTGAAAAAGAGTGGAGTTAGAGAAAGAATGAGTGATAATGACACATCAGAAAACAAAATGTAAATATTTAGTGTAAATCAGGAACTTACCTGTATCATGTATCTAGGAGACAAACAGTGATTACCTATTTTTACAGTTTCATTAATTGTTTTTGTCTAGACAATTCCTTTCTTAACTTTAAAACTCACGGCATTGACATTTTCTTAGAAATTTAAATTGATTATTAAATAATAGACCTGAATTATTCATTAAAATATAATTTGTCAGAGAAGTCTTATACATTATTCTGACATTGCCTTTGTAGAGAAAGTGAATAGGCTAATTCGATGGGAAGAATTTCTATAAATTTACCATTCTATTTGGATTAGTCTAATTTACATGGTCCGTTCTTGAAATGTCCAGAGACTGGTATGTTTGTTGTTTCAGTATTAAGCATCACTATATTGGTAGAATTATATTGTAGAACATGAGAAAGGAAACAAGAATGAGCATTGGATGGATGCTGGATAGAGTTTTCTTTTCTATTTTTTTCGGTATATTTTGTTATTCTGAGATGAAATTTTTACAGTTTTGTTATTTAAGTTACAAAATGTTGCTCTTTCATATTTAGACACATATTTCTCATAACATGCACAACACAACGTATCATTTGGGCATTAGAAACTTTTAGTTTTTCATGCCATTTTCATAGTCATAAGGCAAAACTACAAAATTGCATCTGTTGTATGCCTGTTTTTGTCATTGAAAAGTAACTATCTTCATGAAAAAATGAAGAAAATTGCACTAATTTACCTATCTCTGTCCAAATACCATACAGTTTGTATCACTATTGCTCTTAATATTACTTGAGGTCAGAGATGGTGATTCTCCCAGAAGTTCTTCTATTGTTGAGGATAGTTTTCACTATCCTGAGTTTTTTGATATGCCATATGATTTTGCAAATTGATCTTTCTGTTTCTATGAAGAATTGAGTTGGAGTTTTGATTGGGATTGCATTCAGTCTGTAGATTACTTTCAGCAAAATGGCCATTTTTACTATATTAATCCTAACAATCCATGAGAATGAGAAGTCTTACCATCTTCTGAGGTCTTTTTCAATTTCTTTCCTAAGAGACTTGAAATTATTGTCATACACATCTTTCACTTGCTTGGTTAAAGTCACACCGAGGTATTGGATATTATTTGGGACTATTGTGAAAGGTGTCATTTCCCTAATTTCTTTCTCAGCCTGTTTATCCTTTGAGTAGAGTAAGGCTACTGATTGTTTAAGTTAATTTTATACCCAGCCACTTTGCTGAAGTTGTTTATCAGACTTAGTAGTACTCTGGTGGAATTTTTGGGATCATTTAATTATACTATCATATCATCTGTAAATCATATTATTTTGATTTCTTCCTTTCCAATTTGTATCCCTTTGACTTCCTTTCATGATCTGATTGCTCTGGCTAGGACTTTGAGTACTATATTGAATAATTAGGGAAAGAGTGGGCAGCCTTCTCTAGTCCCTGATTTTACTGGGATTGCTTCAAGTTTTTCTCCAATTAGTTTAATGTTACCTACTGTTTGCTGTATATTGCTTTATTATGTTTAAGTATGGGCCTTGAATTCTAGGACTTTTATCATGAAGGAATGTGGAATTTTGTCAAATGCTTTCTCAGCATCTCCTAAACACCTATGGTCTCTTGATCTTTGACAAAGAAGCTAAAACCATCCAATGGAACAAAGATAGAATTTTCAACAAATGGTGCTGATACAACTGGAGGTCAGCATGTAGAAGAATGCAAATCAATCCATTTTTATTGCCCTGTACAAAGCTTAAGTCCAACTGGATCAAGGACCTCCATATCAAACCATATACACTAATAGAAGAAATAGTGGGGAAGAGTCTCGATCACATGGGTATTGGGAAAAATTTCCTGAACAAAACACCAATGACTTAAGCTCTAAGATCAAGAATCGACAAATGGGACCTCATAAAATTGCAAAGCTTCTGTAAGTCAAAGGACACTGTCATTAGAACAAAACGGCAACCAACAGATTAGGAAAAGATCTTTACCAATTCTA
The DNA here is from genome assembly GCF_011064425.1 of Rattus rattus. Taxonomy (NCBI): domain Eukaryota; kingdom Metazoa; phylum Chordata; class Mammalia; order Rodentia; family Muridae; genus Rattus; species Rattus rattus. The sequence goes on from NC_046156.1 coordinate 158,497,046, forward strand.
CATCTGACAGAGAGCTACTTTCCAAAATATACAAAGAACTCGAGAAATTAGACTCCAGAGAACCAAATAAACCTATTAAAAAATGAAGTACAGAGCTAAAAAAAGAATTCTCAGCTGAGGAATATTGAATGACTGAGAGGTACCTAAAGAAATGTTCAACATCCTCAGTCATCAGGAAATGCAAATCAAAACAGCCCTGAGATTCTACCTCACACCAGTCAGAATGGCAAAGATAAAAAAATCCAGGAGACAACAGAGGGTGTGGAGAAAGAGGCACATTCCTCCATTGTTGGTGAGATTACATACTGTTACAACCACTCTGGACATCATTCTGGAGGTTCCTCAGAAAATTGGACATTGCAGTACGGTAGGACCCAGCTATACCACTCCTGGGCATATATCCAAAAGATGCTCCAACATATAGCAAAGACACATACTCCACTATGTTCATAGCAGCCTTGTTTATAATAGCCAGAAGGTGGAAAGAACCCAGATGCCCTTCAACAGAGGAATGGATACAGAATATAAATGTGGTACATCTACACAATGGAATATTACTCAGCTATCAAAAACAATGACTTCATGAAATTCTTAGGCAAACAGATTGAACTAGAATATATCATCCTGAGGGAGGTAACCCAATCACAGAAAAGCACACAGGGTAACCACTCATTGATAAGTGTCTATTAGCCCAAAAGGTCAAATTACCCAAGATACAATCCACAGACTACATGAAACTCAAGAAGAAGGATGACCACAATGCAATGTCTCTCTCTTTCTTAAAAGGGTGAACAAAAACAGCAGGGGACATGGAGGCAAAGCTTGGAGCAGAGACTGAAGGGGTGGTCATTCAGAGCTGGCCCCACATGTGGCATATATATACAGCCACCAAAACTAGATAAGATTTATGAAGCTAAGAAGAACATGCTGATAGGAAATTGATATAGATGTCTCCTGCCAGAATATGTCAAATACAGAGGTGAATGCTAGCAGCAAATGGCTGAATTGAGAACAGGACTCCATTGGAGGAATTAGAGAAAGGATTTAAGGAGCTGAAGGGATGTGTAACCCTATGAGAACAACAATGCCAACCAACCACAGCTCCCAGGGTCTAAACCAATACCCGAAGACTATTCATGGACTGACCCATGGCTCCAACTGCATATGTAGGAGAGGGTGGCCTTATTGGTCAACAATGGAAGGAGAAGCCCTTGATTCTTCCAAGGTTGGACACCCAGTGTAGGGGAATGTTTGGGGGTTGGGGGGGTGGATGGGGAGGGGAACACCCTTATAGAAGAAGGGAAGGGAGATGGGATAATGGGCTTATGCCTGGGAAACAGGAAAAGGAAATAACATTTGAAATGTAAATTAAAAATTCCAATTGAAAAAAGCAAAGAAAATTATTTTACCTCTTTTTCAATTCCTCCTTAAATGCAAAAGCCTTCTTGACGATCTGCTTCCTAGGATGTATATCATGCCTACTTACTATGTATGCTGCATGGTTATCTGCATGGCTAGCGTGTACTCAAAGAGATAAATAGATGACTTCTTGGTACTCTAAATTTACTAGACTATAACATACTAAGAGAGTTGTATTTAAAGATAAACCTTTTGAACCCTTTAATATGGCTTTGGGTCCCAAATAATCTGTGAAAGTTGAATATCAGGTATTCAGTTTAAGTAAGGAAAGGAAAAAAGTGTGTTCTCTGATTTTCATGTCTCTTTCTTCAGAGTGTCATTCTCTATGACATTAGGATTTTCTCATTTCAGGTTGTATGAACATGAATAAAAATGTTCTTTATAACAATGTTCAAATATGTATCCAACATGGAGATCACAAGGTGGGAAAATAGGGATGATGCTAGGTGTGTGTATTGAAGGTTATTAGAAACCATTCAGCAATGTTTCCTATTGTAACACATGAAGTAAGTAAAGACAGGTCAGGCAGGAGCTTCAGAAAGATGTTCCACAAAGGAGTGCTTCAGATTAAATTTAATAGTATTAAATAGTCCTCTCTACAGCACATTTATGGGCTTAAACTGAGTTTGGTCAATTCCTAGCAAATATTACAAAGCTTCACATCTTAAGAAAAAATTATATCTCATGTAGAGGTATTCTTGTTTGGATATTTGAAAACGGAGGGAGATTTATATAAATCCATCATTAAGGGATTATGTATAGAAGTATACATATTCTTGTAAAGAATAATGAATAATACAGATTTCTTTAAAAAGCATTTGTTCTTTAAACATGAACATAATTTCTACTAAGGAACATGTAAGAAGAAATGAACAAATCAAGTACATTGGATAACAAACAAGTTGAAATAACCAAAAATCATGAGGCTTTTTCTAACAATATATTAAAAGTGAAGTATTTTAGAGAAAAAATGAATTTAATTTCTATCATTTTTATTGAGGGAGTTAAACTAAATGAATTTAACTCATTTTATATAATGGAATAACAGGTAAAATTAGATCTTAAGAACAGGGTGAATAATTGTGTTTAATCAGAATGAAATAATAATTAATGAAAACCATTTCATATTTTGAATGTTTCTGTCTATGGTGTGATCGTTTATTATTCTACCTACTTTTCTTACAGGTTAACCAAAGTTATTTATGAATTTCAGTAATATAGTTTTATTATCATTTGGGAAAATAAAAACAAAAGGGAAAAACATAGTAAGCAGATAATTTGAAAAAGTGTTTACATAAAATTCTGTGTGTCAGCAAGCTGAGCAGACATACTCATAATGGAAATCTATAAGCAGAGTCAATTCGTTTGCTTACAAAATATAAGAATTACATGGCTTTGCTTTTAAAATAATGTTAAATAGTAATTTTAATATGTTCGGTTAAAGACTGTCATACTCCAGCTACTATTTGTGCTACACTCTATGCAAGCCCTGTTTGATATTTTATTCTATTGCTATTCATTCTACAACACAGGAGCCGTCAGCATCTCTACCTTTCTTGCTGTCTTACCTCTATATCACCCCATCTCTACCATTTCTCTGCCCCATCTCTGTTATCATTCTTTCATTGCCAACTCTATTTTCAACAGTCTCTATTTATTTCTATCCATCTTTATACAAGTCACAAGAAATGTTTGTATTGGACTTTTTGTAAGTGAGGGTGGAACAGAGATATTCTGCATTTGTTAGAAAATGCTAGTGTAATTTGAATGCATAATTTGAAATAAGTTTTTACATTTTAAGCATGAATCCTTGCAGTTATGTCTAAATAGGATCTTTACTCATGCTTTCCATTACTATACAAGGACTTTTTTTTGAACATAGAGCCTTCTAAGCTCTCCCAGAACATTATTGTGATGAATCCAGTCAAGTGACATTAAAGCCATCTAGCCAGCAATTCAGATTCATTTCATTTACAATGCTGACCATAGACTACCAGCGTTCTAGTTTAAATTACATTAGTAGAAAGATCAAAAGTAAATTCAATCTGAGGAAGAAATATTTTGCAGAAGGAATCACTATGGACACTGTTAACTGAAGCCATGAGACAGCACGAAGAAAGAAACAAAGCATGTCAAAATAAGTCATTTTTTCTCTTTCCTCTAAGTGTTAATATTGTTTCCTTCTATGTGATAATAGTGTTAGATTTTTCTCATCATATCCCGTTACACAAGTCATTCCTTCTGAAGCCACATGATGGAAGAAGCCTATTAACTACTTTCCTTGGTGCTCATTACTTTCTCAGCATGATATTGCCAAGTACAAAATCTCCCTACCACTTTGACCAATTTTGTACCATTTCCCATGTATTTCTGTCTTTCTATATCCTGGGCTTGGCCACAGAGCCCCAATTTTTTTTCTTACACTAGTGCAAATGTTATGAGTATTTTACAGGAGATGTGACATCTCTTTGTCCCCCAAATCTTTGGGTGTTCCTTCCCATAGCACAGGGATCTTGTGGAGAAAATAAGCCTTTGTGCTGGATTGTTGCTCCTCCCATGGCATTAGTTTTTTGAGGAATGTATACTATTCTCTCCAGAACAGATTCTGGTGAGTTTTAATTAGAAAAATTCCACCTTGGATGGTTATGGATTCTGACAGTCTTTTTCCAATAGGAAGATACCACTTGCAGAAATAAAAGACAGATGTGAAAGGAAGCAATTAGAATGCAGCAGGGAGCAGGTTGAAAATCCTATAATGTGAAACAATGTAAGACACTGAACACATTGTTTTATGGGTAAGCACAAAACTTTTCTGTATGGGTGTATACAAGAAATCTGACCAAGCTGATCTCCTTTAAATGGGTTCACGAAGAAAATATGTGAATGAAGAGACCAGAAAGCAGTACAAGAAGTTTGGAATTCTCAGAAACAAATACCTTTTATTGAACTCATAGACAGTTAAGAAATTATTATCCATGGTATTGGAATTCCATGTTAATTATGTGCTATTGCTTCCTAGGGGTTGAGAGGTGAACATATTCCTTAGACTCAATTAATTTCCCTGTGTTTACAAATCATAAAATATCACAAATACATGTTTGAAAAAGGATACTTGAACTGAAATTACTTTATAACTATTGCTCAAGTATGTTGATTAGCAATTTTGGAAAAATAGAGTGCGCTCATAAGTTCTTTCCTCATATATTATACTCTACACTATTAATACATCCCTTTATACTACTCATAAATACTTTATAGAAATAAGTCCAAATTTACTCAACCTTTCTAATAATAATATACCAAAAATGCCTAGAAAATAAGATTTACAAGGAAAGACATAAGTAAATAGCAATTTTTATTCATTTACAATATTTTTTTGCAATTTGATTGTTATAAGTGTTTGCCTGAGGTATATATTTATAGCATGTAAATGACTGCTGCCTGGGAAGGCTGGAATGGTCAGATCCCCTGCCATTGACATTTCAGGTAGCTCTAAACTTCTATGAACATGATTACTTAATCCCTGGTATTAGCAAGCTCATCCAGTTATCCTAACTGTTGCACCAACTCTCCACCTGGTGTCTCATTCTTAAACATAGTAACCACTCATATTATCACTCAATAATCAAAAATTGAAAAGAATTTGATGTTTTAATTTTAGGTAATATGCTACAATTTTATGAGAGAAATATGATATCTAGCTATATTCACCTTAATAAATATTTTGATTCAGACTAGATAAATGAACTGCACCATAATAATTGTATCCTAGCCTATGATCCTCACTACAGGATATTCAATTAGCATATCATCATATAGCAATTCAATTATTAAGTACATGAAAGCATATACATATATATATATATAATTTTTTCATTAAAATTATATTGCTACATCTACTTTGATACAATATAATGTGAACAACTTACACCAAAGCACAGACAGATTCTCCATTTGAAGAATAGTTTAGGGGGTTGGGGATTTAGCTCAGTGGTAGAGCGCTTGCCTAGCGAGCGCAAGGCCCTGGGTACGGTCCCCAGCTCCGGAAAAAAAAAAAAAAAAAAAAAAAAAAAGAATAGTTTATGCGATTCTGGTATTGTTCCTGTGCAGAATTTATAGGGAACTATGTTTGACAGCCAGGCATAGGTGCTTGGGATTCCTTGATTGACTTGAACGATTTCATTTCTGAGCCAATAACCTTCATTAGATTTACCGAGAACTACCATTAATAGCAGAAATATCAAAGTATCATAAACTTAAATTATATATTAAAATAAGAAGAAATATTTCCTAAAGATGAAGTAATTCAGGCCAAATGAACACAATATATGAATATTCATGCTTAGACATTCCTCTTAATATTAGGAAAAACTGACTTTAAAATTAATAGCCATCTAAAGGTGGAAGAAGAGAACATTACTCCAGCTGTAACTTACAATGAAGCCACTGTTGCAAAGGAGCAAAGATTAAGTACTCCCTGACTGTGTATATAAATGAGCACGGAGCTAGCTATTTTATGGAAGAAAAACAGGTCACGTTTACCTCTAAGAAGTGTAATTTACATAGGACAGTAAAATGCTTACGTTTTCTCTGATACTTAAGGGCTCTGTGTCACTAGTCAGCATCGCACTTTGTATTTCCTATTGACAGAGCATACACTTGACAATGGATGTCTGAATTATGAAGCAGTTGACAAAGTAAATATCATGGCCTCAGAAAGAGCATATTTTGGAAATAGCCTACCAAACTTAACAAAGAGCTGGGTCTACCATCTCAGTGGCTCATTAAGTCATCTTTGATTCAAAGTTAATGTAATGATATTTTCTTTTCCACATTAGATGAGAATAAGTAGTTGAGAACAAAACTCTATTGAGGCCAACACACAATACTGACCATAAAATGATAATACATTTTCAATGTCATATTCCCAAGGTTTTTATATTTCATATTTCTCTCCTTGGCTCTATGAGACCTTATATCTCATAGGTAAAACATTGTCATGACCAGTAAATGGTCCTTTTTATTGCTATAATAATGGTGGCTATGCCACATGCTTTCTAAAAAATAATATGAAAAAAGTAAAACTAATCATTTAAATTAATTTCACTAATACTGTTCTTGGCATAGAATAGACTCCATGAATCTTTTGTAGCTATTTTAACTCAGAGCGCACCAGCTTCTGTAGATTTAACTCCAAACCTCCCCTATATATTCTTGACCTTGGACACTTATTAACATTTTATGATTCTGGAACAGTACTTACTGTATAATGACCATACTCTTTTATGATCTATTAGAATAATAGATTACACAATTATTTTATGGGATAATATATTAAAATCCTCTGAATTTTTTAAAAGCCTCTGAGCAAAATGTGAATAGGTCTAACAAGGTAAAAGAAATGACCTGATTCTGTTTGCTTAAACTTTGTCTTTTTATATCAAAAGAGATGCCTCACTTAGCAAAATCTATGACTATTGGGAGGAATCATCTTAATCCAGAAAATTTCCACTCTCAACCTACACACTAGGATTTAGTATTTCTCTTCATAAGAAACACTGTGTTATCATTATCCTTCTAATTAACTATCTAATGTAATTATGTGATTAAATATTAAATTTTCATTCCCTCTATCTATAAAATCCATCTTATAACAAAAACTAAAATGTAATACATAAGTCTAGGTAGCCAAATTTTAATAGAAAAATGAAATAATACTGGCATTCAGTAATTCCCAAGAATAATCATAAATGATAGAAGGTATGCATTGAGTGATTGTATTTATTTATTTATTTATTTATTTATTTATTTATTCATTCATTCATTTATTTTCTGAGTTCACAGTTCAGTTTCCAGAATGTGGAATAAAGGATTCCCATAATTGTCTCTGGAAGACATGCAACAGTGTACATGTTGATCATGCTTGGAGCAAAGAGAAATATAAAGCCTCTAAAGTTACTGGAAGATTGGTATCTAAATGACCATAAAGATAAAATAGACAGAGATCCACAGAAGTTCCTAAGAACATTATCCTCCTATATGTTTATTAGAATTCCAGCTTAATTAATTCTTTATTACCCCAAAATTCACTTCATTTGCATTTTAACAGGGTTTTAGTCGAGTTAATTCATTTTTTTTCCTTTGATAAGAACATGTTCTACAGTAAGAGCAAAAATACTTATTGAAGAGGAAAGAAAAACAAACAAATTTGAAGTTGTCATCTTATAGTTAAAAGCTAAATTTGTGGGTTATGGCCATGGCTCAGCACATACATGATTGCATCAGAGAATGAAGATGAGGGTTTGTGCTTTCAAAACCCACATAAGAGCATGGTAAGCTAGAATGGTGGCTGCCTGGAAACCCAGAACTCTCCAGCCAGAGGCAGAGAATCCATGAGCTCAAGATCCCTAACTAAATAAAAATAACTGGTAAGCCAAGGGTTAACTAAGAGACACTGACCTAATTAATATCGAGTAGAACATAACTGAAGAAGACGCCCCCACTTTGAACTTCCTGACGCCTATTAATGTCCATGTACACATAACCACAGGCACATATATGGGCACATTAGCTCATGTATCACTACATTTGTTGCAGCTTATTAAAGATGGTGCATGCCTTTTCATAGCTCTTTATATCATTTCTTCTCAAAACCTAAAGTATGGGTTATAGCAAACTCTACATCAAGACAAGCACTCTTAGTCATTTATATTAAATATTACATAGGGGGTATGTAGTAAAATATAATCTAATTTTTGTGATTGTATACAGTGAGTAAATTAGGCACTTGTAGGAAAGGAATAACTTTTGTTACATACGTAAGCATATAATACCTTGCATCAGCAAAACATCTTTGGACACAAAAGAATAATGTTAGGTTTGAAATAAAAATTGAGGTCAGTAGCATGTTAATAAAATGAAAAATAACATGGTTAATTGAAAGGGACATTTTTGATTTTTAGCTATAATAGTTGTCTTAGTTGGGGTTTTACTCCTTTGAACAGACACCATGACCATTGTAACTCTTATAAGGACAACATTTAATTGGGGCTGGCTTACAGATTCAGAGGTTCTGTTCATAATCATTAAGGCATCAGCATGGCAGCATCAGGGCAGGCATGGTACAGGCGGAGCTGAGAGTTCTACATCTTCACCCGAAGGCTACTAGCAGAATCCTGGCTTCCAGGCAGCTAGGATGAGGGTATTAAAGCCCATGCCCACAGTGACACACCTACACTAACAAGGCCATACCTCCTAATAGTGCCACTCTCTGGGTCAAGCATATACAAACCATCACCACAATTTTAAGACTACTATGTGGAGATACAGTAAGAGAGATTTATGATCAAGGCAATTAGATAGCAGGAGCTGAGCAACAGTTCCACTAAGACCACTAATCCTCAAGGACAGAAAAGGGAGAATGAGGAAATGACAAACCCTGTCCATCAAGCTCATTTTCCAACTAGAAACATTTTTATTTATATTGTGTGCTCAATACATTTGCCTCATAGTTAGACAACTATTGCTAAGTTGTTTTTAAATTTCATTTTCGTTACAGTATATGTGATTTTTAGGATGATTATGACAATGATTTTTATTTTTGACGTTTGCCAGTAATTTAAATTCTTAAATTGCACTTAGACATTTCATTATCGTAGCTAATCAGCATTGGGTACAAAAAGAAAAAAAAAACATTATCTGGTGCCTTCATATATGAGCTTCTATAAGTTTCCTAAATAAAACACAGTAAGGCCTGTTACTGAACACGAAAAAAATCAAGCTAGTATTGACTTCAACCTTTCAGCTCTAATGGCTTGCTTTCATAATGTTGGTGACATCTCCTAGAGCAGACATGAAGTCATCAGACTCACCCAGCCATGAATGTCATATGCTAGAGTAATAACTGTCCTGGCAAGATATGATCACTGATGTCAAAGAGGCCCCGAAGTGAACAAAGTAACCAACTATTCTCTGATTAGATGTAAGGCCTAGTTACCAATATGAAATGCATACCTGGCATCGTTATCAGTGTCAAGATCGTTGGCCTTATAGTTCATAGACTATAAGGAAAACCCTTCAGATATTATTCTGCTAAAGAGATAAGAGTAATAAAATAGCTCATAATGATTGTTATGTATACATTGGTGACTTTCTCAGCCCTCATCAGAGTAAAAACTTCAAGTATGTAGTAGCTAACACATGCAGCCACATCTGATTAAAGTGCAGAGAGAAGGAGACTGGGACATGCTCAGAATGAAATCTTACATCTATATCAGTTTGTCCTTTGAGATTCTGCGTCTTTTGTAAAGAGGAAACTGAAAGAGACTAAGATCCAAAGGTCTTGGATGACTATAGTAAGACTGTTTCTCATATTGAGGAGGAGAGAGAGAGAGAGAGAGAGAGAGAGAGAGAGAGAGAGAGAGAGAGAGAGAGAGAGAGCCTTTATACCTGAAATGACTGGTTATGACAACATGCACAACACTTGTGTAAGCTAAAGTCAGAAAATATTTTGAATATGGAGTGGAAAGTGGGCATAGAGTCCCATTTCTAGGTGAGGAACTTTTGGAAGTGAAAGCCTTTTTTTTTTTTTTAACCTTCTTTCAATCCCATTCCCTGGCCCCATCCCTGTCACCCCATCCAACAATCTTTCCCCTCCATGTCCTCCCCTTCTCCTCTGAGCTGGTGGGGGCCACCCTGGGTATTCTCAAACCCTGGAACCTCCTTTTGTTTAACTTCTTTGGGTATATGGAGTTTAGCATGAGTATCCTGTATTTTATGACTAACATTTACTTTTCAGTGATCACATACCATGCCTGTGCTTTTGGAACTGGGTTACTGTAGGCATAAAGTTTTTGCAACTTACAAAATCTTTACATGTTATGATATCCTATTAGATTTCTTTCTTCGGGGACTTGAAAGTTCTTGTATTACAGATCTTTCACTTGCCTGGTTAGAATTACATCAAAATAGTTTATATTATTTGTGGCTATTGTAAAGGGTATTATTTTCCTAAATTTTTCTTGGCTTGTTATTATTTGTATAAAGGAGGCTACTTATTTCTTTGAGTTAATTTTGTATCCAGCAACTTTAATGAAGATGTTTGTTAGCTGTAGGAGTTTTCTGGTAGTATTTTTGGAGTCATATATGTATAGTATGATAACATCCACAAATAGCAATTAGTGGACTCCTTTGTTTTCTGATTTATATTGCCTCTATATCCTTTTATTGTCTTATTGCTATGGCTGGGACGTCCATAGGGAAAGAGTGGACAGCCTGATGTTAGCCAAAATTCTTCCACTTTCTCTCCATTTTGCTTGATGTTGCCTTGAGGTATATCTTAGTAAGGGTTTCTATTCCTGCACAAAACATCATGACCAAGAGGCAAGGTGAGGAGGAAAGGGTTTATTCAGCTTACACTTTCCACATTGCTGTTCATCACCAGACAAAGTGAAGGAACTGATCCAGGAAGCAGGAGCTGATGCAGAGGCAATGAACCAATGTAACTTACTGGCCTCAATAGGCTCTCTTTGTGGTGCAAAGCCTCAACTCCTTTGCATGATCTCTTCAGTCCTGGGCAGTCAATTGCAGATGAGGCTACACCTTCACCAATAGCTTTCTATGACCTCTTACAGTGCCAAGCCTCAAGTGCTCTTCATGACCCTTTTATGCCTTCAAAACCAGTAACATGTGGGAGACTTTTATACATTACCAAGTCCAGTAACAGTTAGGGGTACAAGGTTGGCTAACTCTGGAACACAGACTCTTGGTGCTCTCAGAAAACACTTCCCAGAAGCTTTCACCACAGTAATGCTGGTCTCTTCTTTTTTCTTTTCCTCCATCTTTATTAAATTGTGTATATCTTATTTACATTTCAATTGTTATTACTTTTCCTGGTTTCCAGGCAAACATCCCCCTAACCCCTCCTACTCCTCTTCCATATGGGTGTTCCACTCCCCATCTCCACCCATTACCACCCTCCCCCAACAATCACCCTCACTGGGTTCAGTCTTGGCAGGACCAAGGGCTTCCCCTTCCACTCATGCCCTTATTAGGCTTTTCATTGCTACCTGTGCAGTTGGAGCCCAGGTTCAGTCCATGTATAGACTTTGGGTAGTGGCTTAGTCCCTGGAAAATCTGGTTGGTTGGAATTGTTGTTCATATGGACTCAAGCCCATTCAATCTCTTTCAGTCCTTTCTAAGATTCCTTCAATGGGGATCCCGTTCTCAGTTCAGTGGTTTAATGATGGTATTCGCCTATGTATTTGCTGTATTCTGGGTGTGTCTCTCAGGAGAGATCTACATTCGGTTCCTATTCACCTGCATTTCTTTGCTTCATCCATCTTATCTAGTTTGGTGGCTGTATATATGTATGGGCCACATGTGGGGCATGCTCTGAATGGGTGTTCCTTCAGCCTCTGTTCAAAACTTTGCCTTCCTATTCCCTCCCAAGGGTATTCTTGTTCCCCTTTTAAATAAGGAGTGAAGCATTCCCATTTTGGTCATCCTTCTTGAGTTTCATGTGTTCTGTGCATCAAGGGTAATTTGAGCATTTGGGCTAATATCCACTTATCAATGAGTGCATACCATGTGTGTATTCCTGTGATTGGGTTACCTCACTCAGGATAATATATTCCATTTCCACCCACTTCCCTATGAATTTCATAAAGTCATTGTTTTTGAGAGCAAAGTAGTATTCCATTGTGTATATGTACCACATTTTCTGTATCCATTCCTCTCTTGAAGGGCATCTGGGTTCTTGCCAGCTTCTGGATATATAAACAAACTGAAAGGTAAAAACCACATGATCTTTTCATTAGATGCTTAGAAAACATTTGAACACTCCTTCGTGATAAAAGTACTGGAAAGAATAAGAAGTCAGGGCCCATACTAAACATAGTAAAAGCCATATAGAGAAAACTAGTAGCTAATATTAAAATAAATGGAGAGAAACTTGAAGCAATCCCACTAAAATCAGGGACTAGACAAGGCTGCCCACTCTCTCCCTACTTATTCAACATAGTTCTCAAAGTTCTAGTCAGAGCAATAAGACAACAAATGGAGATCAAAGGGTTACAGTTTGGAAAGGAAGAAGTCAAAATATCACTATATGCAGACGATGTGATAGTATATTTAAGTGATCCCAAAAGTTCCACCAGAGAACTACTAAAGCTGATAAACAACTTCAGCAAAGTGGCTGGGTATAAAATTAACTCCAATAAATCAGTAGCCTTCCTCTACACAAAAGAGAAACAAGCCGAGAAAGAAATTAGGGAAACAACACCCTTCATATTAGTTCCAAATAATATAAAATAACTCGGTGTAACTTTAACCAAGCAAGTGAAAGATCTGTATGATAAGAACTTCAAGCCTCTGAAGAAGGAAATTGAAGAAGATCTCTGAAGATGGAAAGATCTCCCATGCTCATGGATTGGCAGGATTAATAAAGTAAAATGGCCATTTTACCAAAAAGCGATCTACAGATTCAATGCAATCCTAACAAAATACCAATCCAGTTCTTTCAGAGAGTTAGACAGAACAATTTGCAAAATTCATCTGAATAACAAAATCCAGGATATTAAACACTATCCCCAACAATAAAAGGACTTCTAGGGAATCACTATCCTGAACTCAAGCAGTATTACAGAGCAATAATGATAAAAACTGAATGGTGTTGGTACAGAGACAGACAGATAGACCAGTGGAATAGAATTGAAGACCCAGAAATGAACCCACATACCTATGGTCACTTGATTTTTGACAAAGGAGCCAAAACCATCCAATGGAAAAAAGATAGCATTTTCAGCAAATGGTGCTGGTTCAACTGGATGTCGGCATGTAGAAAGAAGAATGCAGATCGATCCATGCTTATCAGCCTGTAGAAAGCTTAAGTCCAAGTGGATTAAGGACGCCCATATCAAATCAGATACACTCAAATCAATAGAAGAAAAAGTGGGGAAGAATCTGGAACACATGGGCACTGGATAAAAGTTCCTGAACAAAACACCAATGGCTTATGCTCTGAGATCAAGAATCGACAAATGGGATCTCATAAAACTGCAAAGCTTCTGTTAGGTAAAGGACACTGTTAGGACAAAACATTAACCAACAGATTGGGAAAAGATCTTAACCAATCCTACAACTGATAAAAGGCTTATATCCAAAACATACAAAGAACTCAAGAAATGAGACCGCAGGGAGACAAATAACTGTATTAAAAAAAGGGGTTCAGAGCTAAACAAAGAGTTCACAGCTGAGGAATGCTGAATTGCTGAGAAACACCTAAAGAAATATTCATCATCTTAATAATAATGGAAATGCAAATCAAAACAACCCTGAGATTTCACCTCACACCAGTAAGAATGGCTAAGATCAAAAACTCAGGTGACAGCAAATGCTGGCGAGGATGTGGAGAAAGATGAACACTCCTCCATTTTTGGCAGGATTGCAGACTGGAACAACCATTCTGGAAATCAGTCTGGAGGTTCCTCAGAAAACTGGACATTGAACTACCTGAGGACCCAGCTATACCTCTCTTGGGCATATACCCAAGAGATGCTCCAATGTATAACAAACACACATGCTCCATTATGTTCATAGCACCCTTATTTATAATAGCCAGAAGTTGGAAAGAACCCAGATGCCCTTCAGCAGAGGAATGGATACAGAAAATGTGGTACATCTACACAATGGTATATTTCTCAGCTACCAAAAACAATGACTTTATGAAATTCATAAGCAAATGGATGGAACTGGAATATATCATGCTGAGTGAGGTAACCCAATCACAGAAATACACATATGGTATGCACTCATTGATAAGTGGATATTAGCCCAAATGCTCAAATTACCCTTGATGCACAGAACACATGAAACTCAAGAAGGATGACCAAAATGGGAATGCTTCTCTCCTTCTTTAAAAGAGGAACAAGAATACCTTTGGGAGGGAATAGGGAGGCAAAGTTTAGAACAGAGGCAGAACGCACACCCATTCAGAGCCTGCCCCACATGTGGCCCATACATATACAGCCACCAAACTAGATAAGATGGATGAAGCAAAGAAGTACAGGTCGACAGGAACTGGATGTAGATATTTTTTCTTTATTTCATAGATTTTGTATTTTGATTATAATTAGGTGGGACAATTTTCTTTTCTTTTCCAGTCAAACAGGTGTTCTATAAGTTTCTTCTTATGTGTTTATAGGCATCTCTTATTTTAGGTTGGAAAGGTTTTCTATGGTTTCATTGAAAATATTTTTCATGTCTTGAACATGGGACTCTTCACTGTCTTTTTTCCTATTATTCTAGGTGAGGTCTTTTCCTGGTATCCCAGAGTTCCTGGATAATTTTTGTCAGGAACTGTTTAGAATTAACATTTCCATTGACTGATATACCAATTTATTGTATTGTATCTTCTATGCCGAGATTCTCTATTCTATCTTATATATTCTGTTGGTGATGCTTGGAAACATTGTTCATGTTCTCTTCCCTAGGTTTTCCATCTCCTGGATCTTCTCAGTTTGTGTTCTCTTTATTGTTTCTGTCTCCATTTTCAGGTCTTGAATACCCGTTTAATGATATTTTCCTGTATATCTTTAAGAGGTTTACTTGTTTCCTTTTTTACTGGCCTCTATCTTCTTTGTAAGATTGAATTTAAGGTGTGTGTGTGTGTGTGTGTGTGTGTGTGTGTGTGTGTGTATGCACATGTGCACGCGTGCATGTACATTCGCAGTGCTTAGGTTGTGGTAGGATATAAAGGGCTTGCTGTAGTAGGGTAGCTGTACTCTGAAGGCATCGTCTTGCCCTGGCTTTTATTGACCATGTTCTTTTAAGGACCTTTAGCTATCTGGAAGTATTTGGTCTCTGGATATTCCTATTGTATTATGTATTGGGATGGGGGAGTTAAACTCGAAGATTTTGGTGTTGCAGGCCTCCCTTGGGCTATTCCAGACGTGCAGTTATATATGGCTCAGGAAGTTTAGGTCAGATGAAAGTGGCAGAGAGGTAGCTGAAGAATAGAGGTCTGCCTGGTATAGCAGACTGGTCAAAGAACCTTGGCTTGCTCCAGAGTACTCAGAAAGCATAGAAGATTGGTGGAAGTAAAAGACGCTTACCTGTTTGGCTCAGGCTCAGCAGGTCTGCTGAAGATGGCCAGAGAGGTAGAGGAAGACTAGAGAAACTCCCAGGATAACAGACTACTGAGGGCAGTTTAGTTTGCTCCAGACAACTCAGCAGGCACGAAAGATGGGTAGAGAAAGGGAAGCTTACCTATGATTGGGATATTTTATATGTGATCACAACTTGTTTGCTTTAAGAACTTGTAGGTAACATAACATTGTAGACTTCCTGTGTGAAACCAACGACAGGGACACTCAGAATATGAGAGACACACACATGAGGAGTTTGAAGTATTATAAAGGTTTTCAAACACGTAATGATAGAGCAGGGAGAAGAGATGAAAACTAGGAAAGAAATCCTAAAAATCCTTTACACACTCCAGTTTCTAGTGATTGATTTTTTTCAAGAATAGAAATATCACTAAGAACACCATCCCCAAACAGGTATCCAAGCCAAATAGGAAAAACTTACAATACATTAATATATGAGAAATATGAACCTAAAATCAATTTCAAAAACACATGCCACACACACACACACACACACACACACACACACACATCCACAGGCACACAGTAAAACATAGAAAGAGACACAGAGAGAGACACATATACAAATAAAATGATATAACAATATTGAAATTGAAACAAGGCTATTTTATTAGAAATATACATTAAGCCAATGCATGACATGTAAACCAGTACTGCAAGGGATTATCTTCCTTAATTTTTAAGTTTTAATAAAAACATGATTACAGCACCCCCCTTGCCTTTCTTTTCTCTGATTCTTTCTACGTTTATTAGTTTACTCCTCAAATTTTCTTAAATTCCTACTATATAATGAAAAGGAGTAAAGACAGTTTTGATAGGAAGACCTTACTTTAAAAAGAACAGGAGAAATACTTACCTATGATGAAGATGGCATGATCATGAATGCATTTTTCCCAAGGTCAGTCTCATCCATTGCAATCTAGAAGTGTTCATCCCTAAAATTTCCTCGATATTAGGAACATTGGCTTGTAACCTCTGTTATTGAATATTGTGTTTGTGCTCTTCCTTGAAGTAATTTCTCTTTACAACCAAGAAAATCTTTACAGAAGTTCTAAAGCCAGACATGCTTCGCTGCACAATGTATAGAGCTTTCTGAGACACGTTTTACTCCACATAAACTTTTAAGTACCCAAAGTGTCATAATGAAGAATTAAATAAATATATGAGAAACGCAGATAATTTATATTGTAGAGTAGTGGTTAATGGTATGGGTAGAAGTTTAAGGTACATTATTTTTTTAAATTATTGAAATATTTTAATTGAAAAAGAATTGCATCATTTCTTGAAAACTCTGTCATTTCTCCCCTCCAATTTTTCCCATTCCCCCTCCCTTTTTCTTTCTTTCTCTCTCTCTCCACAAACCACACACACACTCACACACACACACACAAACACATACATGTACATGTATGTATCAATATGTAAATACAACCTACATTGCTACTGTATCAATTTATTGTTGTATGCTTGTGTATATATGAATATGCATATACATGTATATTTCTGTATATATATATATACATATATATATATGCATACATGCATGTGTTTTCAGGGCTATCCATCAGAGGTTAAATAAACAACTAGGTAGCACTTTGAAGTTTAACTGTAAATGACTTCGAATAATTCCTGAGATAATTGCTGATAAAAGGAAAGGTAGAAAGGATCTATCATATCCAACAGAGTAATCCAGACTTTATACTAAATGGGGATAAAAAGCAAGAATATTTCCTCTGTACACTGGAGGAAAGCATCATATTCAATATAGTATTCTAAGGGAGTTGAATGACTGTGGTTCAAGGAAAGTTAGCAAACTCAGATATGAACAAGAAATACATGATGATGAATTAAGCCACTGACATTTGATTTTGCATTGTAATTTGATCTCTCTAGAGTAATCAAATCAGTCAATGACATGATTTACTTTGGTCTCATATTTTTCTTATACACTTGTGTGGATTCATTTTGTTGAGATTTAATATACCGCAACAGCATTAATTTTCTTGCTTGATACCATATTGTCCAGGCATAGCTGCCATGAAGGTCAGTCCTTGTAAAGGACGCTGTTTATGATGGAACCCACTGAACAAATTACAGAGGAACATGAAGTTGTTTTCAGGTCTGTTGCCATTCTTGAACTTACTAAACTGTAATATATGCTGAATCCTTGAAAAGAATATCCCTCTCCATTTGTAAATTTGCCACGAGGGTTTCCAATCATTAATCATGAAAGACAGCTAAGAGAACATCAGTTAATATGGGGATTTTTAGTGATGTGGAGCAACAATCACCACAGAATATTTAAAAGCAAACTATTTAAAAGATCCCTGTGTTGCAGGATTTATATCTGCCTGCCTTCTCTCTACCTAATTTGTTCATCTCTTGAAATATTGCCATGCACCATTTATACCTCACTGGACACATAGTTAGGCATCTTCAGTTATTAGTGGAAACCACACAGATCAGAATTAAGCCTAAGAAATCACTCTTGTGAGCTTATTGTTTTAGAAAAAATATCTGTAAGTTTTAAACTATGTTTACAAAATGACTTGAATAAGGAATATTTATTTGGTAGGGAACACATTCTTGGGATTCTACAGGAGAGCTTTCTAAAAAACAAATATATTTGATGAGGGCATGAATTAAACAAATGGGAATGAGGGTATTATAACCAGGTGTTGGCTCTCTGAAGAATGGATTCTTCCTAAAACATCATCCAATCTGGTAAATGTTTCTGTGCATTTTATATGGAAACAGAATCCCTTTCATCCAATACAGACTTATTTCTCATGATTTACATTCCCCCGGGAAAGAGATGTAGAAAGTTGCAGTATTCTAAATTTGTGGGCTTGCTATCACCTCAACCATTGCTCAGTAGAGAAAAGAAGGGAAGAAACAGACTACATTTTTCCTAGTAGCTTTGACCAACTTTTAGTATATTTTCAACTTGGGTCTTAACAAGAAAAAGTTCACTTTTACTTTTATTTCTTTTTGAATTTTTGAGATCATAATATAATTGCCTAACTTTTCCTTTCTCCCTTCTAACATTCAAAGACATATTTGTCTTTGCTCTCTTTTGAATTCATGAACTCTATTTCCATCAATATTTATTGCAAAGATTATACATATATAAATAAAGATATATAGATAGATTTAGATATATACAGAGAGAGAGAAAGAAAGAGAGAGAGAGAGAGAGAGAGAGAGAGAGAGAGAGAGAGAGAGAGAGAGAGAGTCTATATTCAGATAGGGCAACTAACCTGTTCTCACAGGGACCTCTTGGAATATCACATATATTATAGGATATCATTCTTTTATTTAAGGTGTATTGTCTAAGCTTTTAGGAAATAGACACAATTCAGAGTGAGTTGCATGGCAAGGGATAGCAAAATGTGATGCTGTAGGGAGCAGTTTTCAAATTCTACTGAAATTGATGAGATTGAATATCTTGCAAAAATGTTGGTAAATAACACACATTGTTCATCATAAAACATTAGATGTGTTCACAGAAAACTGAAATAGATTTAAATCCATGTATTTCACAAGTTTAGAGACAACAGAATTTGTCTTTTAATAGATATATTACTAGAGCTGTAATGGTGACAATTCAGTGTATAATACAGGGAAGGACAATAATTGAAAGACTTTTGAAAGTCCAGATAACAGGAAATAGCACACATAACTAGGAAAATTATGTATTACAAATGTGATAAACATTATAAATGTGAAATTTCTGACAAGAAACATAGAAACTGTTAAAACAATACAGAAATCAAAAGCAAAGACTCATTTTTCAAACTAAAATTGGTGAGAGAAACAGGTAAAGGTGACACAGAAAGTTACATCAACTTCCAAGTGTACTCTTTATTTTTTAATATTTTAATTATATCATAATTTATTATAAAATATCTTTTTGTATAATAAGATATATAGAGTGAGTATCCTTAATTTAAATCTGTGAGCTACAAAAAGTCAAGAAAAGATTGGAAGATCCAGCAACTTTTTTGCCATTTTTGATGTTATAAAAAATTGCAATATTTTTCACTTTTCATAAACCTGTATTTATTGATCCCTTCTCTTCTCTTTCAAATTCCTGTCCTATGTTTTCACAAACACACACACACACACACACACACACACACAGACACATACACACACACACACACACACACTCCTTTAGAGTCCTAAAGAAAACCTGTTGAGTCCACTTAATGTAATTTGTTTGATTGTGTTCATGGATGGTCCTTTTTCATTGGACTACCAAGTGGCATCATCATCCATAAGGAAGACCATTCCCTCACTCTTTGTATGTCTTTGCTACCTGTAGCTCTTTGTGTAGATTTGAAACTTCAGGGATTCTTCTCCATCCAGTTTGGCTTGCCCATTGGTCTGATTCTTGTTCAGTTCATGTTTGGAGACTCATTTTGGCAAGACTTTGTTGTGTGGTTTCTTATGTCGCTACATGATGAAATTTCAGAACACACACTTGATCATCACTTAGAGTCAAAAAAATCTGAGAGACCTGAGTTTAGTTCACTAGTCTAACAGTAGAAATGAAGATATTAAGTTCCAGACATGGAAGATTAAAATTAAGAAGGAAGAAAAGTGCCCAGAATTGAACTGAACTAATCCCACAGCTCCTTGTACCCAAATCCCATGTGGGGGGAGAGAGCTGAACTCCCAGAAGTACAGACAATCCTGAAACCTCAGGGCAGACTGCCACTTCTACCTACATCTGCCCACATTCCTGGCTCAAGAGGAAACTACATAGTGCCTCTGGATGCAGGAATACAGGAACAGTCAGCAGCAGGAACCTGCTGGTTTCTGCCTGTGCCCAGACATGACCTGAATTGGTCACATAGCTCCCTGCACCCAAATCACATGGGGGAGAGAGCTGGACCCTCAGAAGTGAGGACACTCCTGAGAACTCAGAGGATACAATTACTTGTGCCCACATTCCTGACACAAGAGGAAATTGTTTAGTGACATCTGTGCCCTCTGGGCACAGGGAACGAGAAGCAGTCAGGGGTAAAACCATTCAGGTTTCTGCCTGCTCCAAGAACAGAAAGCTAGTTGCAAGGAGCATCTACACACCTGAGAGCAGAGTTCTCTGGTCCCAGATCCGGGTGAAACAAAGTAGGTCTACAGGAGTGCTGATAAAAAGGCCCACAGGAGGGACAAGCCACTTTCAGAGACCGCAAGACATGCTAACACCAGAGAGAACCTGATGGCTAGAGGTAAGCACATGAACCTAATCAACAGAGATCAAGACTACATGGCATCATCAGAGCCCAGTTCTCCCACGAAAGCAAATGCTGGATATACAACCACACCGGAAAAACAAGATTTGGATTTAAAAATCACATTTTATCATGATGATGGAGGACTTTAAGAAGGACATAAATAATTCCCTTAAATAAATACAGGGCAAGTAGAAACCCTTAAAGAGGAAACACAAAAATCCCTTAAAGAATTACAGGAAAAGACTACAACCAGGTGAAGGAATTAAACAAAAACCTCCAGGATTTAAAAATGGAAATAGAAACAATAAAGCACAAAGGGAGACAACCCAGGAGGTAGAAAACCGAATACAAGATATATAAGAGAGACTCACAGGGACAGACGATACCATAGAAAACATAGACACAACCATCAAAGATTATGTAAAATACTAAAAGCTCCTAGACCAAAATATCAAGGAAATACAGGACAAAATGATAAGATCAAATCTCTTTTATAGGTATAAAAAAGAATGAAGACTCACACCTTAAAGGGCCAGGAAACAACTTCAACAAAACTAGAGAAGAAAACTACCTAACATAAGTAAAGAGATGCCTATAAACATACAAGAAGCCTATAGAACCCCAAATAGATTGGACCAGAACAGAAATTCCTCCTGTCACACACTAGTCAAAACAGCAAATGCACAAAACAAAGAAAAATATTAAAAGCAGTGAGGGAAAAAGGTCAAGTAACATTTAAAGGCAGACCTATCAGAATTACACCAGATTTCTCACCAGAGACTATGAAAGCCAGAAGATTGTTTGCAGGTGTCATACACACCCTAAGAGAACAAAAATGCCAGCCCAGGCTACTATATCCACCAAAATTCTCAATCAACATAAATGGAGAAACCAATATATTCTGTGACAAAACCAGCCCTAAAAAGAATAGATGGAAAACTCCAACACAAGGAAGGAGGGACACTACACCCTAGAAAAAGCAAGAAAGTAATCTCCTTGTAATGAAACCAAAGTAAAAGAGACACACCAAGATAGTTTCACCTCTAACAACAAAAATAACAGGAAGCAGCAATCACTATTCCTTAATATCTCTTAACATCAATAGAGTCAATAAAAAGATATAGAGTAACAGACTGGATACTTAAAGAGGATGCAGCATTTTGCTGCTTACAGGAAACACATCTCAGAGAGAGAGAGAGAGAGAGAGACACTATCTCAGAGTGAAAGGATGGAAAACAACTTTCCAAGCAAATTGTCCCAAGAAACAAGCTGGAGTACCCATAACAACAGAACCTGAGGAAATTCAAAAAACTCATCAGATCCTACTACTAAAGCTTATATTCAACAAAACTGGAAAATCTGAATGAAATGGAAAATTTTCTATACAAATACCAATTACCGAAGTTAAATCAGGATCAGATAAACCATCTAAACAACCCCATAACTCCTAAAGAAATAGAAGCAGATGTTAAAAGTTTCCAAACTAAAAAGAGCCCAGGACCAGATGGGTTTAGAGCAGAATTCTATCAGAACTTCATAGAAGACCTCATTCCAGTACTGTCCAAACTATTCCACAAAATAGAAACAAATAGCACTACCCAGTTCCTTATATGAAACCACAACTATGTTTAAACCTAAACCACACAAAGACCAAACAAAGAAAGAGAACTTGAGAAAAATTTCCATCATTAAATTGACAAAAAGATACTCAATAAAATTCTCGCAAACAGAATCCAAGAACACATCAAAACAATCATCCTTTATGATCAAATAGGCTTCATCCTAGGGATGCAGGGATTGTTCAATATATGGAAATACATCAACAAAACACACTATATAAGCAAAATAAAAGAAAAAGAACCACATGATTATTTCATTAGAGGCTGAAAAATCATTTAACAAAATTCAACACCCCTTCATGATAAAAGTCCTGGAAAGATCAGGAATTCAAATCCCATACCTAAACATAGTGAAAGCAAACCATTAGCCAACATCAAACTAAATGGAGAGAAACTTGAAGCAATCCCACTAAAATCAGGGACTAGACAAGGCTGCCCACTTTCTCCCTACTTATTCAATACAGTACTTGGAGTCCTAGCCAGAGCAATCAGACATACTCAAAAGATGCTCCAACATTCAACAAAGACACATGCTCTACTAGGTTCTTAGGAGACTTATTGATCACAGCCCGAAGTTGTAAAGAACCCATATGTCCTTCAACAGAGGACTGGATACTGAAACTGTTGTACATCTACCCAATGGAGTACTACTCAGCTATCAAAAACAATGACTTCAGAAAAGTCATAGGCAAATGAATGGAACTAGAAAATATCATCTTGAGTGAAGTAACCCAATCACAAAAATCACACATGATATGCCCTCACTGATAAGTGAATATTAGCCCCAAAGCTTGATTTACACAAGATAAAATCCAAAGACCACCTGAAGCAAAAGAAGTTCAACTAAAGTTCCGATGCTTCACTCCTTCTTAAAAAAGGTATCAAATATATTCATAGGAGGGGATATGAAGGCATAGTATGGAACAGAGACTGAAGGACTGGCCATTCAGACCCTGCTCCACATGTCGCCCAAATATATACAGCCACCAAAATCAGATAAGTTTTATGAAGCTAAAAAGTGCATGCTGAAAGGGACAGGATACAGATCTCTCCTGAGAGGCACCTCCAGAGCATGTCCAATACAGAGGTCAATGCCAGTAGCACATCACTGAACTGAGAACAGGACCCTGTTTAGGCGAGTGAGAGGAAGGATTGAAAGAGCTGAAGAGGCTTGCAACCCCATAAGAACAACAATGCCAATCAACTACAGCTTCCAGGTACTAAACCACTACTTAAAGACTATGCATGGACTGACCCATGACTCCAGCTGCACATATAGCAGAGGACTGCCTTGTTGGACACCGATGGAAGAAGCCCTTGGTCCTGCCAATGTTAGACCCCCAGTTTAGGGAATGTCAAATTGGGGCATGAAGTAGGGGTGGATAGGGAGGGGAACACCGTTATAGAAGAAATGGAGGGGAATGGGATGGGGGCTTATGTCCTAGAAACCAGGAAACCGAGAAATAGAATAACATTAGAAATGTAAATAAAAAATATCCAGTAAAAAAAGGAAGAAAGAAAAAAATAAAGATGCAATATAGGAAATAGGAAAGGGTAGTTGTAATCATGTCTAGGAAGGCTCGTTAAATAAATATGTCTTTGGCCTGACTTTTTTTGGAAAAATACCAAAAGCTGTATAGTTCATACAATTTATCATATTTATATAAAAAGATTAAAATCATTTGCTCTGGGACATTGTGTTATTTAAAACTGAGATTTAGACGAAATATCTCAAAAGCCTTCAAGTAAACATGCATAATGCAAAAAAGTCTGCTAAAAAGATAAATGTTATGATGCATGTTAAAAATAAAGTTGCTCTTCTCTTTTGGGAGATTGTTATATCCATAAGGAATCACACCTCTCAAACAGATTCTGGCTGACGTAGAACACACAGGGTGCTTTTGGTCTGTCCTGCTATTATTTTACTGCATTTTATTTTATTTGCTAAGGTGCTCATAGTTTCCAAGTAGATTAATAGATGAAAAAAATAGTATTTTCCTATTATTCTTGAATAAACATTAATTAATGATTCCAATTGACAGTGTAAATCATTTAAAAAAATTGAAATATAGTCAATTTCAATGATAGACCTTGCTCATATGGTTTCTCCCTCTGTACAGTTGTACCTCATAAAATAATCCACTGCTTTTACTCATTAGACATTTCTGTGTGAATGCACCCACGATTTTAGCATCCTTAGAGGACAGATTCTTCAGACTCCTCTGAACCTGGTTATAGCTGACTGTGAGCTGCCCAATATGCTTTCGGAGAGGTGAACACTGGTCCCCAACAGCATGTTCTATTATCCAACAAGCCACCTCTCAAACCCCCAGATATTCAATGCTTTTTAAATTGTACCCAGTATATTGAGTATATTCTTCCAAAGACTTTTTTTTTCTTCTTCCAAATCCTGTCGGTTATTTTGTCTCAATCAGGAGACAAGCAACTAATGAAGGTTACCACGTTCAAAGTTTCAAATATTTGAAAGTATTTTCCAAAAGGAAAGTATAGTGGTTTGTGTGATGAATGCCCCATACCCCATATCCCTACTCTCAGGAATTTTAACACTTGGTCACCAATGGTTGTTAGTATTTGGAGAAGTTTACAAAGGACATTATTGAGGGGATTGAGTGATGATGATGATGATGATGATGATGATGATGATGATGATGATACAAAAAGGCTTCACCTATTTCCAGTTCCCCATCTCTGCTTCATTGCTTTCAGTTCAAAATATAAGCTTTCAGCTTGATGCTCCAGACAACATGCCTGCTGCTTTCTGTCAGGTTTCTCTGTCATCATAAACTCTAACTCTCTGGAACTGTAAATTCAAATAATCTCATTATTGCAAGTTGCTTTGGCCCTGATATCTTATAGCAGCAAGAGTAGTGGGTAATACAAACAAAATACAAAAGACAAGAAAATATATGGAAAGGTGTGATTTCACACCAGTTGAGATAGAGTATAGCAGTTCTACAATAAGATGTATCACTCCATGAGACCATAACAAGTGATAGGTAAATCTGTATCCTAGTGCCGTTCCGATGGTACCATAAATTAGAAAACTTAAATAACTCTTCAAACTTTTGCAAGTTTTCAAATTTATGGAAATGGCACTTCAATCTAATGAAAGTAATTACACACAATCTTGAATTTTCACCTTCATGTGTCTACTCAAGGATCACAGAATCATATCCTTAAAACTGAATATGTAAATATTTGCAAAAACATTATTCCTGAAATCTAAAATTTAGAAAGAAGCAAAATGTCCATTGGCTACTTGATTGATACCTAAAAATAGTACGGCTGCATATTAGAATGTTATTTAGTTATAAAAATAATATTATATAGATATATTCCAGAGCAAGAATGGGCATTATAGTAAATGAGAAAAACAACTAGTTTATTTTGGAAATTCTAGTTTTATAGGCTTTAATACTTAAAAAGTTTTTCCAAGATAAAGAAGTGAGATGGTTATTTTTCTACATTTGAGGGGTGCTAAGTTATTGTGACTGAAATATAATGGACAATAGAAAGCAAGTTATTGACTGATATTTGTACAACCAGTGAATGAACTTTTTTTTCTACAAATTAAATATAATTGAATCATAATTGAGTCAGTGAAGATGTCGAAAAGGAGTAGTGTCTATTGTCTTTTGAACATAAATTACCATAAATTAGAAAATTCACATGACCTTTAAACATAAACAACTTTCTCCTGCTTCATTTATTTCCCCATGAAGTCATTGTCAGTTTCTTCAGAGACGGAAACAATATAATTATTTGGTTATACATGATTATATTTGAAAAATATCATTAATTAATTAATATATAACATTATCTATTAACAGTCAAAAAAATTACAGAATAAGTTGAGATTTTGAGAAAGAGTGAAAGAGACAAGAAAATGGTCACAGGTAAGAAATAAAGAGGTGGAAATGATAAAGATAGTACTCAATGCGTTCTCAATTTTTTAATTTAAAATTTTATATTATTTACATATACGTATAATTTTCAAAAATAGAATTTTATAATGAGATTATTAGTATAGTTTATAAAAGATATTGTATTTGAATCTTAAATACTTTGCCAGTTATAATAATTCTGTAGCATCATATTTATTTTTTGAAATGTTATAATTAAGAGCTTTCCATCAAACATTTTTGATCTGTTGAATACATAACATTTCAGAATATTTTAAAATTTAATCCACAATGATTAATCTATATATTCCCAGCTACTTTCCTTTAGTGTTCTATGTATTTTATTAATTTATTTCTCTTACATTGATGGGAAACAAGCATAAAAAATATATCGTTCATAGTGTGGTTATATTTTATGATAAATTTATTAACAAAACACACCTTATATATTCATTCTTCTTGAAATTTATATTTAACACCCAAGGAGTTACAACAATTAAGATAACTTGAAATTTCTGGAAAGTTTGAGTTATAAAATGAAAATATTGTCTCTCATTTTCATAACTTAAGGCTAGCACTTTCAATTCATATTACATTCATCTACAATCATAACTTTTCTCAGACCTTTAATAAGCAAATTTCATTCCAGTGAAAACTCTTTTTAAACATTCACAATATCCCTCCTTGATCTTATTTTTTACTAAATATTATAAAATACCTTTATAACTGCAGTCGAGTGACTTATTTCACAGCCTACATTTTTAATACACTCTGCTACTTTATTTATGGTTGATTACTAGTTTTGAGATTTGCAAATACAGTTTAAAATCCTTGAAGTGGTTTTGACTTATATTGCCAGGCATAAACAGCTTCATAGTGAACAAATTACCCTAGAAAGTAGGCAGTGATTTCAACCTGAAATAAGAAAATATTTTTAAAAATTGCAGGATAGAAATTGCAGATACATATAGTTGAAGCAAAAGTAACTTTTTCTTTCATTATTGTACAGGATATATGAGCACATATGGTGTGAATCTTTAGTGTCAGAGATCCTTGGATGTCAGAAGTCTAGGACATATGAGATTTCTGGAATATTTCAACATCAAAAAGACTGAAAACAAGCAAAAAGTATAGAAGTTGCCTTGGTCAACAAGATGACATATCAGATTCAAGCTAAGTACATGTATGGAATGCTTTACAACCACCATCAATAATAAACATATTTATTTGCAGAATCAAATACAGGGAATCTGTTCAGACTAGAAGATGCATTCTTAAACAATTGAGACATTGTTGGAATTGTTTACCTTCATAGGAAATTTGATTCAGAAAGCAATGTGATCATGAACAGAAGGCCAAATCCAATCCAATCAAATGTGATGTACTCAAACAGTATATTGTGAGTAAGAATCTTTAGCAATAGAGCAATTTTAATCTAGCAATAGGATGCTCTGACAAGACATCACATCCAAAGAGCTTCTAAGTGTATGTGATGACTGTTCTGTACACATGCCCTGAATTACTCTATGATCTGGCTGGAACACAGACACCTCCGTAGTACACAATTTGAATCCCACACAATGTTGATAAGATTAGTTGATAGGAGCATTCAGGTTTGAAACTAAAGTTTAGTTGTCTGTTAGTCCATTTCAGTCATTGGGAGTTCAGTCAGTTCAGTTGGCTGTACAGTGTAGAGTTTCTTTGTGAGTTCAGTTCTTTTTGAAGGTCATCAGAGGTGGTTGAAACCAGAGAGTAAGACAGAGCCATAAGAATAGGAGAAGTTCCCAAAGTTAGTTTGATGTCAAGAAGAGCAATTCAATGAAGAGCTGGGAGAAGCCAGATTGAATCAGTCATCTTGAAGAGGAATTCATGCCAGAAAAGCTGAATTGAACCAACCGGTCAGAGTTAAAGAACTAAAAAGGATGAGCTTATTCACCAGTATGTCTCTAACAACAGTTACATGTGGCAAATAAATGCTACTTTTACAGTTGGGATAGTTCTAAAAGGCTTCTAAAATTTTGTTTCTGGGGAATTTTCTTTTTTATTATTTAATCTAAAAAATCCAGACTAAGATGAAATTTATAGGCATATAACTAAATTTCCCAGCTATAAGTAGGCATGTAAACATTCTAGCTTCGCTTTGAATTTATTTTGTAAATGTCATTACCACAAAATTAGATAAAGTATCAAGTGACACATAAACTGGATCCTTCAGGGTTACTGGAATTTCTATTATCCTTTTTGCTAGGCTGCTTTCTCAGCTACACTCTCTTTTGAAAGATAATTTTGATACCTACCCAAGTGGTTAACCTTGATCTTCTTCTGGATATTTTAGTGCTATCAAGCTCTAAACATCAACTGTATCACTTTTTTTCATTATAAATATTACCCACCAGAATATGTACCCTGAAGACTTCTGCTTAAATGATTATTTCAAAGGGTTATTCAGAGTAAGAGAGTTGAAAAGAATTAGATATCAACAGCAAGTTTGTGTGTATGTGTGTGGGTGTTTGTTTATTTGTGTGTGTGTGTGTGGGTGTGTGTGTGGTGTTTGGTGTGTGTATAATGTTTGTGAGTGTGTGTGTGGGTGGGTGAGTGTGTGTCTGTGTGTGGTGTGTGGTGTGTGTGTGTTTGTGTATGTGTATGTTGTATATGTGTGTGTGTTTCAATTATATGGATAAAAATATTGATACAGTTTGTGTTTGTTAGGATTTCTATCGTTGTGAAAAGACACCATGACCAAAGAAACTCTTATAAAGGACATTTAATTGGATTGGCATATAGGTTTAGAGGTTCAGTCTATTACCATTAAGGCAGAAGCATGTCATGGCACAGTAGGAGTTGAGAATTAGGCATCTTGTTCTGAAGGCAAACAGCTCCACTTGGTTTGGAGGATGATCTGACTACTCAAACCCATAGTGACACACTCTCTACAACAGTACCACACTTCCTAATAGTACCACTCCCTGGGTCAACCATATTCAAACCACCAAGAAGTTAGATATGGGTCATTTTGATACAGATCCTAAATATATGTAAATGTTACAAATGGAGATTCGTGCCAATGGCACACACAATAGAAAACATGTATCCCAATGATAATTGTGAGGTAAGGAGTAAGGCTTTTTGAGTATGCCGTCTTCTTTATTTTATTGTAGTTGAGGATGTCTTTTGTGTGTCCTTTGAAGGTAAATAGAGTTGATATGAGTTGATGACTGTATTAGTTAAAGATGGGGCTATAGTGTTGAGAACCCCTTAACTCCATCTTCTGGATCATGTATACTCTTCCATGAGCACTAAAAGAGGATGGTTTTATACGGCTAGCCAGTGGGAGTTTGACAATACCCCAATGAGTATATGGGTAACATAAATTACTTAGTGACTTATTTATGCAAGTACAGGAAGGTGAGATCTGGGACAAATAAGAAGTGAGTGTGATTGGGTACCAATTTATGAAATTCTCAAATAATAAAGATATCATGGAGGAGGAAAGGGTGGAGGGTTGGAATAACTGGCAATTTAATGTTGAGCTCTGGCTGTCACTTCTTTTCTGTATCTTGGGAAGCCACAAGTGTTCCTATTTGTCACTCTTCACTGTAAAGTTAAGCATCTCAAATGAAGCCTTGGAATCTTCTTAGTTGAAAGGTATAAACAGGGTCAGAATGTAGTTTGCTGCTATGTTAAATTAGTTGTTTTCTTCATTACCCCAACTCCCTCTATTTTCCTCCTCTTTCACTGAAATTTGTTTTCCCAAAAAGTCCTCTACTTACTCTTAAATGTTTTGCATGATATCTACTGAGTTTAGAGTTCTTGCAGAAAAGAGCAGGAGTGGTGTAATGGTTTATATATGCTTGTCCCAGGGAGTAAGTGACACTATAAGGAGGTATGGCTTTGTTAGAGTAGGTGTGGCCTTGTTCAAGGAAGTGTGTTACTGTGGGTCTGGGATTTTAGACCCTCCTCCTAGACATGTAGGAGCCAGTCTTCTCTTGTCCAAGGCCCCATACATAGCTAGCATCTTTCTGAGTCACTTATTAAATAGGCCTAACTAACATACCCAAGTGAGGAAGGTGCTGTTTCTGGAATCCAAATAGACCCACTAAATGTTGTGCTTCTTTCTTGGTGGTGAGAAGGGCCATGTAAATAACTTATCTTTCACTGTAGAAGGAATATCTCTGCATGCCCCACATCACTGGACTCCTACAAATCTTACTGAGATCAAAGGTCCTTGAATTTTGATTGCATTTATTTCTTATCCTCTGATATGCATATGTTTTACCAATGAGTCCAAAATGGTTGCTACCTACTGCTCACTTGGTTCAACCAACATAATGCTACTAATACAGTGCAACCATGCAATATTTTACGGAAGAATCAGAAGATCAAGATCTCTTCTAACTAAAGTATAACACAGGGCATGAGACTTAATATATCATTGAGGCAAACTGACAAGGTATAATGCTAGCCTTGCTAAGTCTAAGCAAATTGCTTCTGGTGGTCTGGTGGCAGTATCCAGGCAAGCATGGTGCTAAATAAGCAACTGAGAGTTCTACATCTTGTTCCTAAGGATATCAGGAGAAGACTAGCTTCCACAAAGTTAGGAGGAAGGTCCCAAAGCCCACCCTCACAGTGACATATTTCCCATAACAAGGCCACACCTCCTCATAATGGCAGTCCGTGGGGCAAGGATTTGCAAACCAACACAAATAGTAATTCACTGGGATTGTATTTGGAAATGTTATTGTCTAGATCCCTCTCTCTCTATGAGCCTCTGAGAGTATTCATGTTGCTGTCTTGATTGAGTTCCTATGTTGCAACATACTTCAGTTTTTCAGTAGCATTAATGAGAGACAGCCTTAGAAATTTTGAAAACTGTTTCAGATGCTATGTCGTTTGGAATCTGCCATAATTACTGGTCAATGTCAAAAGACAAGAGAAATTAAATTTACATTTTGATAAATAAAGATATTTTTTACAAATCCAGGGTAGAAAGTTGACATTCATACTAATTATTTTTAAGTATAACACTTGTATTGGGAAGATTAAAATGATTGATGAGCAAGGTCAATTTCATATAGTCATACAGATAATTCTGCAAACTACATTCTTTTTCCTAAATTTTTCCTCTTGAATATAAGCACATAAAACAAATGAACAAAAAATTGCTCTTTCCCAAAATGACTTCTTTTTGGAGTAATTTTAATTCAATAGCATGGATGTTCTGGCAAAGGATGACTTTCAAAGTCCTTCTAGGTCTGTGATCTATCTGGCATGGCACACCTTAAGTCCTTCTCCTTTGAATACAGACAAGACCTTAGTAAATACATTTACTCCCAAATAGTAAAGGTAAGTATGGTTTGTAGAAGGAAGTGGCCCTCTTTGAAATTGACAACTACTGGACAGGCAGAGAAAGTGGTGAATCAGAGAAAGATTTGACAAAATGAGTCAAAGATAGTATATGTCCAACTCTTCAGAGAAGAGGAAGGCCTGTAAAGAGCAGTGCACAGAAAGTTGGTCAGTGATGGTTAAATCAGTAGGGAGTCTGTGCAGTGAGTGTAGTACAGTGGAGTTCAGAACCTTTGTGAGTTCATAGAATCCAATGAAGGTCAGCAGAGGTAGTTGAAGCCATATAATAGAATCAGTCAGAAAATTAGAACAAATTGCTAGAGTTAGATTGAGGCCAATGAGAGTAATTCAGTGAGAAGCTGAAAGAAGCCAGATCGAATCAGTCACCTTGAAGAGTTTGAACTAGAATAGCTGAGTTGTACCAACCAGTCGCAGGTTTAGAAAGAAGTAGAAAGGATAAACTTACTCAGCACTACACCAAAGATGATAATTACATCTGGCAAATAAGCTATTTTGTAATTCTCTATTTGATCTATTCAATTTTATTAAAATCATTGAATGATTAAACTTAAACCCACATGTTTACATTATGATTTCACAAAAATATTCAACTTAATATTTGCAAACTTGTCAATATGAGTTTATGAGAGGACAATGCTAACTAAGAGTTGGCTAACACTAAAAGGTACAAAAGAGCATGGGGATTTGTCATATAAATGAAAAACATTATGATGTGAAAAAATTAACACTGGGAATTTGATGACCATATAAAATAAAAAGTATAACAGTCAAGCTGTTAAATTTTTCTAACAAATAACCATAGTCACAATGTAGAATTCTATGATATACTTCAAAAACATTATATGTACTTGCTTTATCTGTTACAACATTGATGGTTACATTAGTAAAATGGATATTCAAATGTATCTCATTCATTTTTAATACAGTTATGGAAAGCATCAACATTGTTAATAATTTGATTTAAAATTTGTTTTCAGTATTTAGTTCTTTAAAATTCCTGTTTATCAAGGTATTGTTTTTGAAATATTAATTTCACTATTCAAGGACTCATGGTGCCCTGTTTGTTTTGTGTAATGGAATTCATTTGCAAATGACATAAGTTAAAACATGGCTTTAAAGACATTTCTGATTTTCTTTATCTCCAGACATATACAAATGAAACATATGTAATATATACATATATACATATATAGATACACACATATACATATATATATATGCCTGTGATTAACCGTTCATGAGAGTTGTAAGCATGCACAAGATTATGAGCTCAAATCTCAAACCACTCCAAAAGAAAAAGTATCCATATAAATACGATGAGTGTGGGTTTCCATTAAAATTCAAAATAGAAAACACGCTGCTTTGTATACTAGACAGCTATTCCAGTTTCAGGAATACTGCTATAGGATTCAAGAATAGGCATCATGTGGAAAGGAAATTATTCCATGAAAACAATACTATCCTCATATCCATTATGTTTCTTATGTCCAATAAAGCATTTGCAGATAGTACTATGGGCCTAGAATATAGGCAATTAGTTGCATAGCTGTGGAACTTTGAATTCAGTAAACACTGGGTTTTTATATTAAGATATTGAACTAGTTTCTTATCTCTGCCTAGAAAGAACATTTACTTTAGTTAATGAACACACGTGCTCTCTGCTCTTGATAGATACAATTTTATGATCTTACCAGACTGACTAATATACAGAAATATAGAAAAAGACAGTCCAGAAAGAGCTATTGATATCTCTCCCTATTCATTCTGGAGAAATGTATGAGGCTCATGGCAAATTTCTCACAAATAAAATAATATTACTTTCACTGTTCACTCTTTTTTTTTTTTTGGTTCTTTTTTTGGAGCCAGGGACCAAACCCAGGACCTTGTGCTTGCTAGGCAAGCACTCTACCACTGAGCTAAATCCCCAACCCCTTCACTGTTCACTCTTAACTACGATATGTGTGCCCAGGTATTTATGTTCATGAATCACAAAAAATGAATATTTCATGAAAAACCAATATAAGTATAGCATAAATTTGAATGAAACACTAGCAATAAAATGTTTTTAAATGATACAGGCATATCAGAAAAATTACAGTGTCAATATTTTTTTTTTAAAATACATGATTGTACTAGTGCCCTGGTATTTTTTTTAATATCTCTCCTTTTAGTATAATGCCTTTACAAAGTTTGGAGTTTATACTGTGACTCTGAGTTGATGAGTTAAGTCACTCTTTGGCTTGAAACATATGCAAGTATTAGACCGAAAATTTTGAAGAAATTAGAATGATTTTCAGAAAGTTATCAAAGTGTACTTGCTAGACCATAGTAAAAAATGAGCCTTTTGTCTTATTTGCAGTAGTAAAATAGTCCTTGCTTTTACATTTTGATCTTTAATTTACTTTCTGTTAGATATTTATGTAAAGTTAATCTATAGTTTAGAAGAATGTTCTCCAGGTTTGGCATATATATATATATATATATATATATATATATATATATATATAATCTTACCAGGCTGATTGTTATACAGAAATACACAAAAAGACAGTCCAGAAAGAGCTATTGATATCTATTCGGGAGAAACGTCTTTTACAGCTTGTCTCTTCCTTATTACTTTCTTGTCAATATACAGACTTAATTCTGCACTATCTTTATAGTCCATTGGTCTGTGGGTCTGTGACTTTCTGTGAAAGTCTTGCTGCTTTTCTTACCATGACTTTACAGTAAAATTTAGATAGGGCAAATTTTCTGTCTCTACTATTTTTCAATATTGCTTTGTTCACATAGATCACCTGAGGTTCTTGTTGATGTATTTATGGATATTTTTAGTTAGTTTATATTTATCTATGAAAATAAGTATTTGAAGAAAAAAAGAAATACACACATATATAATGGTAAATCTCAAATATATACAATAAAATTTAGTTGTTGAAAATATTTGAAGGGACTTGAGACCCCATATGAACAACAATGCCAACCAACCAGAGCTTCCAGGGACTAAGCCACTACCCAAAGAATATACATGGACCAACCCTGGACTCCAACTGCATAGGTAGAAATGAATAGCCTAGTAAGAGCACCAGTGGAACGGGACGTCCTTGGTCCTGCTAAGACTGAACCCCCAGTGAATGTGATTGTTGGGGGGAGGGCGGCAATGGGGGGAGGATGGGGAGGGGAACAGCCATATAGAAGAGGAGGGGGAGGGGTTAGGGGGATGTTGGCCTGGAAACCGGGAATGGGAATAACCATCGAAATGTAAATAAGAATTACCCAAGTTAATAAAGATGGAAAAAAACGAAAGAAAATATTTGAAAATGTATATATATATATATATACTCACAAAATAAAATGTAATGATAGTAAAAATATTCAAATGTTTCTACCTAAAAGTCACTCTTGTTTGTATTACTCAACAAATTATAGTGGCCATAACATATGATGGTAAAGCAAAAGTATTTTTGAGACATTAAATGAATCTGTTAATTATTACATCATGACAGCTCCAAATTTTGATACAATTGAACAAACAATGACAGTTGCCCTTCTCATAAGCTCAAGCTTTATCATTATTTATACGGGTAATTTTGTTTTCAATGATTCCATCTTTTGCTGGGCTCTTTTTTGAAATAATTACAAATATTTCCCTGTAAATTTTAAAACTTTCAGTCGATACTTTCCCATATATATTAGAAAATTAGGCAAATTTACTCTTTCCTGTCTCTTTCTATCTAACGTCACCATACATTCTAGTAATCATAAGTCATAAAGTTCTATAATCTGTGATTTTCTGTACTGAGCACTATCCTGTGAGCACATCACCCACTGGCTAACATGTCTTCACTCCTTACTCTGGCGGAAGGTTTATATAATAATCTTAGTACTTCACAGGTGTAAGACAAGGTTAAGGAGGCTGGGTGCTATGTACAATGCCTCACAGCCACTATAGAGTGCAGCTAAGTAATTACTCTAGTCAGTCCATTTCTATAATATGGTTCAGAAAGCATACATTCCTGTATGGATGTATTTAACAACAATAAGGTTGCAATCAGTGTCGATTATAACTGATGTGGTAAAGTTTGGACAGATGAATCCATAGATAAGGCACTGATACTATCTGTTCTCAAAGGCCAATTGGAGAAGAGTAGGACTCTATCTTTTCATCAAACTAATACCATCTAGATCAAACAGTGGATCTGGATGAGCCATGCTGATCTATAGCGATGAAAATTTAATTCCAGTACTTCACACCATTTCCCCAGGTGCTGTGTTATCATTCTTGTCACTGAGTTTCTCTAATAAAAATCACATTTGAACAGTAAGTGTAGAAAATGTAGCCTTCTATAAATGAATACATACTACCCTGGGGAAGGATAAAAGTAGTATCCATCAGCTCCTTGCTTCCTCAGTTATGCTGATTTATATTTTAATTGCTTGATACCATAAAGCAAAACTGTGAACTCACACAACTGAGTCAGCAAGAGAAGCATTTAATGTGTCTGTCTCCTGATAATTAAAGAAACATCTAAAATGTTAGTACTTTTTTCAGCTTTCAAACACTTGAGAAGGAATTACCAGATCCCCATCCAGATGTGCTAATGGTCTATGTTTAGAATATCAACCTTAATGAAAAGTATCAGCCTTAATGAAAAAAAAAAGCTTTTGATTTTAAAATCACCCAAGAGTTGGAGTAACAGGCAGAAAAATAATCATCTTTATGTTCTCAAATTAAAGTCTGTTCAAAGTAAGTTCAAAAGAAGATCCGTTTCTTAATTATTTGCCAAAGAGTAGGGTCGGTTCAGAAAATTTGCAGAAGATAGGGTAAAAAGATTCTGAGAGCAAGAGTATTAGGAATACTGTTGTGACACCATCTCTGCTAGAGGTGTCTGTGTGAAAAAGTCTAGAGGTATGGCAATATCAATGGCCATGTTAATGTGGAAAGAGAAAAAATTCAGGGTCTCAAATTTAGACAAAGAACTACAAGCAACTGAGACGTGAATTATCCTCTCAGGAATGAGGCCCTTTATTGATTGTCAAAAGCAGTGTGATAAGCCCTGAAACCTTATATATGCTAAGCTAAGCTAATAACAAAAACAGACTCAGTAGGTTACATTTATATATTTGCTCTCTCACAGTTCTCTCTCTCTCCCTCTCTCTCTCTCCCTCCCTCTTTCTCTCTCCCTCTCTCTGTATAAAAACATAATATCCAAAGCAAAAGCCTATCAACTTGAGAATGGGTCAGCAACAATGGAAACATGGGAGGGAGTATCTGGGATGGACTTGAGGGAGAGAAGGGTGGAGAAAAAGTGATGGAATTCTATTTTAATAAAAAAGAAACATCATTTAAAAAAATTGAGAACCCCTATTTTAAATCTTATCAGCCCCATAGAGATAAGGGAGTTGATATGAACTACCATTCTTTCTCCAGCTCTAGATTGGCCTATCTTTTCCTGTATGTGTGTATGTGTGGGGGGTAGGGGAAGAAAATGGGAATCTACGCTGGTTAATTTACATTGTCTACTTTACTAAATTTCATAATGTTTTAGAAAATCTGATTGGGTCTTTAAAGGAGGACCCAGACAGGTTTAGTTGATAAGGGAAGACACCTACATTGAAAGTAGGCAGCACCATGCCTTGGACTGGGATCCTGAATGGAAGAACAGAAAGCCAACTCAAGGGTACTGAGTGTGGGTATATGAGATCAGTGCCTTAATATGCCTGATACCATACCTCAGTCACCACAGTGGAGTATAGTCTCAAATTATGATGAACCTTAGGAAACTTGTCATTCTTCAGGTTGATTTTGCCATTTCTTTTATTAAACCATGAAAAATGTAATTGATAGAGAATCCAACTTATAATAGCTTATATAATATAAAATTACAATTAAATAGTTTATAAAAGTGTATAATAATAACAATAATAATGATGATAATAATAAAAATAGTGTCCAAAAAATGAGTGAAAAACTACTACTCTAACCAAAAGTGCAATGCATCAAGTGGGGCAGACACCCCATCACTAAGGTACATATGTTAAGGCAAATACATGTGTAGCCATCAAATAGCTAGAACAGGTGTTAGAGCACTGTTTGAATGAGCATTATCAAAGGCATGTCAATTACTGTTATTCTTTTAGAAGGCCACATAATTTTAACACTTCTTTCAATCACAACAAATTCAAGTATATCATTGTCATTTATTCATGACTTTTATCAGGCGAAACTACAGTTTAGAAATAGTCATCCAGTGGTGTCTTTTATACCAAAAAATCATCTCAGCTAAGTCATGGAATCCTGTGTACACACATGGTGTTAGTCTCCATGCTGAAGGCCACAAAACAGACTAAAAGTTACACAATGATTTCAGTTCTGTTTATTTTAAGATGACAAAATGCAGATTTCCATATGGTTGAGAGACTAGAAAGGTATGATCTTACAGAAAAGATATAATTTAAAAGTAATATTGGTTTATTTATATAGAGATGCTGGCACAGTATGTTTCTGACTGATAATAGTCTACATAATATATAAATGCAAATGATTGAATAAGAGGTTTATCGATCCATTTCTAATTTAATATTATTTACTATTGAGGGTAGTGTGCTTGAAGTTGCACAATATCTGAAACCCTGTTTCGGGAAGTATGCACATGGGCATCAGAGGAAAATACCATTTCCTTTAATTATTGGTCACCTTCCTTCTGAGAGACAAGTACTTATTCAGCTAAACTTTTACCAATTTAAGAGGGAGGCTATCCAGAGAGATCTAAAATCTACCTATTTCAAGGTCCCTATTAATCGGATTTTAGAAGTATCCTGTGGGGCCTAATTTCGGGGATAGTGATCTAACCTCAGGCTCTCATGTTTGCCCAGGAAGCATTCTGTATTCTGAGCCTGTCTTCCCACCCACTGCAGTCCTCAGGAAGTTTGACAACACTAACAGAGATCTCTTTTTCTTATCAAAGTTTCTCAGTACAGAAAATTGTCTGTAATGTAGCAGTTCTTCAGGTAATACATGTAGAATTAATGATATAGTATGGTGAATTTTATCATTAGCAATAGCCTGATAATTTCAAAGAACCCTGAGGGACTCTGCTTTACCTAAGCAGTCATAGGTCAGTATGATTTAGGGACACAGGGCAAGTATTTTTCTAGAGCTGTAAGTATGTAGCTTGGCTATTTCTTTCTGTATCAATGAATGGACTTTGTTCTGTAGTGAATAAAGAAAGAAAAAAGATACAGGACAAAGAAATTCCACAGCTCTATAATTTCTCAGGCATGGGCAATTTCAAGATCCTCAACACACTAGGATATTGTTTGAGTTTGGTGCAATTGATTAAAGGACAGAATTGGAATAGTGATTTTATATTTAAAGATAGTAAATCTTGTAGAAAAGAAAAATCAAAAGAATCAATTAAGATGACATAGCAAGCTCATTCATTCATATATCAACTCATTCTTGAATAAAGATACAATAATCACTGGCTGTACTTGAGAATATATAGCTTTAGAGAGACAATATGAATAAGAGAGCACTTAGTCTCTGTTTCTGTGGGAACAGTTGCCTGAAAAGGCAGAGTGATGGTGAAATAGTGATATTGAATCTCGTGGGAAATTAATAAAATTACAGCAAAATGACCTAAGCTACTATGAAGATGAAAGTGAGCTAGGCACGGGGGTAGAACTCTAGAGAGAAATCAGCTAAACAGGAAGGAAGAAAGGTCTACCGAACACCAACAGCAGCATGGGTGTGAAATTTAGGAAGGATGATGACTTAATCATGACAAAATCTGTACAGTATGAGAAAAGGAAACAGTAAGGGGGGGGATCAGAGAAACTGGCTGATAATGATTTGTCTATTTCAATAAAATGAAATAAATAATGTTGAAAGACTATCAAATTGGGAGGAAATGAATAATTATAAAGGCAATTGTTAAATCTTATATTAGACACAATGTTTTTGAAGCACGTTCTTGCTAGGAAGTTGAGATTGGCAAGGTTCTTCATGGTGAGATAAAATAATGATAGCAAACTTACTGTGAAAAAGCCAAGATAAAACTATAGTAAAATATTAGTAAAACTGTAACTATCCTGAAAATGATATTAATTTTAAAATGGCAAATGTTTAAGTATAAAAAGTTCCAAACTACCCTGAAAAGTGGACTACTTTGGACACAACCTTAAGTTCAAATGTGCTGAAACACTTAATGTGAAAAATCTTAGAAATTGTCATTACCAACTGTTCTTCAAAATAAAGAAAAAAAAGAGGAATGGAATGAGAGGAACTAAGGAGTGGTGGTAATTAATTCCCTCAAGTAATTGTAGAGACTGTCCAAGAACCAGACATTCAATAACTGTTCATGTTACAAAGCTAAAGTCAAGGGTTGTAAATTCAGAACTTCTTTGCATCATTTCATACAGAATGGCAGAGTTTCGTTTTCCTCTCTTCTCTTAAATCTTCCAAGTGGGCCAGTTTAGTTAGGCATGTCTAAGTTATAGATGTAATATGTTTCCTTAAAGCCTGTTTTTAAGAATTCAGTGGCAGCATCATCTAAATTGGTGTTTAAGCTTAGTGGATGCACGAGATTAAGCAGCCCGAAGTCATACAATGAGAGATGGCAACAGTATCCTGGCCCATGTTATCCAAAATGAATATCAGAAAAGCAACTAAATAAAACCCTTCAGGTCAAATACTCCAACTATGAAAAAAGCAATGTGTCCTTGACTGCGATGGTGATGAACTGGGAAGGCAAAGATTCCCCGAGTTTATATTTGGTTATTGGCTTCTGTTTTGTTAATGCCATCCAAGGGCACAAAACATAGGATGACCTAGATGTAGGGCAGTTTGTACATTATCTATTGTAAGATATCTATGAGGAATTTTGAAATTAATTAATTCAGACAAAACAGTTTTCCACGGGAAAATAAAGTTTTTAAAAGGGATAATAAAAATATTTTACACATTAATTAAAATGTTAAAATTAAATTTAATTAAAATGTAGTCACATCACTTTCCCCTTCCCTTTCCTTCCTACAGCTTCCCTCAGGTCTCCTCTCTTCAACCATTTCCGTTAGCCCTCTCCTCACTCGCAAATTGACATTTTTAAATATTATTACTGTCATGTGATGAGTTACATATGTGTATGCATATAAGTGAACAAATCAATAAATGCAACCTGCTGAGTTCATTGTTGTTTTTTGAGTAAGTGTTTTCATAGTTCACCATTTTATATTGGAAAAACACTAAGAGGGCACATCATTATAATAAGCAAAATATCCCTTTCAACAATAATCAGTCGCCTATACCCCTTGTCTAGAGGTGAGAACCTTCAAATGTTCCTGTCTTCTGTGTTCATAGGTCCACTGATCTTGCCTTTGTTCTTGTGTCATTTATGAAACTATTTATAGACTATTTTTTCACCTAATTTCCTGATATTTCCTCTTATTATGACTCTCACAGTCTTTCCACAGCTTCTTCCATGATATTTCATGATGCATAAATGCATATGTAGGTGCAGACATAAATTTCGATGTATATCTTCGAGCTGAGCATCCCACCATCTGTTCATCTCTGGCTTGTGGTTTTCTGTGATGGTATCCATGGTTTGTAAAAAAAAATATCTAGTAAAGGGTTTGTGGGGTGAGAGAGGAAGGAGTCCAGTAGAGAAAAAGAAAGAGAGATGAGGAATAGACAAAGTTCTGTGATAAAATCTCAAGAAGTCGTGTTATTTTATATTTACCTAAAAATAAATACAGCACATGTGGACATATACATCTATTTATTGTATACATAATAAAGTAAGATTTGCTGCTAGGGCTGACAAACTCCCACAAAGAAAATATAAACTAAACAGACTACCAGCAAGCTCAGCATGAAGCATGAGAAAACAACTTTTGAATGATTGATCGGGGTAGTCCAAGTGATGGTTACTTCTCAGAAATTGAAGATAAGCCACTATTGCTGAAGACACTATATACTTTGGGTGCAGAACTTAGATGATTCCAACGTAATCTGATCTGAAAGCCTCCTTACTGCACTCTAGCTTTCAGAAAACAATTTTCAAGCTGCCAAGCTAGTGACACAGTTACTTGTACAGTCTAGTTGCAATACCTATTTATCATATCAACAATGAATATTTCAAGATATTTATAAAGTCCCCCAAAGTGGCAATCACCAAACTTCTAATTAGACTTAAGGCCTACTCAACAGGAGAAAATCTTCCCAAGCATGGAAAAACAATCCAAATTTTCAGGGAGAGTATTCATGCACTTCTCTTTTAGAGAAGAATCTCTAAGAGAACCTTGCTAGTCTAGCATAATTCTTTAATACACTCTAAAATGTATCCTTAACCCATGAATATAAATATTGTTTGTAGGGGGCAAGATGGCCCAATGAGAACAGACAATTATTGTCAAATCTGATGACCTTAAACTCATTCCTGGAATCTGTGGGGTACAAGAAAGTGCTGACTTGTACAAATTGTTCTCTCACACATCTCATGGAATTTAAATGTATGCATACATATGCACACACACACACACATTACTTCCCATACACTCAAAATATGAGTTTAAATATTAATAATAATGGTTTTAAAGAAAATAAACATTAAGCAATAAGTCAAAATGATAATGGGGAAAAGTGCAACTGCTCTGGAGGTTCCTCAGAAAATTGGACATTGTACTACCTGAGGATCCAGCTGTATATCTCCTGGGCATATGATGCCCCAACATATAACCAAGACACATGCTCTATTATGTTCATAGCAGCCTTATTTATAATAGCCAGAATCTGAAAAGAACCCAGATGCCCTTCAACAGAGGAACAGATACAGAAAATGTGGTACATTTATTCAATGGAATATTACTCAGCTATCAAAAACAATAATTTCATGAAATTCATAGGCCAATGGATGGAACTAGAAAAATTTCCCCTAAGTGAGGTAACCCAATCATAAAAATCAAAACCACACATGCTTTGAACTCACTGATATGTAGATGTTAGCCCAAAAGCTTGAAATACCCAAGATACAATCCATAGACTGCATGAAGTTCAAGAAGAAGGACAACCAAACTGCAGATGCTTCAGTTCTTCTTAAATGTGGGAACAAAAATATTCATAAGAGAGGATATGGAAACATAGTTTGGAGCAGAGACTGAAGGAATGGCCATTCAGAGCCTGCCCCTCCTGGGGATACAGTCTATATATATCATATATATGTATATATATATATATGTGTATGTATGTATATTATATATATGTATATATATATATATATATTATCTATGTATGAAGCGAAAAAGTACCTGATGACAGGAGCTTGATATAGATGTCTCTTGAGGGGCTCTGCCAGAGCATGACAAATAGAGACAAATGCTAGCAGCAAACCCTTGAACTGAGAATGAGGTCCCGGAGAAAGGATTGAAGGAGTTGAAGGGGCTTGCAATTCAAAAAGAGGAACAACAATACTAAACAACCAGAGCTCCCAGAAACTAAAACACTTCCCAAAGAGTACACATGGACAGACCCATGGCTCCAGCCACATATGTAGCAGAGGATGGCCTTGCTGGGCACCAATGGGAGGAGATGCCTGTGGTCCTGCCAAGGTTGGACCCCCCCCAGTGCAGGGGAATGTCCAGGGGGGCAGGAATGTAGGGTGATTGGGAGGGGGAACACCTTTATAGAAGAAGGAGAGGGTATGGGATAGGGGCCTTATATCCAGAAAACCGGGAAAGGGAATAACATTTGAAATGTAAATATAAAAATATCCATTAAAAAAGGAAAACAGTTATTAAAATTTCTTTGGGAAAAGAAGAATATCAGCAGGCATGGTGGCAAACATCTATAATCCCTCCCTCTCAAAATTAAAGCAGGAGACAGTAATGAAGCAAAATAGCTCCTTTACTTCCTACCAAAAACCAAGGAAGAACATTTTCTTATTCTAATGGTCCCATTAAAGGATTTAATTCTTTGAGATATTCACAGTGGCAGAACTAAGCCCTTTCTCCTAATTTCTGAATCCTATTTCTTAGGGATAGTGGATATATTAAATATTCTGAAACATTTTAGACATAATTAAATTATTAAATTTTCTTAAAATGGATAATCATTCTGAGAAATGTAAGTAAGAATGAGGGATCATT
Source organism: Rattus rattus (assembly GCF_011064425.1). NCBI lineage: Eukaryota > Metazoa > Chordata > Mammalia > Rodentia > Muridae > Rattus > Rattus rattus. Next base: position 158,540,923 of record NC_046156.1, read on the forward strand.
GTATAGTCTAGTTGAACATGAGAAAGAAACATATGTTCTAGTGAACGGACCAGGGTAGAGGAAGTGAAGAGTCCAGAAGCTTAAAGACAATGTTCGCCATTGCTTTTCATGATCAGGAGAAAGTGACTGTGAAGCAACAAGACACAGATGGTCTCAAAAAGCTGTGTCCTTCACCTGAGATTACTGGAAATAAATGTCACTTATGAGTTAGAAAGATGATCACGTGTCTGAGTTCTCATCTAGAAACTTCAGGAAGGAAGGTGCCAAGGGTCACTTTTAATTCAGCTAAATGACTCTAAATGTGAGATGTGGAAAACAGATCACTTTGAAGTGCACGATCTCTGCTGATGTCATGTTAGCAATATAAATAAATATGTTAATTGTTAGGTTAATTTTTTATTTATGTGGACATGTATTTTTGCTTATAATTTCCTTGATAAAAGTCACATGGAAGACCTATAAAATTATTCAATAAATTGAAACAATTTTGCAAATATTTTGGGCATATTATATTTGCAAAGAAAAATCCATAGCAATCAAATAAAATCTGATTTGAACCCTTACAGTCAGTTCTGTGTTATAGAAGAAATTATACTGAAGAATGAATAATTGTGTTTGTTATAAAGATTTGAAGAACAACCCAAAATGTTGTCCTGATAATCAAGATGGCACAATTGTTTATAGTGTATACTTTATTGTGTCTAACAAACTCTCACTAAGATGAAATAGTATAGCCAATTCTATTTCCTAGCAATAATAAGTTTGTGTTTTATCCCCAGGGTTCTCGGGCCAATTCACTCAACTGGAGATTGAAATGAACTCTGGGTCCTAAGTTTTTCAGTCTATGCTACTGGAGTCATTTCCTGTGTCTAATATGGTAGGCCTTGTTTCTTTTCTTTTCTCATTTTCTGTACTTTATATTATTTATACTGTACTTGTTCAAAATATAAAAGGCTGGTTATTTATCTTAGGGACATAAATCATTGCTGGGGACAAACAAGGTGATATCTAGCATGCTTCCTTTATTTTAGATCATTTGTTTGAAATTATACTAAACTATTTCAACTGGGAGAAAGTAGATTAGTGGGAGCTGGTCTTCATCAAAATAGGCATAGGCAGAGAAAAGGGACCAAATGCTCATATCCAAGGCTCAGTGTCTTTGACTGCAGGCTATAAAGGCAACGTGATTTAGCATTCACTTCATTTTTAAAGCCTCTATAAATGTCAAAACATTTAAAAGAAATGTGTTATTCTACAGTTTATAGAAACAATGATTCTGATATCTCCGTTGTTTATAAATTCTATGTTCAGTGCTTTTTTTCCCCTCATCTCATACTTTCAATGATTTATCTATTCGGACAAGAAAAAGGAGCAATGCCATTTACCCCATGTTTTATGATTACCTTGCGTAAATCGTCTTTGGAAAACTAGAAGAAGTGAGGAGTGTATAGGACTAAAGTATTTTAGAGATGTATGAATTTATCCAGAAAAATAAAATATATTTTAAAGGATGTGTGTGTGTGTGTGTGTGTGTGTGTGTGTGTGAGAGAGAGAGAGAGAGAGAGAGAGAGAGAGAGATCAAATTACCATAAAATTAAGTGTAGTTCAGAGCACTGCTCTTCCAGAGGTCCTGAGTTCAAATCCCAGCAACCACATGGTAACTCATAAGCATCTATAATGAGATGTTATGCTCTCTTCCGGTGTTTCTAAAGACAGCTACACCATTTATTTAAAAATATTTTTAAAACAATGTGTATTTCTGGGATTGCAAATCAGGCATAGATATTTTACTTCTTATTTTGCCCATATTTTCCTCAACAAAATGGAATATTTATTGGGTTTTTACTTAGGATGTTTTAAAAATAGCTTAATGAATTATATTTTAAATTATATGCTTTGTGGGTGTTCTGATCTTCTTTTTAGCTAAAATCCACTTATCAGTAAGTACATACCATGTGTGTGTACTTTTGTGACTGGTTTATTTCACTCAGGAGGATATTTTCAAATTCATCCATTTGCCTGCAAATTTCATGAAGTCATTGTTTTGAATAGCTGAATAGTATTCCATAGTGTAAATATATTACATTTTCTGTGCCCATTCTTCTGTTGAGGGACATCTGGATTGTTTCTAGCTTCTGGGTATCACAAGCAAGACTGCTATGAACATGGTGGAACATGTACCCCTATGGCATGGTGGGGCATCTTTTGGGTATTTTTCCAAGAATGGTATTGCTGGATCTTCATGTAGATCTATTCTCAATATTCTCTGGAACACCCACATTGATTTCCAGAATGGTTGTGCCAGATTGCAATCCCACCAACAATGGAGGAATGTTCCTCTTTCTCCACATCCTTGCCTGCATCTGTTTTCACTTGAGTTTTCAATCTTAGCCATTCTGGTTGGTGTAAGGTGGAATCTCAGGGTCGCTACTCACGGACCATATGAAACCCAAGAAAAAATATGACACCAAGTAGTGGATGATCCAGTGCTACTCAGAAGTGGGAAGAAAATAATGTCTTGGAAGTAGAGGGAGAGAGGGATCAGGGAGGGACAGAGAACGGGGAGGTAAAAAGGGGAACCTGTTCAATTTTGGGAGGAGATGGGAGAGAGTACAGAGGGCCAGGAATTTGAAAGTAGGTGTGCAGCAGTTGAGTAGAGGAAACTGGGTTTAGCCACTAGAAAGTCCGAGCTGTCAGGGATCCTAGAGTTTCCTAGGACCCATCATGGAAGACATTAGTCTAAATACCCAACAAAAGAGAGAGAGACAACATTTAGAGACCATATCTAGTGGATAAGCACAGTCCTGGGTTGGGGAATGGGTCCACCCAACCAACTCAAAAATATTAATCTAGAATTCCTCCTGTCAAAAGGAAATGCAAGGAAAAAGAGTGGATCAGAGACTGAAGGAAAGGCCATCCAGAGACTGCCCCACCTAGGGACCTATTCCATCTGCAGATACCAAACCCAGACACTAATGCTGATGGAAGAAGTACTTACTGACAGGAGCCAGGTATAGCTGTCCCATAAGAGGGTCTGCCAGAGGCTGACCAATTATAGAAGTGTTTGTGTGTAGCCAAACATAGGACTGCCCATAGGGACCACCAATGGAGGAGTTGATAAGGACTGTAGGAGCTGAAGGGGTTTTTAACCCCATGGGAAGAACAACAGTATCAATTAACTAGACCCCCAAAAAAAAAAAACTCCCAGAGACTAAACCACCAACCAAAGAGTACACATGGATACTCTTCATCAGGGTAGGGGAATGCTAGGGTGATGAGGCAGTAGTGGATGGGGAAGCATTTTCATAGAGGCAGGGGGAAATGGGGAAGGGATAGGGGCTTATGGAGGGGAAATTGGGAATGGGAATAAGATTTGAAACATAAATCAAAAATAACCAATAAAAATAAAAAATAAGCTTTGTCTATCTTGGTTCTTAAAAATGTCTTTCACTCAGTGGTCACAAAAGTTAAATGAAGTTGTGTAATAAATCAATTTTTAATTCTTCCAACAAATGTTTAGTGTAACTTCAATCTAAAAATATTCTGGTAGTAAATCTCCTGGGCACAGACTCTTAATCTCCTAAGAAGCTCTACTTCTCTGGTTTGTTTTTATGTTACCTTTTAATTATTTTTAATTTTAGAATCAGATATAACTTTGTATTTCATCTTCTAAATCTATTTTTTGAGAGGGTATGAGATGTGAATTGTCATTTGCAGCACATTGTCATTTGCACATAATTTTGGATCTGTTTAAACCAAATGTTATTCTCAGGGAATTTTGATAATTATATTTGGGATTTGTGGCCCAATTTTACAGTCAAACCCAAAAAGAAAAATAATAATAACGTCCTGAGCAAAGCATCTCCATCCAAAAAATCCACATGGCCCCAAAATATAAAAATTATATGATATTAGTTATTACAAATGTATAGGATTTATAATTTTAAAAAAATAATAAAATGAAGTACACAAGATATAAATTAAATAATTAAATATACAAACAGACATAGTAATATTATAATGTAACAATTCACTGAAGATGTGTATAAATGAAATAAATGTACAAAGATAAATATTCAACATACAAGATGTTAATAGTAACTAAAGTAGATACTTTAATATACTTCTTTCAGAGGTGGGCAAATTATGCAAGAAATAACATAAGTAGTAATTTTAAACCCTAAATAGCATAATCTGATATAATGAAAGTAAACACAAACTTATTAAAAATTCATGGTGAAATGTATTTTGTTGATCAAATTATCAATATCATTAAATTAATTCAATGAATAATTAATGAAATTAATTCAATAATTCATAAACAATTCCTAATTGGTTAGTTTCATCTTTAATTGTAAATTATATATAATAAATCATACAGAAGAAACTTCTCAAATTTAATAAATGGGTATGAATTAATCAACTTTCCTAGATAAGTAGCACTTGAGCATCCATAACTAAATTTTTGTGAATTCAATACACAAATACGAATTGGATATCTTAAATTTTTATTTTTGGATTGCTCTGTGGGCTTTTTATTCTGTTAAGTAGCCCAGGCTAGCCATATTTATGATCTTTCCAGTCAGGTTGTCAAATGCTGAAATTTCAGTTGTTGAACAAAACCACAGCTATCTGAACTTTACACATGAAAACCACCTTAGTCATCAGGGAAATGCAAATCAAAACAACCCCTAGTACCACCTCACAGCAGTCAGAATGGCTAAGATCAAACACTCAGGTAACAGTAGATGCTGGTAAGGATGAGGAGAAATAGGAACACGCATCCATTGTTGATGGGAATTAAAGCGCTGGTATAAACACTTTGAAAATCTGTCTAGTGCTTCCTCAGAAAATTGGACATAGTACTACATGAAGACCCAACTATACAACTCAAAAGATACTCCAACATATAACAAGGACACATGCTCCACTATGTTCAGAGCAGCCTTATTTATAATAGCCAGAAGCTGGAAAGAACCCAAATGTCCTTCAACAAAGGAATGGATACAGAAAATGTGGTACATTTACACAATAAGGTATTACTCAGCTATTAAAAACAATGCCTCCGTGAAATTCTTAAGCAAATATCATCGTGAGTGAGGTAACCCAGTCCCCAAACAACACACATAGTATGCACTCACTGGTAAATAGATATTAGCTCAAAAGCTTGGAATACCTAAGAAAAAAAATCACAGATCATATGAAGCCCAAGAAGGAAGACCAAAAAGTGGATGCTTCCATTGTTTCTTAGAAGGGAGGGAGGAAATAAAGGAACAAAGAATAGAGCAGGGACTGAAGAAAAAGTTATTCAGAGACTGCCCCCCCACCCAGGATCTATCCCATATGTAGCCACCAAACCCAATCACTGTTACTTATTCCAAAAAGTGCTTGCTGACAGGATGTCTTCTGAGAGGCTCTACCAGAGCTCTACTGACATAGATGAGGATAGTTGCAGCTAACCTTTGGTCTGAACAAGGGAACACCAAAGGAGGAATTAGCGAAAAGATTGAAGGAGCTGAAGGGGTTTCCAACACAATAGGAAGAACAACAATATCAACCAACCAGACCCCACCAGAGTTCCCAGGGACTAAACCACCAACCAACCAATGAATACACATGGAGGGACCCATGACTCCAGCCACATATGTAGCAGAGGATGACATTGTCCAGCATCAAAAGAAGGAAAAGCCCTTGGTCTTGTGAAGGCTCATTTCACCAATGAAAGTTAATGCTAATGCCAGAGGGTTGAGGTTGGAGAGGGTGGGTAGTAGAAGTATCCTGATAGAAGAAGGAAGAAGGGAAAGGCGTATGGGAGAGGGGGAAATAGAGATTTGACATGTAAATACATATAATAAATATCCAAGAAAAACAAAATTAAAAACCAAAAGAAAGAAAACGACTTTTGTGAGGACTTTGTTTTCATGACAGTAGAGGATCGCAATATCACAGTCTTCCTTTTGCAATCTGGAGGCTCGAGCAAGTAGAGTCATCAAGTTATAATTAATTCTGGAGAATAAAAACGAGCAACTAGTCTAAATGTAGTGAATGGTATAAAAGATTGTTTTTCTGGATGCAAATCAGAAAGCGAATTGGTCAGTTCCTTTGTCTGCTGACTTTTTCTCTATTATTGCCCAGCAATCTCTTCTTTGAGTCATGCTAATGATCCCTGGTAAGTTAAAGTCAACTCTCTAGAATTTAATGATTAAAGTTGTGACACCACCTAGAAAAGCCCTAAATTGTTAAGTGTTAAATGTTAACGTTACATTTGGCTGAGTCACATTTACATGTAAAATTAAATATTATAATTAGCAATGGACTTATAATGGACATAAAAAATGGTTATAAATCGTAAAGGACATAGAAAATGACCTTTATATTTTGTAATAAAGATTGTAAATTATTCCAACAATGAATAGTTGATGATTTCACATAGTATTATTATGTATGTATAAATGCACAAATGCATAAGATTACAAGATTGCACATATAATTCATTTTTAATTAAATAGAGACAAAAGCATGCATCATTTAGTATCTTCCTACTGTAACTTTATCAAAGGCAATCTGACAAAAGAACTTTCTCAAGTTTAAGTATTGGATATCAACTTTGGCACAACCATAGTCTCACAAGTCAAACTAAAAAAAAACCTTTCGTTTATTATGGTTGTTCTTTCTGTTAATAGTTGGCAATATTTGGCACTCATTGGCTACTAATCACATTAGGTAGCCATATGTGGTCAAAAGTTTCATCAATTTCATTTAGATTACTCCTTTTATATTCATCTGTGGTTCTTTTCATTTATTCTACAAAATATCATTTCCCAAGAAGGCCAGACATTTATTTAAGCTCCTACTTTTAAAAAATTTCATAACCTTTCACCCAGATTTGCCTTTTCACTGGTGGCTTAAGAGGAAAGTAGTTACTTGAGGAAAACCATGCATATTCCAGAACCAAGAAGGTCAACCTCTATCATTATAGTATTTTGATTTATAATTTTCCTAAATTTAGACAATTTCAGTAAAAGAGAAGCAATAAAGGGAGATAATTTAAAGCGATTATATTTTTCAAGTGCCAGAGGCCAAATTAAAATCAAGTTTTCATACATTGAGTTAATTAACATTTGGAAATAAGCTTAATTTATGGGGAATTTAAAGAGCTCTTAATAGGTTAGACACATGTAATTGCCTTTAGTTCCTGTAATCATCTTGGAACATAATTTACATGGATTAGGATGAAGATAAATGATTTTGAAAGTGAAAAGAACTATGATAAAAAATCCTTTTAAATGTTCAAACCAATGTTCAAGTCTTATGAAGAACACTTCAGTTTATCCCTTCATTTTAATAACCATGTAGCTATTTATCAAAAAGACAAAATACATGTCTCCTTATAATTTATGTCAACTTGATATTGAAAAGCAGTAACCTACTTCTAATTCATTTAACAAATTATAAAAAATACATTTGCTTTTACGAAGGTTTATCCTGATCATTTTCTGCTCAATAAATTCTGAGAGGGGAAAACATAGTTCTTGCCTTTAAAAAAGTGTATTTTTTCCTAAGTAAAGATGGCTCCAGCTGAATATATAGCAGAGGATCGCCTTGTCCGGCATCAACCAGAAGGTAAGCTGTAGGTCTTGCAAAGGCTGGGTACCCCATTGTAGGGGAATGCCAGGGTGGGAGGGGCGGAGTGGGTACGTGGGTGTTGGGGTAACTTCATAGAAGCAGGGGGAGCGGGGAATGGGATAAGGGATTTCTGGAGGGGAAACCAGGAAAGGGAATAACATTGGAAATGTAAATAAATAGAATGTCATAAAAATATTTGGTCAACAGTACATGAGAAGTACTGGAAAACAAACGAAGAGTGTTTAGAAAACTAGTGAGTGTTTGGAAACATTAACTCTTTTAAGGGTAAGTGGAAAAGCTTAGACTTCTTCAAGCCTTCACAAGTTTTCAATTTTGGTAACAGAGTGTCAAATATAATTCAGAAATTGCTCCTTGGTCATAAGTAGAATGAGTTCTCGAAGTACTCACAGGAAAGGACAAACTGTGTTAGCGGATTTTTCCTTGTAGGATTATTCCATTCGGAATAAGTAAAATCCTTACATGTTCCATTACATTTTAAATTCCTTTCTCTCTTCATTGATTTCATAATACTCAAGAAATTAAATGCAGTATGAAATAGTCATATAGAACCCTACTACCCTCCAGTATATTGGGTTCTAAAGGAGATTGCATCTATGACTACTTAAAATTTGTCCCAGATTCTCCAAGGTACTACTCAAAATTACAGTTCCTGGTATGAGATACTCCCATTGGAGCTGTTGTTAAGGAAGACTGTCAAAAGCTTTTCTTCTTGGATGGCCATTGGAAAAAAGTGGCAAGACTTAATTGTTGTGAATTGCACATACTATGTTTTTGAGATATAGAAAACTCAATCTGAAATCGAGCTGGAAACTGCCCTACTGGCACATTTTCCAAGAAGAAGATTCTGTTTGGGAACAAAAGACAACAGTATATCTTGCACTGAATTCTACCAAGGATAGCACCAATATACCATGCAAGATGTACCCTTATTTCCAATAGGGTCATGGCCAATACTAATCTCTCCCTGATTCCATTTGGCCAACTTCACGGTGGCAGTCATATCCAACACACCACTGCCAGTCTTCATGAACTTCTGGCTTCCTCAGTGGAGACACTCTAACATGCTTTCTTTCTCTCCCATTTTATAGCTACGATTTTTAGGGAACTGGGTTTATCCTTCTGAGTATCACTTAAAGAAATATTCAAGATATTTAACTATCAGGGAAGCACATATCAAACTTCTCTGGAAAATTGCCTTACACTTGTCAGAATGGATAACTTCAAACACACAAATGACAACTCACATTAGTGGAGATGTGGACAAGGGAAACACTACTCCACCACTTGTTTGTTTTTAAATGAGAGACAAAAAAAGGTGTGAATTCAGGTTGGAGAGAGGGTGGGTAAGATCTAAGGTAGTTTGGAGAAGGAAAACAATAATCAGAATATATTGTATGAAAGGAAATCCATGTTCAGTAGGTGAAAATCTAGAACATAAAAATATGCTATGGGAGTAATAAACTATGTGGACAAAACAACTACTATTCTTTAACTAGCTTCTGAATGAAAGGTTTCCCTTTAATCAAAATGTTAAGAATAAGCAATGCATGCTGACTTAACCCTAAAAGAGAAATTAACATCTGTTGCTGTCGTGCTCGGAGAACATTGTAGATGATCAGTTGGAATGAACAGAAGGGACAAAATAGAGATGAGGATATAAAAATTCTCATCTTTCAGACATGTCAGTCAATGTGATCATGAACCCTTATTTGCACTCTTGGTGTACAAAAATTCAGTCTTGAATAGTGGAGGAACTCCCCTAACTGCTGAGCTGAAAACTGCCTACTGACTCTGGGATATTGGAAGCTTCTGTCGCCAGTTGTGTACTTGGCTCCAATGATAAATATAGTCTGACCATAGTCACAGAGAAAACCAAGTTCAAACATATATGTATATATATATATATATATATATATATATATATTCAATTCATATAATTGAATACATATTCAATTCATATAATTGAATATATATTCAATTCATATAATTGAATATATATTCAATTCATATAATTGAATATATATTCAATTCATATAATTGAATATATATTCAATTCATATAATTGAATATATATTCAATTCATATAATTGAATATATATATATATATATATATATTGAGAGAGAGAGAGAGAGAGAGAGAGAGAGAGAGAGAGAGAGAGAATTGTCAAGGAACAAATGTAATTAGAAAAAAAATCCCCCCAAACAAAAACAAAGTCCTGTTAAAGTCATTCTGTGTTATCACATGAGATGTCAACTCAAAACACTTTAATCCAGGGTGTACTTAAACCCATTCTATTGTCTACAATTACATTGATTTCAGTTCCACCTCTTTGCAGTTCTCTTTCAGAGAAGACCATATATTTCTTCTTCCAACAAGTATTCTAAAATTCAATTGATGTTTATTTGGATCTTGATCCCTCACTTCTCACAGTATTCTGCTATACTAGCCACAGCATTTATTTTTACTAGGATTAATATTTTGTTCCACTCTCTTATCATAATATAAATTCACAAACAAATTTTATATAGCCATGATATTTAAATGAGCAGAATTGGAAAAAAGTAGGGCAGCAATGAAAAGTTTCCTTGCAGGAATCCCAAGACATTTTGTTCTTATCTGCATGAAATATTCTGCATGAAAAAGGCAGTTTACATGCAATGTAATTGGGGTTCACTTTCCAATTGTATTGATGGTACGTATCATTGAACCACCCAGTTTGTTCTAAATAAAAGGTTCCACGACAGCCAGAGCTACTTCAAAGAAAACCTGTGTCAAACAAACTTTACAATTAAAATGGGAAAACAAACAGAAATAATCTGAATCTATGCTGATTATCTTAAATCTATAATTCATTGCAATATTTATTTATAACTTTTTACTGAAAATGTAAATAGCATCTCTCTGCCAGTGGGAGAAATGTAATGTATAACCTGAGTATCACGTCCAATTCCATGAAGGCCGTGGCATTCAGAAAGGCATGGTATTTCCTTTTGGCCTTTCTATTTGGTTGGAAATAACAGAAAATTGAGAATAGGATCAAAGCTAAAAATATTTTTAAAGATCAGAGTGCCAGAACTACCTGAGTGTTTTTAGTATAGTACCATGTGATTTGAAAAGTAGATACCACATTTCCTTTGAAGAGTGGGGAGTGAGGCTGCCAAAAGACAGCCATCCTTTTAGAGGAACACAGTGTACTTCACAGGTTTAACATGAGCTTGCCCACCATCCTCTGGGCCTTATGACAGATAATGGATTATGGCTTGCCATGTAGGATTGCAATGGAAAACAGTGCTGTGTGGAAAAATAATGTATCTGGGAGTTTGGGAAGTTATGTCTTCTTATGAGTTTAGACAAAAAAATGATAAAGAAAAAACCTTACCAACATGAAGGCATTTTTGTCATTTGCTTTTGGTATTTCTTTTACACAGACAAAAGAAAGTCTCTCCCTCTCTGGTGATTGAAAACTCTAACCTGAGTTTAAACTTCCCATCCCATCATAGTCCCAGTTTTCTGTTACCATTTTCTGAAGCTTAACAACTACTTTTTTTCTTTCTCTTTCTATTTTTTATTTACTTTTAAAATTTACATCAAACACTGCCTCCTGTCCTGGTCCTACCCCCATAGAGATACTCCTTCCATTCCCCTTCCCCTTTTATGAGAGGGTGGGTCTTCCACTGGGTATTCCTATAACTTGCCACATCAAATCTCTACTAGGGTAAGCACATCCTCTCACACTGAGGCCAGACAAGGTAACTCTGTGGGGGAACGGATACCACAGTCAGGCTACAGCTTAGGGAGAGCCTCCAGTTGTTGGGCATCCCACATGGCGACTGAGCTGCACATCTGCTACATATGTGCCAGGGGACTCGTTCAATTCCATGTATATTCTTTGGTTGGTGGTTCAGTATTTGAGAGGTCCAGGTTAGTTCACTCTGTTGGTCCTCCTGTGGTATTTCCATCACCTTCAAGGGTCTTCAGTCTTTTCCCCAATTCTTCCATAAGAGTCTCTGAACTCCATTCAATGTTTGGCTATGGGTATGTCATCTGTTTCAGTCAGCTGCTAAATAGAGCCTCCAGAGGACAGTTCTGCTGGTCTCCAGTTTGCAAGCACAACAGACTATCATTAATAATGTCAGGGACTGGGACTTGCCAATGGGATGGGTTTCAAGTTGGACCTGTTATTGGTTAGATATTCCTTCAGTCTCTGCTCCATTTTTTGTCCCTGCACATCTTGCAAGCAGAACTCATGGGTAGGCAGGGATTACTGTAGTAAGATTGCTGGGTTCTGACAGTACCATATTGCAATGGCTTCTTTTGTACTTGTCTTTCAGAATCTGGTTGATTCTAGTGTTGGCTGGCTTAGGTGTCCCTGGTGGGAGCAAGCCTCCTGGGAGGCAGGCAAAGCTGTGGTGTGAGGATTGGTGCACTGATCCATAACTGAAGGTATCTGTGGAGACTGGAGGGAGAGCAATAAATATTTTGAATCCAATAAAAGATAATAGAAAATTAATATGGCATATTTAAGTTCAAAATATTCATACTTTCTGCAATTTTGACAAAAGTCAGTTATATTGAAAAAATGTGAAGTTCGTGAACACGATAATGGTATTGTTACATGTGATTTGTTCACCAAGTATCCACTTGTTGAAGTTTTGTTCTTAGAGAAATCTTGACTGATATCTAGCAGGGAAAATAAATTTTGAACCTATAATATTTTTATTTATGTCAATAAAAACAAAACAAATAGCAAAACAACATCATGAGCTAGACTGGTCAGTACAGGATAACAACTCAAACAATGAAATTGATAAGGTCTAGAACATCTACACTAATTTTGCTTTACAAAAGACAAAACTTTAAAAAGTCTTAGGGATAAATTATCTAAGACTATTATATATTTTGTTTCCTTCTTAATAAATTTGTAAATCATTAATTTTTTATATTAAGGTTCAAGACACACAGGATCAAATATAGCTGCTTGGCCTTTGGGGAAAATCTTTTAAAATCAGAGTTCAACCTGGCCTTACTCTGCTTTTTTTCCCCAGTGTCGGGTCATTAAGATTCTTTAAATCATTGGACTTTCTCATCTACAGAGCTGGATTTAAATGATGCCCCTTTTGGCTCAGATCCAAAGCATAGCCTTCCCTACTCACACAGAGTGGAGAAGAATATGATCAGGTCTACAGACAAGGTCCTCGCCTGTGTCTTACCATCATATAACAATTTTCTAATTACGTTCCACATGAATCTAAATATAAAAGTGTACTAGTTGACATTCTTTTAATATACTTGTTTACTTTGTAAGTGATGAGAGCTTCTTATAATGACATTTTGTTTCAAAGGATTCCTATGCATCAATTCTTGCTATATATTATTATTAATTTAAGAGATCACAATCAATCAGGTCATACTGCCAGTATCTCTTCCTCAACTTTTATTGGTTTCACTACAGCCTCCTTATTTCAGTACATTATTCAATCCATGTTTCCTGCTACAGAAAATAAATAAATATTAAATTAATAAATTGACATTAAATAAATAATCAAATGGCTACTGTGACATAAACATATAGTCTCCCTAGTTTCTTTCTTCCTGCCTACCTCTTACTTCTGGAACATGACAAAGAACAATCCAAGGAGACGATTACAATCCTCTATATTGAGAGAAAGAAGTAAACTATAAATAACAAATAAAAGAAACCAGGCTGAAAATGAAGGCAAGGAGGCTGAAGAAGTATGTGAGTGAGGTAACTCAATCACAGAAAAACACACTTAGTATTCACTCATTGTTAAGTGGATATATGTCAAAAAGCTCGAATTACCCAACATACAATGCACAGACCACAGGAAGCTCAAGAAGAAGGATGACCAAAATGATGATGCTCCCATTCCTTCTTAGAAGGTGAAAAAATATCCACAGGAGGGGATATGGAAGCAAAGTTTAGAGCAGTGACTCAAGGACCAGCATTCAGAGCCTGCCCCACATGTGTCCCATATATATACAGCCACCAAAACTAGATAAGATTGATGAAGCTAAGAAAATGCATGCTGAAAGGAACTGGATATAGATCTCTCCTGAGAGACACATCCAGAGCATATTCAATACAGAAGTCAGTGCTAGTAGCAAACCACCGAACTGATAATAGGACCCCCTTGGGGGAATTAGAGGAAGTATTGAAAGAGTTGAAGGAGTTTGCAACCCCATACAAACAACAATGCCAACCAACCAGAACTTCCAGGGACTAAACCACTACCGAAAGTCTATACATGGACTCACCCAGGACTGCAACTGCATATGTAGCAGAGAATAGCCTTCTTGGGGCACCAGGGGAAGGGGAAGTCCTTAGTCCTGCCAAGGTTGGACCTTCAGTGCAGGGGAATATGGAGGGGGGAAGTAAGGGGTATGTATAGAGGGAATAACCGTATGGGGGAGGGGGGTGAAGGGGAAAGGGGATGACATTTGAAATGTAAGAAAAGAAATGTACCTAATAAAAAATTAAAAAAAAAAAGATATGAGGTCTGTTTTCTTAGTGATGGAGTAAAGATTTCAAGTTCTGATGACATCTCAAGGACACCAAGAAATGCTAGCATATTCATAGAAAGAATAAGAGACTCAAATTTAGTTCTTTTAAATGTATCTATCCAATTTGAAAGCATGCCTTTTATGCTGTACAAATTGGTCAAGGGCATCAACATAAGACCAGAAGCTCTAGATATGGTAGAGGAATGCACTGTTTTGCTGTTGTTGTTGTTGTTGTTGTTGTTTGAGTGAATATCTGGCAATTTTCAATCTTCAAACTTCATATTTTTCTTGTATTAACATAGTCTGCAAATTGTACATCTAGCAATAATATTTGAGCAATTTTTATCAGAAAAGCAATATTTTCAATTAGTAAAGTAACAGAAACCATGTATGTATAGAGTTAAAGTTGGTAAAATTAGAAATCCCTTATTGTAATATTGGTTTAAACACCAGCACAATTACACAGTGCTTGTTCAGGTTTTATGAAAACAGAGTACGTGCAGGAGAAACTACACACTAGGATTTCATTTTATTCACAAATCAATGGGGAAAGTTGGCAAGCATTTTAAGATAATTATTATTAGACAACTAAAAATGAGAAAATATGAGGGATATTTACACAAATATCAGATTAATTAACTAAATGGAAAGAATCTGTTCTTTATATCTATTTACCTAGTCTGTGAATGTGTTTGTGTGCCTGTGTGTATGACCAAAAGCAAATAGAGGCCAAGATATACTTGGAAGTTAGATGACACCTCATGGGAGTCATTTCTACCATGTGGGACACAGGAATCAAACTCAGGTTATTGATCTTGATGGCTGGCAACTTTACCTACTGACCCACTGTGCTGCTGAAAAACATAGTTGGTCAAGAGATCTGAAAAAACAGAATTTAATATTTGCTAGACAACAGTTATATATCCATAGACAGAAATTACTTAGCACTGGTGTCAATCATCTGTAGTTTTCAGAGTTGCAACGTATCTTATGTGAAAGCATAACTTGCAGAAGTTTTGGAGAAAATTCCAAGTTTGCATCATTTTTCATTTTATCTAAAATCCTAGTGTGAAATTACAGAATAAATTTTGAAATTCACGATTTTATCAAACTGAAAGTGAACCACAAATAGGGGAAGTAGGCTCATAAATTTAATTCTCATCAACTTAAGATGCCTTCCAAATGAGAGGACCAATATAATTCCATATCTTAGTCTAATTTAAAATGCAATCAGTAATTTCCCTGGGTGATAACATTGAGATTCTGAGAATAGATATGTTTGTAATAACAGACCTTTGAGAAAAGAAGTTAGATCACTCCTGTTCATTCAGTGTGAAACATATACCAATATGTACAAATATGTGTTTATGGAGTATAGAAAAAGTTGAATTCTTATTGTAGGAGTTTTTGACTAGTTCAAAATCTATATTCATATAAGTAACTCAAATGTGGCTTAACATCTTAAGTAGCTTATTTCCACAACAATGGACACATGTTTTAAAATATCAGAATTAGAAAATTATGCAATTTGAAGCTTTTGTCTATGAAAATATAAAACTAGATTCTATAAAAGACTCTTAGAACTCATTGTTTAAACTGTTGAGAATCCATATAGCAAGAAGGAAAAGTATTTTCAAGCTGAGTTCAAAATCCTAAAAGAAATGCTTTTCACCCACCTGTGAGGTATTAGTTCTGCAAAAGAAAGGATTATAATATTGAATCCAAGTCAGACTGAGTGAAAACCACAATGGGAATCTCTAACACCTATAGAGGGACTCATATGCAGAATAATTGTAGGCTTTTTATATGGACTGAGAAGCCACTGAGAAAGCACCCCCCCATAAAAGTCTCAAAAGCTTTCCTTTAATTTTTTTTATTTTTTGCAATTCCATTTTTGTTGACCAGGAGAGCAATTTTTCCTCCTCCCAACATACCACCTCTACCTCCCACCACTCTCCGTTAATACACTCCTTGATGGATGCTATCTTTTCATTCCCATTTCACCTAGAAGTCAGCTACAAAGTCCATAAGCCCCATGGTCACTTCGTTAGATTTGAAGTCTTATCAAGGTTCACCAAGTTTTACAAATCGTTCAGAAAGGCTTTCCAAGGAGGAAAAGATTCCTACTCATATCCCATCGTATATTTCTATTTATTCCTGTGGCTTTAAGTGTGTCTGTCTGTAATTGAAGGTGTCCTGTGGTGCAATGGGAATTGACCACAGAAAGAGTCCCTGATGGCTTGGTCAAATCAACCCATTAGTTCTCCTCATATCACAAAATAACCCTTCCCATAATTCTTCCCCTCCACAGAAATATCCTGACTTCACAGCAACAACAAAAAAAATCTCAGAAAGAAAATTCCCAAGAATATTCTGTAACTCAAGGCTTGTTCTGCATGCTTGCTCAGTACCAAGGCATGTTCATGATTGTAAGAGAGAGGCATGCAAAATATGTAAAATATCGGTGCATGTTTTCTTATGTAGCACATACAAGGAAAGAAATAACTTTAATGTAACAATTTTATATATGGTAATTATTTGTTACAAACAATTGATAACTCTTTGAGGTATATTTTACTCCTACTTGGAGGATGAAAGAAGAATCTTGTTGCTGCTCAAGAGGGCATTGAACTCAGAAGTTCAAGGAACCTTGAGTACAGAATGATATTTGGCTACTTCATTGTCAACATTTCTTTCTAAATGCATATAACTGATATAATAAATCTCCTTATGAAACACAACATACTATCCAAAATGGTAGCATGTATTTAAACAGCTGTGATACTCTGCTTCAGAATAAATTTTAAACACCACAACATACGATATATTTTTAGAAAAAATAAGTGATTTAACCCAGTCACAAAAGAACTGGCATGGTATGTTCTGACTGATAAATGGATATTAGTCCAAAAACTTGAATTACCCATAATACAACTCACAATACAGACCATATGAAGCTCAAGAAGAAGGAAAAGCAAAGTATGGATGCTTTCATACTTCTCCAAATGGGGAACAAAAACTCACAGGAGGTAAATGATGGGGGGTACTTGGAAGTAAGAGAGGAGAGGAAGGGGAAAAAGGAGGGCAAGGTCAGGTATGGGACAAGACAGTGATGATATATAATGGGTCAGAAAATTATTCAGAGATGTGTAGCAATAAGGGATGGGGAACTGGGAGTAGCCACCAGCAGGTCCCAGATGCCACAAAAGCAAGAGGCTCTCAGGACCCAATGGGGATGAGATTGGCTGAATTTCCTAACTAAAGGGAGGAAGAACCTGTAGAGACCGTATCCAGAGGTTAAGCAAGGCCTAGGTTAGGGGATGTGACCACCCACTCATGTCCATATTTTTAACCCAGAATTGCTCCAGTCTAAAGGAACCAGAAGAACAAAGTGTGGAACAGATACTGAAAAAAGGCCATCCAGGACTTCCCCACATGGGGCATAAACAGACACCAAACCCAGACACTTTTGCAGGTGTCAAGAGGTGCTCATTGACAGGAGACTAATACAGCTGTCTCCTGAGTGGTTCTGTCAGTGC
This sequence comes from Rattus rattus, assembly GCF_011064425.1. Lineage (NCBI taxonomy): Eukaryota > Metazoa > Chordata > Mammalia > Rodentia > Muridae > Rattus > Rattus rattus. The sequence goes on from NC_046156.1 coordinate 158,558,632, forward strand.
CTGACAAATACAGAAGTGGATGCTCGCAGCCAACCATAGGACTGAGAATGGAGTTCCCAATGGAGGAGTGAGAGAAAGGGCTGAAGGAGCTGAAGGGCTTTGCAAACCCTTAGGAAGAACAACAATATCAACCAACCAGACACCCCAGAGCTCCCAGGGACTAAACCACAAACCAAAGAGTACACATGGAGGGACCCATGGCTCTAGCTGCATATGTAGCAGAGGATGGCCTTGTTGGGCATCAATGGGAGGAGTGGCCCTTGGTCCTGTGAAGGCTAGATAACTCAGTGTAGGGAAATGCCAGAGCAAGGAGTTTGGAGTTGATCCGTCAGTGGGAGAGCATCCTCATAGAAGCAGGGGCCAGGGGTATGACACGGGGCTTGCAGAGGGGAAACTGGGTAAAGAGATAACACTTGAAATGTAAAATAGTAAAGTATCCAATTTAAAAAAAAGAAAGGGGAAAGTTAGTTTTGTAGCAACCTAATGTTCAGAGCATAACTTGATTGAATGGAATTTTATTGTGATACTGACAAAAGTTACTCTAAAAGGACAGAAAAGAATTCTTTATGTTTGTCAATAATATCATTGGCAATACAAATTTATTTTTCCTGTGGCATCTATGTTGAAAGAAAAGTAGCTCTACTTGCTAATTTGTAAAATTGTGTTTTATGAGATAATGATAGCTTATTTATATAGACTTTGAACTCCCTTCATTCAATATAGACAAAATGATTTTTTTCATAAATCATTATTAATTTAATTAGGAGATATTCATTTAATCTACACTGTATTTCTTTTCCAACTGCATTTATATTTTTTATTTAATCTTAACTTTGAAAATAGCTATTAAACTTAGACTAAAATAGAATCATTATTACATGATGATTTAGTATATCATATATCCAGTTAGATGTATAGTAGTGTGAAATAAATGATTATTCCTAATTTGTTTTTAACAACCATGTTTCAATGTAATATCATTCTGTGCTGTATGTTTAAAATATAGTAAGTTACTCCATGAATAACGGTTAACATCAACATCAACCAAAGACATGCTAATGCTCAAGACACAAACTATATAAAAACACTCAAAATAACAGCTACTAAACATCTCATTAAAATAAAATTAATAAAATGAAATTAATAAAACATGCTTTACACACATATATAACAATTGTGTGCTATCCCAGATTTTAAAGGTGACTGTCTCAGGAACCATGTTGTTTGCAAACAGCTTGCCTTTTGAGGCTTTTTAAATTTAATTTTATTATTTATTTATTTACTTACTTACACACACTCTAGATTTTACTCTCTATTCTCAGACTATTTCACACTCCATACCTCTAAATTCCCTGGAGCCTCCAGTCTCTTGAGGGTTAAGTACACCTCTGATTGAACCCAGACCTGGAAGTCCTTTGCTGTATGTGTTTTGAGGGGCGTAATATTAGCTACTATATGCTACCTAGTTGGTGATCCAGGGTCTGAGAGATCTAGGGGGTCCAGGTTAAATTGAGACTGCCAAACCTATTACAGGGTCGCCCTCCTCCTCAGCTTCTTCCAGCTTTTCCCTAATTCAACAGCTTCTGTCCATTGGTGGGGTATAAATATCTGCATCTGACTCTTTCAGCTGCCTGTTGGGTCTTTCAGAGGGCAGTCATGATAGGTCCCATTTTGTGAGCACTCCATAGCCTCAGTAATAGTGTCAGGTCTTAGGGCCTCCCTTTGAGCTGGATCCCACTTTGGTCCCATTGCTGGACTTTCTTTTCCTCAAGCTCTTCTCAGTTTCCATCCCTGCAGTTCTTTCAGACAGGAACAATTATGGGTCAGAGTTTTGACTGTGGGATAGCAACCCCATCCCTTACTTGATGCTATGTCTTTCTGATGGAGGTGGGCTCTACAAGTTCCCTCTCCCCACATTTCATCTAAGGGCATTTCATCTAAGGTCCCTCCCTTTGACTCCTGAGAGTCTCAACACTGAGATCTCTGGTACATTCTGGAGGGTCCTCCCAAAATCCTACCTCCCGAGATTGCCTGTTTCCATTTTTTTTTGTCCCTCAAGGCTTCAGTCCCTTTCTCTCACCCAATACTAGATCATGTTCCAGTCTTCCCCAACCCTATCCCCTTTCCCTCCCAGGTCTCTATCTCCCTCTCCCCTTGTGATTGCTTTCTTCCTCCCAAGTGGGACTGAGGAATTCTCACTTGGGCTCTTTGGCTTGTTGACCTCTTTGACTTCTCTAGACTGTATATTGGGTATTCTGTATTTTTTTTTGGCTATTATCCAGTTATTAGTGAGTACTTACCTTTTGGGTCTAAGTTACTTTACTCAGGGTGATATTTTCTAGTTCCATCCATTTGCCTACAAAACTCAAGGTGTCCTTTTTCTCATTAGCTAAGTATTATTCCATTGTGTAAATAAATCACATTTTCTGTATACATTCTTCTGTTGTGGGACATATGGGTTGTTTACAGCTTCTGGGCATCACCTCCAAGGTCACTATGAAAATAATGAAACATGTGCCCTTATGGCATGGTGGAGCATCTTTTGGGTATATTCACAAGAGTGGTATTGCTGGGTCTTCAGGTAGATCTATTCCTAATTTTCTGAGGAAGCTGCAAATTGATTTCCAGAGTGGTTGTGCCTGCTTGTAATCCCACCAATAATGGAGAAGCACTCCTCTTTATCCACATCCTCGCCAACATGTTTTCTCATTTGAGTTTTTGATCTTAACCATTCTGATTGGTGTAAGGTGGAATTTCGTGGTCGTTTTGATTTGCATTTCTCTGATCACATTTTTAGATGCTTCTCAGCCATTGGAGATTTGTGAATTCTCTGTTTAGTTCTATAGCCCATTTTATGATTGGGTTGCTTGGCTTTTTGATGGTTAGCTTCTTGTATTCTTTGTATATTTTTTGATATTACTTTCCTATCACATGTGGGGTAAGTGAAGATTTCTTTTCCAATCTGTAGGTTGCCAATTTGTCTTATTGACTATGTCCTTTGCCTTACAGAAGCTTTCCAGTTTCATGAGGTACCAGTTATCAATTCTTGATCTTAAAACATGAGTCATTGGAGTTCTGCTTAGGAAATTGCCCCCGGTGCCAATGAGTTCAAGACTCTTTCCCTCTTTTTCTTCTACTAGACTGAGTGTATCTGGTTTTATGTGGAAGTTCTTTATTCACTTGGGCTTGAGTTTTGTGCAAGGTGACAAGTAGGGTCTATTTTCATTTTTCTACATACAGAGAACCAGTTCGACCAGCACCATTTATCAAAGATGCTTTCTTTTTTCCATTGTATATTTTTGGTTTCTTTGTCAAACATCAAGTGTGCATAAGTGTGTGGTTTTATTTCTGGATCTTCGATTCTATTAAATTGATCGAACTGTCTGTCTCTGTACCTATATCTTACAGTTTTTATCACTATTGCTCTGTTGCAGAGCTTGAAGTCGGGGATGTGATTCTCCCAGCCATTATCTTATTGTGAAGTATTCTTCTGGCTATTCTGGGTTTTTTGCCTTTCCAGACGAATTTGAGAATTGCTTTTTCCATTTCTTTGAAGAATTGTGTTAGGATTGCATTGAATCTGTAGATTGCCTTTGATAGGATGACCATTTTTACTATGTTAATTCTGCCAGTTCATGAGCATGGTAGGTCTCTCCTTTTTCTGAGATCTTGATTCTTTCTTCAGAGACTTGATATTGTCATACAGATCTTTTACATGTTTGGATAGAGTTACCCTCAGATATTTTATATTATTTGTGGCTATTTCAAAGAGAGTTGTTTCCCTAATTTCTTTCTCAGCCTGTTTATCATTTGTGTGAAGGAGGGCTACTGATTTATTTCGATTAATTTATATCTGGCCACTTTGCTGTAGTTTTTTATCAGCTGGAGATGTTCTCTGGTATAATTTTTGGAGTTGCATATGCATATCATTCTATCATCTGCAAATAGTGATATCTTTATTTCTTCTTTAACAATTTGCATTCCCTTGATCTCTTTTTGCTGTCTTACTTTCCTAGCTAGCACTTCTTGTACTATATTGAATATGTACTGGGAATATATATTGTATATGGGGAGAGTGGTCACCCTTGCCTTGTACACAATTTTAGTGGGATTGTTTCATATCTCTCTCTCTTTAATTTGACATCAGCTCTTTCTTTGCAGTAAATTTCTGTTATTATGTTTAGGTATGGGTCTTAAATTCCTGATCTCTCCATTACTTTAACATGAAGGGGTCAAATGCTTTTCCTGCATGTGAGGAGATGATCATGTACTCTTTTTCTTTGAGTTTGTTTATATAGTGGACTATGTTAATCGATTTTCATATATTGAACCAATCTTGCATCTCTGGAATGAAGCCTACCCATTCCTGGTGAATGATATTTTGATTTGTACTTGGATTCTTGTTGCAAGAATTTTATTGAGTATTTTTGCATTGATATTCCATAAGTGAGATTGGTCTGAAGTTCTCTTTCTTGGTTGGGTAGTTGTCTGGTTTAGGTATAAGAGAAATTGTGGTTTCACAGAATGGATTGGATAATGTTCCTTTTGTTTCTATTTTATGGAATAGTTTGAGGAATGTTGGTATCAAGTCTTATTTGAAGGTCTGGTATAATTCCTCTCTAAATCCATCTGGCCATGGGCCTTTTTGGTTGGGAAGTTTTTAATGACTTCTTCTATTCTTTTTGGGATATGGGCCTGTTTAGATAGTTTATCTGCTCTTGATTTAACTTTCTTATGTGTCTGTTTAAAAAGCCAATCATTTCACCTAGATTTTCCAGTTGAATATAGCCTTTCCCATTAGGATCTGATAATACTCTGAATTTCTTCTGTTTCTGTTATTACGTATCCCTTTTCATTTCTGGTTTTATCAATTTGGATATTGCCTCTGAGCTCTTTGGTTAGTTTCCCTAGAGCTTTATCTATCTTGTTGATTCTCTCAAAGAATCAACTTTTGGGTTTCCTGATTCTTTGTATTGTTCTCGTTGTTTCTATTTGGCCTTGAGTTTGACTATTTCCTGCTGCTAACTCCTTTTGGGTGAGTTTGCTTCTTTTTGTTCTAGAACTGTCAGGTGTTCTGTTAAGTTGCTAGTGTAAGGGCTCTCCAGTTTCTTTACCAGGGTACTTAGTGCTGTGAATTTTCCTCTCACCATTGCTTTCTTTGTGTCCCATAAGTTTGGGTATGATGTGTCAATATTTTTATTAAATTCCAGGAAGTCTTTCATTTTTTCTTTATTTCTTCCCTGACCAAGTTATAATTGAGTAGGAAGTTGTTCAGTTTCCACGTGTGTGAGGGCTTTCTGTTCTTTAGCTGTTATTGAAAACCAGTCTTAGGTCATGGTAATCTGATAGGATGCGTGGGATTATTTTGATCTTATTGTATAGGTTGAAGGATGTTTTGTGACCAATTATAAGATTGATTTTGGAGAAGGTACCATGAATTTCTGAGAAGAAGGTACATTATTTTGTTTTAGGGTGTAATGTTCTGTAGATATCTGTTAAATCCATTTGGTTCATAACCTCTATTAGTTTCTGTTTCAAGGACATGTCCATTGATGAGAGTGGAGTGTTGAAGTCTCCCATTCTATCATTTTATAGGTTCTAATGTGTGTTCTGAGCTTTAGTAAAGTTTCTTTTATGAATGTGGGTGCCCTTGCATTGGGACATAGATGTTCAAAATTGAGAAATTCTCTTGATGGATTTTCCTCTTGACAACTTTTGTTTGAAAGTGTATTGTATTGGATATTAGGATGGCAACTCCAGCTAGTTTCTTGGGACTATATTCTTGAGATACCTTTTTCCATCTTTTTTTTTTTAATCCGAGAAAATGTCTGTCTTTGTTATCGAGGAGTGTTTCTTGTATGCAACAAAATGCTGCATCTTGTTTACATATCCAGTCTGTGCTTAAGTATTTTATAGGTGAGTTGAGTCCATTAATATTGAGAGATATTAAAGAGAGATGACTGTTGGTTCCCGTTATATTTGTTTTTGTAGGTGGCTTGTGGTTCTCTCCTTTTGACCTTGTTGTGAGATGCTTAATATCTTGTCTTTGCTTTGATATAGGTAACTTCCTTGTATTGGAGTTTTCCTTTTAGAATCCTCTGTAGAGCTGGATTGGTAGATAGATATTGTTTGAATTTGTTTTTTTCCTGGAATATTTTGGTATCTCTATCTATGTTGATTGAAAGTGTTGCTGGTTATAGTAGACTCAGTTGGCATTTGTGTTCTCTTAGAGAAAGGGCATGACCTCTGACCAGGCTCTTTTGGCTTTCATATTCTCTATTGAAATGTCTGATGTAATGCTTATAGGTCTATCTTTGAATATATTACTTGGCCCTTTTCCCTTGTAGTTTTTAATATTCTTTCTTAATTCTGTGCATTTAGTGTTTTGATTATTATGCAATTAGAGGATTTTTATTCTGATCCCATTTGTTTGGTGTTTTACAGGCTTCTTGAACCTTTATGGCCATCTCTTTCTTTAGGTTGGAGAAGTTTTCTTCTATGATTTTGTTGAAGACATTTTCAGGTTCTTTGAGCTGGGAATTATTTTTCTCTATTCCAAATATTTATAGATTTGATCTTTTGTGAATTTCCTGGATGTTTTAGCCTAGGAGATTTTTGTTTTGAATTTTTTTTAGCAGTTGTGTCAATCTCTTCTATGGTATCTTCTATACCTGAGATTCTCTCTTCTATCTCTTGTATTCTGATGGTGATATTTACATCTGTAATTCTTGACCTCTTTTCTTGGTTTTCCATTTCCAGATTTGACTCCATTTGTGTTGTTCTTATTGTTTGTTCTTCCACTTTTAGGTCTTGGACTGCTTCATGCATTTCCTTATCTGTTTGATTATGTTTTCCTGTATTTCTTTAAGAGATTTATTTCTTTCCTATTTAAGGGCTTTTACCTGTTTACTTTCATTTTCCTGTATTTCTTTCAGTGAGTTATTTATAGCCTCCTAAAGGACTCTATTTTCTTCATGAGATAGGATTTTAGGTCAGCTTCCTGATTTTCTGGTGCCTTGGTATATTCAGGGCTTGTTGTATTGGGAAAAGTGAGTTCTGATGATGCCCACTTATATTGACTTCTGTTGCTTATGGTCTTGTGCTTATCTCTTGCTATCTGGTTATCCCTGGTCTTTGCTGCTCTGGGTGACTATGTCTGGAGTCTGCCTATTTTGTCCCTAAGTTGCGTCTGGTCTCCTAGTAGACCTGCAGCCCTGGCTGTAGCAGACCTCTTATGGGGCCTTCCAACTGCAGGGTCTTTAGAGGGGCAGAAAAGCTGCTGCTTTGTTGCCCTAGTTACAATATATCTCCTGGGAGGCCATCAGACTATTGTGTCTTCAGAAGAGCAGTCAAGTTGGTGTCCTGTGTGAAGCTATTCTCCAGGCGACAGCTGTGGACTGTGTTTTCTGTTTTCCTGTGTGCAGCAGAACTCCAGGGAGGCTTTCAGTATTTTGGGTCAGTTGCTCTGTATGCCACAGAGTCCTGGGCGGGGTAGGGGTAGGATCTTCAGACTGTGGTGTCTGTTGCCCTGTTGCCTTGTATACAGAGGAACTTCTGGGATGTCTCTGGTTGTGGTATCAGATGCCCCGAATATAGCAGATCTGCTGGAATGCCTTAGAGTGTGTTATCAAATTCTTTGAGTACAGTATATCTTCTGGATTATCTCTGGATATGGTGTCTTCTAGGGAGCAAACTAGCTAGCGGTCTGTCTCAGCAGAAAGGACCAGGCAGAAGGGGAATAGTATCCAGTGGGTAAGGTTTTTCAGCGATGGTGGATCTTTAAGACCACTGGGTGCCCAGTGTCAGCAATGGGATTATGGGAGGGTTCTTACCAAATGTTCTGAGTGCAAGAGATCTGGAATGCCTCAGTTGAGGATGCCTTCTGGGAAGTAGACTTGCTAGCAGTCTGCCCCAGCAGAAGTGATGAAGGGGGTGCCTTTGAGACTTTCTAGATAACAAAGAAAACACTCAGAGGCAAGAAAAATGAAGATGCTGCAAGATATCACTTCATGAACAAGGAAAACAGAAGCCACCAGAAAGTCAGGGGAATAATAATAATAAAAAATCTTTATTTGCAACTGTACATATAAACATAAGAAAACAACCATTTCCCTAACTTACAAAAGTGCATATATTTTTATTACATCACAGACTGCAATAAAACACTATTGTCTTATGATCAATTTTCCCCTCTATGTTCCAGCTTTTGAAGCATTGTGCTCCACTTGACATTTTGCAAGGGCCACTTTATTCTGAATAGTATAATAAAAAGACTGCTGAACCAGGAAGTGTCAAATAACAAGAAAAGCATCAACTTAAATTGAAATCCATACAACTCAATCTGCTTAGCCTTATGGCCAACAACATCCATGTTAACAAAGAAATGCTCTGTATGTCACTTAAGCTGTTGCCTTTGGAGTTTAAAAAAATAATTATTTTTATTGAATATTTTCTTTAATTACATTTCAAATGTAATCCCCTTTCCTGATTTCCCCTTTGGATTCCCCCTATACCTTGCCCTCTCCCCCCCCACCTCTATGAGAGTATTCCACCACTCCCTCCCAACTCCCAAGGTAAAGACACACCAAGATATTTTATATTATTTGGGACTATTGTGAAAGGTGTCATTTCCCTAATTTCTTTCTCAGCCTGTTTATTCTTTGAATAGAGGAAGGCTACCAATTTGTTTGAGTTAATTTTATACCCCACCACTTTGCTAAAGTTTTTTTTTTTTTAATCATTTCCTAGTACTTCTATGGTGTAAGTTTTGGTGTCTGCAAATAGTGATATTTTGACTTCTTCCTTTCCAATTTGTATACCTTTGACCTCCTTTTGTTGTCTGATTGCTCTGGCTAGGACTTCAGGTACTATGTGAATAAGTAGGGAGAGAGGGGCAGCTTTGTCTAATCTCTGATTTTAGTGGGATTGTGTTGTGGTTTGCCATGGAGTTATCTGTATTTTGATGCTAATTCCACTGCCCCAAGAAAGGCTGCCTAGTCACTTACTCTGGACTCAGGGGACTTCGCCAGACTCTTCTCCCCATTAAATTTGGAAAGTAGAGGTGAGGACCAGTACAGGATAGAACGAGGCCTGTAATTGGGTGAGAAGGAAGGATGGGCGGGAGAAAAGTTTGAAGGAAGAGGAGGAGACAGGAATGGAGCAGGGAGGAGACAGAGGTAGGCACAGAGAGTAACATGGAGCCTGATGTTAAGATCCACAGATCACAAGAAGCTCAAGAAGAAGGATGACCCACTCCTTCTTGAACGGGGAAAAAAATATCCTTAGTAGGGTATATGGAAGCAAAGATTAGAGCAGTGACTGAGGGAACAGGGCCATTTAGAGTCTGCCCCAAATGTGACCCATCTATACACAGCCACCAAAACTAGATAAGATTGATAAAGTTAAAAAGTGCATGCTGAAAGGGATCGGATATAGATCTCTCCTGAGAGACACATTCAGAGCATGTCCAATATAGAGGTCAATGCTAGCAGCAAACCACTGAACTGAGAACAGGACCCCCTTTGGGGGAATTAGAAGAAGGATTGAAAGAGCTGAAGGAGCTTGCAACCCCTTTAGAAAAACAATGCCAACTAACCAGAGCTTCCAGGGACTAAACCCCTACCAAAAGATTATACATGAACTGACCCAGGGCTCCAACTGCATATGTATCAGAGAATAGCCTTGTTGGGGCACCAGTGGAAGGGGAAGCCCTTGGTCCTGCCAAGGTTGAATCCCCAGTGCAGGGGAATGTGGGGGTGGGTGGTAGGGTTGGTAGATAGGCGGAACACCCATATGGGGGAGGGGATGGGGATGGAGGCTTATGGACAGGAATCTAGGAAAAGGAATACCATTTGAAATGTATGTAAAGAAATATATCTAAAAAAAAAGATCCCACACTGTACCTTTACAGGTTGTTATAAATGTTCTTAAGGGATGGATGTGTACAGGGCTTTGGGTGTTTAGGTGAGCAATTATATCTTATCAAGTGGATCAGAGGTTATTGTATTGTGTGTTCTTTCATGTAGTGATTTAAGTGTAAGAAAGTGTGTGCTGGCTAGAGACACTGGGCCACCATTGGGATTTGTGCTTCTGCCAAGATATCTAGCAGGTATCTTGGGGCACCACAGTGCCGAACCAACAGCAGGTAAAAGACAGTCTTATATTTTTTATTATTATAATTTTACAATAACAGCATTGATTGCTTCAAGTTTTACTCCATTTAGTTTAATGTTAGCTACTAGTTTGTTGTATTTTGCTTTCACTATATTGAGGTATCCTGGAATTCTTGATCTTTCCAAAACTTTTATCATGAAGGGGTGCAATATATTCTCAAATATTTCTCAGCATCTAATGAAATGATCAAGTTGATTTTTTTCTTTGAGTTTCTTTACATAGTGGAACATATTCATGGATTTCTATATATAGAATCATCCCTGCATCCCTGGGATGAAGCCTATTTGATCATGATGGATGATCAGTTTGATGTGTTCTTGGATTCGATTTGCGAGAATTTTATTGAGTATTTTTGCATCAATATTCATAAGGGAAATCGGCCTGAAATTCTTTCTTTGTTGGGTCTTTGTGTGGTTTAGGTGAAAGACCCCCGAAATAGGGAGACCTTCACTCAAGTCTCAGGATGATGTGACCCCCCAAGAACTCACGAGAGACAGATCTTGAGGCAATCAACAAGAGGTTTATTGATAGGGATGACAGAAACCAGTGCACTGGGGTCGAGACTCATATCCCATGCACGGGTACAGGAGTTTGACCTTGACTGGTTGGAAGAAGGGTTATTTAAAGGGAAAACCATACCAAATCACAAGGAAGAACCGCCTGTTTCTCATAATTTTTACCGAATCACAAGGAAGAACCTCCTGTTTCTCATGATTGTTCTTTAATACTTTAATCTAACTTTATGGTTAACCAGTTCATGCTACTATGGTCAGCTGCTATTATGGTCAGCTGCTATTATGGTCAGCTGCTATTATGGTTAGCTAGTTTCTGGAACAAAGTGGCTGAACCAGCTGGTGCAATTACTCTTTTTGTGATCAACTAGTTTCTGAACAGGCAGTTCCAGGGCCCACTTTTGGCTTCAATTTTTGTCTAGGGGGCAATTTTAAACTTTTTTCTTTTAAGGTAAAGTGTAATTGTGGCTTCATAGAAGGACTTTGGTAGTGCTTCTTTTGTTTCTATTTTGTGGAATAGTTTGGACAGTATTTGTATGAAGTCTTCTATGAAGGTCTGAAAGAATTCTGAACTAAACCCATCTGGTACTGGGCTTGTTTACATTGGGAGACTTTTAATAACTGCTTCTATTTATTTAGGAGTTTGGGGCTATTTAGATGGTTTATGCAATCCTGATTTAACTTTGGTACTTTGTATCTGTCCAGAAAATTTTCCATTTCATCCATATTTTCCCATTTTTTTGAATAGGCTTTGGTAGTAAAATCTGATGATTTTTTGAATTTTCTAAGATTTTGTTGTCATGTCTCCCTTTTAATTTCTGATTTCTTTAATTTGGAAACACTCTCTGTGCTCTCTGGTTTGTCTGGGTCTCTGGCTAAGGGTTTATCTATCTTGTTGATTTTCCCAAAGAACCAGCTCCTGGTTTTGTTGATTCTTTGTATAGTACTTTTTGTTTCTACTTTGTTGATAATTCAGTCCAGAGTTTGACTATTTCCTGACTTCTACTCCTCTTGGGTGTATTTCCTTCTTTTTGTTCGGAGCTTTTTGATGTACTCTCAAGTAGCTAATGTATGCTCTCTTACTTTTTGGAGGAACTCAGAGCTATGCGTTTTCTTCTTAGCATTGCTTTCATTGTGTCTCATAAGTTTGGGTATGTTGTGCCCTCAGTTTCATTAAATTCTAAAAACTGTTTAATTTTTTTCTTTATTTCTTCCTTGACCATGTTATCATAGAGTAGAATGCTGTTCAGTGTCCATGTATATGTGGGCTTTCTATCATTAATTTTGTTATTGAAGACCAGCTTTAGTCCATGGTGGTCCGATAAAATGCATGGGATTATTTCAATCTTCTTGTATCTGTCGAGGCCTGTTTTGTCACTGATTATATGGTCAATTTTGGAGAAGGTACAATGACATGCTGAGAAGAAGGTATATTCTTTTGTTTTAGGATGAAATATTCTATAGGTATCTGTCAAATCCATTTGATTCATATCTTCTGTTAGTTTCACTGTGTCACTGTTTAGTTTCTGTTTCCATGATCTGTCCATTGATGAGAATGGGGTGTTGAAATCTCCCACTATTATTGTGCTTTGTGCAATGTATACTTTGAGTGTTAGTAAGGTTTCCTTTATGAGTGTAGGAGCTATTGCATTTGGAGCATAGATATTCAGGTTTAGAATTCATCTTGCAGTATTTTTTCTTTAATGAATATAAAGTACCCTTCCTTATCTATTTTCATAATTTTGGTTGAAAGTTGATATTATTTAATATTAGAATGGTTATTTCAGCTTGCTTCTTGGAACCCTTTGCTTGGAAATTTGTTTTCCAGCATTTTACTCTGAGGTAGTATCTTTCTTTGTTTCTGAGGTGTGTTTCTTGTATGCAGCAAAATGCTATGTCCTCTTTACATTTCCATTCTCCTATGTATATCTTTTTATTGGGTAATTGAGTCCATTGATGTTACGAGATATTAAGCAGTAGTGATTGTTTTTTCTTATTATTTTTGTTGTTAGAGGTATAATTATGTTTCTGTGTCTGATTTCCTGGGAGTTGAGCTTTCTCTGTGATTCTCTGCTCCTGTTATCCTGGGCCTGTTAACTTACCTATTCTCTTGTGATCCTGTGATCCTGGGTGTTTTAGAGTACCCAGGTGATGGGCTTCCTCTGTGTGTTGTGGGAATAGGTGCGGAACCAACCCCCAAGATCTGCTTAGGACACAAGACAGAAAAGTCTGTGTTCTTTTTATTTGCACATGTCAGTTCAAATATTAGTGAATAATCCTAATGGTTTGGAAAAGCCCATGAGGAAGGGTGTAAAGTAGTGACCTCTGTTGTTTACTGAACTCTTTGCTCATGGTTGTTGCCTAAGTCTTTGATTTTTGGCTTCCAAAAGCAAGTCCTGAATACATAATTTTATGGTGATTTGGCATTTTTGGATAGATTCTTAATCTGAGAGCCTTAGTATTGGATTATTAGTCTTCTCTACGCCATATAATATCACTTTAGCAATCTGTCTACACTGCAATCAAGTGTAAAATATTTCTGAAATAATTGGTTTAAGGCAGAAATAGGAGTTTGATGATGTATAGGCAGTGCTCCATTATAGTTAATAGTAAATTTGCTTTATACTTAAAAGTTTATAATTCAATCATTCCATCTTCTTGTTTTCATAAAACTCCATATTAAAAAGTTATAGTGATACTAAAACTAAAACTGTGCTATTCAGAAAAGATTGATTCTGGATATCTGCAACTGAAATTTTTCTGATAGCCTTAATTTTTATGCTTTTTATTACATTGTTTGCAAATTAATTTAGAAGTACTCATATGTACATAATTGTTAATAAATCTTAAATATCATTAGCCTACTCAAATATTAGAGTTATATGATTTTTTTTTCTTTCTTTTTTTCGAAGCTGGGGACCGAACCCAGGGCCTTGCGCTTGCTAGGCAAGCGCTCTACCACTGAGCTAAATCCCCAACCCGAGTTATATGATTTATACCAAAATAATATCTTTGTTATTTGTTAGCAAAAACATTCTAAAATTGCTCTACATTATTACTTAAAAGACTATACAAACTTATTTTCTTTTAATTTCTAGCATTTTCTACAAAAGATTGTAAAAGTAATTAAAGCAGATTCTTTTACATATATGTATAAGCCATACATGCATAGAAGAAAAGTTTTAAAAGGTTTACTATGCTTAAAAGTTCAAAGATGGAGTGACTAAATAATTCAGAAACTAAATACATGACTAAAAATGATTTTAGTTTATTATAAAAGAACAAAACTTTAACATTTTTATGCAAAATTGCTTTTCTAATTTTTAAACTATGTAGGAATTAAATACTTTTTTTTTTCCTGAGCTGGGGACCGAACCCAGGGCCTTGCGCTTCCTAGGCAAGCGCTCTACCACTGAGCTAAATCCCCAACCCCTTAAATACTTTTAATATACCAAAATTTCCTTATGTAAAATTAACCAAAATTAGATAACATTCATAATATTTAGTGCAAGAATTTTACACTGACCATTGATTCAAAATCTGAAAGGTACAGAGGGAACAACATTATTGATTGAACACTAGAGAAGGAGACATTCTCCAATTAAAGCTTCGTACCTTGGTACCAGATTCCAAAAAGGTTTGGTAGTACAGGAAAAAGATAAATTGGCCCTTGGTGATTTATGCTAGTCAGAGAAAGTACTCAGCCAATGTTAAACATTTAACACATAGCAAAAAGTATGGTTGATCATATGATTGGAACTGCTGCCTGTTAATTGTATGAAATGATGGTTGTGTGGATTTATTTCAATAGTGTATTATTTTAACACTTGTCTCGTAATATGATGGCATACTTCATTAACAGATAAAGCAATGTTTATTTTCATAAAAGTAAATCAATTAGTCACATGTAAATACTTTGTTTTATTTTATGATGATTTTAAGATATGATTTATATATAATATGTATTATTATCACAACCCTTCAATTGTAATACAGTTTATGTAAAGAATTATTTATAAAATGTTATCAATTGAAAATTTTTAAATGAACTCACCAGGGAAATAGATATAATATACCACCCTTATATTTTATGTATATGTTGTATTGACAATTTGCCCCCATGCCTGTCTATACATTGTGTTCATGGCTGGTGTCTGTGGGAGCTAGTATAGGGCAGAAATCCTTTGAATCTGGTGATGAGTGGCCCAAGGATGCTGAAAAACAAATTCAAGTCCTTTGCAAAGTCATTATCTGCTTTTAGCACTAAGCATTATTACAGCCCCCAAATACAGTTATCTCTTATATACAGATCTCATCCTCAACCCTAATATTGTGAACATCAATTTCAAAGGTGAAACTTCTAATGATATAATGTATCATATTGAGTACATAAAGATACTGTTCTTGGTACAGAATTCAGAATGAAATATACTTCTGGGACTTTTATGTTCTTTTCAGGAATGTTTTAGAATTGACACCATCAATTTTACCAGCTTATTCACCCATGAAGTCAAGGCATTATTTTAATCATGCATGATTCAAGAGACAATGTTCCAGCACTCATTACCATAGGGAACAGGAACAACAAATGTCCTTGTCTATAGAATCTGAACTTAATTTAGCAGATGCAAGAGGTGAAAAGAAATTATAAAGTAGATTTATACTCAAAGGATAAATCAGGTAAGTGTTGAAGTGCTATTAGATTAGCTGAGATGAAATAGAAATTGTCTCAATATAAATCAGCTATAATTTGAAAGCTAAAACAATCTCTTAGTGAAAGGGCCCAGGAGCTTTGTTATTGTCCTGATATGAGCTAGACAAAAGTTAAGGAAGTATTGCCTAGGGGTGGAGCCTGAAACTGGGTGATTGCTGTTATCTTTTCCAGTTCTATGACACAATCATGGAAATAAAATTGTCTTTGAGAGAAGCTATGATAACTGAGCAATTAGACATTGTTCAAAAGAATGCTACTCTTCTCAACACACCTGTTTAGTTTTTAACTGTCATCACTATAGATGTGCTTGGAGTGTTCCCCAGACAAGAATGTAAGGACTGTTGTAATCAGGAAATCCCAAGTAAAGTTACAAGATGGGAATTGCACTGTTGAGACTGAATATGAGAGCCATGCTGTGACAAACTTGTCAAAGTGTCACATTTCTCTAGAGTGTGAAGCTCCCCTCCAAGCCTAAAACCCAGAGGGAAAGAAGACTTTTGAAAACTTCCCAGGGATCAAGACCATGTTCTCATTTGCTTTCATCCTTAATTGAGCTCATTTTCAACCCCCATGTCTTCAGCCATAAAAATAAAATGAAATCATCTGGTATCCAACTAGCTATTAATTTCAATCCCTGGCTTACAAAGTATACTCCTACAAATCTATTCCATAAACTTGTAGTATTTAGCAATTAATATTCATCGAAAGATTGAATCTTATTTAAAATATACCTGAAGAGCTTCTGCCCAAACCTTGAAAAATCTGCATAGCACAGCAAAAGTTTGCATATTTATTCACCTTCTCTGATTATGCAGAAGCATGATGTAAAATTCATATGCATATCATTATGTATATAAACACAAGGAGAGCATTTGACACACTTATACTGCTATTTTGATATTTAAAATATACAGCTTGCTAGAGCAAAAGGAAGTGGGGCAAGACACAAAGATGCAGTCCTTTTTCTATGAGACTGGGGAGAAACAGTCAACACATGGACTAATAAAGATATGTTCCTTCATTTGTTTCACACTTCTGTATACTTACTGCATGTTTATACACAAAAAGTAAAAAGAAATGACAGCTTTATTAGCAAAAACAAGAATCAAATAAATGTTTAAACATTTTTATTTCATCTTTTGTTAAAAGAATTTTCAAATTCACACAATATATTATAAATTATTATGTATATGCACACACATGAGTCCATTTATACATGTACTCACACACACACACACACACACACACACACACGAGTACCCACACACATACATGTGCACATGCACACATGTATTTGTATTATATTCAATAAGGATTTCAATTATTTTTAATTGACAAATAAAAGTGGCATTCTCCTGTTACATATATAAGCATTGCAGTTTGGATACATTTAGGGTTTTAAAGAGTGCCTTTTCATAGCTAAGTGTATACTGAGAAACTTTAATAGTTATTTTTACCTCTTTATGGAAGACTGCATTTTGATTTCTGGAACTGTATCCAGTGGTTCACAAATGTCTTTCCTTTCAACTCCAGGAAGATTGGATGATCTCTTCATGACTGAAGTGATTGTGTGCAAATATATCAGCCCACACTCAACCACATATACATATGCATAATTAAAATAATTAAAAACAATAATTCAGCAGAGCAGTAATTCTAGTCACTGTATTAATCAGCACAAATTCATGTAGTGGTTTATACCTTAGGAGGCATCCCTCCTACCCAATAAATATATGAGCATTGTCTGGCTATGCCTTATTTATCTTTGTTAACTTAAGTCTTTCGATTTTAATTGCATTGCTACAAATAATGGGGATTTGTTTTCCATTATAGATGGACAAAATGAAACAATGTAGACACATGAATTGTTTTTATTCTTGGCTGTGCTATATAATGCGGACTGCTCTTCAACAAGTTAACCTCATTTCTTGAAACACGTAAATTTTTTTGTAATAGTTCAACAGATAAAAATTTATACTGGTGTATGCTGAGCTATGTTCTAAGCATAAACGAAATAAAGTTAGAGGTTAGAATAAACTAATAACCAAACTAAACAAATGAGGAACCATGTGCTGGTGGTAAATATATAACAATTCTAATAAAAGGTCTGATATCACAGTCTGAGTAAAATGCTTCTTGTTCCCATCCTTCTCCAATGTCCCTGATGTTCTCTCTTTTTAATTCTCTCATGTGTGAGTGGGACAGTGTATGCGATGTGCGTACTCCTATGTATTACCATGAAATGGTTGGAATTTAAAATCTGGGGTCCTTTTCTATCATTTTTCATATAATTTTCCAGATAAATTTCCTCTTAAAACCTGTAGTTTTGAAAGGACATTGGCTTGCTAGGATCTTGTCATTGATCTTCAAGAGTCCTCTTTTCTCTGTTTTCCTCAACCCTGGTGCTTATAGGCATGTGATAGTTCACCCAGATTTTACTCATGTCTAGGGGATTTGAAATCAGGACATCACACTTGCAAGAACAGCATGTTCTAGTTGACTAATCCCTGTAGCCCACTGTCCTTTTCTGGGTTAGTCTGCACAAACATCATGACCAAGAAGCCAGTTGGGGAGGAAAGGGTTTATTCTGCTTGCACTTTCCACACTGTTGTTCATCACTAAAGGAAGTCAGGACTGGAACTCAAGCAGGTCAGAAAGAAGGAGCTGATGTAGAGGCCATGGAGGGATGTTACTTACAGGTGTGCTTCCCCTGCCTTGCTCAGCTTGCTTTCTTATACTAGCCCAGGTGTGGTTCTACCCACAAGCTGGAACCCTCCCACCCTTGATCACAAACTGAGAAAATGCCTTACAGCTGGATTTCAAGGAGGCATTTCCTCAATTGAGGCGCCTTTCTCCGTGATAACTCAGCTTGGGTCAAGTTGACACACAAAACCAGCCAGGACACCAACTGTGTATTTCTTTTTTTGCTATTCAATTTTAGAAGAATTCTAGTCATATAAACACACAACTACTAAGATATAACTAATCTCAATAGTTATATTATGATAAACACAAAAGGAGGGCGGAAGACAAGGACTTATACATGTCTTCTGTTTAGATACCATACCAAAGTAATTTACATAAGTGTGAAAGTTCCTGATAGGCTACTGCTGCTTTATATACTGTAAAACAGAACCAAATTTCAGAAGTCTTTTCATTCATACAACAAAGTACCATAGATATCATGAACTCTAACCAAAAGAATGAGTTTTTAAGAGTTTTCTCGTGTGAGAAATCTAAGCTAAAGTCACTCACTGGTTGGGAGCTGACTAGAGTTGCAGTAATGCGCCTAGATGGTCTTTATGTTCAGGTGGCCATATATTCAGACAAGGAACTGGTTCAGATCCTTTAAGGAGCTGTATTTAGAGCCCTATTCTCATGACCTAGTCTTCTCTTATAATGTTCTACTCTTTAATGCCATCATCTGATGAAACTGAGTTTTTAAAAAGTAGAAAGAATTACTCTAAAGCTATTTCCAAAGAATTTGAAAGCAGGTATAATGTGGCAAACCTAACAGAGGAAAGGAACTACGGTTAAAAGATTCTTTTAAAAATGCTATTTGTTAGAGGTTTGATATTTACATATTGTCCTCGAGTTCTAATTGTTTCATATAAGTGCCTAATTTTTGCATAGAGCAATGATCACTCAGAAGTGATGACTATAAGTGAAGAATGCTCAAAAAGTAGATATTTTTAAATTAAAGATTTGGTGCAATGGTAATGACAGTGAGTGGCCTACACAGTATAAATTTTTCCATCATTCCTGGAGGCTAGAAGTTTGAGATCAAAGGGACAGCAAAGCTTTATTCTGTGTTATGTTTCTGGTTTCTAGATGACTGTCTTTTCCCTTTATCTTTGTGTGATCTTTTCTCAGAGTCTCTGTGTGTCTTTGGCTAATATTACTATTGTTGAAAAAACATCAGTAATATTGTATTAGGTATTATATTTATGACCTCATTTTAATTATAATTATTCCTTTAACAATGTGGTATCCAAATACAGTCACATCCTGGGGCTTTGGTATTAAGATTCAGCCGTGGCTTTCTCTGTAAAAGATCTTTCACTGCGAGGAAGACGCCAAATACCATGGCAGTGTCTTTCATCCCAGGCCAAAATATGGATATGTTTTAGACAACTCTCAAGATTTGTGGATGTAGAGGTTAGTAGAAAAAAAGACTTGTTCAGATAAAATAGAGACAACAAATTCAAAATCCATGGTGAACATTGCTGTACTCCTGGACAGCTAATATGTGGAGAAGTTTCAGATAACCCTTTTGTATTGAAGTTGAAGAATCTACTTCTGTCCTACAGGGATGGCACTGAGCTTGACAGGTGCCATATTGTTCATAAAAGTTGAGCAAGGCAACAAAAGAAGAGCAAAACGAGAGAACAACAACAAGAAAAGTCTACATATCAGAGAAAATACAAGTATAAAAACTTGCATTGTTAGTGGATATGGTCAGTCTACTTGTGAAGGCTCTTTAATGCATTTTTGGTGACTTGCCTCACAGTGAATATTGTCATATAATATTCAGCAGGTAGTGTATAAGTTCATTACCAATCTGATATATGAATAAATATTTTATGAGAGTAAATAACAGCCCACCACATATTGCAATATTAAATTACCAATTACCAATTTTTCTCCCCATTCCATGTCATGCTCATACCTATGAAATGTGATATGCCACATATTAAATCCTAGTCTTTTGGTGCTATTCAGTAAGGTGCTTCAAATTTGACATTTGCCATCAATCATTATTAGTGTGTTCCACATCAGGGGCTGTACTACAGGCACTGCAGCAAGAGTAAGAATGCTGGTGATGTAAGAAGCTGATTGGTAACAACAAAACAACAAAGTAAAACCTAACTTGCAGCCATCACTTAGTAAGAATATTAGTAACCTATTTCCGTAAGTTTGACATTAATGGGAGTCATTTTCAGAGTAAATACTTTTAAAATTCACCTATGTATAAATAATGGGTACTATGCATAAAAAACAGCTAAAAGAAACATCTCAGGTTTTGAATGACAGCATAAGACATAGGCGAAAGCGACAATGCAGTAGGCCTCCTAGTTGAAGCAAGATCAATGAGCATTTGTTTTCTCACAACCGAGAAATTAGGAGTCGACAGCTCAGACATGAGTTTTGAAAATGCAGTTAAGCAGTAGCCTGGATTCATCCAGTCTTCTTTCTTTTCATGATGCCCATTTTCTGAGATTGTTTACCGGTCATATTGTCCCACTATTCTGCTAAGGCTTGCTCTTCTGCTCCTTCTATCCCTCTGAGTAGAGGAAAGAGCTAATCCTTTGAATCATGTATCTTCCATTTAATGCAGCTTTATCTCAACATCTGAGTATGGTGTGTATGTGTGTGTGTGTGTGTGTGTGTGTGTGTTTGTGTGTGTGTGTGTGTATATGGCAAATGGGGTGAAGCTTTCATAGTATCTCCGAAAGGGCAAGCAGCATTTTTAGAGACAAAGGTTCATGGGTTTGTTTGCTTTCTTTTGCTGTTCTTTATGTCACTATTGGTGTGGTATGTTGGTGCGTGGCCAAATATGTTATGATCACAGGTTTCTATGATCTCCTCACCAAGGTCATACCTGATTGTAGGTGGATTTTACTTTCTTGACGTTATGCTCAACCATACTCTTTGTCTGGACAATGTAATGTTAATAGACTCACTGACCTCCACATTTCTTAAGAAATTAATTCATTGGTTCTCCTTCATTTTGTTCCTGCAATCAACCATAAAAATGTGGGGAGAATGTTACACCTGGGTCCAAGAATAAGACTCATCAGAAATACAGAAAGTTCAGAAAAGCTGAAACTCATCAACAAAGTGAACACCAAGCAAGGCACATGTTGAGAGTTTGAAATTATTGCATACTTTTCTAAAAGAATGATTAAAACATATAATTGATCCAACCAAAGATTCCTACATAAATTAATGATCCTGCTCTTAGTCCCATTTAAAAAATGGAGTCAGTTTCCTTATTCTAAAGAAATGACTGAGTAAGAGCAAAAATTGTCAGACCTTACAGGAAAGATTTTAAAGTGTGTGTGTGTGTGTGTGTGTGTGTGTGTGTGTGTGTGTGTGTGTGTGTAAACCGTTAATTAAAATACATTGATTAAATAACCAAATTGTTTTCTTTCATTGGATATATTCTTTTTTTTTTTACATTTTAAATGTTATCCCCTTTCCTGGTTTCCCCTCCAGAAACCCCCTGTCCCCTTCTCCCTCCCTTGCCTCTGTGAGGGTGGTCCCCTAACCACCCATTCCCTCCTGCCTCCCTGCCCTCGCATTTTCCTACACTGGGGCGTTGAGCCTTCACAGGAACAAGGGCTTCTCCTCTCATTGATGCCCTATAAGACCATCTGCTACATGTGCAGTTGGAGCCATGGGTCACTCCATGTGTACTCTTTGGTTGGTGGTTTAGTCCCTGGAAGGGTCTTGGGGTATCTGCTTGGTTGATATTGTTCTTCCCATGGTTTTGCAAACTGAAATGGATTTAGGGGATGGATAGTTCCAATTTCCAGGTGACAATGTACTTCATAGTTTCATGGGAGAAACAGGGAGAACAGCCTATTCCTTCCATGTAGGGCTCCAGAAGGCAGACTGTTTAACACAGAGCAATGGCTATGTTTCAAAGAACATGCTTCTGACTCTAATTCTGATATGTGTTGAAATGTTTTCTTTAAAGGTAAACTTGTGCTGTTTTATGAATGTCGAAATATTACCTTCCCTCAAACACATGACCTCCTGGTATTGATATTCTTAATCTTGATCTTATTTCAATATTATATCTATATACCTTCTTTTTACTATCATCAAAGCCTCCAGTCCTTAATTTCTAGGGAATATATCATAGTGATTGCATTTATGTAGCCTGCTCTGCTAGAAAATTAAAAACGAATAAACATTTACTTTCCTATGATGATCCACTGTTCTTAGACATTTATGCCTCCAGTTTTAAAAACATGGTTGGAAAATCTGCTTCAACTGTGTTTTGTCCTTTTATACAACAACCAATTTGATTTGAAAATCTGCAAATTTTGCCAAAAGGTAATCATACATCAAATTTCAATACTTGTTGAGAAATTTCCGGAAAATCACTCTCATTTGTGTTTGTACAAAGTCAACCTTGTATAATCCCAGGGACAGAATACTTATATCCATAAGCATTGAACTCATGGGAAATAACAGGACAGAACAGTATCTAATAGAAATGATTCTGATGTCTTAACCTTAAACTGAACAGAAATATGCATTGTATGGCTGATGATGACGTAAGCATTGCAACTGGAATGAGAGGATTGGCCATGGAATAAAACAAAATAATAAGTCATAGTAAACATATTTCCTTAAGAATTTATAAATGGTAGGGTGCCTATCTGGTATGCACAAATAGAAAATACCTTTCCTAGTCAATTACACACTTCTGCTTTTTACTAAATTACATTAATTAATTATGTGATGAAGCAGAAGAACACTAAAGGAGTTTTATGTCACGAAAATTTTACAAACTCAACTATGTAATCAGAAGATTTAGAAAATATTTATTGTACTGTAACATCTCTGTATTCAAACTAATCACTAGTTTTTATATACTATGGCTGCATTTCAATATTCATAAGGTAGTACCAGGAAAATAATAAAACTTGAATAATTTAAATTAAAAATGCCTTTGAATGAGACTTACAGTTATAAGAAGTTAAAATTTATTTTCAATAATTTTTGTTAAAATGTTTTGCTATCCAGTAAAACTATTAAGCAGCTTTGATCTTTGTAATATATACAGGCACAGTTGAAATATATTGTAACTACCTTTATTAAGATATAATTTACATAACACTCACCTGCTAGAAGCATATAATTTAATGTGTTAAAATTATTTACAATGTTCTACATTCATTAACATAATCTAATTTAAAACATTTCCTTTAAGGCATAAAATAGCCTCATATCTATTAATAACTACTCTTTTCTTAACTGAAATCAAACCCCTTACAGCTAACAATTTATATTCAGACTATGTAAATTTGTTAGTTTTGAAGTTTTGATTAACTACAAACATATAGGGTATAGATTTTTGGAGAGTATGATTTTCATATATATAAAATATTATAGTTGATGTAAGTGCAGGTTTTATTTTTATTTTAAAATAATATGCTACACAATGGAATACTACTCAGCTATTAAAATCAATGAATTCATCAAATTCATAGACAAATGGACTACAAAATATCATCCTGGGTGAAGTAACCCAATCACAGAAAAACACACATGTTCTTCACTCACTGTTGAGTGGGTATAAGCCCAAAAGCTCAAATTACCCAAGATACAATCCACATACCACATGAGTTGCAAAAAGGATGACCAAAATGCAGATGATTCAATCCTTCTTAAAATTGGGAACAAAAATATTTATAGCAGGAGATATGAAGACAAAGTTTGGAGCAGAGACAGAAGAAATGGCCATTAAGAGCCTACCTGACCTAGGGATCCGGCCCATATACATACAGCTACCAAACCCAGACAATGTTGCTGATGCCAAGAAGTGCCTGTGACAGGAGCCTGATATAGCTGTCTCCTGAGAGATTTTGCCAGAGCATGACAAGTATAGAGACAAATGCTAGCAATCATCCATTTAACTGAGAACAGGGTCCCCATTGGAGGAGTTAAAGTGTTGAATAAACTGAAGGGGCTTGCAACCCCATAAGAACAACAATACCAACCAACCAGAGCTCCCAGGAACTAAACAACCACCCAAAGACTATATATCGAGAGACCCATGTCTCCAGCTCCATATGTAGCAGAGGATGGCCTTGTTGAGCACCAGTGAAAGGAGAAGCCCTTGGTTCTGCCAAGGCAGGACCCCCCAGTATAGGGGAATATCAGGGCAGGGATGCAGGAAGGGGTGGCAGATTGGGTGGGGGAATACCCTCATAGAAGAAGGGGGAGAGGGATGGGCTAGGGGGTTTACGGATGGGAAACCAGGAAAGAGGATAACATTTGAAATGTAAATAAAAAATATCCAAATAAAAATATTAATACGCTAATATATAACATTTATTTGTATGGCTGAAAACATTAAAATTATTTTCGTTTATTGACAATTGGGAATATTGTTCTGAATATTTATTTTAAAAATTGAATTAAATATTTGCTTTGTTTATTTTAGACATACAGAGAGACGTATTTACCATCTATTTTATTTGGGAAAAATAAACCTACAGTTATTACATTTTGCAGGTGAACGTAGAACACACACACACACACACACACACACACACGCACAAACACACACATACTCAAACACACACACACGAACACACACAGTACAATGTAAAAATTTAAACTTTAGCTACTAGGAGCTACTTTTGAAATTCAAGAACTAAAATACAAAGAGAAATGCACTTGGAGGCTCTGTGATTCAAATTTTAGATGGTAGTATCTGCCAAGTTCATTTTTTTTTTTTCGAAATAGCATTTGTACTTACTGCAGGTTCTCTGAAAACCTCAATGACAAAAATGATCACATAGGTAGTAATTTTGTAATTTTTTGGCTGAGTGGCCTGGAGTCTATTGGCACCCAACAGTGGAGAAAATGATTTATAAACAGCCACATCATCTGATGTTCTAAAGCTCTCAAGCTCTCAGGCTGTAAAAGTATTGCAAAAGTTATAACAGCAAGGACTTTACATATTTGATTGACTCTCACCAAATTTAGTTTCCCATAATATTTTTGTCAAAATTAGCACTTTATTATTTTAAATTTTTTATATCCTCTGCTATTCATTTCTTATGAAGTCCAAACTACCTATCAAATATTTGTAAATTTAATGAAAAAAATCTTGTTGGAAATTTAAATTATATATAAATATTTTTCTTATTTGTAAATAATTATAGCAGCTCTAATTCCAGTGTCAATAATCTAAATACATTGGACATTGATTCTGATTACCTTATTTAACCTATATTGTACCTTAATTATTGTCTTATATAATGTATATAAATAGTAAAATGGTTATATCCAATTTTCAATATAGATTTTAAGTTCCAGTAACTGCTGAGGCTGTAACTAAGTGGCCAAATGCTTTCTGACCTCACTTGCACAGGATTTATAATCATTTCCTGGAACTTGCATTTACAAAACAGGTTTTGTAAATGGTCCAGGCACCATTATTCAAAGTACAGGAACATTTTATTCATTAGTTTTCACTACAATTTTGATATTATTGATATGCTAAAATATGTAATCCTGATTAGCAATAATAATTCCATGCAATTATATTTAAAGTTAGTTATTTTTTTTTTTAGTTCTTGAAATGATAATCTCCCTTTCATATCGCCGCAAGCATGTTCCATGATGAGTTGAAACTTGAGTCCAAGAATTTGCCAACTCAAAGCACTCATGCTCTTCTCTCCTCCCAGCACACTTATGGGCTAATGTTTCGAATTATCAAGATTACAATAGGAGGAGCTTACAAAATAGAGTGCCATACCACATCTACCGCACTGTCTGTGAAGAGATTTTAGACAACTGGAGAGGTGGAAATAATAACCGCAGCTGATGGTAAGAAAAGTGGTAAGGTAAGTACTTACATATACTCACTCAATTTAAGTTGTTATTGCTATGCGGAAACAATATGGCCTAAATAATTATAGATAAAGATGAGCTCAAATACCAAAGTGAGGCATCCATTAAACATCTGATTTTATTCAGAGAGGGTCATTTGTGTCTTTAGTTTGGGTTTCTAAATATGCAACAAAACGCCATGAGCAAAAATCAAGTTAGAGAGGAAAGGGTTTATTTGGCATATATTCCACATTGTAGTTCATTACTGAAGAAAGCCCAGACAAGAACCTAAACAAGGCATGGAGCTGATGCAGAGGTCATGGCAGGAGGGGGTTGCTATTTGATAGCTTCTTTTCCATGCTCATCCTCCTTTCTTATACACCCAGGGCCATCAGACCATGGACAGCATTAACCACAATGAGCTTGGGCCTCTCCTATCAGTCACTAATTAAGAAAGCATACTAGAATCTGATCTTATGGAGGCCTTTTATCAATTGACGTCATCTCCTTTCAGATGACTCAAGCATGTGTAAAGTTGACATATATCATATGTCATATCACAAACACATGCACACACATGCAATCTCATACAAACACACATAAACAAAAACACCACATTATTTTATATATGAACAAAGTGGAAAAGTGGAAATGTCTTAGGTACATTCATTTTCTTAGAAAGTGGTGGAAGTTTTAAAATTGTGAATACAAGATACTTAGTCACAGTACTTTCAGTGACACAAACCTTTGATATTTAGTGAGCGTTGTCAATGATGATAAAATCCAAGCAACACAGTAGCACACTGCTCTAATTCTTACTCCAGAGTGATTTATCTACCTCGATATCAGATATTCTGTTCTTTACTGAAGGTATTCTAGTTTTCAGAAAGGTTATTAATTTCCTAATGGCAATTGAGATAAATAAAGTGATTAAACCATTAATTTAGGATGTTATTTTCACGAAGAATTTGAAAATAAAACGTAATTTGTTCTAATATCCGTGTATTTTTATTTGGAGTGGATGTGTGATATTCTTTGAATGCCTAAAGTTTTAAGGTAAGATAAAAAGTCTAGAGAGATGCTTCTCTGTTTATGAGCACTGGCTGCTATTCCATAGGGCTCCAAGTTTGATTCTCTGGACCTCCCCCAGAGGCTCCCAAATATGTAACACCAGCTTTAAGAGATTGAAGTTTTTTTCTAGCTCAGGAGGTCACCAACCACATGTGTAGTTCACACACAAATAAACAGATTATATAATCATTCAAAGAAAAATAAACAAATCCAGAGTAAAGTAAGATAGAGAATTCTATGCATACACCAAAATATCATTAGGAATTATTTCCTTGACTGTTTTGTTGTTATTAACAGTATTTGATCCTACTCTAGGCTCTGAGCTATCCAGCATCCAGGTCCTGGCCATCTTGTCAGTGACTTACTTGGTTTTTCTCTCATGTTGTAGGATTCAAGTTAGACTAGTCATAGATCACTACCTAGCCCAATTGTCATCAGATTGGCTTCTTCCAATGAGAGCAGGTAGACGCACAGCTACCGAAGGAATCCTGTGGAAGAGAGGGAGGAAGAATTGTCATAGTCAAGGGCTCTGCAAGAACACTAGGAGGAAAAGAGCCATAGAATCAATGAATCTGGGCTCATAGAGGTTCACAGAGACTGGAGCAGCAACCACAGCTTGCTTGGATCTGTATTACGATCTCTGGTTTTTTCTATACATGCTGCGGTTGGTTATCTTGGGGATTTTGTTGTAAGAATGGGAGACAAGGTGTCCCTGACTCTTTTACTGGCTCATAGATCCTTGTCCCTCCTCTTGGACTACCTTTACCAGTCTGATGTCAGAGTTTGTGCCTAGTCTGATTGTATACTTTTAGGCCAATGTTTAGTTAATATCATCAGAAGGCCTGCTCTTTTCTGAAACTAAATATCTGTGAATATTGGGGACAGTTGTCCAGTATTGGGAGAAGGAAAGGGGAGAGATCTTGCAGTCAGGATGTATTTTATGACTGAAAAAATTAAAAGATGGAGAATTATATTCATAAAATATCAGAAGGAAATTTAAGTGATTTAAAAAGTGTAGGTTTGTGTGGGATTAATGGACGACAAGATTACAGTTAGAAGGTAGCCAGGGAAGGGCTGTGGCAAAAATGGTACTAGTTACTAAGACGCAGAGGCTAAGGAAGGACAATTCAATGAGGACTGCAGATAAATATGAAAGGAGACTTCACTAAACACAAGTGTGAGACTGAAATAATCCTAGTCACCAATAAAAGTGTTGAGTGTTCTTCAAAAAACAATGTACAGTGAGCCTTAACAACTTCATTTTAAGTATGTGCTTTCCTTCCCTCTGACATATGAATTACTTACATTGTGTAGCAGACAGCTGCATCACATTTCCATGTAGAATTTTACTTATGTCAGGCACCAAACTGTCAGTGCCATTCAATAATTTTTTGATGAGCTATTATTGGCAGTAATCACGAATCACAAGTCATGTACCATATGCCATAGATTTGACTATGTACAGACTTACGCTTTTTTCCCATGAGCTGAAAAATGACATCTGTCATCTTCTATCTGCCTCAGAGCTATTCTTCAGCTCAAATGTTTATAATTAGGTAATGTCAACAAAATAAATATTAATATCAGCTAATGCTGTTGTGCTATATTTGTTCTTATTTTTCATTCCTATTTCCTTAATGTTAAACAATAAAAATAAGGCCTGGGCCCAAAGATTTACTTTTGTGGGCACTAAACTTGTTCAGCTTGCCTTTTTTACCCTTATTTCTATTGGAACCTGGCACTTCCCCTGCAATGTCATGGAGAATACTGACATTACCCTTCCTTTATTATAGGCCAGCTGTTCTAGGTGACCAGATCCTTCGACAAGAATTGACACTACAACATCACAGCTGTTGCAATAGAAATTCAGTTACGTCAAAAGGCTTCACTATTATTGGTTTTGATCTTATAAAATATAATAAACCCTGCAAATATTTATATTTAAATAGTTTTCTCCTGTCCTTGGAATCTCTCACGGTCACACAGCAGCATGGTGGCAGTTTGACAGCTTGCTGTTCATTGTTAGAACACTAATCTTAGAAATTTTATTTGTTTACAAACAGTCGTTACTGATTGGTTTCATTATGACCGAGAGCACAGCTGATTGAACATCTCAGGCACAGTTCCCACATTGTTGTTGTCTGCAGAGGACATGCTCTCTGAGAACCATTCATTACCAATTCTCTAATTATTCTGTTGTAGCCTATAAACAAATTAGCATAAACTTTCTAAAATTCTATATCTTTTCACTCCCGACTCAGTTTCCAAATTAGCTGTTAGGTTTTTTCTTTTTCTTTTTCTGTGCTAGGATGAATGTGAACTGGTAAATTAAAGCTATATTTCTGAAGAGGTTCACAAATGACTATCTCTAAACAAAAATACTAGTGGCTGCTTCAAGCAGATCAGGCCAAACCTACACCAGATAATGAAGCCAGATTTTGTCATTAGGATTGCTAAATTAATTGAATCGACTTTGTAATTTTCTGGTTATTTCCGTCTTAACCACTGACTCAAATCCAATCTATATTACCTCATTCAATTTCTGACAAGTAGCTATTACTATAGCTAAAGGAACAATTCTGAGTCTATTAAGGAGGGATTACTTTTAATGTTCTAAAAATAGTTTTAACAGTGCAGTACCAGATTAGTATAATGTCAAGTACTGTCAACCCACAATGATATTTCAATTGACTGTGGACAGTGTATTCTTCCTGGATCAGGATTCTATTAGGACCTGTTGTGTTTATGTTTGGACAAAAACAAAATGCCTAATACACATCTCAGGGTGCATTGTCCATTAAGCTACATGTGGCTATATTTGTTTATGTATTAGAAAGAGCAAGTGAAATCAAAATGATTTCCTCTTGAAGTGGAAAATAGCAGACACAAATGGGTCACACATACCATTTCCTCATCCAATTACATTTGAATATAAATATTTTTGGCATTAAGAACAAGTACACTTTTAATGCAGGCAGTGGGTGTTTTCGTGAGGCAATCTGCTCAGCTACACCAGCTTCTCCAGGCAAGAAAATAAAGGCACATTAGCATTGCCTGGAAGTTTTTTAAAATCTGAGCCCCATTCATTACTATATATTTGGACTGTATACTGGTGGGTCCATGAGTCACCCCACAAACCACATAAACACAGATCTCAGACAGCGGTGGTTTATTGAACACACACCCTGATACTAATCAATAGGCTGAGTTATGGCGTTGAACATCTTTCTCTGTCAGCTTATAAAGGAAAAAAAAAACCACAAAAATCACAGCGAGTTCATATGCAGGTACAGGAAGTACAGCTTGGTTCTCATCTTTGAACCAAACCATTTTCGATAAAACAGTTCATGTTGACCTTTAATTTGATGGGTCCTATGAAAAGCTTTGTGGAGTTTCTTAAGACTAACAAACTGCAGTGCATACAAAATATAATGGTATGTGTGACCAGAATGACCTGGCTCTGCGTCAACTTATTTTCCTATGCCAGTACCTCCTAGGAAAATTACAGCAACAATAGGAAATAGTTGGTGGGCATGGAGCAAAATGGCTACACTTATGCTAGGGGGCAAACTTCAACATATATCATTTGTATTGTTTCTTTGAATAGTAATTATTTTAAGTACTTGATCTATCTCTCTCTCCATATATATATATTCCAATTATTTCCACTTATTTTAAGTTCTGGGAGTTTAAGAGAGAGACTCTTCTTCAGTTTGAAGTTATGATATATAGGTAATTGCTACAACCTCCTCAAATGTAGTTATGGTGCTCAGGAAAACTGCAATAAATGCAAAATCTTTTTATTCATATATGGGTGGACTCAAATTGCTGCAATCATGACCTTGACTGGCTTACCAACAGTTTTCTTATACCATCATTGCCCCCAGCATGTATTATCTTTTGATAACTGCACTCAATGTTTGAGAACATCTTGGGTCTTCCAGTTTTCATTTATACTATTAGTTTTTAAAATTATATTTATAAAGTTAAAATTTATTTATATACTAAATTCTTAACCACCTCAAATTGCTAAGATTTGTAACATTGCTAGAAGTTGAAATATGTTATATGAAAGTTTAAAAACTTCTCCTTAGTAACTTTTGTCCTTAGAAAAACGATTCTGAACTTACCTTCTTAGAACAAATGTTGTCTTAGAGTACTTGACTAGTCTTCAATAGGCAAAGTTGCAACACTACTCTTGTTGAATGCTGCTACCTGAGAACAATAGCCACATCCACCTTTATTCTAATAATACCATTGGTTTGCCAAGAATTATGTGGATGGCATTGTTATTTTGGTCTCTATTTTTGGAAAGTATCCATGGTGAAACGATGTTTGCACACAAATTACAAGAAAGAATTACTGCAAAAATAGTCTCAAAAGTAGAAAACTATCATTTTGCAAAGAGAGATGCTATCCTTTAAGACTGGAATTTTCATTGAATCAGAGAGCTTTGGACCTTTTAAAAATAGGGTCCACATTCAGGAGACCTGCTCGAAATCTCATTTCTTCTTATTACACCAGACTACACTGCATTCTGCACACAGTGTCTCACAATATCCTAGAGGCAGAAAGGATATTTATTAAAATTTATTTCAGTTTGTGTGTGTGTCTGTGTGTGTGTGTGTGTGTTTGTGTGTGTGAACGCTGAAGAGAGCATGCTGAGGTACTAGGAAATTCTGACTCAATGTGAGTAAAGGAAAGAAACATTTTGTGAAATCTCCAAGACAAATCCTTTCTTGACCGCTAGAAGGGAGCCTGGACTGACATTGCTCCTGTCTCACATACCTGAGAGAACACAAATAACGTTGTTGCAGTGCCCGAGGACAGGATCAGAGCTCAGTAGACATTCACTTGCTCCGTTATCTGACTTCTTCTTCTTCTTGTTGTTGTTGTTGTCGTCATCGTTTGTCTATTTTGTAATTGGAGGCCTATTCACCACAAACCAAATTCAACCTCTGACTTTGCATTTCCTTTCCTTTAGTAGTTTTGCTTCTTGCTATATATAATCCATCAAAAGTAGAACCATTCTTTTCTTTCTTGTTTTCTCATATACAATATAAAATTTCATTATAGGGTCATCTAAAATCAATTAAATATTATAATACTGATGATGAAGAACAAATAATCACTATTGACATTGATCTAAATCATATGACTCCTCTCCTTGCTTTCATTATTTATATATTTCTCAAGAAAATTACCACCCACCCACAAGTATTACTTGCAAATCTGTCATTGATCTTTCTGTCGATCCCTGCCAGAATTCATTTCTTGGCATGTATGTCTTTGCTGAATGTGTTATTGAAAGATCAATTACCAATTCCTCTCAATTCATTTTGTTAGAAGCTAAACATCAATCGGTATATTCAACCATTTACTTTTTGTGCACAATAATGAACATAGCTGACAGGAAGCTCCTCAGTTTTCACTAGCATGCTTGGTCATTACTTCCCAAAATTGTTTTCCTGAGTTTCATATTTCATGGGTTTCCAGCAGACACTTAAACTATGTCTGTTCTTATGCTTGAAAGCAGTAGCATCCTGTGTTCCCACTCCCTTTCCTCAACCCTCTCTTCCTCTCACCCTCTCCCCCCTCTTCCTATGTCACTCTGTCCCTCTCTCTCCTCCTCCTCTTCCCCTTTCTCTACTTCTCCCCTTCCCCTTCCCTTCCCCCTTCCCTTCTCTCCCTCCCTCTCCCTTTCTCTCTCCCCCTTCCACACCCTCTTCTCTTTTCTCTGTTTAATTTTCTACTGAGTTCCAATCCCTTTTATCAGTTCATCCTTGAAACATATGTACAGGTGTTTCTCCCATGTCATAAACATACTAGACCAACATATTTATTTCTTCCCAAATCTGTTCCTCCCCTAAATTGCTATATATCAGGGGAAATAGTGTGATTCTTTATTAACTACGGAGGCAAGCAGATTTGGAGTCAATTTTCACTCTCTATGTAAACTTCCTCTGACATGTTCATGATTTTCTCCTACTTATATTTTACTATGTCTTCCACAAGCTCCTATTTTGTCTGCTTCCCATAATTGCCATGATGATTGCTATGTCACATAAGAACTAATATCTTAATTTCTCCCTTTTTAATTCTCTTGCAATTTCCAGTGCACTTTTCATAAAGTAGCAATGACAGTGATATACACACAATATAACATTGATTATGTCATTTTTACTTTAAGATCTCTATTGCACTCTTAATAAAATATGAGCTTTTTCCTCTTAGGCTACTATTAGGTTCTCTGGCCTGTCTTAGCTCTTTGATCCTCAGAATTCATCTCTATGAAACTCTTCCTCACTTTGCTGCCAACAGTTCTCAGCTACACTCAAAGGCTAAGTGTTTTCATGTTTCATCTCACCAATTTCCTTTTTTTCTCATAGTCTTTCCAAATATATTGTTTGTGATGGTTTTCTAAACTTAATCTAATATTTGGGATTATTCTGTGTGTCTAGGTCTCTGTCTCTGTCTCCGTCTCTGTCTCCCTCCCTCCCTCCCTCCCTCCCTCCCTCTCTCCCTCTCTCTCTCTGGAAATGAACCTTGAGGAAATTCTAGTCAATCACTTCAAATCAAAGTATTTCATTCTCTAGTAATCAAAAAAGTGGAAATTCATCAGGCCTCTTACAAAATAGTTTTTTTTTACAAATGTTTCTCTGTCTTATAATATAATTCTTTACACAATTCCCTTCTCACAAATATTTGCATTACCTTTTAAATTTCATGAAGCCTAAATCTAGCTTCATGGACAGAATTGATTTTTACATGGTTCTAAGAAAGAAACTATTTTAATCAGTGATGATACATTCTTTTTGTTATCAATCATTGTTTTCATTTTTGATAAAAATACTTTCAATCTCTTACTTTCTCACTCTATCATATCATATCATATCTCACACCTATGCATTGAATATTTTTATATTTTTGCATCCAGGGACCCAGATTTTAATTTTTTGTCATGATATTACGATTCATCATCCCTACATAATTTGTCCTGCATGCCTTTAAAGGAATTGATAAACACAGAAAAAGTCTGCTCTGAAACTTTCCCGCACACTGAAGCAAGCATTTGGCACATATTTTTCAAGTTTTGGTATTATCACATTTGGAATCTCAAAAGATTTGAGACGTTTTTCTGCAATCACTGCCAAATGCACTTTGTACTGAAATACCAGTGTGTGGCACTTTCTAGGTTGAAACCTAGGAAGAACAGTTAGAGGACCACTTGAGCATGCTCTTTAATTATTCACACATTATTCTGTGCCAAATAGTGCTGCGTCCTCACTTCTGCAACTTGTAAGACTGAACTATTTCTCCTTTTTTAAAAAACGAATTTCAGCTCCTCTTGATATCTCTTCTTTATATGGAAGTTGAAGTAGAATAACTTTCTGCCTACTACGTGTATTTTATTTACATGAATTGCTGCTGATGTGACTGTCCCCCCTCCCTCAAAGGATCAGTATGTCTTGTCAAATGAAATAACTAGTTCAACTGCTCTGATCTCTGATGGTCAGTAAACAGCCCAAATATTGTGTATGCAGGCAGACAATGACAATTATTTCTACAACAGCAACAAAAGCTGCAGTCTGAGGCATGACAATATAAATTTGTGCTAATAGCCTGGCAATTTAGTGAGGGGAGGTGAAAAGATTGGGAGGAGGTGAAACAGTGAAGGTTGTGGGTGGGATATATTGCAAGAGAGAAATAATAATAATAATAATAATAATAATAATAATAATAATAATAATAATAGTAAAAACAGTCCCAGATTCTTAACTCATCCCAGCAAGAACTCTACCCACAAAAACATAAGCCTATCTATATCTAATCTAAATCTGATACATGTAAGTTGAGGTACAATTATTCTTAGAGCAAATGACTGTTCTAAATTTAAAGCCATAACACCAAGTACAATTGCTTCTAAAATAATTGGTGGGGCAGGAATGGGTTATGGTCCATTCTGACAATAGATAAGCTTAGAGGAAGGAAGGGTGAGGACTAGTGCTTGGCAAAGTCTCTGAACATTTTAGTATTGAGGATAATCATCTCTTAGTCCATGGTTTGCCTTTCGACTCTTCTAGTGTACAGTTCTCCAGTCCTCTCTGAGAAGCAGCCTTGTCCAGAAGCTCTGATAAGTGGGGCTCCTCCCTGAAGAGCTCTACCAAGCAGGCATCAAACACTATCTTTGGCTAGCCCTCTCACCCAGAGACTCATGACATATGTTATATAGACTATACAAAGTTCAGTGGTTAGCCCCTCAGGCTTATCTTTCTTTAAATTATATTTTTCTTGTTTGTGACAGAACAGATTCAAGAGACAGTGTTTCAAATATAAGAATTCTGAAAAGCTTTCTTCCCTTTTTACCCTTTGATTTCTACTGGGGACAGTTGCTGTCAGCGGTTTTCCATTTAAATCTAGGTTAACGACTGAATTTATTTGGTCTATTGGACACATATATACAATGGTCCCATATTACAATGTGTTCTTGATTTTACAATAAAGGATGGGCCTTTGAAAACATCTTTTGCTTTAGTTACATATCTCTTAAAATTGAAGTTATTACTATTGTATATGCATGCATATAAATCATGTGAGTACCTATAGTCCATGTGTGTGTGTAGAGTTCAGAGGACAATTTTGTTGAGTCATTTCTCTCCTATGTTTTCTTGTGGGTAATTTGGATTAAATTTCAATTCCAAACTTGTGTAACATTACAGAAAAGGGTGTTTGGAAGCTGAGTGGCAAAGCATGGTAGACTATCATGTGGATACAGAGAACTGAACCTTCACTCTTTGGAAAGTCAGTCAGTGCTATTAACTGTTGATCCATTTCTTTGTCACACCCTCATATCAAGTTTAATTATGTATCCTCTCATGTAGAAAAGAGAACTACCCACCCTTCTGCTCTCCCATGAATACTGTAATTCCCTGCCCTATCTCCATTTTCAAGGGCTATAACACTTTGAGTATAAAGTTTTAAAGAGGATGACAATCATTTCATTGCAACCATCCAATAAAAATCTGAAGCAAAATTTAAAATTATATATAAAATTATATATAATTATATATATTATATTTCTCTCTAATACTCTCATTCTCACTCCATGTGTGAATATCTGTGTATGTACGTGTGTGTGTGTGTGTGAGAGAGAGAGAGAGAGAGAGAGAGAGAGAGAGACAGAGACAGAGACAGAGACAGAGAAAGAGAAAGAGAAAGAGAAAGAGAAAGAGAAAGAGAAAGAGAAAGAGAAAGAGAAAGAGAAAGAGAAAGAGAAAGAGAGAGAGCATATTTGTGAGCAGAAATCAGAGTATAACTTGTAGGATGGGTTTTCTCATTCTACCATGTGTGGTCCAGCTACCAAACTGAAGATATTAGGCTTAGCAGCAAGGTTCTCTACTCTCTGAGCCATCTTGTTGACCCTTGAAATAGGGGAGTAATCAACTCTTGTCTGACTGGATCTAAAATCCATTCCACAGGATGAGGCATATACATGGCCTCATTACCTATGCCTAGACAAGTTTTAGGTCCTAGGAGAGCAGTTACTAGTATTATTCTTCTAAATGTACATACTATAAACAGACTTATAATAACATCATTATATTTACAAGTCAGTGCATCTCTTACCTGAGAAGCTCCTGATGCTATAGATCATGATTGACACAGTGACCCACAAATTGCCAAGGTGCAGAGATTAAGGGACTACAGAACAGTTAGCCCAAAAGGGAACATGGACACCACACAAACCACCCAAGCTTCAAGAATAAATTTAGAAAAAGGAAAAGTAAGAATGTAAAGCTAAATTGGTAAGAAAATATCTTCTGGACAGATCATAAGAGCCACATGCATGAACTCACAGCCATTTTAACTGCATTTGTAAAACCAATGCAAGTCCAAGCCAGAACAAATATAAGCAAGAAGAGAGGGTCTGGGTGCACAGTCCCAATCCAAATGTGGACCTATTGACAATTGTCAGCTACCAGGAAGAGAGACCATTTTCTGTAAGTATATAGCACTTTCCAACTAATGACACAAAAACTGATACAACCTGGATGAATAAAATTGAGACATTGCTTGGAAAAGAGTTGGATGAGGGAAGGGGGATATGTTCAAAGCATGTCTGAAAGTCTCAAACTAATACAAAATCAGCAATCTCAAAGCAAATGCAATGTACAGTATAGTAAAATCTTACAGTATTGTTCTACTTTACTGATTTATAAAATGTAATTCTCAATTCTACTCTTGAGCATCTGCATGTTAAGAGTCTAGTCAAATTCTACAAGAAAACGAAGATAGGTAAAGGTGTATTTTTAAGGAAAGTTTTGGCATTGCTATATTTTTATTTCTATTTAAAATTCCAGAAGTTTGTAGGCTTTGTTTAAAAAAAATGGCAGTTATAGTTTTACAACCTATGAGGACTGGTGAATGCTCACATAAGGATGTGTTCTGTTGTGTGCATAATGATACATCTTCTCTCACCTCACATAAGAGAAACGGCAGGGTTTTACCCTGACAATGTCACAGCTGCTTCAAATTCCCTTCCTTAGTCATTTCCCAGCTTTTATAGCCTATGCAGCTGTCAACAGCAATGACTCTTTCTTTGTGAGGCAGGGAATGTCTAAACTTATAATTAGACCTCAGTTATGAAAATGTAACTAGTTAATCATAGCCTTCATTAGGGCTTTTTGCATTCCAAAAGGATTTGCACACAGCTAAGAATGGAAGAACAAATCAAACAAAGGGGTTGAATTACTTCAGTACTGATTTTCGACTTCACATACAAATACGTGTCTTCAACACATCACCCACAATTATCGTTTGAATGGTAATTCAGCATCTTTAATCATATAAAATGTTTACAGCACCTGTTACACCTTTATTTAAATGACATGCTCCCTTCTTTCCTGAAATTATTTTTGTTACAAAACTGAAAAATCCATAAACAAAACAACAATAAAATTTATCAGAGCCTTAAAATACTAAAGTGCACACATAAATAAATATGTATAAAACCATGAAATGCTTAATTTATTTAATGTTTTAACTATTTTCTTAATTTTTGAGATTAAGTTTAATTACATCATTTTTCTACTACCTCTTTCTACCTCCTTGTTCTCTTTAAAATTCATGTACACTCTTATTTCCTATCATTGGTAGATACGTCTATGTGAATGTATGCATATACGTGTATTCCAATAATTATCCCAAGTATATAATAACAATCTGCTCAGTCTAAATAATGCTACAGGCTGTTCAGTTCAGGATGACAAATTGGTGTGCTCTTCCTCCATTCTCATCATGACTTATTTTCGTGTGATTCTAGGGTAGAGCTTTTGGGGCTTTCTCATGCAATATGCCTATTGTTGGTGGCCTTGTTAAGATCATCATGCAGCTATTAGTTTTAAATTATATCTGTAAGTCACTAGCATGCCATTTATTGAAAACAGATCCTTAATAAGGTCTACATTAGACTGAAATTGTTGAGCCTGGTCTTTTTTGCCCTTCTTAATTTTTGTTTGTTTTAACTGAAAACATTTTAAGCTTTAATTACTGTAACAGAACATTGTATAATTTTAATATTAGTATGTCTTTATTTTTGAGAATTTCATGTGTATTCAATGAAAAACTATTTCATGTGTATTCAATGAAAAACTATCATAAAAACTGCAAATTTCCTCTCTGTAATGTAAGTATAACTTCTTCAAAATTTTAGGTCAGTTTTAAAAAGCAACTTATTAAGTTCAATTTGTGCTGCCATGTATGTGTAGGTATGGGACAATCCACCGTAGTCTTGAATCCCTCCGGGCAAATGGCCACATTTTTCAACAAATATTATTTCTTTTATCTAGCATATAGCAACTGCCAGTGGCCAAGCCTCTAATAAGAAACAAACCCACCGACAAGAAACCTTATCTTTTGAGCTCTGCTATTTGAGTGTCAACAAAGCTATTAGCACTCATCCCAGAAAACAAAACTTAATAATATTTAGCTAAAACTTGGTTCCTTAAATCATGTAAAAATGAGTAGGGCAATATTTATTCCTCACCTAAAATAAGTAAATTCCTTACAGATCACTAGCTGTCTTTAGACCCTTGGGAATATGTCTAGAAGCCACAGTTCACTGCCTTTTACCAAATTTAACATAAGAATTACTCTTAGCTCTCCTAGTAACCTTAGGCCCATTGACATTCTACTCTCCATAATGCAACACTCAATATGCCTTGCTTTTTTCACTCCTAAATTAGATTTTACAGATCATGAACTTGCTAAACATATTGAAAGGCCTGTATACTCCCCTGTTATCTCAACTTTTAAAAGAATTATTGATAGTTTCCAAATTCTACATTCTAGTTTTGCCAAGTGAAAGACTCTCAAGTTTAACAGAGCATAAAAAATGATACCTACAAAATCTTGCGTGGCTTCTAGTCACAACAAAAGATTCTATTAATTTTGTAAAATCTAAATATAATTTGAAACTTTTTATTAGATGTTTTTATTTACATGTAAAACGTTATGCCCTTTCCTGGTTTCCCATCCATAAATGCCTATCTCATACCCCATACCCTTTCACCAATGTGGATGTTACTCCACTCAACAACCTACCACTTCCTGCCTCCCCGACAGCCCTGATATTCCCCTACACTGGGTGGGCCCAGTCTTAGCAGGACCAAGGACTTCTCTTCCCATTGGTCCCCAAGAAAGCCTTCCTCTGCTACCTATGAGGGTGGATCCATGGGTGTTTCCATGTGTAGCCTTTGGGTAGCAGTTTAGTACATGGGAGCTCTGGTTGGTTGATATTGTTGTTCTTATGGGGTTGCAAGACCTTTCAGCTCCTTCAATCCTTTCTCTAATTCCCCAAACCGGGATTCTGTTCTGAGTTAGTGGTTGGCTGCTATCATTTACCTCTGTATTTGCCATACATTAGCAGAGCCTCTCAGGTGACAGCTATATCAGGCTATATCAGCTATATCAGCACACACTTACTAGCATCTGCCTGGGTTTAGTGGCTGTATGCATATGGCCTGGATCACCAGGTAGGGCAGGTTCTGAATGACCTTTCCTCAGTCTCTGCTCCAAACTGTCTCCATATCTCCTTGTATGAATATTTTTGTTCCCCCTTCTAAGAAGGACTGAAGCATCTGCACTTTGGTTATTCTCCTTGAGCCTCATGTTATCTGTACATAGTATCTTGGATAATTGGAGCTTTTGGGCTAATGTCCATTTATCAGTGAGTGTATACTCTATGTGGTTTTTTGTGATTGGGTTACCTCAAACAAGATGATAGTTTCTAGTTCCATCTATTTGGCTATGAATTTCATGAAGTCATTGCTTTTTATAGCCTAGTGGTATAAATATACCACAATTTTGGTACCCATTCCTCTGATGAAGAACATCTGAGCTGTTTCCAGCTTCTGAATATTATAAATAAAACTGTTGTGAACATAGTGAAGCATGTGTCCCTGTTATATGTTTGAGCATCTTTTGGTATATACCCAGGAATGGTGTAGCTTGGTCCTCAGGTAGTACTATGTCCAATTTTCTGAGGAAACTCCAGACTGATTTCCAGGACCAACTTGCAATCCCACCAACAATGGAGGAGTGTTCCTCTTTCTCCACATTCTTGCCAGCATCTGTTGTCACCTGAGTTTTTGATCTTAGCCATTCTGAGTGGTGTGAGGTGGAATTTCAGGGTTATTTTAATTTGCAGTTCCCTGATGACTAAGGATGTTGAACATTTTTTTAGGTTCTTCTCAGACATCTGATATTTCTCAACTGAAAATTCTTTGTTTAGCACTGCACCCTATTTTTAATAGGGTTATTTGATTCTCTGGACCCTAACTTCTTCAGTTCTTTGTACATATTGGATATTAGCCCTCTATTGGATGTGGAATTGGTAAACATCATTTTCCAATCTGTTCGATGCCATTTGGTTCTAATGACAGTGTCCTTTGCCTTACAAACACTTTGTAATTTTTTGAGGTACTGTTTGTTGATTCTTCATGTTAGAGGATAAGCCATTGGTGTTCTGTTCAGGAAAATTTTCCTCTATGCCCATGTGTTTGAAGCTCTTCCCCACATTTTCTTCTATTAGTTTGAGTGTATCTGGTTTAATGTGGAGGCTCTTAATGCACTTGGAATTAAGCTTTGTACAGGGTGATAAAAATGGATTGATTTTCATTCTTCTCCCACTGACCTCCAATTACATTTTTTGATAACTTTTGGTTGGAAGTCAATTTTATTCAATATTAGAATGGCTACTCCAGCTTGTTTCTTGGAACTATTTGCTTGGAAAATAGTTCTCCAGCCTTTTACTCTGAGGAAGTGTACATCTTTTCACTGAGGTATGTTTCCTTTAAGCAGCAAAGTACTGGGTCCTCTTTGTGTTTCCAGTCTGTTATCTAAGTCTTTTTATTAGTGAATTGAGTCCATTGATGTTAAGAGATATTAAAGAATAAATAGTGATTGTTGTTTCCTGTTATTTTTGTTGATAGAAGTAGAATTATGTTTGTGCGGCTATCTTCTTTTTTTTTTTTTTTTTTTTTTTGTAAGAAGATTACTTTCCTCCTTTTTTTCTAGGGTGGGGTTTCCCTCCTTGTGTTGGAGTTTTCTATCTATTATCCTTTGTCAGGCTGGAGTTGTGGAAAGATACTGTGTAAATTTGGTTTTGCTATGGAATATCTTGGTTTCTCCATTTATGTTCATTGAGAGTTTTGCTGGATATAGTAACATGGGCTGACATTTTTGCTCTCTTGGGGCTTGTATGACATCTGCCCATGATCTTCTGGCTTTTATAGTCTCTAGTGAGAAGTCTGGTGTAATTCTGATATGTCTGCCTTCATATGTAACTTGACTTTTTCCCCTTACTGCTTTTAACATTCTTTATTTGTTTTATGTATTTGATGTTTTGAGTATTTTGTGACAGGAAGAATTTCTTTTCTGGTCCTATCTATTTGGAGTTCTGTAGGCTTCTTCATGTTCATGATCATCCCTTTCTTTAGGTTAGGGAAGTTTTCTTCT
Organism: Rattus rattus; assembly: GCF_011064425.1. Lineage (NCBI taxonomy): Eukaryota > Metazoa > Chordata > Mammalia > Rodentia > Muridae > Rattus > Rattus rattus. Next base: position 158,600,701 of record NC_046156.1, read on the forward strand.
ATAATTTTGTTGAAGATATTTACTGGCACTTTAATTTGGGAATCTTCACTCTTTTCTATATGTATTATGCTTAGGTTTGATATTCTCATTGTGTCCTGGATTTCTTGAATGTTTTGGGTTAGGCAGCTTTTCTTTGATGTCAATGTTTTCTATGGTATCATCTGCACCTGATATTCTCTCTTTTATCTCTTGTATTCTGTTTGTGATTTTGTGTCTAAGTCTCCTGATCTCTTTCCTAGGCTTTGTATCTCCGTTTGTGATTTCTTTATTGTTTCTATTCCCCCTTTTAGATCCTGGGTGGTTTTGTTTAATTCCTTTACCTGTTTGTGTTTTCCTGTAATTATTTAAGGGATTTTTGCATTTGCTCACTATGACTTTCTACTTGTTTACCTTTGTTGTCCTGCATTTCTTTATGGGACCTATTTATGCCCTTCTTAGAGTCCTCTATCATTATCATGAGATGTGATTTTAAATCCAAACCTTGTTTCTCCGGTGTGTTGGGATATCTGTGTTTGCTTTGGTAAGAGAACTTGTCTCTGTTGATGCCAAGTAGTCTTGGTCTCTGTTGCTTAGGTCCCTGAGCTTTCCTCTCACCATCTGGTTATCTCTGGTGTTAGCTTATCTTTCTGTCTCTGACAGTGGCTTGAGTCTCCTGTAAGCCTGTGTGTTATCTCTCCTTGAGATCATATTTCTCCCAGTATGATAGCTTCAGCTCTGGGCACACACCAAAACAGGAGGGACCCCGTCCCTGACTGCTCCTAGGTCCTGTGTCCAGAGGGCTCCAGGGGGATTCTTCTTGAGCCAGAAGTATACTTCCCCAACCGTTCCTGAGTTCCTGTGTCCTGAAGGCTCCAGGAGGGTCCCTTGAAGCAGAAGTGGTGGTCTCACCTCTGTCCTCAGGTGTGTCCATAATATGAAATTCAAGAATTATGTTATTGTTCTCAAATAATTTTTTTCAAACACAAATTTTAAGCAAATTATTCCATCTCTTTAATCATAAATAACATAGTAAGACTCACTCAAAAGTCACAATGTCATATCTGTCTCACAATATGGAACTGCAAGCGCAGATCAGTGACTGCAAAAGTGACAGTATTGACTGAGTTGACGCAGCTTCACGAAACCAAGAGTTTACAACTTCAGTTCCTAAACTGCACAGAGCTAGCAGATAGTTATTCCAAACCAAAGGATAGAAGAAGGGAGGGTGGAAGAAAGAGAGGAAAAGAGGGAATGGAAAGGACACTATTAGCAATTCTGAATTATGAATAAAGGAGTAATGCTCCTTAGTGCCCATCATTTTACCATCAGAAAAGAAGCAGTAATTTTATGGAAATCCCAAAATACTTGATGATTCTACTGGATAGAAGTAAGTTAAAACTCCAGCTGTCTCACACTGATTAAGTGATACATACATACATACATACACACACACACATATATACATATACTTATACACATATATGATGAGTTCATTTGGATATACCATAATTCCTAAAAGGTACCTTTGTAATTGAAATCTTTAAGCCATTTCAAAATCATCAGTGATTAATTAAAAGAATTGGAATATAGAGATTAGACTTGAATTTATATTTAGTCCTAAAAGTACTTTACTAACAATCACATAATTTTTACTAATCCTAATGTAAGGTGGAATATTTGGAGATACACACACACATATATTCTACTTACTAAAACAAACCTGATCAAATTGGTTTACTTATTCCAGGGTATAATCACTTTTCTTTCTCCCATCTTTCTTCAGTTGCCTATATTTTATTTGAAATGCTGAAGCCTTATGGACTTTTATCTGCAAATTTTGGCATTTCCATTAGTGTTATCCTTGTTCACCTCATGTTTGGGATGCCATGTTGATAAGACCTTTGGATTAGCTTGTGAGATTACTATCAGACATAGTCTCACAGCAAACTCCCCGATCCTTTGTCTCTTAATATCTTTCTGATCCTTCTTTCTCAAATTTCCAGATCCTCCGGCATGGGAGTATTTTTGGTGAATGTATCCATTAAGAGTAGAGTCTAGAACTCTGCATTTTGATTGGTTGTGATTATCTGCCATGGTCTTAGTCTGTTACAAAGAAGTGTGGCCTTGATGAATGGTTTAGACTACACTAATCTCTTCATATAGCAACTAATGTTCATAAAGTATAGTTAAATATTATGCTAGCTGTTAAACTCAAAATTGTAGATTCCTCCTCCAATAATTATGAATTCACTAACACTTAGTTTTTACCTCTATTTTTAGTACTGGAATGGCTTCCCACTTGTTGATCAGGAATTTAGTTCAATTAGAGCACTATTGTTTAGCACCAAAATATGTGCACTAATAATGCACAGGTTAGGTTGTCCTGTGATGCAGGTTGTTGATGTGGTTGAGATGCATAATGCCTGTGTAGGATTCTGAACAAAATTTAGTCAATATTGTAAAATCATTTATTCATATTTATGCCAAGAAGTCACTAAATTTTGTAAAAGAAAAATCTACACCATAGAATTATATACCAAATACTGAACAGAAATCAAAAGCTTTAAATTGCTAAAAATGTATTTCAAATTTAATGTGAGAAAATAAAAAATTACTATCAAAGATATCAAAGTATATATTAATGTGTTTAATATTGCATGAACAGTGCAGAGGTTTGCACAACTATTTTATGCCTATATCTTATTATTGTTATATGCTTAGCACCTTCAAAAATGTATGTATTTTTCTTGCTTTTGATATTTGGGATGTGGAAAGAGTTTGTACCTGTCATTGTATGGTTGTGACAACTGTATTAGTTGACTTGGTATACTTTTCATGTGGACATTCCAATGGGGAGGGCTCTGGTTTTATGTGTCAGTGGCTGCACTAAAGTTTTCATAGACCTATAGTAGATGGTTCAGTTTCTCCAACTGTAGATGAAAATTTTTCTTTTCATAGTGTGGAGAGCAGACCTTATTTACTAAGAATTTTTGTGGACTATCATTTCTGTAAACACAAAGGCATAGAACTAATAGTTCTATGAAGAACCTCTAGCTACACAACATCTTGGTAAATTGCAAAATGTAACAGGTGATTATGCCGTAAAAGCATAAACCTAGAGAATCTAGGACTTAGTAGTCAGATTCACTTTCACAAGTACTTGTTCCTGTAGGCACTTGGGAATCATATACACAAACTAAAGTTCTTCTAATGGTACCTTCTCTGAAGATATAGTTGTAGAACTTGATTATGCTGCTTAAAGCTACATCTTTACAGCATTGGCAAATGAAGAATCATGTTCCTAACGCAAGAAGATGAGAGGAAGTACAGGAATCCTGAGAACCACATATAAGTTAGATCCCCTGTGCTATATAATTTATTACCAGCTTGAGAAAAATGGCATTATCTGCAAAGAAGAATCTCCATTGAGTACTTGTCTTCATCAGAATGCCTGTAGGTGAGTCTTGGGACATTTTCTTGTATAATGGTTGATATGAGAAGGTCCATACATATATGCATGGGTCCAGCTCTCTGAAGCTGACTTGTGTGAGAAAACAGGTTGGGAAAGACATAAGGAATGAAGAAGCTGGTAAGCAGTAGTTTTCCAAGGTCAATTCTTTAGGTTCTACCTTCCCGTTTTTGCCTTGAATTTTTATCCTGATGTCTTCTAGTTATAGAGTATGATATAGGAGCATAAACAAACAAATATATTTCTTCCATATGTGCTTTTTTATCATAGCAATAGAAACCATAACTTAGACTCAATTCAATCTAACTGATTGCTTTTTCAGAAGTAACAATCAGTATATTATTTATAAAAGTGATAGAACTTTTGCTACAAAATCATGAACTCATGCATTCACCTTATATCAATGTTGTTACTTCTGTTTATTTGAAACTGGCTGCAGACAGATTCTGCATTGAGAAAAGTAATATTCTTCTATATTTGAATAAAACGGTACCATGGAGGTAACGAAAGAGAAAGGGGAAAATTCTTCATGATTATCTTCAAAATCTTCATTTGCTTTGTACTATTGTAAATTTAAATATGTACAGCTAAGAAAGTTAACTGTTTTCAAAGTATCTAAAATGGTAAATGAACATAACTGTGCTATTCTCTCCTCCATGAAGGTAACCATGTTTAACTGCTTTTTATTGATCTTTTATTTTACTGTAGTAAATGTTTACATTACATATTTTAATACCAAAACTAATGTTCATGTTCAGGATGAAACTCTTGGTTTCATGAAATCACATGAAATGTGGTACTTTGTCAAGTTCTCACTGAGTAGTATTGAAATTGTCATATTATTTGATATCTCCATTCACCCCCAACTTTACATTATCCTCTTATAAGATGTAAAAACATAAGAGCTTTGCCTGCGTAGTTTTATTCTGAAAGGGAGATGGAATGAATACCTAGGGGAGACGAGCACTCTGTGTCTATGAACTGTATTTTACAGGTGACTGTGTGAGAACAATTTAACATTGTCTTATTTTACTTTTGAGAAATTCATACATCCATCATTTATCTAAAGAAATTTGGTCCCTCCCTTTTATGCTCAACTCATCCGGTACCCCATTTTCATTCAAAATTCATGACCTCTTCTTTAATTTTTACTGTCTCGGTCTCTGTCTCTGTCTCTCTCTATCTCTCTTTCCCTTCGCGCGCGCGCGTGTGTGTGTGTGTGTGTGTGTGTGTGTGTGTGTATAGGGGTAGGAAGTGGGTATGTGGGTATGTATGTGTGCGTATACACTCGTGTGTGTAGATGAATATGCAAGCAACTTAGTTTGTATAGCATTGTTTGTTGTACATGCGCTTCAGGCTGATAACTTAGTACTAGAGAACCTATGTAGAAGTTCCTCTCTGGAGAAAATTGATTCTCCCCATATCATCAACCATTGTCCTCCTGTAAGAGTCAATAAAATCCAGTAGGCAGATGAAGCAAGAGACTCTCTGGGATTCATTCTCAGGAATGTATAAGGACTTAATCTTTCTAATGCCAAAATCTCAGTGTTAGAATTTCAATATATGAGTTCAAATAACATATTTATTCAGATGAACATATGCCAAGGACAAGCCTCAGCTTGGAGATGATTCTGAGAAAGCGGGTCTGGGATCAGAGAAAACAAAAAAATGGAAGTCAAATTGTATAAATACCCACTGAACTAGGCTGACCTTAAACTCAAGAATCTGTCTGCTTTGGTAAACATAAATAAAAAATTAACTGGGTATGTTCTCTTCCAATCACTCCTCCCTAAATATTTTTACTCCTTCCTTATTATTTTTTGACAAGTTGGATAAAAGTGCAGCGGCTTTTGTTCTTTTGGATTCATGAAGCACCTCATATAATTCATCTTGCATCCTTAATATTTTGTGTAGTTGAGAAGTTATATATTTTTGTACTTATGCTTTTAGAGTTCTTTTCCATAGCCTTAATGGCTGTCTTGAAGGTCCCAGCATTTATCATTCTGATGATATATTAGCCTCACCTTTGACTCCCTGACTCCTGCTGTCTCTGATCATCATAAACAGTCACAGGGAGAATATAACTTATGGTATTCCGGAAGCTGAAACTATGACATTCCAACCCGTGCAAGGACATACTGAATTCAGCAATGATGCCTCTCATGCAAATGACTACTGTGTCCTGGATGGTTTCCATTTATTCTTCAATTTTTATATCCTCTTTATAAATGCCTGAATGTTAGCCTGAGCCATAAATCCCCTTCAAGACAACAGATAAGGCTGTGGAAAAGAACTCTAAAAACATGTGTATAAAAATACATAATTTCGCAACTATGCAAAATATAAGAGTGCAAAATGATTATTTTTTTTTCTTTTTTTCGGGGCTGGGGATCGAACCCAGGACCTTGTGCTTCTTAGGCAAGCACTCTACACTGAGCCAAATCCCCAACCCCCAAAATGATTATTTTTAAAGGCATCTCTACTTATCACAGCTCTCAGGACTTAACTTTTTTCCTTCTCATCTACAGTCTTCACTTTGATGATCGTAAGAAAGAATATAAAGGATACTTAATTTGGGATATTTCCTAGGATTTTCTTTCAGGTCTTTTGATCTAGCTATCTCCTATTGTTCAATTTGGAAATGATCCAAAGGATATTTTTGTTTACTACCCACTTTTCTTTATCCAAATATTTCATGTTGCCTTCCCTAACTTTATGTCAATAAACACTTCTTCAAGGAAAGATTGTTTACGTCTTGCCACAAGGCAACCTTCACATTATATGATATACTTTTGGTGCTATGAATGCTACATGTTTTGTCAGAGAGCCTTCATTCTCTTCTCTATTTGTCAAAGGATTATAAAATTCACTAACCCTGATTAGGGATCAATTCAGAACTTGAAGGGATAGAGTCGTTATAATCACTTATGGACGTCCATATTCATTATTCCGATTCATTCATGGATCCCAGCACAGATTTCAGATGTTTATTAGTGCTAAGCAATTTGGAATTATAAATACCAATTTTGTTTCTTCAATACTGTGGAAATCATAAAATGTTGTTGTTATGTTTTAAGACATTGCCCTCTTCTGACCTTCTTTTCACATAGATAAACAGATTTTCAAAGAGAGCCAATGGTGAGCTATTTAAAATGTCTTCCTTCTTACTGAAATCTCGACCATCTGGTGCCATCCCTGGCCTGGCACTTGGTGTTGTCTTCCATCCAAGCTGACTCTATCCTTGCTGTTTTTATGCCTTATAGCAGTGGACGTTGGCCCTCACTGTTGATCCTTTACTTTGCCAAATCTGACAGATGCCCTGGGAGAATATGAATCTGGAGGAAAATCTCTTTCTGCCCTTTCCTTTTTTTCCCAATCTTTGGTCTCTCATTTACTCTTTGCCTTACTAATTTGCTATTCTCTCAAATTTTTGATCCTTTTTGTTTATTTTATTTGTTTTTCTACTTGTTAATTTTTCATTTGTTATTAATATAAGCATTGGTTTTTAAACAAATACAGCAACCACATAGTGTGTGCATGCATATTTTAGAGTACCTGTTCTCTGAAGTAAATTCATCAGGAAGAATCTCTTACTTCAAGAAAATAATAATGGATATCAGTATATTAACATCAAATGACAGAATTAAATAATATACTTTGTTTCATTCTTGTTTACAAAGAGTTTTTATAGCGCTATTGTCTACCTGAAATATTCTACCATTTCAGGAATTTTGATGAAAGAACAAAATAACTCAGCCTTTACGGAGCTTTCTTTTAAGAGAAATGCAAATAAGTACACAGAAAAATAACTACTTTTGTATCCTTGTAGGGGTAGAAGCTGCTGTAGTATTAGAACAAGGTGACATCTGTTTATATTTGTATTATATTTAATTATTCCTGAATATCCCTGCCTGAGGTAAAAAGAGATATTTGTGTTTCAGATATGACTAGGCTATGGAGTGCTCATGGAGGGAAGCCAGACATCATACTCTTAGGTCATGCACACTAATGAGTAATTCAAGAGTTTTAATGATTCATTTGACATTCCTTTAACTGCACCAGTTAAAAGACTTAGCTCAACCTGAAGGTGGATCTGGATGCTTTACATTCTCTTTGCTTTTCACTTTCTCCTTCTGACTTTCTTGTATTGTACTAGTATTTTGAAATTCCTTAAAAATACTTCTTTAATTTTAGTAAAGTAACATCCTTATTATTGAGTCTAGTAAGCCCTGCCAGAGTGTAAAATTATACTAACTGAAATGTATATTAAATTAGATCATTGTAAAGAATTAATTATATTACTATTGCATAACAATAGATACAACTGTATACACATATATTTGATATATATAGATATAGAGATAGATATGATATAGATATAGATACTATATATGTATATATACATATATATTACATAAATAGACAAATATAAAGATAGAGATATAGAAAGATATAAAGATAGGGAGAGATAGATATGAATATATTAGAAATTATTAGAGATGAAAGGGAGGTGAAGCTGGATGACTGGAGCTGGAGATAGAGATGATTCAGATAATTAAAGAAGTTAAACAACTTGAGTTTAAAATTATTCCGATAAGAATCATAGACCAACCTTCTGGTCTGAACCTGCACCCATTCCCACAACACCCAGAGAAAGTCCAACTCCCAGGTGCTCTAATACACACAGGATCACAGGGGAGGCCACAACACCTGCTCCAAAACCCAGAGTAACTGGGATCCCCAGGATTCAGGGACACGAAATCCCTGCCCAACCAGTGGCACTGTTTCCTTTCAGTTTGAAACTGAACCCAGAATAGGGGTACTGGCTATGTACCCACTCCTACAACACCCAGAGGAAGCCCATTTCCCACTTGCTCTGAAATGCCCAGGATAACAGGAGAGGCCACGACATCTGCAACAACACTCGGAGTAACTGGGACCCCAGGATCCAGGGACTCAGGAACCACCACCCAGGCAGTGGCATGGATTCCTTCCAGTTTGAGCCTGGAGCAGAACTGGGTTGCTGGCTCTGCATCCAATCTTATAACACACAGAGGGAGCCCAACTTTGACTTGCTCTGAAATGTCCAGGATCACAGGATCACAGGATCACAAGATCACAGGATCACATGATCACAGGATCACAGAGGAAAGTCAACTCCCAGGAGATAGGACACACCAAGGAGCAATGGAGTTCTGACATACTCAACATCACGGGTGAGGCCACAACATATTTTCCAACACCCAAAATAACTGGGACCCCACACAGGAAACAAGGAACACAAACACAACCTAGCCAGAGTCACAGGTTCCTTCCAGTTTGCAACTATGCTCCCCACCAACTTCTACAACACTCAGAAAAACATTGAGTCTTAGGATCTCAGGATCACAGGATCCCAGAATCATAGGATCACAGAGACAGCTGGACTCTGAGGAGATTTGACACAACATGGATCACAGGTTCCAGTCAGAGACAGCAAGACTAGCTAGTGCCCAGAGATAACCAGATAGCAAGAGGCAAGAACAAGAACATAAGCAAGAGAAACAAAAGCTACTTGGTAGCATCAGAACTCATTTCTCTCACCACAGCACTTCCTGGATATCTCATCACATCAGAAAAGCAAGATTTGAATTTAAAATCACATCACATGGTGATAATAGAGGACTTTTGGAAGGACATAAATAATTCCTGTAAAGAAATACAGGACAATACAGGTAAACAGGTATAAGCCTTTAAAGAGGAAACACAAAAGTCCCTTAAAAAATTATAGGAAAACACAAAGAAACAGGTGAAGGAATTGAATTCAAGGATCTAAAACTGGAAATAGAAACAATAAAGCACAAAGTAAGACAATCCTGTAGATAAAATCCTAGGGAAGAGATCAGGAATCAAAGATACAAGCATCACCAACGGAATGTAAGAGATAGAAGAAAGAACCTCAGGGGCAGAAGATACCACAGGAAACATTGACACAACAGTCAAAGAAAATGAAAAATGCAAAGAGCTGCTAACACAAAACATCCAGGAAATCCAGGACACAATGAGAAGATCAAACCTAAGGATAATAGGTATAGAGAGAACGAAGATTACCAACTTGAAGGGCCAGTAAATATCTTCAACAAAATTATAGAAGTAAACTTTCCTAACCTAAAAAAAAAATGCTCATGAACATACAAGAAACCTAAAAGATTCCACATACATTAGACCAGAAAAGAAATTCCTCCTGTCATATAATAATCAAAATACCAAATACACAAAACAGAGAATATAGAAAGCAGTAGAAAAAAGAAAATCAAGTAACATATAAAGGTAGACCTATCCGAATTACACCAGAGACTGTGAAAACCAGAAGGTCCTGAGCAGATGTCATACAGACCCTGAGAGAACACAAATGCCAACCCATGCTACAATACCCAACAAATATATCATTAACATATATGGAGTAAACAAGATAATCTATGATGAAAACAAATTTACACAATACCTTATAAAATATCCAGCCATAAAAGGAAAATAGAAGGGAAACATAAATGCAAGGAGGAAAACTACACCCTAGGAAAAGCAAGAAAGTAGTTTTCTTTCAACAAACCCCAAAGAAGATAGCCACATAAACAAAATTGCATTTCTAACAACAAAATAATAGGAAGCAACAATGACTTTCCCTTAATATTTCTTAACATCAATGGACTCAATTCCCAATTAAAAAAGATGTAGACTAACTGACTGAATATCTTAACATAACACAGCATTTTGCTGCTTACAGAAAACACACTTCAGTGACAAAGACAGACACTGTCTCAGAATAAAAGAATAATAAAAAAGTTTCCAAGCAAATGGTTCCAAGGAAAAAAAGTTGGAGTAACCATTTTAATATCAAATAAAATCAACATTCAACCAAAAGTTATTAAAAAAAGATAAGGATGAACACTTAGAACATGTCAAAGGAAAAATCTACAAAGATGAACTCTCAATCCTAAATATCTATGCTTCAAATGAAAGGGCACCTACATTCACAAAAGAAACCTTACTAAAGCTCAAAGCACACATTGCACTTCACACAATAACAGTGGAACACTTCAACACACCACTCTCATCAATGGACAGATCATGGAAACAGAAACTAAACAAAGAAACAGTGAAAATAAGAGAAGTTATGGACCAAATGGATTTAACAGATATCTATAGTACATTTCTTCCTAAAATAAAAGAATTCTCAGAACCTCATGGTGCGGACCTCAACAGATACAAGATGATTGAGATATTCCCATGCCTCCTATCAGACTACCATAGACTAAGGCTGGTCTTCAATAACAACAAAAACAACAGAAAGCCCACATGCATATGGAAGCAGAAAAATACTCTAGTCAATGAAAACTTGGTCAATGAAAAATTAAATAAAAATTGAAGACTTTTTAGAATTTAATGAAACTGAAGGCACACCATACCCAAACTAAAGAAACACAATGAATGCAATGCTAAGAGGAAAACCATAGCTCTGAGTGCCTCCACAAAAGAAACTGGAGAGAGCATACACTAGCAGCTTGACAGCATACCTGAAATCTCTAGAACAAAAAGAAACAAATACTCCCAAGAGGAGTATGCAGTATGAAATAATCAATCTCAGGGCTGAAATCATTCAAGTAGAAACAGAAAATACTATACAAAGAATACTATACAAACTAGGAGCTGATTCATTGAGAAAATCAACAAAATAAATAAACCCTTAACCAGATTAACCAGAGGCCACAGAGAATGTGTCTAAATTAACAGAATCAAAAATAAAAAGGGAGACATAACAACAGAATCTGAGGAAATTAAAAAAAATCATTAGATCCTACTACAAAAGCCTATATTCAGCAAAAGTGGAAAATCTGGATGAACTGGACAATTTTCTATACAGATATCAGGTACTGATTAAATTAGGAACAGATAAACCATTTAAACAACCCATAACTCCTAAAAATAGAAGCAGTTATTAATAGTCTCCCAACCAAAAAGAGCCTAGGACCAGATGAGTTTAGTGCAAAATTCTATCAGACCTTCAGAGAAGACCTCATACCAATACTGTCCAAACTATTCCACAAAGTGGAAACAGACAGAGCACTACCCAATGCAGGCCCATACCTAAACATAGTAAAAACAATATACAGCAAACCAGTAGTGAACATCAGACTAAATGGAGAGAAACTTAAAGCAATTGCCTGAAATCAGGGACTAGACAAGGCTGCTAACTCTCTCCCTACAAAGTCATTATAGTACTTGAAGTCCAAGTGAGAGCAATTAGACAACAAAAGGAGGTCAAAAGGGACACAAGTTGGAAAGGAAGCAGTCAAAATATCACTATTTGCAGATGATAAGTTAGTATACTTAAATGACCCCAAAACTTTACCAGAGAACTCCTACCTGAAAAATAAGTTCAGCAAAGTGGCGGAATATAAAATTAACTCAAACAAATCAGTAGCCTTCTTCTACTTAAAGGATAAAGAGGATGAGAAAGAAAATAGGGAAATAACACACTTCACAATAGTCACAAATAATGTAAAATAGCTTGATGTGACTCCAACTTAGCGAGTGAAAGATCTGTATTCTAACCATTTCAAGTCTCTGTACGGCAAAAACAAAAAAACAAAAAAACAAAAAAACAACAACAACAAAAAAAAAAAAAAAAAAAAAAAACTAAGAAGATCTCCCATGCCCATGGATTGGCAGGATTAATATAGTAAAACTTGCCTGAGCACCCAGCTATACCTCTCCTGGGTATACACCCAAAAGATGCTCAAACATAAAACAAAGACACATGTTCCACTATGTTCATAGCAGCCTTATTTATAGTAGCCAGAAGCTGGAAAGAACCCAGATGCCCTCCAACTGCATAATGGACACAGAAAGTGTGGCACATCTATCCAATGTAGTACTACTCAGCTTGTAAGAACAATGACTTCTTGAAATTCTTAGGCAAATGGATGGAACTAGAAAACATCATTTTGAATGAGGTTACCCAGTCACAAAAGAAGCACATGGTATGCACTAGCTGGTATGTGGATGTTAGCCCAAAATCTTAGATTACTCTAGGTACAATCCACAGACTACATGAAGTTCAAGAAGAAAGACAACTAAAGTGCAGATGCTTCAGTACTTCTTAAAAGGTGGAACAAAAATACTCATAGGAGGCAACATGCAGGCAGTATGGAGCACAGATTGAAGGAAAGGATATACAGAGCCTGTCCCACCTTGGGATCCATCCCATATACAGTCACCAGACCCAGACCCTATTGGGGATGCCAAGTAGTGCATGCTGATGGGAGCCTGATAGAGTAGCCTCCTGAAAGGCTCGTCCAGAGCCTGACAAATACAGAGGTGGATGCTTGCAGTCAACCATTGAACTGAGAATGGGGTCCCCAATGGAGATTTTTGAGAAAGGAATATAGGAAGAACCACAATATCTATCAACCAGAACCCCAGTGATCCCATGGACTAAACCACCATCAAAATAATATATGTGGAATGACCCATGGCTCTTGCTGCAGATGTAGCAGAACAGGGCTTTATTGTTCATCAATGTGAGAAGAAGCCCTTGGTCCTGTGAAAGCTTGATGCCCCAGTGTTGGGGAATGCCAGGGCACGAAGGAGAGAGGGAACTGGTTGGTGGGAGGCGAAGCATACTCATAGAATCAGGGGACGGTGGATGGGATTGGAATTTTCTGTAGGGGAAACCTGGAAAGGATATGACATTTGATGTGTAAATAAAGGAAATATCTGACAAAAGAAAAGAAAAGAAAAATAAAAGATTAGCTCAGCCTAACATGATTTGCTGTTGGCAAACTCTATTGATGCAAGTATTCTGATTTCTAAGGATTTATTGAGTGCTTTTAATACTCAACCATCTCTCACTTTGAATATAATCAAGACTATTTTATCATCCTGTCCTTTTCACTCTAATGCCACATATCCTTTCATTATGGATATATCTTCGTTAAATATGATTCCCTGAGGACAGGTTCCTCAGAGCATATAGCATGAGGACAGAGCACAAAAAGAAAACTGAAAAATAAGGTCTGATTGATATATATATATATATATATATATATATATATATATATATATATGCAATCAAAAAAAACCCATAGAATTATAGACCAAAAAAGTCCTCACAAATGATCGGTCATTGTGTTGAAAGAAATCCCTCAAATATTTTATACTTAATGCCAAACCCATACTGATGAATCTAAAGCACATTTAGGACACAAGGCCCAGATGATTCACTGTAAATATAATTTGAAAGCCAAGAATGGGAAGCACTTAAACCATCCAAACCATGGCAAATACCAGAACAATGAGATATACTTAAATGTACCATTAAAGATGTCCCTAGGGCAGTAGTAACCAACAATTTAATTCATTAAAGACTCACTCCACATAAAGTAAATCATGCCTTGTACTGAGAACATGGTGAGCTTCTTTGGGCTAGTAAGATCATTACTCTTACAAAGAATGTACTGATGTCACTGTGCTAAGTCACTACTCTTTGTAAGTTAATGCCATAGATAAATGTACCTCACAGCCTTCACCAAAGAAGCATGTCTTTACAATAAATGGAGACCATCACAGAACACCCAATGGACAGGAAAAAAAGATATCAAGGGAGAGTGTGGGGCTCAACCCCCATGGATACATTTTTATCACAGTTTCTAAATCTATGCCTCAGAGACCATCAGGGAAGCAGGAGCAGAAAATTGAAACAACAAGGATATGGAAAAGTCTGGAATGAAACACAAATTCTTTAAACAGGTGATCTTCCCCTCATATTTTTACTTCATGTATTATAAAATATCTCATTCTATCTCTGAATTAAACTGCAATATTGTTTTCCCTTCTTCACTTCAGGTGGGAAGGTAAATTGTTTTTCCTTGTCTTTGCCAGCTATTTTAAGGTACTCTGGAGTGATGGAAAAGACTGTCACTGACTTTATGGCTTACTAGCAACAGATGTTCATTTCTCACAGTTTTTAAGATTTGAGCTTTGAAGCCAGAGTGCCAGCATCATTATGTTCTTGTGACTACTTCTGAATGGCAGAATAGAGGATACTTGTTATATTCTCACAGATCAAAATGAGAATAAGGAAACTATCAAATCTTTTGTGAGAAAAGGAATCAGCTGTGCAAGAATTTGATTCCATTGCCTAAGAAACTGTCAAAAACAAAAATTCACAATATCAAACAACTTCTCATACACCTAAGAATTCTTCATATTAATTTCATGGAGACATAAAGATCAAGGCTATTGAAGCTTTCCTGACCAAAACCAACGTTATACAAACCATTAGGTTATCCATTTAATTTACTTTATACAGACAAGCTTTCTGCATTCAGTGTAGTATGGACCTACACTTTATTTATTTTTCCAATGTTGTGGGTTTGAGCAAGGTAGATTTATTTTCTAAGTGTAAATATCTTGATTCAATTCTTTTAGTCAAAAAAACAATGTTAAACCAATCCATCAGCCTTAATTTGGAATGAGAACACGTGGATAGATGAACAGTGTTTAAGAAATCTGAAAATATATGACAGGTAGAACCAAGTATGTAGAGGCTAAATATTTCAAGTAGTATTTTGATTGTATCATATGTAATTTCTGCACTGAAACCTGACCAAACAGAAGTATTTTTCAGTAGTAGAATTTGGTGGGAACACCAAACTTCCCATATTAATAAAGACTGGGAATTAGAATATTAATTGATTTGTTACATGATAGAATGCAAAAAAAAAATGTGAAGGAGGGGCTCAAATGCAATGTCAGACTCAATAGCAGGGCAAGATGAAACCAAGGGTCAGGAACCCGATAATGTTGCCATACTATGAGGTAAGAGACCAATTCTCATGAATAAATTTCAAAACATTTCAAACCTTCGGTTACCTACAAGAGCATATTAAGAATTAAAACAATACAGAATCTAGCCACAAAACAAATGTAAAAGAATACATATTATTCCCCTTGTTAAACACATCATTTTGTTAAATTATAGATTACCTGAATTTGGTTTCTAATAAGTAGTGTAGCAGTATAGAATACGTTAGTTAAATAAGAATGAAGCAGAGAAAGGACTGAAAGAGCTTGAAGGGACTTGAGACCCCATATGAACAACAATGCCAACCAAACAGAGCTTCCAGGGACTAAGCCACTACCCAAAGACTATACATGGACTGACCCTGGGCTCCAACTGCATAGGTAGCAATGAATAGTTTCGTAAGGGCACCAGTGGAAGGGGAAGTCCTGGGTTCTGCCAAGATTGAACCCCCAGTGAATGGGATTGTTGGAGGGAGGGTGGTAATGGGGGGAGAATGGGGAGGGGAACACCCATATAGATGGGGAAGGGGAGAGGTTAGGGGAAGTTTTCCTGGAAACCAGGAAATGTAATAACAGTTGAAATGTAAATAAGAAATCCCCAATTTAATAAAGATGGAGAAAAAATAAAATAAACATATTTAGCTTTGAAAAATATGAATGAAGCCATATTTTCATTAAGTCAGAGAGACTAAACATACCTGAAATTCTAAGCTAGGCACAGAGGACTGGATATTACAAAATAAATCAAAAATGAAAACAGTATTTGAGCATACAGAAGTGAAAGGAACACAGGTGATGGATTACATTTTATTAATTAAAAAAAAACGTAATTTTGTGCAAGGCTTTTTCTTTTTCTCTGTCATTAACTATGTCATGAAATTTACTATCTCAGCAAGAATAAAATGCATATTTCAAATAATAAAATTTTCCCAATTTCTAGAGATGATGTCATCTACAAACATCAGTTAGCTAGGAAACTGAATGGAAAGGAGAAGTCCTCATCCAAGACAGGGCCATGTGTCAAAGCTTATGCTTTTAGGAAGAATGACCACCCAATAAATGAAGAATTGTTGTATATGGGGAACATTGCTAAATGTGCTTGAATTCTATAATTCCTGGGAACGGGTACATCTTTACTGGATGGGTTTGTTTTACTGTATCATGGTGCATGTTGTGTTTGATAAGGACTAAGTACCTGGTATTTTTATCCACCTCTGTTAAGAGTGCCTGTGTCGCCAACTGAAGACACTAAAAGTCTCCACATATTAATCCTCAATTTATGACTGGATAAAATGGGGATACTTTTATCTAGAAGAGCAAAGTATAGTTTTAATGATGTAATAGATATGCACAACAAAATACAGAGAATGGTTTGGTTTGACAAAATTTGCTCTTCTTTCTCTAAGAACCCTTTCTCTAAGATTCCCTAATCCATTCAAAACTACTCAAGTAATTCTCTAAGAACCATTTTTATCCCACTTTTGGTATGTTTCATTATGGACCTGGCATACTCTCCCTCACCCCAGCAGAGAATTAACTATATATTTCAAGCTTTGACGCACTTCTGTGAATAGAGTGATCCATATTTTTCTCTTTTTTTTCTTTCTGTTTTTGGCTGTGTTATCAGGACACCATGTACCATCTCGGGAGGGGGTTGCTTCTTCTTTGGGTACTCAAGGGTATGAAGACATAATGAGCACAGCCAAGTCCATCCACTGCCAAATCCTAAACTCCTGAGTGAGATATAAGTGACGGTGACTGAATCCAGAAAAACTCTTGGTTGCAAGAAAAAGGAGTTTTATTACAGACCCCTGTTGCTTATTTTATTGTGCTGTCATATTACACTGCTCCTTCTTGTTTGTTTTAGGTATAGTTCTGTTTTCATATTTATATATATTTCCTTTCTATTTTTGTTCTAGTAACTACAGCATCCACTAGACTGAATATGCAAGGCTTAATGTCTATTGTGTTTCTAAAGACTATTGTACCAAAACGAATAGACAGAATATATGGAAATAATTTTTGAAGGAATAGTGATTTAAAGTACCATTTTATATGAAAATAACTAATATATAAGTGCAGAAGATACATATTCTAACATAGATAGAGTTTCACAATTTATTAGAAATAGTCACCAAGTTTCAAAGTCTGTTCGATTTAAAATTGGGCATATTTATACACCATTTCAAAGTATCCAGTGCCAATTTTCTACCAGAAGTGTCTGTGCTTCAACTATTATAAATTAACTTCATATACTCACAAAACATTCTAGAAGTTTAAACTTTTATTTCATTGCATTTACTCTGGCTATAAAGATAGTGAACGGCTCCTTTTTCTGTGTGTCACCAAGTGCTTTCTCAGGATTTATTGTTTTTCGGTTATCAACCCACGAATTTCTGCTGCTATGGAAGGGATGCATCTCACTGAGGTTATTATCCCTTGACATGAAGAAATATTGCATCTATTCTTTGAAGTGCTTTCCTCAATGCTCCAAGTGTTTCCTTGTCCTATATCACTCAGTGACTGTCTCAGTCATTTGGGCCTCCAATCACTCCACTAGGGAATCTGGAATATGCTCTCACTCATATTCTTTATCCTCTGTCAAAAACAAGCTGCTAGAATAAGGACTGGTTACAGTTTCATGACATAAAGAAATCACTTATGGACCACATAATCTATACATTGTGCATTTCTGTTGAGAGAAGACATATAATTATTTGTTATAGAATTGAAATAACTATTCCCATATATCTCAAATTATCCTTGAGATTTGCATATAGATTAATTAACACATACATTATCTGAATACTAAATGCACTACTTTTAAATTACACACATATACACAGACATATATAAATTCTATCTTCACAGACATTTTCTCAGGTTATCTTTCCATCAACTCTCTGAAATGAATGCAAAAACCACAATTTTAGGAAGAAAAACGTCTATGACCTGGGCTAAAGAGATTTCTCAGTGTATAAATACTACAGCCTTACTAGGCAGGTTACCTGAGTTCAATTTCTAAAAACCCATCTACAAATCTATATTCAGTAGTATGTGTATGCAATTCCTGAAAACCTAATGAGAGAAAGAAAGCCAGGGCATAAATGCTCACTGGCCTGCTGGCCTATAATAAACAGTACAACATGAACACACCTCAAAAATGTGTAAGGCAAGAAATGTCTCACAGTCTTTTCTCTGAAGAATTTACACACACATACGTGCATAAATAAATAAATATTAATAATATCATTGATGGTAGAAATATAAATAGAAGAAACATGCTATACCTTATTATGTCTTGTTCTACTATGCAAATGTATACACATTCATCTTATCAGTAAATTCTTCAAAGTTATGATTTTGATATCAGTGGGAAAATGGGGATGGTGTTTTAGAATTCAGTGTAGGAAATTGAACATTTCCTCAACTTATTTGTCATTCAGACTCCATTTCTATTTAAGGTCCTAAAACACTTCTATAAATGCCTATGTAGAGATGTGTATTTTTCATTATCCCTTAACCATATGTCTTGATTTAGTCAATAACACATGTGTGGTGCTAGGAGATACTGCTTTGGTGAAGAAATCCTAAGTGCCAGCAGCGATTTCCTGTGTCTTCTTCCCACTTTCTGTTACTGGAAGCAGGGTCTACATGCACTCCTCCTGTCCAAATGCTTTGCTGGAGTTAGACATCTGAGTCCTCAGTTGGTCTGCAAGAGATATTACGTAAGTTTTGGGTATCATCAAGCATTAAGTTAATAGATTTCTTTATATTCACCATATATCAAAATAACAGTGAGCAACAAGTATAGTAGTTCAACAGGTAGAGTTAAATATATGAGTTATAACTTACAATCTTCGAAATAAATCCCATTCTTCTAAAATGAAATTCTTATAACTTAACTAGAAATATGTTAAATTTGTTTGAATTTTGTATCTCTAGTTTCTTTCTAGAAAGATCAATGGTATAATTTCTCATATGACGTACTAAGGTTTCCTTTTCACATACTTATTTTACATAATATCACATGTGCATAATATGAATTAAAGTATGCATGAGACATATGCATGCATATATTTTAGGGATTGAGTATTGATCCTAAAATTTTTGAAATTGTGTCAATTAATAAAATGAATAAATCACATTTTTCATAAGCGTAAAACATTTCTGCGAAGACATTTTAATCATTTAGAAGTTTAAAAATATGTTAAAGAATTAATATATTAATAAAGTTATTCAATCAATTTCACTTCACTGAAACACTTGCAGTTACGAAATTATTTGAGGAAAGTTTATATAAAAACATAAAGTGTCCCTATTTAAGGTTGCAACATGCGTATTTGAATAGGTATGCTATGAATTTTAATGGCTTAATTAGTTTTCCTGTCTTCAATAACTATTAATTATGTAGGTTTTTAATTAAAATAAATCAGTACTATCTCAAAAAAACAAAAGATTTACCTAAACCACAAATCTGCTCTATAAAATATGTATAATTTCTGTTTGTTAAATGCATTCACACATATTTTATCTGTATAGGTATAATCAATCATTTTGCCATCCTTCATCTTTGTGAATATTGCAAAATGAGCTTTGTCTATTGAAAACTAATGAGCTGTGTACTTATAAGTGACTCAAATTGACAAAAATCTATACTGCTTAACAGTCTTCAATGAAAATAATTACAAGAAAATAAACTGTAGCTCAAATCAACTATTATATCCTCAGTCATTAATGTGTAGCTCTAGAAGGAAATCATGATAGGCATAAGCTTCTGACATGAAAATAGAGAATTTTGAAGATGTAAACATCATTATAAAATTGAATTTTAAGTCTAAAATTGTGAGCAAATGTTAAATGACCTTGTGTAAAAAGATATTAATTTACCATCAAACAGTCTCTATATAGTTAAAAGGCAAACTCGAAAATTAATCCATGCTTTAGGCACTGTTTTTTATAACTATAAACTACCATTAATACTGGTCATGACAACACTGATTTTAGAGACATTTAATGTCTCCAAGTTATCTATTTATTATTTGGTAAATGGTTTGTTAATTTCTATCTTTATCATTCTTTATCCCAGAAAGTGATTTCCCTCTTTGTTGAGTCTTCTGGATTTGTAAATGTCTATATTTCATTTTGCTGTCTGAGAATCCATCAGAACCATTATGCCCTTTTTTGCTGTGATTAATGTAAAATTCTGTATTGTATGTGTATATGTTTGCTTGTGTGTATGTGTGTATGTGTGTCATTGTGTGTGTGTGTGTGTGTGTGTGTGTGTGTGTGTCCTTTTAATAGCATATCATTTTGATATACTTCTGGGAGTTGTAGTACCTTAATCAGAAATGTTAACCTCTTCCTATAGTCACATACATTCAATTTCAGTGAGATCATCCTAACATTCATTTGTTCCTCTGTGTGTCATTGGATGAAGCTTAGATGTACAGGTTTCTGCTCTTCTTTAGACAGTAAGTATGTATAAGTATGTATAAGACAGTATAAGTATGAGATCCGGTCTGAAATTGTATCCAGGTGCAGAGAGTCCTGTAATGGCACTAAATTTTTGTATTTATGATATTTACATAAAAATTGAGTGACTCAAATGAAAGAGGCAAGGAAAACTGTCAGGATTGAGAGATTTGGCTAATATTCAAAAGTGTTAGGAAAATTAAGTGCACTCACAGTAGCATTGACAAGGAACTGTAATGCAGCGCTTGGTAAACTGAGAAGTGAGGAAACCTAAGTATGGATTTCCAAAGGGATACAGTGATATGATCTGCACCTTTTGCCAGCACGTCTCTCTCTTTATAAATTATTAATGAGATCTTCAAACAACAGAACTGAATGTAAAAATACTCCAACTGCTCAATCCGTCTGTCTCTTTTTCTCTCTCCATCTCTCAGTCTCTCAGTCGCTGTCTTTCTACATATACATATTACATGTGTATGTATATGTGTGCATGTTGAAATGCACATAGAAATAATGCCAAATGAACTGATTGACCAAGATTGACAACTTGCTATTACACAATCTATGTGGGAGATGACCCCTAGAGAAAACTGCTTCTCTCGTTTAGAAGTTACTGATCACTTTTAGCTCTTCATTGAGGAGACACTGTGTGGAAAATTTCCCATTACACATGATAGTCTGTCAGCTGATCTTGTTTAGATAAAAATATTGTTCAGATATTATGGATATATTTTTCATGTAATGTGTACAGGATCATGAGCAAAATGTCAATAGTGCAGGCTATAAGATCAACAATTGAAAAATGGGAACTCTAGAAACTGCAAGGCTGCTGTGAAGCGAAGGACCCTATCAATAAGACAAACAGCAACCTAAAAAATTGGGGGAAAATCTTTATTAACCCTGCATCTAATAGAAAACTAATACCTAAAATATATAAGGAATTCAAGAAGTTAGTCTCAAAAGAAAAAAAAACAAATAACCCAATTTCAAAATAGAGTACAGAACTAAACAAAAATTCATATAATTGAGATTTTCCATCAGGTTCAGGGCCTTAGTCCATTGTCAACATGCAGTGAAGCATTGCATCTCACAGGAAGCCATACTTAGAAGTTCTGCATTTAGATCAGCTGACAGCAGGAGAAGTGAGACCCTGGGCTAGGGTTGAGCATTTGAAACCACCAATCACAGTCTTAGAAACACATTTCCTCCAAAGAGGTCATATCTATCCCCCAGAGATCATACTTTTGAAATGCCTTAAACTATCTACTAGATATTTTACACACTGTAAATGCCCCATTTAAAATAGGTAACCATGTTTATTTTATACATTTCGACCATGAATCTACATATTTCTTTAGTATTGAGGTGGGGAAATATTCTCTTCAGACATTTCCTAAAGAGACTTGGCATGTTTTGTTCATTTTTAACATGTCTGACAGGTTGTCTCATAACCCATGCTATTTTTACCTTCTTACAGATTGTTTGAAGTGCATTATTTTTGTTTGATAAGGAAACGATAATTATACCTTTGGACAAATTACATAGAGCAATGTTTACTGTAACATCTTTGCTCAGTAATTTCCTCTTAGTTTACCCTCATGGACACCAAGGGGCATGGATTAGTAACAGATGAATTAGTAGCAGAGTTGTCTAAGCATCTTTTCTTGTAAGGTGTTGGTAGTGCTTAGAATGTGATTTACCCCTACAGGCTCATAGGTTTGCATGCTTATTTCCTGAAAAGCTGTCAGGGAAAGATTAAGAGATGTGGCCTTGGTGGAGTACATGTTTTCCTGGTGGAGGTTTGGTGTCCTTGGGAATGGGCTTTGAGGTTTCAATAGCTACTTTCTCAGACTGGAGAATAGGATGAAGAAGCTATTGTTACTTCTCCAACAATATGTATCCAGCCATGATGATTCCAGAGTAACCCTGTAAGCAAGCCCCAAATAATTGCTGTCTTGTATAATAGTTTCTTTGGTCATCATGTCTACTCAAAGTGACCAAGATAATGTTACTCTAAAATCACCCTTTCTGAAGGTTGATTTTTGCAGTGATTCCCTGGTCATGATATCTCTTACTAAAGTGTACCAATATGTATACTTGTTTCAGGCTAACTAACATTCTAGTTAACTCAACTTTCAAGACATGAAGAAGCATTATGACTGCTCATAGATTCTTGCCCCACAAGTCAATTTTTGGAACATTGATTTTTTTTTTCAAAAACACAAATGAAGTCAACCTTGTACTGCATACCAAGAAGCTATGTCCATGTGAAAGCAATCAGCTTAGACTCTTTGTCAAAGTAAATGTAAGAGATTACCTCAAAAAAATGGGTTGGATGCAGTTTTCTTTTAAATTCCTAACTGAAAGACAAATAAGACACACATGAGAAGAGGAAGCAAAGAATAAAAGAGAAGGCATTTGATATCTGAGAGATAAAAATGGACATGAACAATTATTCAATAAAATCCAAGAGATTTAAATCTAGTGTTTCTTACAACTTTAATTCACCTGATGCCTTTGAACATATGCTACATATTTCTGAAATCTGATTGCATTTGTCCAATAAGATCAAATGATGATGACATCACAGACTTTCTTCTTGTCCCTGCTGCAATGGCCAAGGCTCAATTAGAGGTCTAGTTTAGTTATCAATTCACATGACTGTTATAA
Organism: Rattus rattus; assembly: GCF_011064425.1. Taxonomy (NCBI): domain Eukaryota; kingdom Metazoa; phylum Chordata; class Mammalia; order Rodentia; family Muridae; genus Rattus; species Rattus rattus. Next base: position 158,624,138 of record NC_046156.1, read on the forward strand.
TGCAATGGTTTCCTTCCTTTTTCCCTATGATATCAGCATATGTTCATGAACATTGTATGCTTTATATTACTAATAATTTGAGGAATTTCATACACACACACACACACACATATATATATATATATATATATATATATATATATATATAATAGGCATATAGAAATAAGACTCTTGTATGTGATTGTGGATAGGTTATGATGGTAAAATAAATTACTCTAACGTTCATTAAACCATTCATTTACATAATACAGTTTCTACTTCATTATTTGTAAATGTCTGTATCACCTGTTCTATAATCAAACATAAAGAAATAAAAACTAAATATCTGTGTATGAAGGAAAATTGTCCTATTTCCATTTTCTATAATTCTTTAGCAATTAATTTAATATAAAAATTCATATTCAATTAATGAGTAAATACACTTTTATTTTTAAAATGATAGGCCTTTTTTGTACCTCTAGTAAAATAGCAATATGAAATATAGATGTTACTAACATATTTGATAATGATTTATGCAACGTGGGCACATGCTTACTAGGCCACATTGCTCTTTTTGCATAAGAACACGTGAATATGCTAAAGCCATTTATCAATAGCCATCTAAGCTTTCTAAATCTTGTATTAATACAAAGTATATATGCATGGTAAGAAGTTTTGAATTATTATGATACAGTAATTGAGACTTAGGACAAATAAATGTTTCAGTCCCAAGTCTGGAGGAAAAATGTAATTTTTAGCTTGGATATTTGGAGAGCATCTTTAGTTTTATGGTAAGGTGCCAACTTTCTGAATTTTACTCCAAGCTCCCAAGCCACAATTTTTAAATCCTGACATTTGTCACATTATAAATAAAGACTGTGTACAATTTCTGGTGGGAAGCAGGCTAGCAGTAAGATTTTATATGTTCTATATCCATGACCTGTTCTAGAATATCAAAAACACTTTTTCTTTTTTCTATGTAAACTGTTTTAGGAACTAAACTCCTTATTCAGAATAAAATGACTCTGGCAATAAGTTTTTATAAATATAGACTTAGCATTTTGAATACACTGTATTTGTTTCCTGGAAAACAAACGATGATGTTTCACTGTCATTCTGTCTCTCTTTATTTTACCTTTTAGAAACTGAGACTATTTTTATGGACAAAGGCAAGTAAACCAAATTCACACCTATGTGGATAAGAACAATGGTTGCTTCCCCGTTTTATGAAACAAGAGGCTGTGCTATTAAAACATTTCTGTTCTTAAAACAAAAATATCCGGAACAATAAACATACAAAGAGGATTGGTTTCAGTCATGTTCTCAGTGGATCCAGTCTATTCCCAATTACCCTCACTAGTGAGAAAATGAAGTAAGGCAGGATATCATAGTAATAGGAGCATGACAGTGCCTGCTGCACACCTCTGTGAAGTCCTGTACTTTCAGAGAAAGAAAGGGGATACCCTGATATTAATATGTCTTCCTGATAAGATCCTGACATGTCATTCATAATATATTCCAAAGTTCCAAATCTCCAGATCTAGAATCAATATCTGTACGCATAGAAACTGGAGATTAATTGCTTTGACTAATTAGCAATGAACAAACCCACAAATGGATGTTTTCAAGGCTGCTGAATATTACATATGCCATTTGGTTTCTTTGCACCCATTTTTTTCAGGATCTGAAAATGGAATTAGTCTGAGAGATTGTAAATATGACCCTTTATAGTAAAATTAGTTGACTTCATGTATTAGCAGGATGGTTTAGAGGATAAAGGGCTGTTACTCTTCTTGCTGATATCTTAACCATCACACCAAGTAGATAAGAACTCTTTATAAGTCCAATTCCAAGGGATCCAATGTCCTCTTCCATCCTTATCTGGTGCACATATATACATTACACACACACACACACACACACACACACACACACACACGCACACACACACACTTATGTGTAGCACAATATATCTAATTCAGTAATACAAAGGTCAGAAGAAGGATATGTTGGGTAGAAATTAGCTTTTAATCCCAGAACTAGAAAGTATAAATGGTGAGAAGAGCAATCGTCCATCAACCATTATTTCGTTGAATGTATAGGAGGGATAGATATCTCTTACAGACAAGGAAATGGAGGAAATATGATGGGAAACTCTGGAGCAGAGGTAATTGTTTCAAAATAGGAAGACCAAGCCTTACACAGGATGAATATTCCTGATGTTCATTGTTTCTTGTGCCATCTTGAGCAAGGTCCTGCTAATAGGAGAAAATCAGTACTGAGAGGCTCATTCCTTTCCTTTACTGTGAAGGTTAAGCTTCTCAAATGAATAGTTTATCCAGGCACAGAATCTGGATTAGTTTCTAAATGATTAACAAATATCATTCAATCACAAATGAAAACAAAAACAAATTCAAGTTGAAAATTATTCACCACTTTTCTCATGTGGCACCACATTTCTCAAAAAGCCCTATGTCTCACAAACTGAATTCAAGAAAATAATAAAATTATCATCCATCATGGTCAAGTAGGCTTCATTACAGGGATGCAGGGATGAATCAATATATGGAAATCCATCAATGTAATTTATTATATAAACAAACTAAAAAAAAAAAAAGAAACCCACATGATCATCCCATTAGATGCTGAGAATGCATTTGACAAAATTCAACACCCCTTCATAAAGTCCTGGAAAGATCAGGAATTCAAGGCTCATAACTAAACATAGTAAAAGCAATACACAGGAAACAAGTAGCCAACAACAAACTAAATGGAGAGAAACTTGAAGAAATTCCACTAAAATCAGGGACTTGATAAGGCTGACAACTCTGTTCCTATATATTCAATATAGTATTCAAAATCCTAGACAGAGCAATCAGAAAACAAGAGGAGGTCAAAGGGATACACATTGGAAAGTAAAATATCCTGATCTGCAGATATGATAGTATACATAAGGGACCCCAAAAGTTCCACCAGAGAAGTACCAAGCCTGATAACTTCAGCAAAGAGGCTGGGTATAAAATTAACTCAAACAAATCAGTAACCTTCCTCTGCTCAAAGGATAAACAGGCTGGGAAAGAAATTAGGGAAACAACACCCTTTACAATAGTCACAAATAATATAAAATACCTTGGTGTCACTCTAACCATGCAAGGGAAAGACCTATATGATACGAACTTCAAGTCTCTGAAGAAAGAAAACAAAGAATATCTCAGAAATTAAAAAGATTTCCTGTGCTCATCGGCAGGATTAATATAGTAAAAATGGCCATCTTGCCAAAAGCAATCTACAGATTCAATGCAATCCCCATCAAAATTCCCACTCGATTCTTCATAGAATTAGAAAGAGCAATTTGCAAATGTATTTGGAATAAGAACAACAACAACAAAAGCAGGGTAACAAAAACCATCCTCACCAATAAATGGACTTCTTAGGGACTCACCATCCTTGACCTCAAGCTAAATTACAGAGCAAAAGTAATCAAAACTGTATGGTATTGGTACAGAAACAGTCAGGTAGATCAATGGAATAGAATTGAAGATCCAGAAATGAATGAACAAACCTATGGTCATTTGATCTTTGAAAAAAAGGAGTTAAAACCATCCAGTGGAAAAAGCATTTTCAACAAATGATGCTGCTTCAATTGGAGGTCAGCATGTAGAAGACTGCAAGTCAATTCATTCTCATCTTCTTTTACAAAGCTCAAGTCATGGGCACTGGGGAAAATTTCCTGAAGAGAACACCAAAGGCTCTAAGATCAGCAATAGACAAATGGGACTTCATAAAATTGCAAAGCTTTTGAAGGCAAAGGACACGGTCAGTAAAACAAAACAGCAACCAACAGATTGAGAAAAGAACTTTACCAGTCCTACATCCAATAGAGGGCTAATATCCAATATACACAAAGAAGTCAAGAACGTAGACTCCAGAGAATCAATTAACCCAATTAAAAATGGGGTACAGAGCTAAACTAAGAATTCTCAACTGAAGATTTTCAAATGGCTGAGGCGCACCTAAATAAATGCTCAACATCCTTAGTATCAGGCACATGAAAATCAAAATGACCCTAAAAGTCTACCTCTCATCAGCCTGAATGGCTAAGGTCAAACCTCATGTGACAACAGAAGCTGGCAAGGTTGTGGAGAAAGAGGAAAATTCCTCCATTGTTGATGGGATCACAAACTGGTACTACCACTCCAGAAATCAGTTTGGTGTTTCCTCTGAAAATGGGACATAGTACTAAATGAGGATCCAGCTATACCACTCCTTGGTATATATGCAAAAGATGATCCAACATACAAAACTAACATGCTTCACTATGTTCATAACCATCTTAGTAATAATAGCCAGAAGCTGGAAAAAACCCAGATGCCTTTCAACAGAGGAATGGATACAGAAAATGTGGTACATGCACATAATGGAATACTACTCCGCTATCAAAAACAATGACTTTATGAAATTCATAGACAAATGGATGGAACTGGAAAATATCATCCTTAGTGAGGTAACCCAATCACAAAAGAACACACATGCTACACACTCACTGATAGGTGGATATTAGCCCCAAAGCACAGAATAGCCAATATACAATTTACAGACCACATGAAGCTCAAGAAGAAGGAAGAGAAAAGTGTGTATGCTTCAGTCCTTCTTTGAAGGGGGCACAAAATAATCACAGGAGGAAACACAGAGACAAAGTTTGGTGCAGAGCCTGAAGGAAATGCCATCCAGAGAACACCCCTCCTGAAGATATATTATATACAGTCAAAAAAACCCATACACTGTTATAGATGCAAATAGTGCACACTGATTGGCACCTGTTACAGCTGTCACCTGAGAGGCTCTGCCTGAGCCTGACAAATGCAGAGGTAGATACTTGCAGCCAACCACTGGACTGAGAACAAAGTTGCCAAAGGAGAAGTTAGAGAAAGGACTGAAGGAGCTGAAGGGGTTTCCAACACCATAGGAAGAACAATAATATCAATCAACCACACATTCCAGAGCTCCCAGGAACTAAACCACCAAAGGGTACACATGGAGCAACCCATGGCTCCACCCACATATGTAGCAAAGTATGGCCTCTTTGGGCATCAATCGGAAGAGTGGCCCTTGGTCCTGTCAAGGCATGATGACCCAATGTAGGGGAGTGCCAGGACCGGGAGGGTCAGGGAGCATCCTCATAGAAGCAGGCAAAGCAAGGGGTGGGTAGGGGGCTGCTGCAGGTGAAACCAAGAAAAGAGATAACATTTGAAATGTAAATAAAGAAAATACCCAATAAAAGAAAAAAGACAAATATCTCTAATATTTCTAGGGATGAGCCAAGATCTCTGATGCAACCACCAAAAAATAAGAAAAAAAAGGCAGTAGTCGTCAAGAGGCAGTCAGAAATACAGAAGCAGGAATCTACCTCATGGGTATCAAATTTCAAAATTGTACGATTTGCAAAATTCTGATTTCTTCCTGTGCCACAAAGTTATATGTAATGTATACAATGAAAGTTCACACTGTACCTCTTGTAAATAGTTTTGAAAATAAGTATTATTTAGCAGACCGAAAGACCTGTAGTAGAAGTTGAATATATTTTCAAATTTGTATTTCAAAATAGTTATTAAAATTCTAGCTAAGTATGTCATGTGTAATTGGAATACCTTGTTTTTATACTTTCAAACCACAAGTAACAAAATGTTCTAAGTTTTCTCTCTGCCCCAGGAATTGAGACAAAAGACTGACCTTACAAAAGTGAGCAAAGTAGGTATAGATTTTTTTGATGGGTTGCAGTCTGAGAAGGTAGAATGGTATTAAAATGGAGTTATTAATGTAGTTAAGTATTGTACATAATGTGAAAGGCAGCACAATGAATCTCAATTAATTTCAATGATTTCCTTAAACCTTCTAGTACAAAATGATCAATGGTAACACAGTCAGTGTGAAATAGTAAATACTTGTCACCAACCATCTACTAGGAGGCCAGATAAAACTGGCATTGATTCATAGTCCTTCTGAGTCTTTTCAAATAGTGCAGAACTTTAAGGTTATATCTAGCTTCCTCAGCATGCAGAGTACAGGGTGTCCTCTAAAGACAATAAATGATTAAGCCTACCTCACTAAACTTATTCCAGAAACACACTGTCCAGTGTTATATCTCAGTAGAGACTCGGAGTAATTTGTCACTTGTTCTGAATCTCAGAACTGGGAAGGAAATGCTCAGAAGTAAAGGAAGATCATCCGGAGAAATGTGTGAATAAATAAGGGCAGTAGTATGACTTTCTTTACAAATTAGTTAATTACAACAGGGGAGTAGGATAATTTTGCACAAGTGACTAACATTTTAATTGTAAACTAAGTAAATAATATCAGGAAAGGAACTAAGGCCATATTTTGAAAAATAAAATAAAAAAAACCAGAAGATAACACAACACTGACATGTGACTATGTGAATGTAATTCATGTTGGATTTTAATCATATTTTAAAACTTTGCATTTATCACATCTGATATTAAGTTATGCAAAGCAAAGATTCAAATGTACTTTAAATAACATATTTTTAGAAGATTCTTTTTTTCTAAATTGACATGAGCCACTCGATTTTTTTCCAAATAATTCAACTTCACTGTCATTTTCTAATTAAAATCTTTGTACTTTTAGAAAAAGTTCCATTAATATAATAGAAACCTGAAACTGTTTAAACCTGAAACTCAGAATTATTAAAGGTCATGGCAAAAATAATAAAGTGCATAAAATCAACTATAAAACCAATATAATACCTGTATTCCAGCAGATTGTGTGTGTTTGGCGGAAGGGGGTGTTAATCTCACTCAACGTGGGAATTTTCTTTCCATCTCAATGCAATGTAAATATCATAGGGCTCAGGCATAAAATGTAAGCACAATAATAACAAACTTGAGGGAGGTATGACCTTTTCTGAGAACCCCAATGGCCAACTTTAAGGTTCTTGATGAAATTCAGCAATCTGTTCTATAGGATTCTTTTTTACCTTCATGAGAATTTGTTACGGCCCCATTACTCAGTTTTATTTGCTTTTATCAGCATTTAAGGTGATTTGAGCTTCAGATGTATCGTGCATGTTCTATTTCAATGTTCTCTGATAGGAAGACACCAGTGTTAAATTCTTTCTCTTCCCTCGAAATAGATAGCTTCTGATCTTTCATGAGCATTAGCAGTTATTTGAGACAGTTTTGTTCTTTTTGTTTTGCCATTTTCCCTTAGAAGGAAGATGTGGTTGGAGAGCTCGCAAACAGAATTTAAATTAATATCTAAATAAATTATTCTGCCACAGCTGAAAGGCATGGTATCATGTGAAGATAATCAAATACATTTAGCAGTGCAAGTATGCCTTGGTGGATACCTGATATTTGTCAAGAAAAAGAAAATTCCCTCAAACTTGAAAGATTAGATCTATTAAAAACAAACACAAGTGTGGGCTGGAATACATTATGCCACAGTGTTTATTTGTCAACTGTAAAATTTTTCAATAGAACATCTAAAACCATGTTTTACTGTTCTAAAACACTAGAAAACTTAAGCAATAAAATCTACATAGTATATACTTTATTACATATGGCACAATGTAGATAGATAGATTTTAGTGATGAATTAAATTTATTCAGTACTTTCATTATTCTGATGAAATTATTTACAATGTCTGCCATGTCATTTGTGTCCTGAAGTTCTTCTACTGTGTCATAGTCCCAGCTTCAGGCTAGAAAGGGTGATGAATTTGATGCCAAGGAAATAGCTGTTTGTTAAACTCTCTCAATTGTGTGGAAATGAAGAACAGAGAAGACCATGAAGGAACCTTTAAGGACATATGAACAATTACCCTCAAGTTAAAAAATGAGACAAGTCTTTGAAAAGATACAAGTAAGAAAAGATACAAATACACTTTCCATTAAGACATCCTTTAAAAATTTTCCATTGTTACAATGTAACAGAGAATGTTTCATTGGAAGAAGGAAAAAAGAGAGAGAAGTTTGACAAAGCAAATAAGTATCAGAAAAAAGAGGCAAAGACAAAGAATGTTAAATGAAAAGTTAAATAACAAAACAATAATCTCAAGAGTCTCAAAGAGCACAACAAATATAATCTGAAATCTATGTCCAGGGCGTGTGAGAGTGCTTTTCTAGTTTTGATTGTGCTGGTATGTGGTTATCATCCCACTGCCTAATATAAAAATGTGAAATGATTTTGAAAGGATTGATTGTGTTGATTCAAAAATATAATCTCACTAACCTTATTACTTGAAATTTATTTTAGAAATTAACAATGGTTATTCAGATTTATATGCTAACAAAATCCTGCTTGCTTTATGAACACTATCTTTTGGGGAAAAGATAACAGTGAATTTGGAATGCCAAATAGTCCTTAAAAACTCTCAAGCCATTTACAAGTTTAAATAGAATTATGGTTCATTATTCAAAACCATGTTTACAGCAGAACTATGAAAAAATATTGAAGCACATTGTCAATTAATACTGAAATTTAATGTGTAACTCCTTCAAATCCGCATTCCAAGCAACAAACTAGTGGGCAAGTTAGTAGAAAAATAATAGAAATTGTTTATTTAACCTGTAAAAATATTATATCATAAAATATTTATCTTGTTACAATTCTGATAACAACCATAAAAGCATAAAAAAGATATAACGAAGCTTTCTGCTATTACTCTTTATATTTAATGGAAAAAATGTAACTAATATTACACACATAATATTCTCACACGCATCTAGTATCACACGCAAAAATATCTTAATATCCTGTTTATAAGTACAAAGATATGTACTAGTCAATATATACTATGCTTAGACATATAAAAAAGAAACTGGGCCCGATTGTACTTAATTATAAGACAATTCTCCACAGTGATTTCCATAAGCGTTAAAACATTTTGCTATCTTATCAACAATGAACAAGAGTTTTTTTCAATATCTTCAACAGCATTTGTTGTTATTTATTTTTTTTGATCATAGATACCTTGGCTGTTGTAAAATGACACCTAAGGATAGTTTTAATTGGTATTTTGTGGACAGATAAAGATGTTGAACGAATTTTAAAATTAGATATTTCTTAAATATTTTTATTTCTTTGGAGAACTCTACTTTCTTGTTATCATGATTTCTAATTATATATATAATATATTATATATATTATACATATATAATATTTAATACATATTAAATATTAATCCTCTCCCAGATGTATATCTGAGAAGGCTCTCTTCTACTAGATGGGCTTCCTCTTCTGATTTGCTTATTTCCTTTGCTGTACCGAGGATATAAATATGATGAGGTCCCATTTGTCAATGTGTGGTCTTAATTATTGAATGAATAGAGTCTGATTAGAACCTCATTTTTTATCTGCATTTTGTTAGATGTGGTCCATATTTGATAGCACTTTTTAGCATGTCAGATATCACATTGACATCTTTGATACATTTGGGATGCTTTTGAATGTTTGAAAGTTATTCGAAAGTAGTTGTCTATCTATAAACATATGGGGTTTTTTGGCATCTTTGTCAAATATGAAATGGATTTAGTAGAATTAATTTATATTTTGGACTTTTATTTGTTTCTAAATGTTGGTTTTGTGCTAATATCCAGCTGGTTTTGTTTCTAGAGCTCTGTAACATAGCTTGAAACTAGCATCTTAATATGTCTAGCATCCTTCTGTTTACTCAACGTTTATTTGGCTATCTGGGGTTTTCTGTGCTTCCATGTATGCTTTGGGACCATTATTTTCTACTTCTGTGAAGATTGTTCCATGGACTTTGATTGAGATTTCTTTGAATGTCTATATTGCTTTTGGCAATGTGGGGATTTTCACTGTATTGATTTTTACCAAACCTTGAATATTGGAAATCCTTTCATCATCTAAGAACTTTTTCAACCACTTCAAGGATTTAGAGTTTTCATTGTAGATTCTTCTTACATTTTTGGTTATATTTATTCATATATGCCTTTTAGCCTCTTGTGAAAAAAAATGTTTCTGTAATCTTTTCCTCAGCTTGCTTGTTATTGATATGTAGAGAAGATTTTAATTTTTCTAAGTTGGTTATTTTTAACTGGTATTTTGGAAAATACTCACACTTTCTTAATGGTTTCTAATAAAATTTTCTAGGTTTTTCATGCATATTGTGACATTTTCAATGTGAACATATAATTTGACCTCACACAAGTGGACTAGCTGTCATACCATCAGATGATACTATGAGAGAAATCAAGAGAAAAAAAATCAGCAATCGTGAACAGCCTTTAGAAATATGTATCATAATAAGAACAGAAGATATTTTCTGTACTATAGTAATAGAACTTTTTTTCTTGTGGATAAGCAATATCTGTAAAATTAGATTTAAAGCCTGATCAGTAGATAAGTATGCATGACTGGTACTGGAATAAAAAATATCCATGGCTGAAGAAGTCCTAGACCTTAGAGAAGAAACTATTATAGTTACTACCTTTTTATTTTATGTCTCACTTTTATTAAGAATATGTGTGTATGTATGTGTAATAACAATTGTAGACTAAGTCACACACATATATCATATATACATATATATTTGATACCACATATATATATGATTATGATACTACATATATATGTATATATGTATCATGTATACATATATTTCTTACTACGATGAAAGTTTTGCGAATATCATAGAAGTGGCTAGAGATTTTATGAGCCAAAAATCCAAGAGATTTGCTATAAGACACTTTCTTTTACATACGGATCCAATACTACAACCATAAATTTCACCAATATGGATGATATAACAAGGCTTGTTAATGACCACACAAGCCAATGTACAAATGGGTTAGATAGAAATTTCAAAAGGGCTCATCCTTACTCAAAAAGCCATAGGCAACCTGTGTCTTCTGAAACACAGCATATGGGCTATTTGATTGTTTACATAGCCCCAAGTAGTCATCGCTAAAGAGATAGGAACAACACTAAATGCATTCAGTAGTATGCATGTATATATATGTATGTAATATGTATGTGACCATACATAAAAATGATATCTATAAAATATGTAATTAATATGAAAGGAGTGAATGGAGAACTAGCAAAGACAGGAGAGGATAAAATAGAAATGATGTAAATGAAGTACTATCATAAAAATCTCAGAAAGTTAAAAATAAAATTTTCTATAAATTACAAAGCACTCTAAGGTATCAGTTGACCAGGTTAAACAAATATCACAGGAATTACTTTTATATGTCAGTTCTGGGTTTGAGATGGAGCCAACAGATTATATTTAAAATTCTATCATGAATTATTATAGGTACCTGTTTAAGTCTTGTTGAAATAAATTTCTATTCTCAATGCAGTATCTTAAATTAGATTTTAATCTATTTGTTAGCCTCTTGAAAATGTATGTGAGCTTTTGCTTATAATTTTATGATGGACAGGTTTACATTATTGAATTGACACTGAGGAATTAATTGCACAAAATATAGAAAAATACTCCAGTGACATGATGAACATATAGTGAATTAAATTGGTAAAACAGCTTAAAAGGAAATTTAGTGTTGGGGAGAGAGAGCTTGTGGGTAAAATACATGCTCCACAGGAAGGATGATTTAATTTGGATCCCTTACATACACGCAGAAGTCTGGGCTTGGTGGAACATATCTGTACCACCAACACTGTGAAAGAATAACCGAGAAAATACCTGGATTTCTTGGCCAGTGTGTATATTTGAATTGGTTAACTAATGTTTCAGTGAGAGACTAAGGTTGTAAAACAAGATTAAATGTAACTGATAAGCACTAAACATCATTAACCTCTTCATAGGTATTACATTGGGAAGTGGGTAAGTGTACTCAAAGATACAACCACAAACACACACACACACACACACACACACACACACACACACACACGCACACACACGCTATCATATGGACAGAACATAGTATCCACAACCATAGTTAAGCACAAGAGTATAATTTATTAACAGTACATAGGAGTACACTCTACTAAGGGATATTTGAGGATTAGTGTGGAGACCTAATATGGTAAGGGCAACCTAAAATACTTACATATAGGAAGGGAATCTAAATTAAATTTCAAATAATGGAAGAAACAAAATCCCAACTAGACATCTTTGTCACCAAACAAATGTTCAAATTATTCCACAAAATCGAAACAAAAGGAACACTACCCAATTCCTTCTATGAAGCCACAATAATGATTACACCTAAACCACAGAAAGAACCAATAGAGAAAGAGAACTTCGAACCAATTTCCCTTATGAATATCAAAATAAAAATACTCAATAAAACTCTCACAAACCAAATCCAAAAACACATCAAAATGATCACCCATCATGATCAAGTAAACTTCATCCCAGGGATGCAGGAATGGATCACTATATGGAAATGCATCAATGTAATCCACTACTTAAACAAATGCAAAGGAAAAAAAAAACAGGATCATCACATTAGATAATGGAAAAGCATTTGACAAAATTTAACACCCTTCATATTAAATGTCTTGGAAAGATCAGGAATTAAAGGCCCATATAAAAATATACTAAAAGCAATATACAGCAAATCAGTAGCCAATAGAAAACTAAATGGAGAAAAACTTGAAGAAATCTCACTAAAATCAGGAACTGCCCACACTTTCTCCCTACCTATTCAATATAGTATTCAAAATCCTAGCCAGAGAAATCAGAGAACAAAAGTAGGTCAAAAGGATACAAATTGGAAAAGAAGCAGTCAAAATATTACTATATGCACATGATATAGTACATATGATAGTGTACATAAGTGACCCCAAAAGTTCCACCAGAGAACTACTATGCCTGATAAACAACTTCAGCCAAGTGTCTGGGTAAAAATAACTCAAACAAATCAGTAGGCTTCCTCTACTCCAAAGATAAAGAAGCTGAAAAAGAAAATAGGGAAATGACTCCCTTCACAATAGTCACAAATAGCATAAAATACCTTGGTGTGACTCTAACCAAGCAAGTTAAAGATCTGTCTGACAAGAACTTCAAGTCTCTGAAGAAAGAAATCAAAGAAAATCTCAGAAAGTGGAAAGACAACCGATGCTTGTGGACTGGCAGAATTAATATAGTAAAAGTAAATATTTTGCAAAAACCCATCCACAGATTCAATGCAATCCCTATCAAAATTTCAACTCAATTCTTCATAGAGTTAGAAAAAGCAATTTGCAATTTGATTTGGAATAACAAAAACCCAGATTAATGAAAACTACTCTGAAAAATAAACTTCTGGGGGAATCACAATCCCTGACCTAAAGCAGTATTACAGAGCAATAGTGACAAAAACTTTATGGTATTGGTACAGAGACAGGCAGGTATATCAAGGGAATAGAACTGAAAACCCCAAAATGAACCCATGCACCTATGGACACTGATGTTTGACAAAGGAGCTAAAACCATCCAATGGAAAAAAGAGAGCATTTTCAACAAATTTTGCTGGTTCAACTGGCAGTCAGCATGGAAAAGAATGAAAATCCACCCATTTTCATTGCCCCATGTGAAGGTCAAGACCAAGTGGCTCAAGGACCTCCACATCAAACCAGAAACCCTCAAACTAAGACAAGAAAAAGTGGGGAAGAGCCTCGAAAACTTGGGAACTGGGAAAAATTTCCCGAACAGAACAATGGCTTATGCTCTAAGATCAAGAACTGACAAATGAAACTTCATAAATTGCAAAGTTTCTGTAAGTCAAAGGACACTGTCATTAGGACAAAAGGGCAACCAACAGATTGGAAAAAGATACTTGCCAATCTTACATCCCTTAGAGGGCTACTATTCAATATATACAAAGAGCTCAACAAAGAATTCTCAACTGAAGAATATTGAATGGCTGAGAAGTATCTAAAGAGATAATCAACATCCTTAGTCATCAGGGAAATGCAAATTATAACAACCATGAGATTTCACATTATTCCAGTTAGAATGGCTATGACCAAAATTTCAGGTGACAAGAGATCAGATGAGGATGTGGAGAAAGAGGAAATCTCCTCCACTGTTGGTGGCACTGCAAGGTGGTACAACCAAACCAGTCTGGAGGTTCCTCAGAAAATTGAACATAATACCACCAAAAGTAGATAAGATTGATGAAGCTCAGAACTGCATGCTGACAGGAGCAGGATGTAGCTGTCTCCTGAGAGGCACAGCCAGAGCATGCCAAATACAGAGGTAAATGCTAAGAGCAAACCATTGAACTGAGAATGGAATCCTCATTGGAATAGTTAGAGAATCGATTGAAGGAGCTGAAGGGACTTGTAACCCACAAGAACAACAATGCCAACCAACCAGAGCTCTCAGGGACTAAACCGCTACCCAAAGACTATACATGGACTGACACATAGCTCTAGATGCATTTGTAGCAGAACATATGACTTTGTTGGGCACCAATGGAAGGGGAAGCCCTTGGTCCTGCCAAGGCTGGACCCCTCAGTGTAGGGGAATAGCAGGGAGGGGGCATGAAGAGGGGTTGATGGGGAGGGGAACACCCTTATAGAAAAAGCACAAGTGGACAGGATAGGGGGCTTATGTCCAGAGAACCAGGAAAGGGAATAACATTTGAAATATAAATAAAAAAATCTAATAAAAAAGACATCCCTGCAAGAGATCTGAGAACGGTTGCTGAAGTAAACATCGCATCCTAAAGTTGCCTATGATCTAATTTCTTGTTATTGATGTATAAATTATGTCCTTCAATTACTTCCATTTAGAAAAGTATATGATTAGAGTTAGAGAAATCCTACAAACTTTGCAAGTTACAATTAATATTTGATAAAATCAATGACATTTGGTATTGAAAGTGCAATGGAATTCACTCCAATCATCAGAATATATCTTCACTCAATTGTGTTTTCTTGCTTGGATATTAAACATTAAAGGGATGTTGTTCATCAATAGTAACTCTCCATGCCCACTGGCTTTCTTGGTGTTCTTTTTTATGTATTATTTCCTATAGGATCCTTTCTGCCCAGTTTTAAAATTTTTAATAACAGAATTATATTTCACACTGATCTCTTTTCAGTTTTCTTTGGGCTTTCTCTCTCATACAAGCCTCTAGTTTACTGTTATTCTAAGTGCACATACACAACTAAACACACACACCACACACATGCACACACACACACACATCTTATTTATTTCTTGACTTATCATTTTGTTATACCAAAATATTTTCATAGATTAGATTACTGTAGTTTATATATTTTTATTTAAATAAAATTTTATCATGTTTCCCTTTCTGTCCTTACTGAAAATTCTAAAGTCTTTTCCCTCCACCTCCTTCCATTCCTCAAATCCCTAATACCCGATTTTTAATTACACACATATATACCAACACACACACACACACACACACGCATTATATGAAAGAGAAGTATTTGTAATTTTTTCAATATTGCTATATTTTTATTTATTATTAGAATGAGTTCCATTTAGTGAGCCAAAAACACTGAATTCTTTTTTTTTTTTGGTTGTTTGTTTGTTTGAAGGGGAAGAAAGGATTTATTGAGTTTACAATCCCAAATTACAGCCTATGATTGAAAGGGAAATCCTGAGAAGAAGGATTCATATCACATCACATCCACGCTGGATAGAAGTGAGAATAAAGGTTTCCTTGTGTTATCACTTCCTGCTTTATTTACTCACGTATTCTATGGCCCAGCACATGAAATCTTGCTACCCATATTCAGGACGTTCTTTTCTATTCCAAGTAAGGCAATTAAGGCAACGCTCAAATGGATCAACTTGATCTATGCAAACCTTCAGTCAAGCTTTCTTTTTCTTTTTTCTTTTTTTTTTTCATTTTTTTATGGTGGAATATATATATTTTTTAAATATTTTATTAGATATATTTCTTTACTTACATTTCAAACGTTATTCTGCTTCCTGGTTTCCTGTCCATAAACCCCTATCCCCTCCCCTCCCCTTCCCCCATTCGGGTATTCCCCTTATATATCCCCTTATTGGACTCCCTGCACTGGGGGTCCACCTTGGCAGAACCAAGGGCTTTCCCTTCCACTGGTGCCACAACAATGCTATTCTCTGCTACATATGCAGTTGGAGCCCTGGGTCAGTCTATGTATAGTTTTTCGTTAGTGGTTTAGTCCCTTGAAGCTCCAGTTGGTTGGCATTGTTGTTTTTATGGGGTTGCAAGCTCCTTCACCTCTTTCAATTCTTCCTCTAATTCCTCCTAAGGGGCTCCTATTCTCAGTTCGGTGCTTTGGTTCTAGCATTGGCCTCTGTATTGGACATGCTTCGGACGTGTCTCTCTGGAGAGATCTATTTCCGGTTCCTTTCAGCATGCATTTTTTAGCTTCATCAATCTTATCTAGTTTTGGTGGCTGTATACATATGGGCCACATGTGGGTCAGGCTCTGAATGGCCATTCCTTGAGTCGCTGCTCTAAAGGTTGCTTCCATATGCCCTCCTAAGGATATTTTTTCCCCTTTTCAGAAGGAGTGGGAGCATCCATATTTTGGTCATCCTTCTTCTTGAGTTCCCTGTGGTCTGAGGATTGCATACTGGGTAATTTGAGCTTTTGGGCTAATATCCATTTATTAATGAGTGCAAACCAACTGTGTTTTTCTGTGATTGTGTTACCTCACTCAGGATGATATTTTCTAATTCATTACATTTGCCTCTGAACTTCATGAAGTCATTACTTTTGATAGCCGAGTAGTTCACATTGCATAGATGTACTACATTTTTTAATCCATTACTCTGATGAAGGGCTTCTGAGTTCTTTCCAGCTTCTGGCTATTATCAAAAAGGCTGCTATGAATATATTGGAGCATGTGTCTTTGTTGTATGTTGAAGCATCTTTTGGGTATATGCCCAAGAGAGGTATAGCTGAGTCCTCAGGTAGTGGAATATCCAATTTTCTGAGGAACCTCCAGACTGATTTCCAGAGTGGTTGAACCAGTTTGCAATCCCACCAACAATGGAGGGGTGTTCCTCTTTCTCCAGATCCTTGACAACATCTGTTGTCACCTGAGTTTTTTATCTTAGCCATTCTGATTGGTGTGAGGTGGAATCTCAGAGTTGTTTTGATTTGCATTTCCCTGAAGACTAAGGATGTTGAACATTTCTTTGGTTGCTTTTTGGCCAATCAATAATCCTCAGCTGAGAATGTTTTGTAGCTCTGTAGCCCACTTTTAATAGGGTTATTTGGCTCTCTGGAGTCTAACTTTTTGAGTTCTTTGTATATTTTGGATATTAGCCCTCTATCAGACATAAGATTGGTAAAGATCATTTCCCAACCTGTTGGTTGCTGTTTTGTCCTAAAGACACTGTCATTTGCCTTACAGAAGCTTTGCACTTTTATGAGGTCCCATTTGTTGATTCTTGATCTTAGAGCATAAGCCATTGGTGTTTTGTTCAAGAAATTTTCCCCAGTGTCCATGTGTTCGAGATTCTTCCCCACTTTTTCTTCTATTAGTTTGAGTGTATCTGGTTTGATGTGGAGGTCCTTGATACACTTGGACTTAAGCTTTGTACATGGTGATAAGAATGGATTGATTTGCATTCTTCTACATGCTGACCTCCTGTTGAACCATCACCATTTGTTGAAAATGCTATCTTTCTTCCATTGGGTGGTTTTAGCTCCTTTGTCAAAGATAAAGTGCTCATAGGTGTGTGGTTCATTTCTGGGTCTTCAATTCTGTTCCACTGATATATATGATTGTCTCTGTACAAATTCCATACAGTTTTTATGACTATTGCTCTGTAATGCTGCTTGAAGACAGGAATGGTGATTTCCCCCAGAAGTTCTTTTATTGTTGAGTACAGTTTTTGTGATATTGGGGTTTTTGTTATTCCAAATGAATTTGCAAATTGCTCTTTCTATCTCTATAAAGAATTGAGTAGGAATTATGATGGGGATTGCATTCAATCTGTAGATTGCCTTTGGCAAAATGACCTTCTTTACTATATTAATCCTGCCCATCCATGAGCATGGAAGATCTTTCAATCTTCTGAGATCTTCCTCAATACCTTTCTTCAGAGACTTGAAGTTCTTGTCATACAGATCTTTCACTTGCTTGGTTAAAGTCACACCAAGCTGTTTAATATTATTTGGGATTTTTCTGAAGTGTGTCATTTCCTTAATTTCTTTCTCAGCCTGTTTAACCTTTGAGTAGAGGAAATCTACTGATATATTTGAGTTAAATTTATACCCCAATATTTTGCTGAATTGTTTATCAAGTTAAGTAAGTTTTAATAAAATCTTGTCAGGATATTGCTAATGTTTATGTGTTTATGGTTTTAGTCCTGAAAATGTTGCATGTAATAACTAATTAGAGTGTTTATCTCTGGGAAAAGCTAATACTCCATTCATAAGTAATTAAGTACCTATGGCTGTTTCTTGATAATTTTTACTTTGATTGAAAATAGATTCTTTTCTTACATAGTATATCCTTATAATGTTTTCTCTTCACTCTACTTCTCCCAGGCATTCCTCGTTTTTCCCTCTATATAGGTTGGCCCACTTTTTTCTCTTTCATTGAAAAACAAATTAAACAAAACCTGATAAAGCAAAGTCTCACACATCTGAATAGTAAAATACACATACACAAAAGACAATATGCAAAGGAATCAGAAACAGATATATAATCAGAGATCTAATCATTTGAACATTCAGGATTTTATAAAAACAAGAAACTGGAAGCCATTGTACATATCTATCTATCTATCTATCTATCTATCTATCTATCTACCTACCTATCTATCTATCTGGAAAGAATCTTTGGGGCAAGATGAGAGAAAAACAGGTATCTACATTCAATAAATATAAATAAATAAAATAACATTAAAAGAAAGGAAAGAAGGGAGAGAAGCAAATAAGAATGAAAGAAAGAAAGAAAGAAAGAAAGAAAGAAAGGAAGGAAGGAAGGAAGGAAGGAAGGAAGGAAGGAAGGAAGGAAATCCCCTGGCATATTTTTTGGGACAAAGTACCTCCAACAATTCCATACAGTTCATTTTCCTCTTGGCTTGCTATATTCATTTGGTAGAACAATAGTGTTTGTCCTATCTAGTCCTGTTTCTTTTCCTTTCTTTTCCTTTCTTTCCTTTTCTTTTCTTTTCTTTCCTTTCCTTTTCTTCGTTTCCCTAGCAGCATTGGGGTTTAGGTTCATGTGGTAGCCCAGGCCTTAAATTAAATCAGACATTAATTGTTTATTCCCACAAATTTTATATCACCATTGCACAGTAGTATATCTTGCAGGGAAAGCATTACTGCAGCTTAAGAGTATGAAATGCATTGATTTTTTATATTTATCCTTTGGTAGCATGCATAGTCAGTGTAAATAAAATCTGTTCGTTGGCATCTGCTTGACTTCTCCAGGTTTAATAAGTTGTGGTCTTTTCACAATGGAGTCTGATATCAATTTGTGGAGAACAATCTATAATTTTGACAACACCTTGGGATATTTCTGGGTTCCAATGGAACAAATATGGACAATTCAATTAAATATAACCGTATTTTTATTGGATATATTTTTATTTACATTTCAAATGTTATACCCTTTGACGGTTTCCTGTCCATAAATCTCCTACCCCATCTCCCTCCCCCTTCTTCTTGGATAATATTCCTCGACTCATCCAGCCACCCCTTCCTGCCTCCCACCCTGATATTCCCTTACACTGGGGGAATGCAGCCTTGACAGAACCAAGGGCTTTCCCCTCATTTGTGCCCAAGAATGCCACTTTCTGCTACATATGCAGGTGGAGCCATGGGTCTGTCCATGTATACTCTTTGGATGGTGGTTTAGTCCCTGTGATACGCCACTGTATAAATGTACCACATTTTCTGTATCCATTCCACTATTGAGCAACATGTGGGTTCTCTCCAACTTCTGGCTATTATAAATAAGGCTGCTATGAACATAGTGAAGGATGTGCCTTTGCTGTATGTTGGAGAATCATTTGGGTATGTGCGCAGGAGGGGTTTAGCTGGGTCCTCAGGTAGTGCAATGTCCAATTTTCTGAGGAACCTCCAGACTGATTTTCAGAGTGGTTGTACCAGTTTGCAATCCCAGCAACAATGGAGTAGTGTTCCTCTTCCTCTACATCCTTGCCAGCATCTTTTGTCACTTGAGTTTTTTTCTTCCTCCATCTTTATTAAATTGGATATTTCTTATTTATTGAGGTTTTCATCTTAGCCATTCTGACTGGTGTGAGGTGGAATCTCAGGGCTGTTCTGATTTGCATTACCCTGATGACTAAGGATGTTGATCATTTCTTTAGGTACTTCAGGAATTTTTACACTACTTTCACAATTGACTTACAAAGCACGCAGGGGCAAAAATGAGTTTGTTCATGAGGGCTTTTTCCTTCAGAATTGAAACATAATTAAGCAGAATCCTATGACATACATACACACATCTTCTCATGTAAAGCATTGGTTTAATTCGTTTGTATATGACTAATCTTTAGATAAATTCTTGTCCCACAAACCATTGTACTGAGAACAGGGTCCCCACTGGAGGAGTTAGAGAAAGGTTTGAAGGAGTTGATGGAGCTTGCAACCCCATAGAGAATAACAATACCAATCAACTAGAGCTTCCAGGGTCTAAATCACTACCCAAAGACTACACATGGACTGACTCATGGCTCCAGGTGCACATGTAGCAGAGGATGGACTTGTTGGGCACCAATGGGAGGAGTAGCCCTTGGTCCTGCCAAGGCTAGACCCCCAGTTTAGTGGAATGTTATGGCGAAAAGGGGAGTAGTTGGGAAGGGGTAACACCCTCATAGAAAAAGGGAGTGGGGATGAGATACAGGGGGCTTATGTCCAGGAAACCAGGAAAGGGAATAACATTTGAAATGTAAATAAAAAATATCCAATAAAAAATTAGTCAAAAAAAAGATAAATGCTTGTCTTAGTCCGGAGACTAAATGTTCTTTAATACGTTCTTTACTGTCATTTAGCACTGCTTAGGAGAATTTGATTCTTCATTTGATTCATTTACTGTTTTGTTTATTAAGATGTATGCATGATATGTCTGACTAAGTTTCAAACACTTGCACTGGATGCATGCTCACTGAGATATTTACAAGAATCTTTATAGATTTTTAAATGCTGTAGAGGACACAGCATCCTCTTTCCACATATTCATATATGCCAGAAATTAAAAAAAAACTCACATTACTATATACATTGATGAGTTGTACACTTCATGGCCTAATTCTAAACTCCAAGCAATAAGATCGTCTTTGGACATAATGATTTGTTTTTGTTTCAAGGATGTTGAAATTCTGTCATCTATTCGCCCTTCAGAGCATTCAAAGGCTTTGTGCCTTAGCACAGCACCCTCAGGAGGACCCTCAGGATAACATCAAAACTTTTGATAAAGCCAAAAAAAGGAGTTGATGATGACCCATGTCAGAATCTGTACCTGTTAATTCTCACCACCCATGAGCTGAACGAGTAAAAAACAAACAATAGTCAAACAAACAAAAAAGCTTGCATAGAAATGATTTCCACTTAAAACACAAAAAGATAAGCAATACAAAATGGAAGTTAAGTATGGCTATAAAAATTAACAACAACAAGAAGAAGAACAAAGAAAAACTGCATTACATTTGTTGGGAAGAGGGAAGCTCTTGCCATTGTTTAATATGATCAAGCTTGTTCCACTTTAAATCTGTTATTTTAATGTACATTTTGAGGATCCAGATTCTTTGAAAGGTAGAAGCTTGGCACATAACTGTGTTGAAAATGAATTCTTTCCCTTCTTTCAATTGTGGAACCTTTTGAGCAATTGTTCCAGGAGAAAAGTTGACAGGAGGCTTAAGTGTAGAACTGAGGAAGCACAGCAGGGTGCGTGGGAGCAGGGAGCTGTGAAACTGAAAGACCAGTGCCACAGCCCTCTCCCAGTGTGCTGGGCCTGGAGTCAACCTTGCTCCAATTTCACTTTTGGCAAAGAAAAAAACTATAGCAACGTGTTTGACATAGGGACCCCAGCGTTTTGCTAAGTATTGTTAAAATACAAAGCAAATCATTATCCATTATTAGAAGTGATAGAAGCAAATTTAAATCCTCTCTTAAAGAAACAGTGAGTTCTGTACAGTAACTTTTCCTGGAAGGAAAAAAGTGAAAAGGGAAATATTTTAATTGTAAAGTAAAAGTCGAAGAATGGATCTTGTGAGATAGCTGAAGAGTAGGGATGCTGGATGCCAGACCACCTGACGTCTACTGCTAGTCACAGTAGAGAGAGGACATAAGTTTCTCTCTGACCTTCATATTCATGCTGTGCTATAGGCACAGACAGGAGTCCACATAAACCCGTGCAAGTATGAAAACACAAAACACACCACACACACACACACACACACACACACACACACACACACACGTTGAACAATCTTTTAAAAATTAAAATCAAAGTAAACATGGGCTTGTTGTAGTGAAGGAAAGAAACAACATCGTGGAATAGATGATGTGATACATGTAGTATTTCACCAAAAGTAGATTATGACACAGTTAGGAAAGCAAAGAAACACACACATTAAAAGAATACTTTAGGACCTTCTTCTGTGTCTTTTATTTTTAATGAATCTGTGGGTAAAAGTTGAGATGGGGCTCAGAAGCAGTGGTGGGGGGCTACTACCAAATGGCATCTCTAAGCAGTATATCCATTAAAGTGAACATTGCTAACAGTAGTCCTAACTTTTCCTTGCTAAACCACATCATCTGTTTTACTTTGAGGTAATTGCTATGAGAAATCCATTGGACTTGAGATCGTTAAAGACACTGTGTACTGATTCTCCTTTCTCATCAGTATAAGGGACTAGTGAATAATGACTGCTGACAATCATCTCTTGATCCTCTAGACCACTTACTCAGTATAAACATTAGGGTGGATACAAAATTAAACTGCAAGAATTAGTATTTAACTAGTAATCCCTAAGGACCCATTGAGCTTCCTTTCTAGTTCATGTCTCCAGAGCCTGTGCTAGTAGCATTTATTTCTAGCTAATGATATTGCTGAGTCCTTATTACTGGTTTCACTTACTAAGAACTGTTAGTTGGCACTTGCATTTAAACTAATTAAGTTGTGACATTTACTGCCCATTTTACCCTGCCTTAAATATGATTAGTTTTTATAACATGTACAGTTCATGATCCTATTGGTTCCTTTTACACAAGGTTCAGAAACCAAATGGCTTATTATTTGTGTATAAAAGATCTCAAATTCAGCTAGAAAAATATTATTTATTGGTTAATGTAAATAGATCTAATCCTTTTTATATCTTACAATTGTTTATTATTTTGAGGCTATTTATTAATTGTATTGCCTGGCTTTTGACATTGTAATTACAACATATCCTCTTTCCCTTTTCTCTTTCCGAACTCTCCCATATACCACTTCTGACTGTTTGAAATTCATGCCTTACTGACTTTACTAATTTATACATATATGTATATATATTCATAAATATATCATACTCTGTCCATATAATGTTGCTTGTATGTACGTTTTTAGATCTATTAACAGAGTTTCTTACCTATAATATCTACAAAACCTCTATATTTCTTTGTCTTGAGTTTCTCTTTATTACATCTTCACTTATTCTTTCAAAAGTACCAGTCAGCATCACATATGTGGCCATTTATATACAGCACTGTGATCTTCAAAATGTTGCTGTGCAGCAAGCAAGAACATGGCCTAAAACTCTCTTACTTTTTGGCAACTGTCTAAAATAATTCCATCATGAAACCCAATAACATTATGCAATAAGCATAATCTTTCTAATAACTTCTTTCTCCCAGTACTACTGGTTTTTGACATATGACAATCCTGAATCACAACTTTCAGATTAGTATTAAATAAAAGAATAAACATTATTCACTAAATATTCATTTGCCTTTCCATCATCAAATGAAAGCTAACAACTCAGGCAATGCCCAGATATTTCCATATATTATTAAAAGTGAAAGCAGCATGGTGTCTATATCTGTACCTTTATGTCAACTGTATTTAAACCAAAGGTAGCTATTTATGTACTCTAGAAAAAAAAGTAAACATACATTATATACTTGGAGATATATTTGTATAGAAACCATTAGGTAAATAAATAATTAATGATTTCTGTAGACTCCTAAAAATCACTAGAAGAGAAAATCTCATTACTTAAGCTTTCATAGATGTTTATTGATAAGAATGGCAATATTGGGAAAACAGACATTTGATAGCTTCTGAATTCTTACTTTAATAGAAATTTATTAAAAAAGTAAAACAATCAATGTGGGCAAATAACTTGCCAGATCAAAAGTAGAATTCTCAAGGAATGGCATTAGTTCCTGTGTTTTTCTATATTTGTATGACGTTTTCTTCCTAGTAGAACCAAATGTGCTAAATTTTTCAAGTGAACATGATTTTCTGTCTTGACATTTTATGAGCAATCCACACAACATGAAACCATAATATATTCGGTTGGACCCTTTTTATGAAAGGTAAAGAAATGACATAAAAGTAAAGCACAATTTTTCTAGTGTACACAAAAGTTAATGTAAAATTTTCCCCCCTTTTAAAAAAAGAATTATGCTTTGACTGGTTTTCTCTTCTTTTATTTAATTTTATTTTTAAATTACTCATTATATATCCTGATAACTGCTTCCATCCCAATCACCCCCCCGCCACAATCCTTCCCCCATCATTCATCCATTTCTTCTTTGAGTGGGTGGGAGCACATCTGGGTATTCCACCACCTTGGCACTTCAAGTCTCTGAGAAGCTAGATGCTTCCTCTCCCATTGAGGCCAGAAAAGGCAGCCCAGCTAGAAGAACATATCTCACATACGGGCAACAGCTTTTGGGATAGAACCTACGCCAGTTGTTCAGGACCCACATAAAGGTCAACATGCACATCTGCAACATGTGAGCAGGGTCCAGCCCATATGTGCTCTTTGATTGATAGTTCAGACTCTGAGAGCCCCAAGGGTCCAGGTAAGTTGAATCTGAACTCTTTCTGTGGAGTTACTGTTTCCTTCAGGCCCACAATCCTTCCTCCTATAAATTCCAAGCTCTATCCACTGTTAGTCTGTAAGTGTCTACATCAGTCTGAGTCATCTGCTCAGAGGAGCCTCTCAGAGGACAACTTGCTCCTGTCTGCTAGCATAACAGAATAACATTAATAGTGTCAGGGATTTGTCCTTGCCCATGTGATGGACCACAAGTTATGGTGGTTATTGGTTGACCTTTCCTTTGTTCTCTGCTCTATCCCCCGGTCCTGCATTACTTGTAGACAGGAGAGATTTGGGGTTGAAAGATTTGGGGGTTGGTTGGTATCTCTGTTGTTCCTATCTGGTCTTCCTGTCTGGCTACAGGAGGTGTCCTCTTCAGGTTCCATATCCCCAATATAGTGAGTTACACCTAAGATCACCCTCTTTGATTTTTATGTGCCTCCCTCATCCCAGATTTCTATCTCATCCTGGAGATGTCCCCAACTCCTTACATAGTACTTGTATTTTATGGCTAATATCTACTTATAAGTGAGTACATACCATGTATTTGGTTTGGGAACTGGGTTACCACACTCAGGATAATATTCTCAAGTTCCATCCAATTGCATGCAAAATTCATGATGTCTCGGTTTTTAATAGCTGAATAGCATTCCATTGTACAAACATGCCATATTGTTTTATTCATTCTTCTGTAGAGGGACATCTATGTTGTATTCAGTTTCCAGTTATTACGAATAAAACTACTATGAACACATTAAGCAAGCATCTTTGTGAGATGTTGCAGCATCTTTTGGGTATATGGCCAGGGGTAGTATAGCTGGGTCATCGGAGCTCTTCCCAGTTTCTGAGAAAATGCCAAATTGATTTCCAAAGTTGTACAAGTTTATATCCTTCCACCAAAATCAAAAGGAGTGTTCCCCTTGCTCCACATCCTTGCCAGAATGTGCTATCACTTGAATTTCTAATCTTAGTTATTCTGATAGGTATAAGATGAAATCTCGTTGTTCTTTTGATTCTCATTTCCCAGATGATTAAGGACTTTGAACATTTCTGTTGTTACTACTGGGGTATTTGAGATTTCTCTGTTGACAATACTCTTTAGTTCTGTACCCCATTTTTAATTGGTTTATTTGGATGAAGGGTGTCTAAGTTCTTGAGTTCTTTGTAAATTTTGGATATTTGCCCTCTGACAAACATAGGATTGCTGAAGATCATTTCCCAATCTGAGTGCTGCTAATTTACTCTATTGGCAGTGTCCTTTACCTTACAAAAGCTTTGCAGTTTCTTGAAGTCCTTTTATCAATTGTTGATTTTTTTAATTGGATTTTTTTTATTTATATTTCAAATGTTATTCCCTTTACCGGTCTTCCAGACATAAGTCCCCTCTCCAATCTCCATCCCCTTTTCCTATAAGGCTGTTCCCTTCCCCATTCACTCCCCTTCCCGTCCCCCCAATATTCCCTTACACTGGGGATCCAACCTTGGCAGAACCAAGGGCTTCCCCTTCCATTGGTGCCCAACAAGGCCATCCTCTGCTATATATGCAGTTGGAGTCATGGGTCAGTCCAAGTACACTCTTTGAGTAGTGGTTTAGACCCTGAGAGCTCTGGTTGGTTGGCATTTTTCTTCTTATAGGGTTACAAGCTTCTTCAGCACTTTCAAACTTAAAGACTTCTTTTCTCTGCAGAGAAGATGGGGAAATGTTTATTGGATGACTGAGGTTAAGGGGAACCTAGCTTTACAAAATAGACCCCTGTATATTCACTATTCCTCACAAGATATAATAATACGATATATGAATAATGTAGGAAATACTAAAAAGCATAAGAATATTAAATGAGGGGTATATGTCAAAAGGTTTTTTTTCTTTGAACATTAACATTCTAATATCAAAGTGAGTATTATATAGCTACAGGAACTAGATACTAGAGGAGAGGTTTTTATATATGAGAATATCTTCTCCCACACCGTCAATAATAATTTTTTTAAAATAAAGACAATTAACTTTATCATTATATATATATATATTAAATGTATATGTACAAGAATAGATTATATATTTTTAATATAATAATCATAATAAATATATATTCTTAAATATAAACATGTTACTCTTAAGAGTTTTTTTTTTTCCATACTGACTCTATGGTTTTGGATTAATTATTTTAAATCAAGTTCACACAAATGACATGTCAGAAAATTCCAACTTTACCTAGTAGTCAGCACAACAAGATGCTTACAGTATACACAATACTGATCCTGTACAGACATCATTGACACGGTCTAAAATTGTCACCATCTCTGCAAGGCCTTATATGTAAATACCAGAAGTTTCAGAAATCAGTGAGTTTCTTATCCTGATTCTTCCTTGTGATGCTCATGAAAATCTTGACAGTTGATTTCTGTTAGGACCATTTTCCTCCTTGTTTTCCATTCAACACACATTTCTGGATCTGTGAGAGGATGGCACTTTGTTTTCAGTTTCATATGGTAATATTATTTCATTTCCCAAGTGAATATGAGGACATATATTTCTGATAGAGTCGAAATATTTTGTGTTAAAGATATTGTTTTCTCATATTATGGATTATGCTGGTCAAATGTCTTTGATTTGTGTGTGTGTGTGTGTGTTGTGGAAATCACTTGATCTCTACTAGTGAAATAATAATTTCACTGGCTGTGATGCATAGTCTTTCCTTTTGCATTAAGAAAGGTCTTGTAAACATACCTATATTATCTAGTGAAGGACACATACCTTGTATACAGAATTTTCTGTTAATATTCTACTGGTTTAATATATACCATCATGGTCAAAGAGAAAATGGATTTGAATATTTAATATACTTAAAGTATTATTTAGTATGAGAATATTTATGATTGTGATTGACAATCATTGCAAAATATATTCTCATGCATTAGTATCTCATTGATATCAACTATGCCGGATATTTATCCAGCATATCTTCTTTGTAATAAGTTAGTCACCCAGAGGAAGAATATAAAAAATAGTTCAGTCTAATGTTAAAAGAATATTTAAATCCTAACATGGAAATATTGCCCTCTCTTTTATTTGTATTCATTTGAACTTAGACATGGCTTGAAATACATCCAAAGTCCCTACCCTATGTTGCTTCTTGCAGCTCATAAGGTGATATCAGAACTCAGAAGCAATTTGTCTGTGTTTTCCAGTATTCTCTGACTTTCTCAGAATAGATTGTTCGAGTTTGCATGTGGCATATCTCCACAAATAGAGAACTGGTGCATATATGAAAATTAAAGTTTCTGAAAATTACAACTAATTCCTGGGACCTCTTCATCTCACACCTCATAGGATGATTAAACACTTCGTAGCTACTATTGGGTAAAGCTGTGTGATCTGACGGGTACAGCGCGTCATCGTGGAAAGTGTGATCTGTAGCTGTGTGCACTCTTAAAGATGGGGTAGATCATGGTCACAAAGAATAAAAGAGAAATAAACTAAAAAGAGCAGAAGGAGACTAAGACAGAAGGGGCCCCCTGTAGGATATGCTCAAATGTAAATCATTATTTTTGCAAACTATTTGTTGAAGTCCAAGCCCTCTGTTCCTTAGAGTAACTCTCTCTCATTTTTTGAGGTAGAATTGCAAATCATTAATTATATTAAAAGGGGGTGGTTCTTTATGGTGAGTCCTATATGAGTGAACCCTCAAAAGATGGTTTAAAATTCTAGGAAAGAGGCACTGGTAAATGCATGCTCAATGATTCAGCAATGTGAAGAAATAATCAGTAGGTGGCCAAGCTTCCAGAGAAACAAAGCCTCTCTCAGAAGTAATAAGCCTGTTATTTCTTCAACTTTTGACTTAACTGATATCAATCCTAAAACAATTATTTTATAGAGGCTCAGCCACTCACCAGATTGACATTTGTTACAGCAGCAAAAGCTGACTTATACATAGTGGCTTTGAAGATAGAAAAGTGATCAATCAACAAAAAATACACAGAAGTAATATCAATATTGAAAGTAAAATGTCACAACTCTATTCCATTAATCAACCTGTATTTCTCTGTACCAATACCATGCTATTTTTATCACTATTGCTCTGTATTACAGCTTGAGGTCAGGGATGCGGATTCCCTCAGATTTTTATTTTATTGTTCAAAATTGTTTTGCCTATCCTGGACTTTTGTTTAATTTTTTTCATATGAACTTTAGAATTCTTCTTTTCATGTCTGTGAAGAGTTGTGTTAGAATATTAATTAGGATTCCATTGGATATGTACCTTGTATTTGGTAAGAGGGCCATTTTCACTGATCCATGAGCATAGGAGATCTTTTCATCTTCTGAGGAGAGAGACTATGCCCCTAATCCTGTAGAGACTTTATGACCCAGGGAAGGGGGATGCTGGAAATGGGAGTACCCTCTCAGAGAGTTAGGGGAAGGAGAATGGGGTGAAGAACTCTGGTAGGAGGAGACATTTTGGATGCTGAAGCAACTACCCACTTTGCTTATAGGACCATGACAACCTGATCTCAAGAGAACAAACAAACTTTTGTCCTGATAGCTGGCTTTCATGGTGGTGAAAACTGCTATGTACACTGCAGAAGAAAAGACACAAATGGTCTTTCTTAGTGATAGACTCCTGCATGTTATGGTAGCAATCAATTGGAAAGATGTATTCACTGGTGCAATAATACCATTGGGGAAACTAAATACTTCTGATTGGATTGTATTCTGACCAATATAAGGGATGTCATGTAAGGTACTGAATACTGGACAAAAGTTCATTAGTGAGAAGATCATAGGCCTGAAGGAAAAACTTACTTTCAGTGTTTATTGAATGTTGTCTCCACCACTAACCCCCCCATTTAAATTAAATAAAAGATTTATTTTGAAAAAAAAAGAATCTGAAATCTTATCTATACCGTCTGAGAAGTTACCTATATATTTAAACCAAGTTGTACTCTTCTCAGTGATACCCTGGAACTGGAAGTAGATAAATTTCTGCACTTTTAAAATGTCAAGGTTATGGTCATTGATTTAATCGGCTAGAGCAAGTTACAGATCTTATGTGGTAGAAAGCACGGGAATTCAGAAAGATAAATGAACCCAGAAGAACCTATTTTCATGGAAAATTGGCAAAATTCTACGAATTTGAAAAATATTACAATTATAGTTTTGGTGTTGCCAATATCACCATAGTAGTTGAATAGATCTCACCACTTGCAAAACTTTTTGTTTTCAAACATGAAAATCATGAAAAGGGTAATTAATATTTTTATTTCGGTGCACACAATTTAAAGTGGTATTCAAGCATGATGTCACATTGAGATTGAGACAATTCCATAAAGGAAGAAGGCACAGGTCCAGGCTACAATGGCTGGGATGATCCTGTTCTTTGGGCTTATAAGTGGCATAGGAACACTAAATTACAGAAGACTCTTTTTTATTCCCTTTTATTTTATTTTATTTTAGGATATTTTATTTGCATTACCTTTCCTGGTGTGCCTCCAGAAATCACCTATCCCATCCTCCCTCATCCTGCTTCTATGAGGGTGTTCCCCTACTCACCTATGCACTCCTGACTCCCACCCCAAAATTTCACTGCACTAGGGCATCAAGCCTTCCCAGGACCAAAGGCCTCTCCTCTCTTTGTTGTCCAATAAGGCCATCCTCTGCTTCATGTTGGAGTTATGTGTTGCTCCATGTATATTCTTTCTTTGGTGGTTTAGTCCCTGGGATCTCTGAGGAATCTGGTTGATATTATTGTTCTTCTTATGGGGTTGCAAACTCTTTCTGCTACTTCAGGCCTCTCTCATATTCCTTCACTGGGTCAGTCTGATTGGATGCAAGCATCCACCACTGTATATGTCAGGATCTGGCAGAGCCTCTCAGGAGACAGCTATAATCAAGCTCCTGTCAGCAAGAACTTCTTGGCATCTGCAATAGTGCTGGGGTTTGGTGTCTGTATATAGGATAGATGCCCAGGTGGGGCAGTCTCTGGATGATCTTTCCTCAGTCTCTGCTCCACACTTTGTCTCTGTATTTTCTCCCTTGATTATTTTGTTTCCCCTATTAAGAAAGACTGAAACATTCACACTTTGGTCTTCCTTCTTTTTTTAATTGAATTTTTTAATTTTCCATTTTAAATGTTTTCCTCTTTCACAGTTTCCAATTCATAAATCCCCTATTCAATCTCCCCACCCCCCTTTGTATGAGTGTGTTCCCCCTCCACAAACATCTACATTTTCCAGTCTATCTGACCTGATATTCCCCTATACTGGGTGGACAAGTCTTGGCAGTACAAAGGGCTTCTACCATTGGTGCCCAACAAGGCCATCCTCTGCTACATATGCAGCTGGGGCCATGGGTCTGTCCATGTGTACTCTTTGGGTAGTGGTTTAATCCCTGGAAGCAATGGTTGGTTGGTATTGTTGATCTGATGGGGCTGCAATCCCCTTCAGCTCCTCTAATCCTTTTTCTAATTCCTCTAGTGGGGACCCCATTCTCAGTTCAATGTTTGGCTGCTAGCATTCGCCTCTATATTTGTCATTCTCTGGCAAAACTTCTCAGGAGACAACTATATCAGGGTCCTTTCAGCATGCACTTATTGGCATCAGTAATGTCTGGATTTGGTGGCTAGATGCATGTGGACTGGATCCCCAGGTGGGCAGACTCTAGATGGCCATTTCTTCAGTCTCTGATCCAAATTTGTCTCCATATCTTCTCTAATAAATATTTTTGTTCCCACTTTTAAGAAGGACAGAAACATCCATGCTTTGGTCATTCTTCTTGAGATTCATGTGGTCTGTGGATTGTATCTTGGGTAATTCGAATTTTTGGGCTAATATCCACATATCAGTGAGTGCATACTGTGTGTGTGTGTGTGTGTTTGTGTGTGTGTGTGTGTGTGAGTGTATGTGTGTGTGTGTGAGAGAGAGAGAGAGACTTGATTATTTCACTTAAGATATTTTCTAGTTACATTCATTTGCCTATGAATTTCATGAAGTCATTGTTTTTGATTGCTGAGTAGTACTCCACTGTGTAGATATACCACATTTTCTGAAACCATTCTACTACTGAAGGACATCAGGGTTTTTTCCAGTTTCTGACTATTATAAATAAAGCTGTTAGGAAAAAAAGGAGCAAGCATGTGTCCTTGTTATATGTTGGATCATCTTTGGGTATATGCCCAGGAATAGTAAAACTGTGTCCTCAGGTCGTACTTGTCCAATTTTCTGAGGAACCTCCAGACTGGTTTCCAGAGTGGTTGCACCAGCTTGCAATCCTACCAAGAACAGAGGAGTGTTTGTCTTTCTCCAAGTCCTTGACAGCATCTGTTGTTACCTGAGTTTTTGATCTTAGCCACTCTGACTGGTGTAAGATAGAATCTCAGGGTTAAAACAACCCTGAGATTTCATTTGAATATCCCTGATTACTAATGAAGTTGAACATTTCTGTAGGTGCTCCTTAGCCATTCAAAAATTCTCAGCTGTAAATTTTGTTTAGCTCTGTACTTCACTATTTAATGGACTATTGGACTCTCTAGACTAACTTCTTGAGTTCTTTGTATATATTGGATATTAGCCCTGTGTGGATGTAGGATTGGTAAAGAACTTTCTCTCATCTGTTGGTTGCAGTCTTATCCTTTTCCTTACAGAAGTTGTGTGATTTATCGATTCTTGATCTTAGAGCTTAACCCATTGTTCTGGTCAGTAATTTTTTGCCAGTACCATGTTTGAGGCTCTTCCCTATTTTTTCTTCTATTAGTTTGAGTTTATCTTATTTTAGATATAGGCCATTAATCCACTTGGACTTGAGCTTTGTACTGGGTGGTGAGAATGGATAAATTTGCATTCGTCTACATGGTGACCTCCAGTTGAACCAGTACCATTTGGTGAAAATGTTCTTTTTTTAACTGGATGGTTTTAGTGGCTTTGTCATAGACCAATTGATTATAGGTGCATGGGTTCATTACTGGTTCTTCAATTTTATTCTATTTATTTAGCTGCCTGTCTCTGTTCTAATACCATGGATTTTCTTTCTTTCTTTTTTTTATCATAATTGCACTATAATACAGATTGAGGTCAGCAATTGTGATTCCCCCAGAAGTTGTTTTATTGCTGAGGATATTTTTCCCTATTCTGTTTGCAAATTACTCTTTTTAACTCTTTGAAGAGTTGATTGGAATTTTGATGGGGATTACAATGAATCTGTAGATTGATATTGGCAAAATGGCCATTTTTAATATATTAATCCAGTCAATTCATGAGCATGGGAGTTCTTTCCATCTTTAAGAACTTCTTCAATTTCTCTCCTAAGAAACTTGAAGGTCTTGACATACAGATCTTTCACTTGCTTGGTTTGAGTCACACCGAGATATTATATGTTATTTGTGACTATAGGAAAAGGTGTCATTTCCCTAATTTCTTTCTCAGCCTATTTATCCTTTGTTTAGAAGAAGGGTACTGATTAGTTTGAGTTAATTTTATAGCCAGCATTGTGCTGAAGGTGTTTATCAGGCTTAGTAATTCTCTTGTGGAACTTTTGGGGTCACATAAATATACTATCATATCATCTGCAAATAGTGATATTTTGACATTTTCCTTTCCAATTTGTAACACTTTGACCTCCTTTTGTCTGATTACTCTGGCTAGAACTTTGAATACTACATTGAATAAGTAGGGAGAGAAAAAGCAGCCTTGTCTTGTCCCTGGTTTTTGTGGGATTGCTTCAAGTTTCTCTCCATATAGTTTGATGTAGGCTTCTGGTTTTCTGTGTATTGGTTTCACTATGTTTAGGTATGAGCCTTGAATACCTGATCTTTCCAAGCCTTTTAACATGAAGGGGTAGCGAATTTTGTCAAATCTTTTCTCAGTTTCTAAGGAAATGATCATATGGTATTTATTCTTTGAGTTTGTTTACATAGTGGATTACGTTGATGGTTTTCTGTATATTGAAACATTCCTGTGTACCTGGGTTAAGCTTAGTTGATCATGATAGATGATAGTTTTGATGTGTTTTAGAATTTGGTTTTTGAGAATTTTATTTATTTTTCCCTTGATAGTCATAGGGAAAATGAGGTCTGATTCTCTTTCTTTGATGGATCTTTTTTTGGGTCAGGTATAAGGCTAATTGTGACATCATAGAAGGAATTGGGTAGTGTTCCTTCTGTTCCTAATTTGTAGAATAATTTGGACCGTAGTGGTATTAGGTTTTCTGTGTAGGTCTGATAGAATTCTGCACTAAGCACATCTGGTCCTGGGCTCTTTTTTGTTGGCAGAATTTTCATAACTGCTTCTATTTCCTTAGGAGTTATGGGGCTGTTTAGATGCTTTAGCTAATTTAACTTTGGTATCTGTTACTTTTTGTAGAAAATTGTCCATTTCTTACTGATTTTCCAGTTTTGTTGAATATAGGCTTTTATAGCAGGATCTGATGATTGTTTGAATTTCCTCCAATTATGTTGTTATGTCTCCCTTTTTACTTCTGATTTTGTTAATTTTGATGCTCTATCTGTGCCCGCTGGACAGTCTGGCTAAGGATTTTCTCAAAGCACCAGCTCCTAGTTTTGTTGATTCTCTGTATAGTCCTTTTTCTACTTGGTTGACGTCAGCCCTGAGTTTGATTATTTCATACTCTATACTCCTCTTGGGTGTATTTGATTCGTTTTATTCTAGGGTTTTTAGATGTGCTGTCAAGCTGCTAGTGTATGGTCTCTCCAATTTCATTTTGTAGGCACGCAGAGCTAGGAGTTTTCTTCTTAGCACTGCTTTCCTTGTGTTCCAGAAGTTTGGGTCTGTTGTGCCTTCATTTTCACTAATATTATAATGTCTTTAATTTCATTCTTTATTTCTTAGTTGACCAATTTATCATTGAGTAGAGCATTGTTCAACTTTCATGTTTATGTGGGCTTTCTGTCATTTTTGTTGTTATTGAAGACCAGCCTTATTCTGTGGTGAGATAGGATGTATAGGATTATTTCAAACTTCTTGTATTTGTTGAGGCCCATTTCTGATCAATTGTGTAGTGAATTTTGGAGAATGTACCATGAGATGCTGAGGAGAAGGTATATTCTTTTGTTTTAGTATAAAGTGTTCTATATATGTCTGTTAAACCCATTTAATTCATAGCTACTGTTAATTTCTCTATGTCTCATTTAGTTTCTGTTTCCATGATATGTCCATTGATGAGAGTGGAGGGTTGAAATCTCCCACTCTTATTGTGTAGGTACAGTGTGTGCTTTGAGCTTTAGTAAGATTGCTTTGATGAATGTAGGTGCACTTGTATTTGGAGCAAAGATATTCAGGATTGAGAGTTCATCTTGGTGGATTTTTCCTTTGATGAATATGAAGTGTCCTTTCTTATCTATTTTTGAGAAATTTTGTTTGAAAGTAGATTTTATTCGATATTAGAATGGCTTCTCCAGCTTCTTTCTTGGGACTCTTTACTTGGAAAATCATTTTCCAGCCTTTTATTCTGACGTAGTATCTGTCCTTGTCACTGAGGTGTGTTTTCTGTATGCAGCAAAGTGCTGGGTCCCTTTTCTGTATATAGTCTGTTATTCTATATCTTTTAATTGGGTAGTTGAGTCTATTGTTTTTAACAGACATTAAGGAATAGTGATTGTTTTTTCCTCTTATTTTTGTTGTTAGAAGTAGAATTATGTTTGTGTGGCTCTCTTCTTTTTGTTTTATTTCAAGAAGACCATATTCTTGTTTTATCTAGGGTATAGTTTCCCTCGTTGTGTTGGAGTTTATTTATTTTCTCTTGTAGGGGTGAATTTTTGGAAAGATATTGTATAAATTTGGTTTTGTCATGGAATATCTTGGTTTCTCCATCTGTATTAGTTGAGAGTTGTGCTAGATATATTAGCCTTGGGCTGGTATTTGTGTTCTCTTAGGATCTTTATGTCATCTTCTCAGTGTCTTCTAGCTGTCATAGTCTCTGTTGAGATGCCCGGTGTAATTATGATAGGTCTGCCTTTATATGTTACCTGACCTTTTCCTCTTACTGTTTTTAATATTCTTTCTTTGTTTTGTGCATTTGGTGTTTTGGCTATTATGTGACAGAAGGAATTTCTTTTCTGGTCCAATCTATTCTGTAGGCTTTTTGCATGTTTATAAGTATCTCTTTCTTTGTGTTATAGAAGTTTTCTTCTATAATTTTGTTGGAGATATTTACTGGCCCTTTACGTTGGATGTCTTCACTCTCTTATATACCTAATATCCTTAAGTTTGATATTCTCATGGTGCCCTGGATTTCTTGGATGTCTGAGATAGGAGATTTCTGTATTTTACATTTTTGTGATAGTTTTGTCAATGTTTTCTATGGCATCTTCTGCTCATGAGATTCTTTCTTCTGTCTCTTGTATTCTGTTGGTGATGCTCACATCTATAACTCCTGATTTCTTTCCTAGGATTTTTATCTCCAGGGTTGTCTCCCTTTGTGTTTTATTTATTGTTTCTTTTCCCATTTTTAGATCCTGGATTGTTTTATTCAATTCCTTCACCTGTTTGGTTGTGTTTTCCTTTAATTATTTAAGGGATTTTTATGTTTTCTCTTTAGGGCTTCTACTTGCTTATTTGTGTTGTCCTGTATTTCTTTAAGGGAGTTATTTATGTCCTTCTTAAAGTCTTCTATAATCATCTTGAGATGTGATTTTAAGTCCAAATCTTGTTTTTCCCATGTGTTGGATTATCCAATATTTACTTTGATGGGAGAACTGGGCTCTGATGATGCCAAGTAGTCTTGGTTTCTGTTGGTTGGGTTCCTGAGCTTGCCTCTAGCCATCTGGCTGTCTCTGATATTATCTGGTCTTGCTGTCTTTGACAGTTCCTTGACCCTCCAATAAGCCTTTGTGTTAGCACTTCTGGAGACTGGCCTCTCCCAGCAGGATCCGGCTATATATAGAGAGCTGTGGGACTTGGTCACTCCAGGCACAGGCAAAAACTGGAAGGGTCCTATCCCACACTGCTCCTGGGTTCCTATATCCTGAGGGCTCCAGGGGGTCCCTCAGAGCAGAAGTGTGGTCTTACCTCTGCTTTCAGGTGTGTCAGCCCTCCTTGCAACTGGATTTCAGCTCTGGGCACAGGCAGAGACCTGACTGCTCATAGGTTCCTGTGTCCAGAGAGCTTTAGGCAGGTTCCTCTTGGTCCAGGAACGTGAGCAGAAGTACTGGTTTCTCTTGAGCTCTCAGGATTTTCTGCACTTCTGAGAGTCAAACCCTTTCCCCAATGAGATTTGGGTACAGAGATCTATGGGACCAGCTCAGCTTTGGGCACAGGCAGAAACCTGAACAGTCCTCATTCTTCTTGAGCTTCATGTGGCTTCCAATTGTATCTTGGGTATTCTGACATATAACCAATCAACCAAACAAACAAACAAACAAAAAAACGAGCAAGCAAACTAACAAACAAACAAAGAAAAAAAATAGTACATTACAGCGTCGTTCAACTCTATATATTAAGAAACAAGAATAAGTAAAAACAAGGCTACCTAACAGAGTTTAATGTTACTGAGTGTTTATCCAAAGGTGTGACATATTGAATAAGAAACTCAGATGTACATGATTTCCGGAACAGACTCATGTTACACAATGAACAGAGATTGAAGAAGAGTATGACAACAATGAGATCATGTGGCCATGACTTTTCATCTATCTAGCCAGGATACATGGGCAGTGTTTAAACAACATCTTCCAGTGTTCAGCATTGTATAATCAATGTTTTGCACTGTTTACTCAAAATGTGTTTCACAATGTATTATTTTTAGACACTTAGATGCTTGAATTATCCTAATAATACCTTGATATCTTCAACACATTTTTAACTCTGCATTTTTTCTGTGAATACTAAGATTCTAATTCTATTTTTCTTTAAAATTCATTTAATCCTGTAATTTCTCCTATATATAATGGATTGTAAAGAATATTTGTTTTATATTCAGAGTTTAGCATGCGACTAATATGTTTCCATAGGTTTATTTCCTCATATAACATGGAAAGCATATATTTATAAATCACAGGCTACCATAAACACAGATATTAAAGAGGGGATCCATACATGTATGTATGAATTTATAAAGAAAACTTGCAACACACAAAAATACACACTGATGCATATAAGCACACACTAAATGAAGAAATGAGATGATGAACATTTTTACTTAGAAAAAATAAAATTAGACACTTTAAACTTCCTCTTAAAGTACCTTTATCTCATGAATTCTTGATATATAAACTTTTTTAACTTTTAAGCCAAAAAATTTAATTAGTTGGTTATAAACAATGTTATTCTTCATGAACACTTTTCTTACAATCATATTACTTTTAATAAAAGTACATTATAACAGACTTCACTTTACAATGTAAAATATCTATAATAAACATATCATAGGCACATTTTAAATGTTTACAGGAAATGGAAGGAGAAACTTAGCATCACACCTGGAATAACTCATACTGACTCACTTTCTATAACAGAAAAAATATTAACTTCTTTCAATGCAGCCTGCTTTTATTTGGAGATAAGGGTTTGCTGAAATTACTTTTTATATTATGTGTGATATCATACAAAAAGAAAATCAAAGTCAAAAGTCAATAATCTCTTATCCTCAAATCTCCCCACTTTCTCTATATTAGTCTCTTCATAAGTAGACTTGACTGCACATGTCCAGACAGACTGGGGTATGTGTTTTTATATGGATCACAGTACAGTAGCTATATAATTTGTTTAAAGAAACAGAAAGATGCGGTAGACTGGCATCTTACTCATTATTTATTTCTACTGTATGGGTTTCTGTTTATAACTGACAGAAATATAAGGCCAGTGAAGAGACAAAGGAAATGGATAGGTGCTGGAAGGTCCTAGTTTAAGAAAACAAACAAACAAACTAATTTGAGTTTCAATAAAGCAGAATTCAGGCAGAGAGGAAAGACTGGAAATACTTGCTCTCATGTCTTCATTAAAGCCATGGACATATTTTTCCCAGAACATATTACTTTCTTCAAGGTTATTCAGCAGTAGTTGAATGCAAATTATTCAACCTCTTTACTGACATTGAAGTCTCTGAACGGCTGTTTCCGGGAGCCTGTAAATTGGGTTTTATGAATAACTTAATCCTTTTAGATTCTGTCACATTAACACAAGTTTTGAATGAAGAGATATTACTTTAGAAAGGACACTCTATCAATTTTATCCATGTATCAGTTCAAGTGTTAAATCCAAAAGAGACAGAAGAAAACATACTGACCAAACACCAGAGATTGTACTATTTCAGGACCCTTTGAGTCCTTTCATCATTTTTACCAAACAAATAAACATATTAATATCCCTGTCTTCTGGCTACAGTGAATTATCATAATGGATTCAAGAGATAAACTGTAATCCAAGTATATATACTTTCATCATTAGTTATGCCAGTGTCACATTAAATACCATACACATTTAAGGAAACATCTAGGTGGAAGAGAGTTGGGGGAGGGAAATAGCTCTCAATCCGGGATGGAGTGAGACAGGAGAGGGCCTAGAGAATGAATGGGGATACAGCTGCTGGGAGTAGAAGGTTTGGAGTAACCTCTAAAAGGTTCAGAGACTTAGCATGGGGGAGGTTCTCAGGACTCAATGTGGATGACCTTAGGTGAAATGACGAATAGTGGAGATATGAAACCTGTAGAGACCACCTCCAATATCCAGAAATGACCCCTAGTAGAGGGATGGGAACACCAACCCACCTATAATACTTTTGACCCAAAATTTGTCCTGTCTAAAAGAAATGCAGGGACAAAGAAGGAGCAGAGACTGAAGGAGTAATTGGCCCGTTTGTGACCCATCTCATTGGCAGGTACCAATCCCTCACAATATCAATGATGCTATGTTGTACTTGCAGACAGAAGCCTAGCATAGCAGCTCTTCGAGAGGGTCTACCCAGCAGCTGTCTGAGGCAGATGCAGACACCCATAGATAAACATTGGACCAAATTCTATTTTCATATCTCATTCAAGATTCTTATTTCATTTAGATATATGATTTTCTTCTCATTGTGTATATTCATATTTTTATTGCATTGCTTGGACAAATTTACTTCAGTTATTTTAAATTACTTCTTCATCAGGTTTCCAAGTGGTTGTCTTAAGACTGTTAATAGAGAATTAGTCACTTTTCAGGGGGCATGTCATGGTTTCTCATGTGCTTTCTGGTTTCTGCTCTTTAACTTGGATGTCCGGAGCCTTTTCTTGGTTTCATTATTTTTTCTCCTTGTTCTCAACGAATCATTCCTTTTTCAATGCACACACACACACACACACACACACACACACACACACACACACACACACACACATCCTTCAGGATAGAACTAACATGTTTGCTGGATGAGATATTGTTTTCTTTTGATTTTTATTTTTGTTTTATTTAAGATCGTCACTTGTTGACATACGTATGTTCTCTGTATTCTAGATTCTCTGGGACTTTCATCACAAACGGAGGTGGGATTTTGTCAAAGGCTATGCCTGCATCCAATGAGATACATATTTTACTGATCAGCATACAATATCATTAAAAGTATAAATCACTATACTGAGTCATATATGTGCCATGGGAATTCAGAATTACTATTATTTGTGCTATTTATTTCATCTATGAACCACTCAACTTTGAATCATCCATCTCAAATTTATTTTTCTGTATGAATCTCTAAAATAATATAAAATATGAAATCATGAAAAAAAACACACTCATGCATGCACACATATATACATGCACATGCAAATACAGAAACTCTCTATTACAATAGAAGCACATGACAGTTACTGCCTATAGGAACATAATATAGAAACAGGCATAGTGAAAATTAATAATTAATAAACAGTACTCTTAGAAATTTCAGCTCTACATATTAAATGGTGCTAGTATGTGTATCAGTGAGGTAGCTATTAAAATACATATGGTGTAAATTAAGTTTGTTTATTTTTTTCAAAGTAAGGGGGAAAGACTAGAGAGAGTTCACTCAATTGCTCTGCCTGAAGAAAATGTCAGGGAAATACTTAAACTCAGATCTCTCCTTGAAATGGGCAATTAGCAACATTAAGCTGACTGGAGACATGGTTTAATCAGTGATTTAGACCTTAGCAAGGATTAAGCATTTATAACCAAAATGTCTAATATGATCTTATTACACTATCAATCTGGTTTTGAAATATGTAATTCATATTATCTGCTACTTCCTGTGAGATTTTACTAGTAGAAGAAATTCATTATTCTTTGCATTCATCTTGTAAGGGTGAAATGTCAGATGATGAAATCTTATTTGAAGATGAAAAGATAGAAATCAGGAAGGCCATTTTATTTGGAAATTACAGAAAAATGCCATCTTCCATGGTAAATCATGGGATTAATTCCTCATGCTGGAAACATTTGTTTCACAGGAATGATTCTCATACTTTTGGGAAAACATACATCAAAATCTAAGTATTGTTTGCAAAATATTTATTATACATCCATACTACATTATGTGTTTTACAGGAAATGGACATGATAAATGTGGAATGAAATCATTTTTATAGATGGAGAAGTTTATTCAGTGTTCCTGGTCAGAGAAGCCTCCATTCCAAACATCAAGAATGTTTGTGAAACAAACATGATTGAGCATAGGTCTGTCTTTCACAAAGGGACAGATAATTTCAATCCTGATCAGGCTAATAAGGACGAAGCCAACTTTCCTCCAGGTGAATAATTGGGAGATTTGTCACAGCCTCAGAAAAACCATGTTTTTTTTCTCAAATCAGTATCCACTATCTGAGACACGACATCACTATATGATCACTGCTCAACTCCCAAGACAGTAGATATCAATAAAGAAGGGGATTGAACAGTCAATGAAGTTGGGGCTGCATTCTGTGAGCACCAAACAGTAGAATCTTTGACCTGCTTGTTTTGTGGACTGTTTTATTTCTTATATTACCATGGAATACTAACTTGTTCTTTCAATTAGGAAACAACTCATATCTTTTCTTGTCACTCCTTCTTTAAAGACTGAGAAACTTTCCTTTGAATCTTGATGTGCATATGGTGTGCCTCTTCGAAGATCATGGCCAACAGCTTTGCACTTTCACCATGATAGAAAGAATCCTATAGCCATCCATAGACTCTGTAATGGTTATGAGTTTAGTCTTTCATATTTTTGATGCATCAACTTTTTACATCAAAATTTTACATAATGCTTTGAAAGCATTTGAAAAGGACGTTTATATTATTCTTAAATCTTATGAGAAACATAATCACACATCTCAGCAAGAAACTATGAGACTCAACAAAAGTAGTAATAACATAACCAGTACAAGCAACTATAAAATGATATCTTCTCATATGGGTACTTTACATACCTCCAGTGTTTTCCTTTTTAACTCTTTATGTTCTTCATTATATATAAAGAATATTGTTTAATATGGCCTGCGATTGTCTTTTGAATATCTAAATGTTTAATACAGAAAATTTTACATTTATTTATCAGCATCAAAGTTTATCAGAAATAATATTCGGTGACTATGCAGGACTTAAGAAATTATTAGACATTAAAGCACATTATAATAAATATCTCTATAATGCATTATCACTAAAAGCAAGGGAAATAGTCTATATTATTTTCAAGGGATTCTTGGATTCTCTTAACCAAGAACTTACAAAGAGGTATCCCATGCCTGACACTGAAATTTTGTTAGTCTATAGTGCTTGGTGGAATACTATTGCCTCAAACATCATAATTAATTAAACACATATGCACATACATGTATATTTCATATCTATTTAAGTAAACATAAAATAATATGCATCTTTCTGAAATGCACCAGGACACCTGATGCAATAAAGAGTCTTTAGATATGATAGAGTGCTACACCAACCAAAAACTACAGTACTACCTAAATAACATTTGCACAGTGACAACTCTAGTTGATGTGCAATGAGTGGTAGTTGCTTTTGTTATGATTAATACCAGGACCAAAAGCCATACAGGCTTGAAAGGTTTATTTCACATTACAACTCTTAAGTTACACACCTTCATTAAGGGTTTTGGCCATATTGACAAAACAGAAGTAGCATTGTTGTGTGAAATTTCACAAGGTCACAGTAATAAATGAAACTATATGGGAAATTAATATTGCTACCAGAGTAAGAGTTGATTTTTCCCCAGGTATGAACCCTCTGGTATGTTGTCTTTTTCCAACCAATCAGCTGTAAACACTTACACATAAAAGCAGCACTAAATGAATCAGTAAATTATACATATCACATAGACATTGTTGCGTGTGTGTGTGTGTCTCTATCAATGATAATTAATCAAGAGTAAGTCATGAATTTGAGATGAAGCAGGGAAAACATGGAAAGATTTGGAGAGGGAGGGGATATGCAAAAGAATACTCACGTGTGGAACTCTCCAAAAAGTTTTAAATATTGTATACAATTTAAACCTTATTTTTTATATTTTAATTTATTATTTTATTTATTTACATTCCGGATGATGTCCCCACCTGTTTCTCCTTCTCACAGTTCCTCATCCCAGTCCCTCTACCACGCATCCTCTTTCTCTGGGGCCTCAAGTCTCTACAGGTTTAGGTCCATCCTCCCACTGAGGCCAGATCTCCTGCGGGGTTAATTCTTCCTATAATGACATCAACTGGGACATTTACTATTTCGAGTATTTTAAACCACATTTTATAACATAACATGTTTTATTCTGCTTTGCTTGAATAATCTCTACTCTTGGAGACTTATTCTTGATCATTTTAAACATTACACTGTTTCAAGATAGAAGATACTTTTTGCAGATTCTTGCATTAGATTTTTAAAACT
This sequence comes from Rattus rattus, assembly GCF_011064425.1. Lineage (NCBI taxonomy): Eukaryota > Metazoa > Chordata > Mammalia > Rodentia > Muridae > Rattus > Rattus rattus. The sequence continues at coordinate 158,667,930 of NC_046156.1, forward strand.
ACTACAGAGAAATCACAGAATTTGAAAGTTAATTGCTACTTTTCTTATTTTTGTCTGATGAATACTTAAAAAATTTGGAAACCTGTATTCAGAAGCAAATACAAAATATTTTAACATAATCACTACACTATTCTGTGTGTGTGTGTTCTTATGTCTGTGTATGTGAATACGACTGTACATGTGCATGGGTGCATGCGTGTTTGTATGTGTTTGTTTGCATGTATATGGATGTGTGTCTGTGTGTCTCTGTGTGTATGTGTGTGTCCATACTCATGCTTGTGTATGTTAATGTGCCTGTACATGTACATGGGTGCATGCATGTGTGTTTGTGTGTATTTGGTGTGTGTGTGTGTGTGTGTGTGTGTGTGTGTGTGTGTGTGTGTGTAGAATATACACATGTGCTGGCAGTTATGAGCCATAGGGGGAATACTCAGTTTAGAAATACACTAGTAGCGATCAAGCATCACAGCCCACCTATGTCCTTCCAACACTGTGCTCCTGTTCGGACCATGTAGGCAACCTGACCAGGCTTTTGCTCCCAACCCAAGTCCTTCTACTTTTCAGAAAGCTTCCTTAAAAGCCATGATATCTCTCAGGTTCCTGAATACTCTTTTTATTGACTCGAAGGATAACTTAATTATATCTATATAATTGTATCTATATAATATTCCCCTTGATACTGAACATTACCATTACCAACCCAGAAATGTAACTTATTATATATAATTAACAAAATATTGGGGTAACTGCAGAAACTAGGAAATAGAGATGATTTTTCAAACAGAGGTTAGAGAGGCATAGAAAGGGAACTATCAAGATTTAAACAAGATCATGTGGGGGAATAGACAGAAATAAGAGGGTACTATCTCATTGGGTTGGGGAAAATAACTATAGTTTAAAGAGAGTAAACTTTTTCCATAAGTATGCCAATACCTATCAATAATGCATATTGCTTACATAGAAGGAAGCTTCAGGATTTTATAAAGGAAAGTAGTTCACCAGAGCCAGTAGAAACATTCCACCAATCAATTGTGAAATATAAAGACATCATATGAAAGAGGAAGAGTTTTCTTTCTGTTTGATGTAGTCAGAGTCATAATCTAACACTGTCTTACCAGAACTCCAAGGGTTCTTCCTATGTCTGCAGCAGTATGCAAGATTAGCAGCACATAGACTCCATACTCTGCTTACCATAGCCTAGGTCCAAATGTAGAAATCAAATGTATGTATTGCTTTTCATCTGCCATGTTTAGAAAATGTGGTATAAGGTACATGAGTTTCCCTTAGCAATAGCGGTTTCATAATTGCCAGGTTGTGAAATCTGCTCATTTCGCACAGTCTATAGGCACAGATTGTATAAAGCGTGTCTTCTGGAATCTTCTAAAAGATTTAGCAATGGTAATTGTAGTAACTTGCCAAGCTGGCTTTCCATGGTGGCATTTATTTTTCAGAAATCCTTTTTATGTCACAGTTCAATTATCACGAATTACATGTAGAAGTAACAAATGGTTCAGTTATTCCTTTTAATGTGCAAATATAGAGGTATAATTTAGTACTTTTCCCTGTGGAGCTGACCCACAATTATTTGCTGAGGAAACCTTTTCGATCTGCTGATAAGCAATTCCTTGGCCCATGTCCGTGATACGGTTGAATAGCAGTCTACTCAGGGAGAAGTGATGGCTAGACCCTCCAGTCCTCCAAAGAGGATTCAATCATTCAGGCAACAAATTTTTATTGAGTGCCAGCCATATGCCAAAAACATAGTTCAGGTCACATAGACTGTGAATAAAAAACAAACAAAAAGTATTTGTCGTCGAGAGGCAGATCAGTAAGTCCAGAAAACAAACAAAATAAATCTAATCAAAGTAACAGCAACAACAAAAATCAGACCCCACCGGTGTACAGTCGTCTTGTAATGTAAAGTTCCCCTCTTTGAGTATTTCTGAAAGCCAATATCCTCAAGAGCTCAACAACACATTTATCAAAGGAATGGTGAAGAGAAATCATGTTTGCTTTGATTTGTGCTGACTGCTGGCACAAATGCCACAATACGGGTGCTTTAACCTGAAGATGTTTATGACTTCCCTCTTCTGGAGCTTATGATTATATGACTAATGGACTTGCAAGGTGCAATATTTCTTGACCTTCATCCTCACTTGGCATTTTCCCTGTGCCTTGTCTCAACGTCTTTTTCCAACCATATCAAAACCAGTGAAATTGTACCAACACAAACCCTATGATATTTTACCTGACTACCTCTGTAACCACTTTGTTTTGGGTAAGAAGTTAATATTCTGAGAAGATGAGGATAAGTATACCAATATATGAATGTGGAAGGGTTACAGGTGAACCTATCACAAAACTTACAGGAAGATGCTAGAATGGAAAGAACATCAGAATGACTGGTCAGTGTACCAGAACCATCTAGATTGTCACTGTCAATCACTTTCTCTGCAACCGCAGAGAACATTTTCTAGGAAATGCTTCTAATCATTAACAAAGAGAAACATCGTGCCATAAAACATTTTATCGATCTTTGTCCTATTCACTGTAATAAGTTACACATGAATTCATAATTATAAAATGGTGTTTATTAAGTGTCTTTTTCTATAAAATTAAGAAAAGGTTTCAAGTCTTAGCATTAAGAATATTATGGACTTAAATTTGGTCCATAACATTCTTCAACAATGATCTTAACATTATCATTCAAGATATTTATATACTCACTGATAATATGATTCTTTAAAGTTTTGTCTTTTTAAAACTATAGCCATAGAGTAAACTTGATTGTCAATATGATAAGTTTATACTAATAGTTCTGGAGATATTTCATATTTTTACAAATCTCTAATTAGCTCTCTTGAAAACAAATGGAATATTTATTTAACATATAATGCAGTAATTTAAAAAGCTGGGCTTTATAAATCGATATTATATGGACACAGAATGTTTATTACAGTAAACCTGAACATAAGCTTATTGTCCATTTGGAAATTATGGCAACAGTCAAAAACCCTTCATGGCTAATTTATTCTGCAGCATATCTTTTCTACTCTAAGTGTGTTTTTACCTATGGCTAAGAAAAGCTCCAATAAAGTTCTGAATGTGTTCACAAAACGGTTCAAACATTTATAAATATTAAGTGAAACAAAAAATATGAGGAGAACAGTTTGTAAGAGTGTGTCAGAACTCTTTGGGGTACTTTATCTAGTGGTCTGCACTTCATTAGATTCATTTGGAACCAAGCAATTGCAGTGATTTTCCATGTGAACACTTGATGCATATGTAAAAGTATCCTCAAATGTACTTTTTGTACTTTTATGGTAGATAATTCATCAAACACGAGGAAGGACCTAGAAAATCACAGAGGTCTTCTAATTATAGTCCAATTCTGACTTAAGATTTTATTCAACTGAACTGAATTGATATCATTGCACACTACAGTCATCTGATATTAGATAAAATATATATGTTTTAAAATTTCTTCCAGGTTAACATTTTTAATTTCAAATATGCCACCCATATGCACATTCAATTTGAATATTAAAAGAGATGCAAATGTATCTAAAGCAAAATGAAAACATTATTGCCAGTTTGAGTAGCTTCAGTCCTTGTATTTATTGATTCAATTAAAGGATATAATGTTATTTGAAAGTACATATGTGAGAATTTCTATACATGTATTTGTGAACAATTCTCATAATATAAAACTGTTTATTTAAAGTAATAACAATGTCTTATTGCATTAAATAATATCTGTGTTGATAATTTCACACCTGAATTTCTCACTGTCTTTCTGTTTATTTAAAATACATCTCCTGTGTGTGTACATGTGTGTGTGTATGTTTGTGTGAGTATGTGTTTGTGTGTGTTTATGTTTATGTGTGTGTATATTTGTGTGTGTGTATGTGTGTGTGTATGTGTGTGTGTGTTGTATTGTTCATTACTCTATGCATGTGCTCTTACCAAGGTGTTTGTATATGAATATCAAAGTAAGATGAAGTTGAGTCCATTTTTCTTAAATTTTAATTTTTTGATGTTTATCAATGAGTTTTCAACTTAAAATTCCCCTACTCTGGTTGTAAGGAAAGCCCTTGGAATGCACCTATAACTCTATTTCCAGTATCCTACAGATACAGTACCACCACGCCTAGCTTCTCATGTGAGTACTGGACGTCAGAAGGAAAGTCACCGCAGAAAAGCTTGGAGCAAAGGAGAACACACTCACTGAACCTTTCACCACTCCAAGAGCTTTACTTTTTTTTTTTTTTTTCTTGGATCTGAGGACCGAACCCAGGGCCTTGCGCTTTCCTAGGTGGCATCTACCACTGAGCTAAATCCCCAGCCCCTCGAGCACACACTTTTGATTCTATTTCTTTTACCTTTTATCAGGTCTGAATAAATCAAGTTCCATTGTCAATATCATTGATCTCTCACCCTTAATGAATTTCGGACTTACTATTAAATGCATGACATCTACATAATATTCACTCATTGCACTTACCTTCTGCTTTATCTATATACTTAATGAGTCACATGAATTATGTTCTACATTTTTTATGTGTAGAAACTTTTTATATGTTATAGTCAAATGTCTAATCTGTTATTAGTTATCTTTTTAAAGCAAGACCTTCAACAACTCTTCATTCATTTCCTCCAAGTTACATTCTCATATGTTTGGGTAGAAAAATTAGGTATTTTGTCTCTAATGTAATGCTTTAATTTGTCTCATTTGTTCTGGTTTAGTTAATTTTTACCTTTCACCAACAACTTAGCTTTAATTAACTTTTAAACTTCTGAGTCATTTTAAAGTGTTTTTCTGTTTTTAATCTTCTTTTCAATGATCTTTTCCTGATTTGTTGTTATAAAAATTAGACTTTCCCTCATATTTATGGTTTTTATAGCTAAGTTTCTCATTTGTTCTGTTTCTAACACTTTTTTCTTTTTTTCAATTATAATGTAAGACAATATCACAAATGTCATTGCTATGCATTGCATTCCTAAGAAAAATTAAAAGAAGAGTCCTTTGAAAGAGCTACATTAAATAAAAGACAAGACATTACCCATTTGAAAAAAAGGGATTGCAATTAATTAATAGAGCATGCAGAACAGACTGGAGCATGATCAAAAGTGCTTTCCCAGCAAATTGATAAGAAATACAGTACAAAAAATCATAAAATGACAGACTATAGAGAAGACACAGGCATATTCTGTTCCAGCTTTGTATTTTGGCCCACTTCTCTCCCGTTTTCACTGCTGATTAGGAAGCTACGACTCAGCACTTTTCAGGTAAAAGTATGTACGTCTGTATGATTTGATGCTCCTTTAATAGAATACGCTCACATACTCAAATATGTGAGGTACAACAGAGCACTGAGCTGCAGGTGGTCTAATTTCTCCATATGAAGAGTAGAAAGTTTGAAATATTTAACAACTGTCTTCAGGAAGTACACAGGTGAGAAAGTTAATACATGCTATCCAAAAACCACACTCTTTTCTAGAAAACTAATTCATTATAGCAGTGACTTCTGAGTCCAAATACTGCTGTTTCAAACAATCATAGACTTTCCATCTATTTGGTAGAACAGAGGCCACATGCAAAGGACATTCTCTCATGTCACCCAGTGTCAACATTAACTTTCTCAGGAGTTGGTATTTTAGAGAAATAGTACAGCTAAGGGCTGTATACATATATTCCATGTGCCATCAAATAACATGTAAAGGACCAAATGAAACAACTCACTTCAAAATGTGAGAGGTCTGGGTGACTAGCCTCCGGATGGAGCACTGCTTGAGGTGACACGTAATGAAAACAGCTGTGCTCTGAGCTTGCTCAGTTCTATACTACAAGAAAGATTCAGCAAACTGAAATTGAACCAAAGCTATTAGAACAGAGTTTTCTATCAGAAACTGGACACACTTGATTAGTCTTCTATTCCCATAATCAAAGCCTCTCTGCCTCTCTGCCCCTCTCTCTCTCTCTCTCTCTCTCTCTCTCTCTCTCTCTCTCTCTCTCTCTCTCTCTCTCTTTCTCTCTCTCCCATCTGTGTTATTATTAGACTAGTTTTTTCCCACATGCTTAGTTTATAATTCTTCTGTACCTCCATTATATCATGGAAAAGCTATACACTAAAATTGCAAATTAAGTGACATGGCATTTGAGTGAAGATTGCTGAAGGAGGGAATTTCACTTTTTCTTTTTTTTAATTCCATATTACTTGCATTTTATTTTTTCCAATTTTATTAAATTGGGTATTTCTCATTTACATTTCAAATGTTATTCTGTTTCCAGATTTCTTGTGCATCAGCCCATTAACCCCTCCCCCTCCCCTTCTATATGAGTGTTTCCCTCCCCCTCCACTCCCCATTACCAACCCCACAATAATCACCTACACTGGGGGTCCAACCTTGGCAGAACCAAGGGCTTCCCCTTCCACTGGTGCCATAACGAGGCTATTCACTGCTAAATATACAGCTGGAGAACAGGGTCAGTCCATGCATAGACTTTGAGTAGTGGTTTAGTCCCTGAAAGCTCTGGTTGGTTGGCATTGTTGTTTGTATGGGGTCACAAGCCCATTCAGCTCTTTTAGTCCTTTCTCTAATTCCTCAAGCAGGGGTCCCATTCTCAGTTCAGTGGACTGTTAGCATTTGACTCTGTATTTCACATATTCTGGCTGTCTCTCAGGAAAGATCTGTATCCAGTTCCTCTCAGCATGCACTTTGTAGTTTTTGTGGCTGCATATATATGGGTTACATGTGGGGCAGGCTCTGAATGGCCATTCCTTCAGTCTCTGCTCTAAATTTTGCCTCCCTATTTCTTCCTATGGATATTTTTGTTCCCCTTTTAAAGAAGGATTGAAGCATCCACATTTTGGTCATCTTTCTTGAGTTTCATGTGATCTATGCATTACATCTTGGGTAATTTGAGCATTTGGACTAATATCGACTTATCAATGAGTGCATACCATGTGTGTTTTTCTGTGATTGGGTTACTCAACTCAGGATGATATTTTCTAGTTCCATGAAGTCATTGTTTTTGATAGTTGAGCAGTACTCCATTGTGTAGATGTACCATATTTTCTGTATCCATTCCTCTGTTGAAGGACATCTGGGTTCTTTCCAGCTTCTGGGTATTATAAATAAGTCTGCTATGAACATAGTGGAGCATGTGTCTTTGTTGTATGTTAGAACATGTTTTGGGTATATGCTCAGGAGAGGTATAACTAGGTCCTCAGGTAGTGCAATGTCTAATTTTTTGAGGAACCTCCATACTTATTTCCAGAGATGTTGTACCAGTTTGCAATCCCACCAAGAGTGAAGGAGTGTTCCTCTTTCTCCACATCCTGACCAGCATCTGCTGTCTTCTGAGTCTTTAATCCTAGCCAATTCTGACTGGTCTGAGGTAGAATTCAGGGTTGTTTTGATTTGCATTTCCCTGATGACTAAGAACGTTGAACATTTCTTTAGGTGCTTCTCAGTTCTTTGTGTATTTTTGATATTAGTCCTCTATCAGATGTAGAATTGGTAAAGATTTTTCTCAATCTGTTGGTTACCATTTTATCCTAATGACAGTGTCCTTTGCCTTACAGAAGTTTTGCAGTTTTAGGATGTCCCATTTGTCGATTCTTGATCTTAGAGCATAAGCCATTGGTGTTCTGTTCAGGAAATTTTACCCAATGCCCATGTGTTCAAGACTCTTCCCCATTTTTCCTTTTATTAGTTTGAGTGTATCTGATTTGATGAGGAGGTCCTTGTTCAACTGGAACTTAAGATTTGTACAGGCAATAAGAATGGATTGATTTGCATTCTTGTACTTGCTGTACTCCAGTTGAACTAGCACCATTTGTTGAAAATGCTATTTTTTCCCATTAGATGGTTTGGGCTCCTTTGTCAAAAATCAAGTGACCATAGGTGTGTGGGTTCATTCACCTTCATTTAAATTAATTCAGTCCAATCATGGTCATGTATTTATTTCTGCAATGGAAAGAAATAACTTGTTCTGTAAGATTGTGAGAATAATGAGGTAAAAAAAAGAATGAAGAATGGCACTCCACAGGGGTCACCACAGAAACAAAGTTTTTATTTATTTATCCAATTTTGTTAGATTTATTTATTTTATGTGAATATACTATAGCTGTCTTCAGACACACCCAAGACAGACACATTACAGTTGACTTTGAGCCACCATGTGATTGCTAGGAATTGAAGTCAGGACTTCCGGAAGAGCAATCAGTTCTCTTAAGTGCTGAACCATCTCTATAGCCATTTATTTGTTTGTTTGTTTATTTATTTATTTATAAAAGAGCTTTCTCTTTTATAGAACAGTGTATCATAAATGCCAGGACTTCGATATATAAATCATAAATATGCAGTGATGTAAATTAGAGATAGGTAATCTTTTGTGAATGAGACCTGTGATCCTGATATTAAATTGAAGTAAACTTTCAACAGGAAATCACAACTTGTCAAGAATATTGGAGTCATAAACTGGTCAACGTGCAAAGGAAGAAAATGAAAAAAAAAATATCAAACTGTAGTTTGTAGAATGCTTTTTCTTAGATTTCTGATTTAGAGATTAAAAAGTAAAACAAAACATTCTTTGTGAGTAATATGTAATTCCTGGTGTGTGGGGCGAGAGGTGTGTTTGCATGTACATGCACTAATCATCTCTGTAATATTCTCTTTATGATGTGTCATAATGTCATATTATTAATACCAAGTATTTTTGTTTTTTATTTTATACACAATTAATGAACATTTATCAGGAGGTCAAAAGGAATGCTAAGTGATGTACAAATTTCAAACTTATTCCTCACTTTTGTTGAGCTCCCAGCTCAGAGAGCTTAGAGAGAAAATTACCAATGTCCTGAGGGGCTGGGACTTAAAACAGTACACACTTGTCACCTTTCTAATATCAAAAAAAAAAAAAAAAAAAACTTATAAATGGATTTTCTCTCAAATTAAAGTGGGAAGAATTTAACTATATTCCAGTACCATTCCTACAGTAACAGCAATGAATAAACTCTAAATAGGCTCTAAATCCCCCAATAAGTGCTCCAAAAGAGACTGCTTCATAGTCATCTGAATGAGGCCGTGTCCTCTGTCCCATAACTTCTTTCTCTTCTAAAGTTTTGCATAGGAGAAAATTGTTGCCAAAAGCATAGCAGGAGAAAACCTGTACTTTATCAACTCGTGCTGAGGTTTTAAGCTGAGAAAAACACATTAATCTCTAATATGCAATTTTTCATATTCTCCCCACTAGTGCTCCATAGCTTAAGCTATACCTAATCTTGTGATAAAATGCACATGCATTTCACCAGTATCAAACAATGTGTTTAAAAAAAGAACACTATTTTTAAAAATTACTAACTGTTAGAATTAGAAGAGCAATTGCAAGCAAGTTATTGATGGGTAAGCCCTGCACACTTAAGCAGCAGTCAGACGAATGGAGCCAAACTCAAGACTGGTAAGAATGGGATTATTGTTAGAGTAGCTTCATGCAAATAGAGCTGAGAAAGGGGTAGTTTCTAAGGATAAAGTCTATAGGCCAAGGAAAGAAGTGAAGAGTAAATGACAACTGAGATCCAAAAGAGCCTATCTCTACAGATGTAAACAGAGCATTCCTGACTCATAATCATGATTTTGATTGACAACATTCTTTTCCTTGTGGATTAAAGCTGAAAGAGGTGCAGTTATGAAAAATATTGACCATGAGTATGCAGCACGTTAATCTATAGAAGAACATCTCATTTATCCAAAAAAGAAATATAAGGAGCCTGAAGCTAAATTATCTAATAAAAGAAATTCCCATGGATCAGATAAAATCACATCTACCTGCCACTCAACAATCTGATTCACTCGTGAGCATTCTAGGGAATGAGTATGTCTAAGTAACCTTGCTAAAATTTACTACATTAACTTAGAAACCCCTCAGAAGTACCAATTCTAATTCATTTGTTATAGTTGGGGTGACAAAAGTTTATGCTGATTTAAGGCTGAGATTGTGGGTCAGTCAGTAGGTAAAAGCATTTGCTTTGTAAGCGTGAGGATCTCATAGCCTGATTTTGAATGAACAAGACTCACGTAACAATCCAGGAAGAGATGTGTGTATATCTAACCACACCATTAGAGGATGGAGATGGGTAAGATCTCAAGCTTTTCCTGGCTTGTAAGAATACCACAAACTTTAAGAAGCTCATTCAATAAGAGTGTTTCAAGTCAATAAGGCAACGTGATATCCTGCTAAAGTCACTGCATGTACACACATGGGTGTCCACATTCACAAAGAGCATGCAACGCTCACACATGCATGAGCACACACACACACACACACACACACACACACAAGTGGATGTGGACACACACATACACACACACATGCACACACACATATACAAATGGACAAAGACACACACACACACACACACACTCACTCACAAATACACTTTATAATTACGTACTGCATAAGGCTCCTGTATGCAGTACCTGACATGTTTATTGACTTACCACTTTTATTAGAGTAGAAGTCATTTAGTAACAACTGAACCTTCCAGATCTGACCTCAGATCTGCACTGATCTCAACAGATTGGCTGGAACATATTGTCAAATTAAAAAAAAAAATCAGTGAAACACAGCATAGTAAATATGAGCTGTTTATGATATGTGTTAAAATTCTTCTCACATTAACTTTGTGCAGTTGAATAACATAAGTTTTAAGACACCAGGAAACTGCAGATGACTTTTGTTTGGGTTTTCCTTCCCCTATAAATTTCATATATTGAATATGAAATAAAATTGGAATAAGTCTTCATATGCCCACTTGACAGTTTGTCTCCAGCCAGTTGCTATATAAGCTGATTCTTAAGTATTAGAATATTAGAAAGTCCTATGCTTCTTTTTGTGAAAGATCATAATTATATATTTGTTTACTTTGCACTTTTATGTGTGTATAAATATGGGGCATGGATGTGCTCTAGCATGTATGTAGATGTCAAAAAACAACTTGTGGGAGTTGGTTCCCTTGTTCTATCATGTGTCTATTAGGTATTGGACATTGGTTATTGGGTTTTACGCTAAATCATTCTAGTCACAGACTTGACACAGACTCCTAAATACTGATGCCTTACAATTTTTCATAGCCAGTTGTTGCAGGTTTTACCCTAGCTGAAGTCACTGAAGTCAATTAAACATGACATGTGACTCATTCATTATGACACTATGTATGTGTGTTGCCTAAAACTAGTTAAACAGTTTTGTTCCTTTTGGAATGAAGAGACATCTGTATTAACCAATATGAAGATGGATATTTTTTCAAGCTTTTAATATAAATTTGATTTTTCATTCTCAAAATAATTCTTACTTTTATAAACTCTCATAGCCCCTTGTAATTCTGATAGAAAATGAGAATGCTAAGGCCAGTCATGGTAGATGGGCAAGACAATCAATGTAAGTGAATTGTGTGCTACTTTGGAGTTTAAAATGCATCAAAGCAGTGAGCATTAAACTGCTTTGGAAGTATGAGTTAAATCATTAGTAACAATTTTCCTAATTAAACTGTATGGCAAAACATGGAAAGTAATAATAGTTTTAATTGCTCTAGAAGTTTAGCACAAGGAAGAACAGAGGAAATATGTATATATTGAATATTATGATTCACAACAAAGTAGAAAATTTTTTTAACTTCTTTTTTTTCCATCTTTATTAACTTGAGTATTTCTTATTTACATTTCGATTGTTATTCCCCTTCCCGGTTTCCTGGCCAACATCCCCCAGCCCCTCCCCCTCCACTTCTCTATGGGTGTTCCCCTCCCTATCCTCTCCCCATTACCGCCCTCCTCCAACAATCACATTCACTGGGGTTCAGTCTTGGCAGGACCAAGGGCTTCCCCTTCCACTGGTGCTCTTACTAGAAAGTATTTTTAATGCTACTAACAAAACAGAAGATTTCAGTGCAGAAGTATGAATGTGCAATTGACCCAGAGTCCTAATATATGTCTTTGGTAGCTGTGATAGTTTTGTAACATACCAATATTCATTAAAACAGATTACTTAGATTTGTGGCTATTGGAAGGGAAATTGAAATGTCAGATTTCAATCTAAATGTCTCATATCCTTGTTAGAGGAGAAAAATAAAATTAGGTGCAGATAAACACAGACAAAATATGAGTCTCTCTGTTAATATTCACCAACTTTCCACTGCATATATTCTTTTGGGACACTGGAGGATGTGGGGGGGGCGTGTGTGTGTAGGAGTGTGTGCATATGTATATGTAAGTTGATGATGAAAGTATGTCTTTGTAGATAAACCAGAATCAACACAAGAATCCCAACCTTTAAATGTTCTTAATGTATGAAGCATTTGTTATTCCACATATATATCTGGCTATTTGTAGCAAAATTTTACTGACTTATGAGCAAAATATGCATCATATTCTATCCATTTGGTTAGGTATACATTTATCTCTCTTTTATTGAACATGATAGAATAAAACCAATAGAGAACATATATCTACCATTAGACATTGGTCAGTCTATAAATTTGTTGTATGACAACCAACAGCACATTTCTATACCAAGTATTAGTTAAATATATTTAATGGATTAAATTATAAAAGATTGATTTGTACTATTAGACATGTGCATTATTTACTTCTCATATTGCATTATCAGATAAATAGTGATATCATAAAATTTGTAAGTACCATGATTGCATTCAGATATGATGTTATCATTAAATCCATGCCAGAGGTGATGGAGTCTGCATTCAGAAATAGATTAGTATCTTATAACTGATGTCTTAAATAGTTTGAGTGTTGATTTTTATAAAAACAAAAAAATCTTTCTATATTTCCTTTTTTTACAGTTAGGAAGACATTATTAAGTGTTTTTCCCTAATTTTTAAAAATAAATTTATTTCAAAGTGTGATATGCATTATCATGTCATACATAACGGAAAGCCTTTACTAACACAAACATTTTGACAGTGGACACTCTAGCTTCTGACATTCTGAGAAGACACTTTTTATTTACAATAATTTACCTGGTAGCATTTTGTTATAGCAAGAGAAAGAATGACACTGAGGCAGGTTATAAACCGAGGCATGACAATGTAACCAAAGTATGCAATTACCTCTTCTTTTTAAACGAATCAACTCTCTGAACATCAGCAGAAAACAATAATGAGGAAATCATGCAGTGAAAATATAATTGGTTTATATTTTAGTCAATTTTGTAGTCTTATCCAATTTAATGGTTGCTAGAAGGACAAAAATAAACAAAAAACTAAATACAACTCTTATTAATATTTCCTGACTGCCATGTAATCTATCAGAAGTTATTTAAAAGGCCTAAGCCCATTTCATATAGCTACTATAGAAAAATAAAAATTTAAGTCATTTAGACATGTCTCTAGTTGACACCTAATTTATTTTTTAGGTATAAGAATGATATATGTTATAAAAATATTGCTATATACTTGTTGAAATTGTGGTTGTTGTACCTTTTCAGTGGTTGGAATATTCCTTCTCTAAAAAAATAGCCTTTTGTATCATGTTTTCTCTATCACTAAACAGAGCAAAAGTTGTTGGCTCTGGAATCTATTGGGCACTTATATAAACCATGTTTTTTTTTTTTGACAATGTGCATACATTTAGTCTAAAATGGGCACATGATAAATATTGAGTCCACTTCATTATTGTTGATAGTCAACTTTGAAAAGTGTGTGTACACCCTAAGGTACAGTTACTTTTGATATATCTAAATATTTCTGTTATATCTAATGAAGTAATACTAAGCAGAAATAAAAAGAACATCTCTGAGAAAATCTGCATAAATATTGGAATTTTGTTTCTTTTCTTTATATGTTTAAATAAACAGACAAATAAATCACATTCAGATAACATCTTTTTTCCCCTTTTCTCAGCCTACCAAACAGTACCTTAGTGAGTTCAATCTTTGAATACTATTCAAAAATACATGAGCATATCCTTCCAATTCAAGTAATACAGTTGAATGGTGGACATGCAGCCTCATTTTATAGAACACATTTCATTTTAACTTCATTTAGTGGAATTATGCAGGGTGACTTTTTTCTGCCTTCTTTCATTAACTTCAAAAGTTCTCAGTCAGAATAATAATATATTTCTATTACGTTCTGTTTTCCAGAAGTATGTCTCGGCAAACCATTCCATTCTTTCTGAAATACAAATGGAAAATATTTTATCCACTCCATTAAATATTAAAGTGAACTAATCATGTCTTCTCAAATATCCAAGTATACGTTGGAGAACTCTTCTGTAAGCTTTTATTAAAATAAAATACCTGTGGATATTCTATGTCAATCTTGCCCAAATACAATGTTGGACATCACTATCTTTTGGTTTCCTTCTGACATATTCTGTATTTTGTTTCTATAAAACACTAGAGGTTTACTAGAATTTTTTGATATATAAAGACATGTCTATGTAGACGTTCAAATTGTGTATTGATTCAATTCAGTCAAGGTAAGGAGACCAATGTATCCTTTATTAATAAAGGTATATCTTGCTCTTCTTTTTTTCTTTTTTCCTGAAAATGTAGGCAAGATTTCATTCCACACGTTTATACAACTATAAAACATTCATTGTAGCAAGGAAAAATTATTTCTCTGAAGATTGTCCAGCATGTCTTCCATTCTTGAAGCAACGAAAGAAACAACATCCATCACTGAGAGTTTTATGTCCCAAGTACAAGACACATGAATTGAAATAGCAGCTGTCCCTGAGGAACTTGTTCATTCTCCTATAACAAAAGAAATCAGGACTTTTAGAGACAGATGCTTAGGAAAAGCAAAAGTAGAGTACACATACCAAAGACCTTGAGTTCTATGTCTGCTCTTCATCAAGTATTCGAAGAGCAGCTCAAAACATTTTGTCCTAATCTCTATCACTCAAGTAAGGGTTTCTTTTTATCATTGATTTTTTTACCTAAAATCAGGTTACAAATAGTTTTATTATATCAAAAGTGGTAAAAGCACTTTGTTTTACATTGGTGAAACACAAATCTTTGAAAGGAATGAAAATCAATTGTGCTTGAGTGAATTATATCATCTCACATTTTTATTACCTTAAAATTTAATAAAGAGTTATATTGCTTATAACTAATGCAATACAGTGCAACAAATTTAGTAGAAAATATTGCTGAACTAGCTATAAAATAACTTGAATTTGAAAACTAATATTGTCTAATTATTTTAAGATGTATATGAATGTTTTAATATAATACTTTTTATAAAAAGTACATACATATATATGTGTGTGTTTGTGAGTGTGCTGTTGGCATCACATAATATTCAAGCTGTTTCTATACAGAACATATCACTTAATTTTGTTAGTTGGCATATATTCTCAAATATATGGACACTAGTGTATGAAATTGTACAATAAATAGAGCAAAGGGTGGTGGATCCTTGAAACTGGAATTACAGAGTGTCTGAGTCTTCAATGAGCCCTCTGATTCATGAACTTAAATGTGCTCAATCACATTTTGTGGCATATGGAAAAAATACAGCCTCATTTTCAGAGTTCTTGTCCCTGCAGTTCTTTTATATGGGAACAATTATGGTTCAAAATTTTTGACTGTGGGATGGTAACCTCCACTTGATGCCCTCACTTACAACTGAAGGTGGACACTAAAAAATTCTTCTCTCCATTGTTGGGCATTTCATCAAACGTCTCTCCCTTTGAAGCCTGAGCATCTCTCAACTCCCAGATCTCTGGTACATTCTAAAGGGATCCCCCATATCCCACTCCTCCCCACAGGTTTCATATTTCCTTTCATTGCACTGACCCTCAGGAATTCTCTCCTGTCTCTCTCCACGCCCACACCTGATCATGTTCTCCTTCAACCCTCACCCTCCCCTTTCATAACCAGGTTCCTTTCATCCTCTTCCTCCCATGATTATATTCTTCTCCCTCCCAAATGGTATCAGAGCATTCTCATTAGGGCCCTTCTGATTGTTAACCTTCTTGAGTTCTGTGGATTGTATCCTAGGTGCTCTATATTTTGAAGCTGATATCTACTTATTAGTGAGTACATGCCATGAATGTCCTTTTGGATTTGAGTTACCTCTCTCAGTATGATACTTTGTAGTTCCATCCATTTGCCTGCAAAACTCATGATGTCCTCATTCTTAATATCTGAATCGTATTCCATGCTGTAGATGAACCAATTTTCAGTATCCATTCTTCTGTTGTAAAACATCTCTGTTGTCTCTAGCTTCTGGCTATTACAAATAAGGCTGCTGTGAAAATAGTGGAGCATGTGCCCGTGTGGCATTGGGGGGGCATCATTTGGGTATATGCTCAGAAGTGGTGTAGCTGGGTCTTCAGTTAGATCTGTTCCCAATTTTCTAAGGAACCTTCAGAGTGATTGTACCAGTTTGAAATCTCACCAGCCATGTAGGAGTGTTTCTCTTTCTCCACATCCTTGCCAACACATGCAGTCACCTGAGATTTTATCTTACCCATTCTGATTTGTGTAAGGTGGAATCTCAGAGTTGTTTTGATTTGCACTTCCCTGATGACTAAGGACTTTGAACATGTCTTTATATTCTTCTTTATACCCAATTATGGATTGGGTTGTTTGTTTGGTTGTTTGTTTGGTTGTTTTTTCTTTTTCTTTTTCTTTTTCTTTTTTTTTTTTTTTTGAGGGTTAGCTTCTTGATTTCTTTATATATTTTGGATATTAGCCCTCTATCAGATATGGGGTTAGTGATGCTTTACCCCTATCTGTAGGTTGCCAATTTGTCATATTGACTATGTCCTTTGCATTACAGAAGCTTTTCAGTTTCATGAGGTCCCATTTATTAATTGTTAATCTTAGAGCCTGAGCCATTGGAGTTCTGTTTAGGAAATTTTCCCTCATGTCAATGAGTTTGAAGCTTTTTCCCACTTTCTCTTCTATTAGATTGAGTGTATCTGGTTTTACATTGAGGTCCATGCTCCACTTGGACTTGAGCTTTGTGGAAGGTAACAAATATGGATCTATTTTCTATTATCATCATACTGACTGCCAGTTAGACCAGCACCACTTAATAAAGATGCTTTCTTTTTTCCATTGTATATTTTTGGCTCTTTGTCAAAGATCAAGTGTCCATAACTATGTGGTTTTATTTCTGTGTCAGTTCTATTTTATGGATCGACCTGTCTGTAAGTCAGAGACACATGGGTTTCCTGTGTGCACCACTATTCCTAGTATTAAATTCACTTTATATAGAATTTAAACACAATTGTGCATGTAGAACAAAATGTCATTCTTAATGATCAATACTAATTTTGTGTGAGTATAAGTGATTTATTTTAGTAATTGCTTCCTGACTGCCTATTGTGGAAGAATTTTGTTAATTTAGCGATTTAAAAATTTTAGAGAAGGTTATGAATAATGTGTCTTCAGGAGTTCTATGTTTGGTTTATTTATTTATTTATTTATTTATTTATTTATTTATTTATTTATTTATTTATTTTTAACGTATGTATTTATTTTACATTTCAGATTTTATTCCCTTCCAGGTTCACCCTCTGACTCTTCCACATCCCATACCTCCTCCCTGTCCTACGGTCTTCACCAGGAGGTCTCCACCCTACCCATCCCACCAGACCTCTAAACTCTCTAGGGCCTCCAGTCTCTTGAAGGTTAGGTATATCCATCTTCTCTGACTGAACCCAGACCCAGGAGTCCTCTGCTGTATATTTGTCGGGGATCTCATATCAGCTGGTGTATGCTGCCTGGTTGGTGATCCACTGTCTGAGAGATTTCAGGGATCCAGGTTAATTGAGACTGCTGGTCGTCTTTCAGGATCACCCTCCTTTTCAGCTTCCTCCAGCTTTTCCCTAATTCAACAGAGAGGTCATCAGCTTCTGTTCATTAGTTGGGTACACATATCTGCATCTGACTCTTTCAGCTGCTTGCTGGGTCTTTTGGAGGGCTGACATGACAGGTCCCTTTTTTTAAGTGCTCCAGAGACTCAGTAACGGTGTCAGGCCGTAGGGCCTCCCCTTGAGCTGGATCCCACTTTGGACCTGTTGCTGGACCTTCTTTTCCTCAGACTCTTCTCCATTTCCATCCCTGCAGTTTTTTCAAACAGGAACAATTATGAGTCAGAGCTTTGACTGTGGGATAGCAAACCCATCCCTCCCTCCATGCCCTGTCTGTCTGCTGGAGGTGGATTCAACAAGTTCCCTTTCCCCACTGTAGGGCATTTCATCTAGGGTTTCCCCTTTGAGTCCTGAGTCTCTCACCTCCCAGAGATGACTCCTACCCGCCGAGGTTGCCTGTTTCTATTCTTTCTGCTGAACTTCTGGGCTTCAGTCCTTTTCCCCAATCCAATACCAGATCATGTTCACTTCTCCCCAACTCCAGTCCCCTTCCCCTCCCAGGTCCCTACTTCCTTCCCCCATTGTGTTTGCTTTCTTCTTTCTCCTAAGTGGGACTGAGGCATCCTCACCTGGGCCCTTCAGCTTGTTGACCTTTTTGAGTTCTGTGGAACTCTTGGGTATTCTCTAATTTTTTTTTTCCTTTTTGACTAATATTCACTAATTAGTGAGTACAAACCATGCATGTTCTTTTGGGTTCGAGTTACCTCACTCAACCCAATCAAATAATGGGATTTAGAATTAATCTGATAATTATCAACAGAGGAATCTCAATTGGCTGAGAAGCACCTAAAGAAATGTTCAAAGTACTTAGTGATCAAAGAAATGCAAATAAAAATGACCCTGAGATTCTGCCT
Organism: Rattus rattus; assembly: GCF_011064425.1. NCBI lineage: Eukaryota > Metazoa > Chordata > Mammalia > Rodentia > Muridae > Rattus > Rattus rattus. The sequence goes on from NC_046156.1 coordinate 158,686,697, forward strand.
TTCACCAATCCGAATAGCTAAGGTCAAAACTTCAGGTGATAGCACACGTTGGTGAGGATACAGACAAAGAAGACCTCCATTGCTGGGGGAATTTCAAACTGGTACAACCACTCTGGAAATCAATTTGGAGGCTCCTCAGAAATTTTCTGGTAATAGATCTCAGACCTCCATTGCTGGGGGAATTTCAAACTGGTACAACCACTCTGGAAATCAATTTGGAGGCTCCTCAGAAATTTTCTGGTAATAGATCTACCTAAATATCCAGTAATGCCACTCTTGGGAATATACCCAAAACATACTCTACAGTGCCACAGGGTCACATGATCTACTATGTTCATAATGGCCTCATTTGAGATAGACAGAAGCCTGAAACAACCGACATGTCCCACAATAGAAGTATGGATACAGAAAATGTGGTTCATTTACATAATGGAATATTATTCCGCTATTAGGAATCCTATTTCTTAACAAGACCTCATATACCAACTTTCTGCACTGAAACTTCAAGGGATACTCATTTCTATACTACTCTTCTGGATATATGACCACTAACAGAACATTAAAATTGTCCACATCTTAATGTTATGAAGTAAATTTTATATCCCACTAAATAATTTGTTAAATCCCACTGAAAGTAGAATCACAGAAGTTGAAAATACTGTTATTAAATAAGATTATCTATATTTTTGCACAACAATTTTCATAAGTACTTTTTTTTAATTTTTTTTTTTTTTTAGGCAGACCATATATATGAGTTTTATTTAGAAAAGCCAGATGAAGTTCTGGAACTTCTCACTGGGTTACACAATTTCACTGTTGAATATGCTTTTTTTCTTTTTTTCTTAAAATTTGTATTATACATTTCTTTACTTACATTACAAAGGTTATCTGCCTTCCCGGTATCCTGTCCATAAGCCCCCATTCCCTACCCTCCCCTTCCCCCATAAGGGTATTCCCACTATACATCCCCCTTATTGACCCCCATATTCCCCTGCAATGGAAGTCCAACCTTGACAAGACCAAGGGCTTTCCCTTTCACTGGTGCCCCAACAAGGCTATTCTCTGCTACATATGGAATTGGAGACCTGGGTCAGTCTATGTTTAGTCTTTTCAGTAGTGGTTTAGTCCCAGAAAGCTCTGGTTGGTTGGCATTGCTGTTTTTCTGAGGTTGCAAGCTCCTTCAACTCTTTCAATCCTTCCTCTAATTCCACCCAAGGGTGTCCTCTTCACATTTAGGTGGTATGCTGCTAGCATTGACTTCAGTATTGGACATGCTCTGGATGTGCCTCTCAGGAGAGATCTACATCCAGTTCCTTTCCGCATGCATGTTTTAGCTTCATCAATCTTATCTAGTTTGGTGGCTGTATATACATGAGCCACATGTGTGTCAGGCTTTGAATGGCCATTCTGTGAGTTGCTGCTCTACACTTTGCTTCCCTATCCCCTCCTATGAATATTTTCCCCCTTTTAAGAAGGAGTGGGAGCATCTGTATTCTGGTCATCCTTCTTGAGCTTCCTGTGGTCTGTAGATTGTGTCTTGGGTAATATGAGCTTTTTGGCTAATATCCACTTATCAATGAGTGTATACCAAGTGTGTTTTTCTGTGATTGAGTAATCTCACTCAAGATGATAATTTCTAGTTCATTCCATTTACCTATGAATTTCATGAAGTCATTGTTTTTGATAGCTCAGTAGTAGTACACCATTCTGTAAATGTACCACATTTTTTGAATGCATCCCTCTGTTGAAGGGCATCTGGTTTCTTTACAGCTACTGGCTACCTTAAATAAGGCTGCTATGAACATAGTGGAGTATGTGTCTTTATTGTATGTTGGAGCATCTTTTAGGTATATGCCCAAGAGAGGTATAGCTGGGTCCTCAGGTAGTACAATGTCCAATTTTCTGAGGAACCTCCAGACTGATTTCAAGAGTGATTATACCAGTTTACAATCCCACCAACAATGGAAGAATGTTCCTCTTTCTGCACATCTTCTCCAGCATCTGCTGTCACCTAGTTTTTGATCTTAGCCATTCTAACTGGTGTGAGGTAGAATCTCAGGGTTGTTTTGATTTGCATTTCCCTGATGACTAAGGATGTTGAACATTTCTTTAGGTGCTTTTTGGCCATTCGATAATCCTCAGTTGAGAATGTCTTATTTAGCTCTGTACCTCATTTTTTAATAGGGTGATTTGGCTCTCTGGAGTCTAACTTTTTGAGTTCTTTGTATATTTTGGATATTAGCTCTCTCTCTGAGATGTAGGATTGGTAAAAATCTTTTCCCAATCTTTTGGTTGCCTTTTTGTCCTAATGACGGTGACTTTTGCTTTATAAAAGCTTTGCAGTTTGATAAGGTCCCACTTGTCAATTCCTTTTTTTTTTTTTTTTGGTTCTTTTTTTTGGAGCTGGGGACCGAACCAAGGGCCTTACGCTTCCTAGGCAAGCGCTCTACCACTGAGCTAAATCCCCAACCCCCCATTTGTCGATTCTTGATCTTAGAGCATAAGCCATTGGGATTTTGTTCAGGAAAATTTCCCCAGTGCCCATGTGTTCGAGATTTTTCCCCACTTTTTCGTCTATTATTTTGAGTGAATCTGGTTCGATGTGGAGGTCCTTGATACACTTGGACTTAAGCTTTGAATATGGTGATAAGAATGGATCGATTTACATTCTTCTACATTCCAACCTCAAGTTGAACCAGCACCATTTGTTGAAAATGCTATCTTTCGCCAATTGGACGGTCTTAGATCCTTTGTCAAAGATCAAGTGGCTATAGGCGTGTGGGTTCATTTCTGGGTCTTCAATTCTGTTCCAATGACCTACCTGACTGTCACTGTACCAATACCATACAGTTCTTATGACTATTGCTCTGTAATATTGCTTGAAATCAGGGATGGTGGTTTACCCAGAAGTTCTTTTATTGCTGAGTATAGTTTTGGTTATCTTGGGTTTTTTTCATTCCAAATGAATTTGCAAATTGCTCTTTCTATCTCTACAAAGAATTGAGTAGGAATTTTGATGGGGATTGCATTGAATCTATAGATTGCTTTTGGCAAATTGGTCATTTTTACTATATTAATCCTACCAATCCATGAGCATGGAAAATCTTTCCATCTTCTGAGATCTTCCTCAATTTCATTCTTCAGAGATTTGAAGTTCTTGTCATACAGATCTTTCACTTGCTTAGTTAAAGTCACAGAAAGATATTTTATGTTACTTGGGACTATAGTGAAGGGTGTCATTTCCTAAATTTCTTTCTCAGCCTATTTCTCCTTTGTGTAGAGGAAGGCTACTGATTTGTTTGAGTTAATTTTATACCCTGACACTTTGCTGAAGTTGTTTATCAGGCTAAGTAGTTCTCTGCTGGAACTTTTGGGGTCACTTAAGTACACTATCATATCAACTGCAAATAGTGATATTTTGATTTCTTCTCTTCCAATTTGTATCCCTTTGACCTCCTTTCGCTGTCTGATTGCTCTGGCTAGGGAGAGAGTGGGCAGCCTTGTCTAGTCCCTGATTTTAGTGGGATTGCTTCAAGTTTGTCTCCATTTAGTTTGATGTTAGCTACTGGTTTGCTGTATATTGATTTTATTATGTTTAGATATGGACCTTGAATTCCTGATCTTTCCAGGATTTTTATCATGAAGGGGTGTTGAATTTTTTCAACTGCTTTTTTAGCATCTAACGAAATGACCATGTGGTTCTAATCTTTGAGTTTCTTTATGTAGTGGATTACATTGATGGATTTTTGTATATTAAACCATACCTGCATCCCTGGGATGAAGCCTCCTTGATCATGATGGGTGATCATTCTGATGTGTTCTTGGATTCTGTTTGCAAGAATTTTATTGAGTATTTTTGCCTCAATATTCATAAGGGAAATTGGCCTGAAGTTCTCTTTCTTTGTTGGGTCTTTGTGTGGTTTGGGTATAAGTGGTTTGGGTAGAAGGAATTGGTAGTGCTCTGTCTGTTTCAATTTTGTGGAATAGTTTGGACAGTATTGTTATGAGGTCTTCTCTGAAGGTCTGATAGAATTCTGCACTGAACCCATCTGGACCTGGGCACTTTTTGGTTGGGAGATTTTAATGACTGCTTCTATTTCTTTAGGAGTTATGGGATTGTTTAGATGATTTATTTGTTCCTGATTTAACTTTGGTACCTGGTATCTGTGTAGAAAATTGTTCATTCCCTCCAGATTTTCCAGTTTTGTTGAATATAAGCTTTTGTAGTAGGATGGGATGACTTTTGGATGATTTTTTAAAATTTCTTTAGATTCTGTTGTTATGTCTCCCTTTTCATTTCTGATTTTTTTAATTTGGATATACACTCTGTGACCTCTGGTGAGTCTGGCTAAGGGTTTATCTATCTTGTTGATTTTCTCAAAGAACCAGCGCCTACTCTTGTTGATTCTTGGTATAGTACTTTTCGTTTGAACTTGGTTGATTTCAGCTCTGAGTTTGATTATGTCCTGCCTTCTAGTCCTCTTGGGTTTATTTATTTCTTTTTTTTCTAGAGCTTTAAGGTGTGCTGTCAGGCTGCTGACATATGTTCTCTCCTGTTTCTTTTTGCAGACACTCAGAGCTATGAGTTTTCCTCTTAGTACCGCTTTCATTGTGTCCCATAAGTTTGGGAATGCTGTATCTTAGCACTATGCGATTCTCTCTTGGGTCTGGACTGTGAGCAGAGGGAATTCTCCTCTGACTTCTCAGGAGTATCCACACTTCTGAGAGAACAGCTCTCTCCCCTCACAGGATTTGGGTGCAGGGAGCTGTTTGGCCCATTCGGTTCAGTCCGGGGCACAGATCAGAACCGCAGATACCAGTGACTGCTCTTATATCCCTGTGTCCAGAGGCACTGTGCAGTTTCCCCTTGGACCAGGGATGTGGGCTGAGGTGTGCCGTGGTGTTATTCTGTCTTGAGGTCCCAGGATGCCTCCATCTGGTCGTTTTTATATAGCAAAAATAAATATAAAGTAATTTAGGATACAGAAGAATTAAAAGGAACTTCATGCTTTATGTGGTTTGTATGTGGATCACTGCAGCATCCTTCTGATACCACTTTGGGTCTATATTCTCCAAATTGCATGGGAAGTGTCCAGATGTGGTCCTCATTGAAAGAACTTGTTCTTATTGAACTTGTGTGAGAACTGGAATCATTTTAATTTTCTGTGCTTGTATGCGCTTTAAGGGATCTTTCTGTTTCCTCTTTAAGGACATCAACTTGTTTGCTTGTGTTGTCCTGTATTTCTTTAAGGGAGTTATGTCCTTCTGAAAGTCCTCCATTGTCATCATAAAATGTGATTTTAAATCTCAATCTTGGTTTTCTGGTGTGTTTGGATGTCCAGTATTTGCTTTGGTGGGAGAACTGGGCTCTGATGATTCCAAGTAGTCTTCGTTTCTGTTGAGAATTTTCCTGTGCTTGCCTCTCCCCATCAGGTTGTCTCTGGTGTTAGCTTACCTTGCTGTCTCTGACAGTGGCTTAACCCACCTGTAGGCCTGTGTGTTTACACTCCTGTTGACCTTTTTCTTTCAGCCAGATCTGGGAACAGAAAGCTCCTCCTGGGTTTGTGTGACCTGAAGCCTGTGGCTTGGCACAGAGGTGTTATTCTTATATCTGCTCTCAGGTGTGTAGGAACTCCTGGAGACTGGCTTTCAGCTCTCGGAGCAGGCAAAAACCTGAAGGGTCCTGCTCCTGACTGCCCAGCAGTCACAGATGGCACTAGGTGATTTCCTCCTATGTCAGGAATGTGTGCAGAAAGTAGTTGTCTTCTGTATGTTCTCAGGATTGTCTGCACTCCTGAGAGTCCAGCTCTCTCACTCATGGGATTTATTCAGTTCAGTTCTGGGCACAGGCAGAAGCCAGCAAGTTTCTGCTTCTGACTGCTCCTACATTCCTGTATCCAGAGGCCACTGTTCAGGTTCCACTTGGACTAGGAATGTGAGCAGAAGTGGCAGTCTCCCCTGAGTTTTCAGGATCATCCCTAGTACTTCTAGGAGTTTCTATCTCCCCCCATTGGATTTTCTGCACTGCTCTCTTAAATCCTCTCTTTCCTATGCTGTTCTCTTGAATAGCCTCTCTTTCTTGAACTGTTCTTGTGAGAATTGGGTTTTTCCTCTCTCTGACTCATTCTGGTAAATATTTCTCTGATTTGTCACTTTCCTTACCTCTCAATGAGATATCACATAAAAAATGGTTTCCTTCTAGAAACCAACTTTACCTTCATTCTTTGGGATTAAAGGTATGTACTAATGGTTTTTCTGTAACCAAGTCTGAGGGATTAAATGTGTGTGATATGTCTGAAATCCAGCTGGATCACACAGACCTACTAGGTCTTTGGATGTGATCTGTCCCTTGATAGAGCATCCATATTGCTGGATAAAAATCCCTATATCTTGGTACCTGGCCCAGTCATCATCAGAGGGCATTAAGCAGAAATGAATGGAAGCAAATGCACAAACATTAGGAGTAGACATGGAATCCCACAGTAGAGTAGGAGAAAGAATTGTAGGACCCAGAGGAAAGGAAAGATAGAGCCACTGGATACCACTAGAACACAGCCCATAGAATCAAATATTTTTAAAATGTCCCCTCCGGGTAAATCATTTTTGTTTCCCTCATTTTGTACAACTTTATTCAGATGCTTATATATCTCTCATCTGTAAAACTTTTATTTACACAAATGTCTTGCCTCATTCTTAGCATTTAAAATGACCAACCCTGTTCTTATTTCCTTCATTTATTTTGAGGTCATTCTTTTAAAACTAGAAAATTAAGAAAAAAAAAACTGTGTGGTTAAACCTTAACCAATTGGAAAAAGATGCATTCACCACCTGGATTAGGATTAAAAAAATGTACATTTGTTGTGTTTATGGGTTTCTAGTCATACTTTGTTGCTGGAGTTGTCTTACTGGAATATATATTTGTATCTATTTTTATGCTTCTAACATTGTTGCTAATTTCATTCATTCATTCATTTATTCATTCGTTCATTCATTCACTTTTCCCCTCCATTTTCCACCCATTCAAGTGGTTATATAACTACACCATGAGAAATCTAAGAAAGAAATTGGAATTAAGAAGATCTTAGAAAACTTGTATGTAATATTCTCACTGGCACTCAATGTTTAGTTTCCTAAGATCTTCTAATCCATTTAAGTCATTAGATTTGGAACATTGCAGTCACTACTTATCACTTCAAGACATTCAGGTTTTACAACTTAGGCCTGTGACTTTATTACAAAACACAATATAAAGCTAATTATTTCTATCTTAATTAGAGATATTTAAGAGGCATAGACTATTAATGGAAAATCTTATGACTTTTCAGAAGAGATTCATTGATGCTACAATATACGAATCATACGTGAAATGTGATGAATATCAGACACTAAGTATGACACATTACATTTGGAAATAAATTTTGAGATTTAATAAATAATGGTGATATTAAAATATACTGACCAGATTGAGATCAGGGGATCACAAGCTCAAGGTTACTCTGGAAGACATGGGCTCACTCCTACCTAAAGAATTCTTGTCATTTGATAGATATAAGGAGACTAAGTTTTGTTTATGGGTGTGAACCTTGGTAAATTGAACAATCTTAAGGGCAGGTCCTACATCTAAATGAATTTGAGTACTACAAATTGGTCACCAGGTGTGAGAAAAATATAAAGAAAGGAAAAAGAAAAATAGAGTTATATGGGAAGACAAGGATAGGTCGGGGAAGAGTTCGGGAACAGGGTGATTTTGATCAAAATATTTTACATGAACTCCTCAAATAAATAATAAAAAGTTCATAAAAGAAGGAGGGCAAAGATAGCACAGAACTCTAATCCTAGTACCCTGAACATAGGGATAGGAGGATTAGAAATTCAAGACCATCTTCAGCTATGAAGCAAACTGTAAACTCTGTCTCTTAGTTAATTAAAAATGAACACTAGAGAATTGCTAAACAGAAAAATAAAAACGGAAAAATTAGAGAATAAGAAACAAAAGCAAAAACTTCTAGGAACTCACAAGATGGTACTAGAATGCTACCAAAATTTAAAGATTCAAGTATAATAAATTCTAAGTGATAATGTACTGTTCAAACCAGATGTAACATTGAATATCTGTGACCTAGAACTTGGCAGGTGAAAATAATGTTCAATGTCATCAACCTAAGGACATGTCTCAAAAAAAGAGGAAAAGAAAACCAACTAAGCCACTCACTGGTGCACATCTGTAACCTCAGTACTCAGGAAACTAAAGCAGGAGTTCAAGGTTGAGAGCAATCTAAGCTCTCCTAGATCTACCTCAAAACTCAGGAAGAATCTGGGAGAGGACTTAGGAGACAGTTCACGAGGTAAAGCACTTACCAAAAAGCCTTGCAACCTAAGATCAGTTACATTAAAGTAAAAGGAGAGAAGTGAATCCATAAAGTTGTCCTCTGAATGTCACACATGCCCTGTGACATATGCATTTTCACACAAACAAGAATATTTCAAACTGAATGAAAAATCTAGTCATATTTGGGCACATACAAGGGTAGGAACCTTTTTTAAGCACAAGATTATTAGATTTTTGATTTCCTGTTTTTAATTTAATATACCTTGCAATATACCAGATACTTTAATATCATAATATATTGTAATTTAGAGAGATAAGTTATATATATATATACATATATATATATATATATATAAAGAAAGTTTATTTTAATTAAATTCAATGATACCATAATCACTGTTAAAATGAACAAATAATGTATATTTATAGTGAACTCCAAGAAAAATTCTTTCACTCTTTAAAAAATGGTGGGGAATAGGACTGAAGACCTGAGGGCCAGCAGAATGAATGGATACTGGTGACCATGGGAGGCAAGAGGTTGGGAGGACCCTCCATAATGTACCGAAGACCTGGAAAGTGAGAGGATCTCAGGACTCAAAGGGGGATCCTAGATGAAATGCCCTACAGTGGGGAAAGAAAGAGTATTGAACCCACCTCCAGCAGATATACAAGGCATCAAGTGATGGATGGGGTTCCTATCCTACAGCCAAAGCTCTGACCCATAATCCTTCCTGTCTGAAAGAAATGCAGGGATGGAAATGGAGAAGAGCCTGAGGAAAAGAAGGTGCAGTGATAGACCCAAAGTGGGTTCCAACTCGAGGGAAGGCGTCAAGACTTGACACCAATACTGAGGCTATGGGGCATTCACAAAAAGAGACCTGCCATGACTGCTCTCCAAAGGATCCAACAAGCAATGGAAAGGGTCAGATGCAGATATGTGCTCCCATCCAACAAACGGAAAATGCTGACCCCTGTGGTTGAATTAGGGAAATGCTGGAGGAAGCTAAGGAGGAGGGGAACCCTGTAGGAGGACCAGCAGTCTAAATTAGCTTGGAATCCTGAGTTTTGTGCATTGTGATAAATATGAATCTATCTATTTCCATTTTAGGTACAGATATACAGTTATACAAACACCATTTGTTGAAGATTCTTTTCCCCCATTATATGGTTTTGCCTTCTTTGTCAAAAATCAAGTGTTAATGATTACATGTATTTATTCTATACCCTCTCTTCAATTTCAATGATCAAACTTTCTGTCCTTAAACGAATACCATGTAATTTTTTTTGTATTATTACTATTGCTCTGTAGTATAGTTGAGTTCAGGGATGGTTACACTTCTGGAATTTCTTTTATTGTTCAGGATGGTTTGTGCTGCCCTGTTTTTTGTTTGTTTTTCTGTTTTGTCTTGTTTTCTTTTGCTTTTACATCTGAAGTTGAAATTTCTCTTTCAAGATCCATAAAGAATTTTGCTGGAATTACACGGAATCTATAAACTTCTGTTTGTGAGATGGTCATTTTCACTATGTTAGACCAACATCCATGAGCATGAAAGGTCTTTCCATATTCTGATATCTTCTTCAATTTTTTGTTCATTTCCATATAGTTCTTTCACTTACTTGATAGAGTTACAACAAGATATTTTGCATTATACATGACTAGGTTTCCTAATTTCTTTCTTGGCTCATTTATCATTTATATGAAGGAGAATTACTTATTTCTTTGAGTTAATTTTGTATACATCCACTTTGCTGAAGGTTTTTATCAGCTGTAATTGTTTTCAGGTAATATTTTGGTTATCACTTATGTATCGTATCATATTATGCACAAATAGTGATATTTCGTCTTTTTTTTTTCCAATTTGTATCCCATGGATCTCCTTTAGCTGTCTTATCTCTCTGGCTAGCACTTTAAGTACTATATTGAATAGATAGAATAAAAGTGGACAGCTTATTGTTGTCTCAGATTTTAGTAGAATTGCTTCAAGTTTCTCCCCATTCAGTTTTATGTTTGCTTGCTACATATTGCTTTAATTTTGTTTAGGTATATACATTGTATCCCTGATCTCTCTAATATTTTTAACAAGAAGGACCACTGGATTAGATCAGATCATTTTTCAGAATCTAATGAGATTATAATATGTTTTGTTCTTTCAGTTTGTTTATATGTTGGATTGCATTAATGGATATTCATATATTGAACCATCCCAGGATCCCTGAGATGAAGCCTCCTTGATCACTTTGTATGATATTTTTGATGTGTTTCTAGATTTGGTTTGTGAGTGTTTTATTGATTATTTTTGCATTAATGTTCATCAGAGAAATCACTCTGAAATTCTCTTTCTTTGTTGGGTTTTTATGTGGGTTGGGTATCAGGGTTACTACTGTGGTTTCATAGAATCTGTTTGGTCATGTTCCTTCTGTTTCTATTTTGTGGGATATTTTGAATAGTGCTAGTTTTAGCTCTTCTTTGAAAGTTTGACAGATTTCTACACTAAACCTTTTATCTTTGGGCTTTCTTTGGTTGAGAGAATTTTTATGTCTGCTTCTATGTCCTTAGGGGTTATGAACATATTTAGATATTTAACTTGTTCTTCATTTAAGTGGTATCTGTCTAGGAAATTATCAATTTTGTTAAGATTATCCAATTTTGGGTATTATAGGCTTTTGACGTAATATATTGTTGAATTCCTCAGTGTGTGTTGTTATGTCTCCCTTTTTACTTTTGATTTTGTACATGTGGATACTGTCTCTCTGTCTTTAAGTTAGTTTGGCTAAGTGGTTTTCTATCTTGATTATCTCAAAAACCAGCTCTTGGTTTCATTGATTCTTTGTATTGTTTTTCTTTGTTTCTGTTTGTTTTCATCTCTGATTTGATTATTTCCTGCCTTGTATTCTTCCTTGGTGTTTTGTTTCTTCTTTTTTCTGGAGCATCCAAGTATACTCTTGAATTGTTAATGTGAGAACTTTCTAAATTCCTAATGGAGTACCTTAGTTCTTTGAATGTTCCTCTTAGTACACTTTCATTTTGTCCCCAAATTTGCATACATTGTGCCTTCATTTTTGTTAAATTCTAAAAAGTCTTTAATTTCTTTATATATTTCTTCCCTGACCCATAGATCATTGAGGAACAAGTTGCTCAATTTCCATGAGTTTGTAGGCCTTCACATGTTTCTCTTCTTGTTCAAGTAGAGTTTTAATATATGGGTGTATGATAAGATACAAGGTGTTCTTTCAATTTTTCTATTTAGTTTTTGTCAGGATGTTTCAACTGGTGAGAGTGGGGTGTTGAAGTTCCCCACTATTAATATGTGGGGATCAATGTGCAATGAATATAAATTTTAGCAAATATGGGTATCCTTGTGTTCAGGCACAGTTGTTCAGAATTAAGATATCATCTTGGTAGATTTTTCTTTTAATGAGTATTAAGTGTCCTTCCCTATCTTTTTTGCTTAATTTTGGGTGAAAGTCTATTTTACTATATATTAGAATGTCTACTCTAGCTTGCTTCTAAGATTTGTTTGATTGGAAAATTTTTTTCCAGACCTTTACTCTGAGGTAATGTCTACCTTTTTTGTTGAGGTGTGTTTATTGTATACAAGAGAATAATACATCCTCTTTTCTCATACAATCTGTTTACTCCTATCTTTTTATAGGAGAATTGAGTTCATTGTTGTTGAAAGATATTAATGACCAATGATTGTTACTTCCTCTTATTTTGATGATCATGGTGTTAGTATATAAATATATGTTTGTGCGTGTTTCCTTTGTTTTTGCTGGTATGAAGTTATTCATTTCTTGTGTTTTCTTGGAAATGCTTATCTGCAAAAGACACTTTAATGACTCATTGATTTTCTGGTGACTCTAAGTCAATGGGTGCATACGTCCCATAGGCATCTAAACTTCCCTCCAGGAAAGAAGTCAGGGACTCTGTAGGTCCGTGGACTATCTTCTTTACATTTGACAATTTTTTAGAGCATCTAGTGGCAGACCTAAGATCCCTATTGCAATTTGATGATAGATCATGATTACCTTTGGATGTATTAGGATCCCATTCTAGGCTGATCTGAAGAAAAGTGTGAGGCAGTCTGTTCTTTAGGAGTTGTTGGGTATCTCTCAGGAAGACTGGTGGGCAATATGTTTTCTAAAAGCTAACCTCTGGACTTGAACTACTCTGGATGTTAGGGTTATGACAGATATTTTCATAAAAAGAGCTTGCCAATGGGTAGTGGTAGGATCATAAGCAAGTCCCATCCCCTTAGAGATCTCCTAGAGTGAGGAGAGGTGAGTGCCATTAGTAGGAGACAGTACCATGGAGTGGGACCAGCTTAAGGTTCTGAAAGAGATTAGGGTCTATAATTATGATGCCCATATAATAAGCGGGCCTTCAATTCACTGGACACGCATCTGCCCCCAAAGGAATTTGGTTTGTATGAACATTTGGTATAAAACCTTGTGTGTCTGTCAGTCATTTTACTAAACGTTCAAAGCCCATATTTATATTAATTACTGTGTGTAGTTCCTCAAGTCTCTTACTATGGACAGAATGTAGACATGATCCCTATGGCCCTGTAAGCACAATCTGGCCCAAAGGGCCGCCCCAATTCTAGTGCCATGATGGTGGGAATGGATATGACTTGGACAGCTGCCATAGGTACTCCCACCTTGGTCTTGGGTCAACACAATTTCAAAACCTAAGTGGGCAAGTTGACAAAGAATGGCCCAGTTTTACTCTACAACCTCATTCCTGCAAAGCCAGGTCAACTCTCTGGCTGATGTAGTCTTACATAAGAGGAGAAGCCTAGAGTTATTCTTCCTTAAAGAAACAGTCTATGTATGGCTTTAGGAGAACAATGTTTTTATGCTAATACCCTGTCATCTTTAGAGACTCTAGCAGAAGTCAAGGAAAACCTCTTGGATAGGGACAAAGAAAACATCTAAGGGCTGGTAGGAAAGCTTAGTTCCCTGATTGACTTGATTAATAACAGCACTAATTTGTCCCTTAAGCTTTTTCTTGCTGGCTTTTACTTGTGGATCTTGTATAATCAATGCTCTGCTGTCCTTCATTAAAAGGTGTATTTCATCGTTAACTCATTGTCCTCCAGAACCAATACAATCCCCTTGCTTCAAAAGAAGCTTTAGAGACAATGATTTGACTTTCAGGAACAAAGGAAATGAAACAAACAAAATGGTAATGTTACTACCTAGGTCACCACTATCTTTCTGACCTTACCTGAGCCATTTTGCTTTATGCCTATAACCAACCATCTTACATTGTTACAGAGGACTGTTCTCATAGCTGATTTAATAATTACCTGCATATTCTATTCAGTTCTATGCTTTACTATTATTGAGAATTCCTCAGACCCTCATCCTTCATAATAAAGGTCTGCTAGAACTGCTTTGTATAGTTGGCTACAATAAGCTAGAACCTGAACCATCTGCTATAACCACTTTGCCAAACTTCCTATACCTGTGAATAATCTTTTATGTTTGCTATGAGTTTTTGTGTTGTGTTGCCATTATAAGCTGCTCCTGATAAACAGTCAGAGTTGCAAGTCTCAGTTCTCAAGTCTGACCTGCATCACTGATTGATCAGTCTCAGTTGACTATGTTCAGTAAACTATCCCTGTTTGAGATTGCTGTCTGAGTGGTTTGCAGGGTGATTCCTGGACCACAAAATACTACACTCAGAATAGTCATTTTCTGTTCATCCAATTATACTATCTCTCCTCAGGAAAGAATATAGTGAGATAGGACATGTTTACTTTTTGTAAGAATAACTTTTGTTTGCCTGATGCAATTGTCATTTGAAGACTTGCTCCTGAACAATTACACCATTTCTAGTTTTGTTTGTTTGTTTGTTTATCTCTGGCTTTCTGATTCAACTCATGTGTTTTTGCCCAAACCTCCTTTCCAAACTGACTGATTCAATCTAACTTCTCTCAGTTTTTCAATGAATTGTTCTGTCTAGCCTCAAACTAACTGGAAATCTGTTCTAATCTCTGACTCCTCATTTCTGGCTCATTCCGTCTTCACTTGTGCCTAGCTTCTTTCCTCTGCAACCTGTCTCTATAAAACTGTCCCTATAAAAGTGCCTCAGAACTCCATGAAATGAACTGTCATGAACTCCACTCCACTTCACTGCCTCTCAACTCACGGACTCAACTGAACCGACTGACTAGAACTCAGAGATCTGCCTGCCTTTCTCTTCTGAGTGTTCGGATTAAAGGTGTGTACTGTCATGCCTGGACCTAAACTTTTTCTTTATGTGAAACTTGCTCTATACCAGGTTGGTCTCAACTTACAGATGTATTTGCCTCTTTCTCTTGATATTAAAGGGTTGTCTGTATTCCAACTGGACCACAAAGATCTAGAAGGTCTTTGGATGTGATGCCTTGCCAGAGCAGTCAATTTTTTTAAATTCTTCTATAACTTTTAGATTGGAAACCATATTTCTTATTCTTCCATATTTCCATGCATTAATTTTCATTTTTCACATGCTTTGTAGAACTGCTTACTGTGGCAAATAAGTACCCAAATGAGCATAATATCAGTATGTGAGAGATTCTTTATATCTTACAACAACACATGAAAAACTTGTAGTTATTCTGACTTGAGTTGTGAATACTTTATTGACTGTATTATTTACTGACATTATTTTTTGCTAATAATTGCCATATATTACTATAATATACCTGACATTTTAATTAAGTTCACTTATTTGTAAAATGATTTAAATATGCTAATCGATATTTTTAGTTGCTTTCTTTTAGAAATGGTTTGAAGATATATGCACTTCAAAACCATATTGCCATCCAGAATGGGAGAGATTTGATATAGAATCAATATGCAAGTATACACAAAGGTAGAAGATAAATTCCTACTGATGAAGATATCTTGAAAAATAAAAAACGCAAGCAAAGACCCTCACATTGAAGCTGATCAGAATTCTCCCTCTATTCAGAGGAATTTTCAGGGTAGAGGAAGGTGTCAAGCAACCATCCAAAGGGGGAAACAACTAATAGCACCACCAGTTATGATGCCTATGTAGCACATCCAAGACAAGCATTGTATAAAAACAAGAAGGGTGGAGTAGTAACGTGCATGGTACCTAACGGCTCCCAGATTGGACTTAAGACCATCTTGACAAAGAAAAATTATAAACCTGAAACTTAGCTAACAACCTAGGTTGAATCATGGACATTATGGAAGAACATACAAGATTCACTTTGTTAAATCATAATAAATTATACCTATAGTATAATTATATTATATATAATTATAGTATAGTATCCTCTACTATACCAACAGATATGTAGTCAGCCAAATTCATCAAGGAAACTTTACTCTACACAGATAGAAGCAATTACAGAATACCACAATAATCCAAAGGCAACTGTTGTGGAGCCCAGACCTAAGGATTAGGGAATTGGGTGGAAGGAGTGTAGGAGAAAGACAGTAATGAAACTGTTTCTTCTATTTAAGTCAGAAGCTACAATTGTGTAGTCCAAGCAACATTACTACCAAGTATGAGCTGGAAAAAAGCCATAATAATGGATAAGCCAAAGTGTTTGAGGAAAGCTAATGAGGTATCAATATTACACAAAGAACTACAAGCCCCCCAGAATGCTGTGACAGTCAAGAACTAGTCTTAACCATGGCAGGCACATCAATTGGTTGCTTACTACAAAATGTTCAGTCCTGAAAAAAAAAATGTGTGTGTGTGTGTGTGTGTGTGTGTATGTGTGTGTGTGTATGTGTGTGTATGTGTGTATGTGTGTGTGTGTATGATACAAAAACTATTAATGAAAACATGTCAATAATTTGAAAGCAAGCAAGAAGAGAAAGTTGTAAAGGAGGTGTTAGAGGTAATATAAAGAAGAGATGGTATTTATAGTCTTTTTAAAATTAAGCTTATTTACTTATTCTGTTTAAAACCCAAAATCATCCCTTCTTTTCCTTCCTGTACCCACTTACACAAGTCTTTCCCACATTTCCCCTTCTCAAAAGAAAAGGGGAAGCCCCCTTGTGGGTATTGATTCCCACACCCAGCTCATCAAAATCTCACTGATGCCCTAAAAGTCTGTCAATATAGGGACACAGGATCGACAAACAGGCAACAAGTTCAGGTAGATAGCCACTACTCTAGTTGTTTGGGGGACGTGCATGAAGAGCAAGCTGCTCATCTGCTCCATATGTGCAATAGGTCAGGAACAGTCTGTGCTTGCTCTTGGTTGGTGATTCAGGCTCTGGAAGTTCCTAAGTGTCCAGGTTAGTTGACTCTATTCGTCTTCCTGTGGAGTCTCTGCACTTTTCAGGTCCCTCACACTTTCTCCCAACTTTCCATATGATTCCTTGAGCTCCATTTAATATTTGGGTGTGAGTCTCTTTCTTTCCATGGGCTGCTGGGTGGAAACTCTAAGAGAATGGACATGCTAGGTTCCTGCCTCCAAACATAACAAAGTATCATAATAGTGTCATAGATTGATTTTTCTTGTGGTATGGCTCTCAGTTTGGGGCAGTCATTGGTCAGCCATTCACTCATTCTCTCCACTATCATTGTCTCTGCACATCTAATAGGCAGGGAACAAGAACTACAAGCTATTCCTAGCTTTGTGGGTGGTTGCTGTCCTTATATTTCCACTGGGAGTCCTGCCTGACTACAGGAAGTGGTCACTTCCTCACGGTTAGAAGTCTGAGCTAGAGTTGCTCCGCTACACCCTGTGGAGCCTTTCCCCTTACCAGGTATCAAACACATCCTAGAGATTGCCACCCCAGCCAATATACCTTCTCTATATTGCTCTTCCTATATACGATCTCAACCCTGACTCCCTGCTCCCGTCCCCATCACCTCTCACATGTAGTTCCCAACTTCTATAAGTATCCAGTATCTATTTTGATTACTCTTCTAAGAAAGATTCAAACATACCACCTGGAGCCCTCCTTGTTATTAAGCTTCTTTGGGTCTGTTGATTAAAGGATGGTTATAGTGTACTTTATAGCTAATATCCACTTGTCAGTGAGTACATACCACGTACTTACTTTAGGGTCCGGTGTACCTCAATCAGGATATTTTCTGATTCCATCATTTGCGTGAGAAATTCATAATGTCCTAGTTTTTAATGGCTTAGTAGTATTCTATTGGGAAAATGAATCATATTTTCTGTATCCACTATTCGTTTGAGATCTATCTAGGTTGTCTCCATTTTCTGACTGCTGTGAATAAAGCTGCTATGAACTTAGTTAAGGAAGTGTCCTTGTGGGATGGCCAAGCATCTTTTGGGATATATGCCCAGGAATGGTATAGCATGGTCTTTCAGTAGAAATATTCCTAATCTTTTGAGAAAATTCCAAATTGATTTCTACCGTGGTTCAAATATGACTTTCATTTAATGTCAATAGCTGTCTATAAATTTATAAAATGACAAAAGTAAAATTTAAACCTATGTCAATTTAAGATTATTTTGATAAAATTTATAAAATGAAGCAAACACAATAATACAAATATCAAAATACATTTTTATCCCACCTATTTTTTTACTATTTTAATTTTAATTTTATTTTTTATTCATTGGTCTATTTATGTACATTTCAAATGTTATCCCCCTTCTAAGTTTTCCACCCCTTATCTCTTTCCCCCTCTCCCTGCTTCTATAAGGGAGCTCCCTCACCCACCTACCCACTCCAGCCTAACCTCTGAAGCATTCCCATACTCTAAGGTGTCCAGCCTCCACAGGAACAAGGGCCTCCCCTTCCACTGATGCAAGATAAGGACATCTTCTGTTAGATATCCAGCTGGAGCTATGGATCCTTCAATGTGTACTCTGTGGTTTTTGGTAGTTTAGTCCCTAGGAACTCCGGGGAGTCTAGTCGGTTAACATTGTTCTTCTTCCTATTGGACTGGAAACACCTTCAACTCCTTCAACCCTTCTTCTAACTCTTCCTTTGGGCTCCCTGTGCTAAGTACTATGCTGCAAGCATCTGCATCTGTATTGGTCAGGTTCTGGAAGAGAATCTCAGGAGCTCCGGTCTGCAAGCACTTCTTGGCATTAGCAATAATGACTGGGTTTAGTGCCTGAACATGGGATAAATCCCTAGGTCCACTTCTTGGCATTAGCAATAATGTCTGGGTTTAGTGCCTGAACATGGGATAAATCCCTAGGTCTCTGGATGGCCTCTCCTTCAGTTTCTGATTCATTCTTTGGCCCTGCATTTCCCTTAGACAGGAGCAATTCAGGGTGGCCCAACCCCTCAACTGGGGTCCTTGCATAACCTCTGGATACAGTCTCTAAATGTTTTCTCTCGCCTTTGCTCAGTATTTCAGCTAATGTCATCACCATTGAGTCTTGGGAACCTCTTGAATCCCTGGCATCTGGGATTTTCTAGTTGCTACCCTCTGTTCCCCATCTCTCACTGCCACATATTTCTGTTCAATTTCCTAACCCTCTGTACTTTTCCCCGTCTGCCCCCACACCTGATCCTGCCCCTTCTTTTACCTTCCATTCCTCTCTCCTTCCCAGGTCCCTCTGTCCCTCCCCCTCCCATTATTATTTTTTCCCCCTTCTAAGTAGGACTGTAGGATCCACATTTTGGTCTTCCCCCTTCTTCGTTCTTCATACGGCCTGTGAGCTGTATTTTGGGTATTCTGAGCTTTTTTGTGTATATTCTGAGCAATGTGTATATACTATGTGTGTTCTTTTGGGACTGGATTACCTTACTCAGGATGATAATTTTTAGTTCCATCAATTTGCCAAAAATTTCATGAAGTCATTGTTTTTAATAGCTGAGTAGTACTCCATTGTGTAGTTTGGCAGTTCCTCAGACAATTGGAAATAATTCTACCTGAGGAACCAGCTCTACAACTCCTGGGCATAACCAAAAGATGTTCCAACATATAACAAGGACACATGCTCCACTATGTTACTTACAATAACCAGATACATTAAACAGAAGCTGGAAACAACCCAGATGTCCCTCAACAGAGGAATGAATACAGGAAATTGTGGTATCTCTCTCATTAATTTTTAAAACACATTAAGCGTTCTTAATTGGTCTCTTCTGATTTGTAGCCTTTTGGTCAAATTTTTTGCAACCTTACCTTATATCCTAAATAATTAATAGAGTCTCCTATTTGTACTTCTTCAGGAATAATTTGTAAACTCTAAAAGGGCAAAATTCTCTTTGCTTCATTAAACATTCTCTTTACTGTATCTCCATTTGCATCAGCCATCAAAATATTGTACATATAAAGATAAATTATGAGTCATGAAATTGGATATTTACCTTATGAAGGATCTAATCTGGGGGTCATGATTTTAGAGAGATCATAGTTACATCAGCTCCAGTTTCTGCCATTTTTTCAATTTCAATATTATTTAAATGTGGGTTGATGTCTATATGCAAATGAGGAAGGGCACAAAATAAAGCAAAGTCCATGATTGGGCAGTGAAAAAGAAAGGCGGGCTGAAAATTTTAGAGATGGGATAGAGTATAGAGGGGGAGAAGGAAGGAAGATAAAGAGGACGACCCAAACCCATGTTGTTATATATTGCTACAGTTAGCTATGAATATCTTATAAAAAATAGATTATTATAGGACAGTTTGTCTTATCTAGCTGGGCAGACTATATTAATATCAATTGGCTCTGAGGTTGTTGGTGGTCATTTTGTGGGATGAAAATTTACTGATATAAATTTGACTGATAAATTACAAGCCCCAAGAGTTTAGATTTTGCTGGGATACATAGATTTGTGACAGCTAAAAACAAGATAGGTGGTTCTTGCATGGGACTGGCATGGCAGCAATCTGCCTTGGGAACTTAGCAAGTCAGGTGGAATGATTTCAGGACCACTGGGTTAGAGTGTAGCCAGTAGTAATGTTGTTGTTGTTGTTATTATTATTATTATTATTATTATTATTATTATTATTATTATTTGCTGCTAGATTAAAAAACTAAATATTATTTAGTTCTGACCTCTGCAGCTATAGTTTTCCAAAATATTTGTTTCTAGGCCCATTCTGGTTTTTATTTTTGTTGTTGTTGTTTTTGATTGTTTGTTTGTTTCATTTATAGAAGTTGCTCGGTCCTTGATATCTGAGTTTGTAATGTCTAACGTGAGAGCAATGGTGTTTAATTTTTTTGTGGAACAGTATTCATCTTTTTTAGATATCAGAGCCTGCAAGAAATACAGACAGTAATACACACAATGAAGAAAGCTGATTTCCCCTTGCCCCTGCATGGGGACAGCTCAACAAACTGGCTGAACAAGGTTAGCTTACTCAACAGACTGGCAGACTGGAAAACCTTAATGCCAAAATGGACATTTGCTAATGGAAAGATAATACAGACAGTTATGAAAAATTACTGCATCAATGAATCTTCATACAGACACTTTGGCTGTTAAATTTGTGGGATTGACAGTTATAAAATGGTACTGTTATAAAAGTTAAACTGTGAACAATTTTTAACTTCAACAGAATGGGGAAGGATGTAGAGGAATTTTAATCTAGCAATGTGGTTACTCGTGCATAGGACCACATCGAAAGACCTTCTAGGTATATATGACTTGACCAGAATGTAGGCACACCTTGGATTATAGTATGATATTGTTATATCATACTAGCACAATACGGAATATGGACACCACATTAGTAAACACCTTTAATCCTTAACAAAGAAGGCAAGGTCAGTTCATTGAAGGAAGCATCCATGTTTAAAGTGATATCTATTTGAGGCTCAAACCTTAGATGGAGAAAAAGCATTTGAGAAAGTACAACATCCCTTCATGTGAAAAGTATTGGACAGATCAGAAATTCAAGGCCCATAGCTAAGCAAAATCAAAGCAATTTGCTGCATTCCAACAGCAAATATCAAATTAAATGGAGAGATATTTGAAACAATCCCACTAAATTGGAGACAAGACAAGGATGCCCATATCTATTCCATATGCACTCAAAGTGCTAGCTAGAATGATAAGAAAACAAAAAGGGATGAAGGGGATACAAATTGGCAAAGAAGAAGTAAAGGTATCACTATTTGCAGGTGACATGAAAGTCTACATAAGGAACCAAAAAAAATTCTGCCAGAGAACTTCTCCAGTTGATAAACAGCTTCAGCAATGTGACCGGATATAAAATTAATTCCAATAAATCAGCAGCCCACTTTTATACAAATGATAAATATGATGAGGAAGAAAGAAGTGAAAGAACTTCCTTCACAATAGCCATAGATAATATAAAACATCTTGGGGTAACATTAACCAAACAAGTGAAAGATCTTTATTATAGAAACTTCAAGTTTCTCAAGAAAGACAGCAAAGAAGATCTTAGAAAATAGAGAGATCTCTCATGCTCACGGATTGGCAGAATTAATATAGTAAAAATGGCCATCCTACCAATGGTAATCTACAGTTTGAATGCAGTCCCCATCAAAATCCCAATTTTCTTCAAAGACATGGAAAGTGTAATTCAAAAATATATCTGGAAAGGCAAAAAAACAAGAATAGAGAAAACAATTCTTAACAATAAAGGATGGTTGGGGAATCACCATCCCTGACCTAAAGCTCTACTAGAGTGAAATAGTGATAAAAACTGAATGTTATTGGTATAGTGACAGACAGGTTGATCAATGTAATAGAATTGAAGACCCAGAAATAAAACCACACACTTGATCTTTGACAAGAAAGCCAAAAATACACAATGGAAAAAACAAAGCATCTTCAATAAGTGGTGCTGGTCTAACTTGCTGTCTATATGTAGAAAAATGAAAATAGAGCCATATTTACCAACATGAATAAAGCTCAAGTCCAAGTGCATCATTGACATCAACATAAAACCAGACACACTCAAGTTAATAGAAGAAAAACTGAGAAAGAGCCTTAAAGTCATTGACAAAGGGGGAAATTTCTTAAACAGAACTCCAGTGGCTTACTCTGTAAGATCAAGAATTGATAAAGGAGACCTCATGAAACTGGAAAGCTTCTGTAAGGCAAAGAATATAATCAATAAAACAAATTAGCATCCTACAGATAGGGAAAAATTTGTGACTAACCCCACACCTGATAGATGACTAATATCCAAAATATATAAAAAACTCAAGAAGTTAATCACTAAGAAACTAAACAACCCCATCTAAAAATGGGATATAGAACTAAACTGAAAATTCACTAGAGAGGAATCTTTTTTTCCCTACCCCCTCTGCTACCTATTTCTTTTTTTTTTTTTTCTTTTTTATCTATATTAACTTGAGTATTTCTTATTTACATTTCGATTGTTATTCCCCTTCCCGGTTTCCAGGCCAACATCCCCCTAAACCCTCCCCCTCCCCTTCTATATGGGCTTCCCCTACCCATCCTCCCTCCATTACCACCCTCCCCCACAACAATCAGGTTCATTAGGTGTTCAGTCTTGGCAGGACCAAGGGCTTCCCCTTCCACTGGTACTCTTACTAGGCTATTCATTGCTACCTATGAGGTTGGAACCTAGGGTCAGTCCATGTATAGTCTTTGGGTAGTGGCTTAGTCCCTGGAAGCTCTGGTTGGTTGGCATTGTTGTGCATATGTGGTCTTGAGCCCCTTCAAGCTCTTCCAGTCCTTTCTCTGATTCCTTCAACGGGGGTCCCGTTCTCAGTTCAGTGGTTTGCTGCTGGCATTCGCCTCTGTATTTGCTGTATTCTGGCTGTGTCTCTCAGGAGAGATCTACATCCGGTTCCTGTCAGCCTGCACTTCTTTGCTTCATCCATCTTATCTAGTTTGGTGGCTGTATATGTGTGGGCCACATGTGGGGCAGGCTCTGAATGGGTGTTCCTTCAGCCTCTGTCCTAAACTTTGCCTCCATATTCCCTGCCAAGGGTATTCTTGTTCCCCTTTTAAAGAAGGAGTGAAGCATTCGCATTTTGGTCATTCTTCCTGAGTTTCATGTGTTCTGTGCATCTAGGGTAATTCAAGCATTTGGGCTAATAGCCACTTATCAATGAGTGCATACCATGTGTGTTTTTCTGTGATTGGGTTACCTCACTCAGGATGATATTTTCCAGTTCCATCCAAGCACCTAAGGAAATGTTCAAAGTCCTTAGTGATCAAAGAAATGCAAATCAAATGACTCATAGATTCTACTTTATACCAGTCAGAATGGCTACAATCAAAACTTCAGATGACAACACATGTTGGTAAGGAAGTGGAGAAAGAGGAACACTTCTCTGTTGCTGGTGGGATTGCAAATTGGTACAACCTCTCTGGAAATCAATTAGGAAGTTCCTCAGATAACTGGAAAGAGACCCATGTAAATATACAGCAATACCACTTTTGAGAATATACCCAAAAGATTCCCCACCATGCCACAGAGTCACATGTTCTACAATGTTCATAGTGGCCTTATTTTTTATAGCCAGAACCTGGAATAAACCCAGATGTCTCAGAACAGAAGAATGGGTACAGAAAAAATTGTTTATTTATACAACAGAATACTACTCAGCTATTAAGAACAAGGACATCTTGCGTTTTGCAGGCAAATGGATAGAACTAGAAAATATCATCATGAGTGAGGTAACTCAGACCCAAAAGGACACGCATGGTATTTTCTCACTAATAAGTGGATATTACCAAAAATATACAGAATGCCAAAGATCCAGTCCACAAAACTCAAATATATCAAGAAGCTGAAGGGTCCAATGAGGACTCTTCAGTCCCACTTGGGAGAAAGAAGAAAGCAACCACAAGATTAGAGGAGGGAGGGACAGGGGAGGGAAAGGGAATGGGGGTGGGGGGAGAGGGGAACATGTTCTGGTACTGAATAGGGGAAAAGGACTGAAGCCCTGAGGGCCAACATAAAGAATGGAGCCAGGAGACCACAGGAGGAGGGAGGTTGGGAGGACTCTCAAGACTGTACCAGAGACCTGGGAAGTGAGAAACTCTCAGGACTCAAAAGGGGAACCCTAGAGAAAATGTCCTATAGTGGAGAGAGAAAACTTACTGAACCTACCTCCAGGAGAAAGTCACGGGATCAAGTAAGTGATTGGATTGCTATCCCACAGTCAAAGCTCTGACCCACAATTCTTGTCTGAAAGAAAGTATGGAAATAGAGACGATCCTAATGAAAAGAAGGTCCAGTCCCAGGCCCAAAGTGGGGTCTAGCTGATAAAGAGACCACGAAGGATCCCATAACTGAGGCTATGGGGCATTCAGAAAAAGAAACATATCATGAATGCCCACCAAAGACACAACAAGCAGCTGAAAGAGTTAGATGCAAGTATGTGCATCCAACCGATGAACAGAAGCTTCTGACCCCTCTGGATGAAATAGAAAGAAGCTGGAGAAGATGAGGAGGAATGCAACCTGTAGGAAGACCAATAGTCTCAACTAACATGGACTCTCAAGAACTCTCAGACAATGGATTGCCAAGCAGGCAGCAGATATAGACCAGCTGAGATAAAGATGACAATATATATACAGCAGATGACTCCCAGGTCTGGGTTCAATCAGAAAAGTCCCTTAAGGGACTGGAGGTCCCAGGAGGTTTAGAAGTCTGGCAGAGTGGGGAAATCCTTGTGGAGAGGGGGATGAGGGAGGTGCTATAGGATGTGAAACAGTTGGGTGGGGCCTGGACTGGGAGTTGAGTGAAATCTGGAATGTAAAATTAAATAAAAAATAAGTGAAAGATATGACAGAATGAATGAGAGATAGAATACACCCAATGCACAGGAAAACAGTTGAGGAAAAAAATGGCTACAAGAAATAGAAGTGGCCATTAAAAGAATCCCAACCAAAAAGAGCTCAGGAAAAGATGGGTTTAGTGGAGAATTCTATCAGACCTTCAAGAAGACCTAATGCCAATATTGTGCAAACTATTCCACAAAATAGAAAAAGAAGGACATCTACTGAATTCCTTCTATGAAACCACAATTACACATATACCTAAACCAAACAAAAACCCAACAAAGAACGAGAACTTCACAACAGTTTCCCTTTATAATATCGATACAAAAATACTCAATAAAATTCTTACAAACCAAGTCCAAGAACACAACAAAACGATCATCCATCATGATCAAGTAAGTTTCCAGGGATGTACATTCCAGGAATGTAAGGATGGTTCAATATACAGAAATCCAACAATGTAATCCACTATGTAAAGTAACTCAAAGAAAAAAAACCACATGATTTTCTCATTAGATGCTGAGAAACCACATGACAAAATTCAACACCCCTTCATGTTAAAAGTATTGTAAACATCAGAAATTCAAGGCCAATACCTAAACATAGTAAAAGCAATATACAACAAACCAGTAGCCAACATCAAACTAAATGGAGAGAAACTTGAAGCAGTGCTATTAAAATCAGGCACTAACTTTCTCCCTTCCTGTTCAATGTAGTACTCAAAATGCTAGACAGTGCAATTAGACAACAAAAGGAGGTCAAAGTGATGCAAATTGAAATGGAAGAATTCAAAATATGACTATCTGCTGATGATATGATAATTAGTGACCCCAGAATTTCCACCAGAGACCTCCTCCAGCTGATAAACAAATTCAGCAAATCGTATGGGTATAAAATTAACTCAAACAAATCAATAGTATTCCTCTATTCAAAGGATAAACAGACAGAAAGAAATTAGGAAATGACACTGTTCACAATAGTCACAAATAACATAAAATACCTCTATGTGACTCTAACCAAGCAACTGAAAGATCTGTATGATAATAACTTCAACTCTTTGAAGAAAGAAATTGAAGATAATCTCAGAAGACCGAATGATCTCGCAAGCTCATGGCTTGGCAAGATTAATACTAAAAATGGCCATCTTGGTGAAAGCAATCTACAGATTCAATACAATCAGCATCAAAATTACAACTCAATTCTTCATAGAGTTAGAAAAAGCAATTTGAAAATTCATTTAGTATAACAAAAAAAACCCAGGATAGTGAAAACTGTCCTTAACCATGAAGGAACTTCTGGGGAAATCACCATCCTTGAAGTGACCTCAAGCAGTATTACAAAGCAATAGTGATTAAAAAAAATGTATGGTATTGGTACAGAGACAGACAGGAAGATCAATGAAATAGAATTGAAGAAGCAAAAATGGACCCACACACCTATGGCCATTTGACCTTTGACGAAGGAAATAAAACCATCCAGTGGTAAAACGATAGCATTTTCAACGAATGATGCTGGTTCATCTGGAGGTCAGCATGTAGAAGAATGCAGATCAATCCATTCTTATCACCATGTAGAAAGCTTAAGTCCAGGTGGATCAAGGACCTTCACATAAAACCAGATACACTCAAAGTAATAGAAAAAATAGGGAAGATCCTCAAACATGGGCACTGAGGAAATTTTCCTGAACAAAACATCAATGGCATATGCTCTAAAATCAAGAATTGACAAATGGAACTTCATAAAATTGAACTGTCATTAGTACAAAATATCAATCAACATATTGGGAAAAGATTTACCAATCCTACATCCAATATTGGGCTACTATGAATTCAGAAGTTAGCCTCCAGAGAATCAAATAACCCTATTAAAACATGGGATACAGAGCTCGACAAATTTTCTCGACTGAGGAATATCGAATGGTTGAGAAACACCTAAAGAAATGTTCAACATCCTTAGTCATAAGGGAAATGCAAATCAAAACACCCCTGAATTTCCACCTCAGACCAGTCAGAATGGCTAATAAAAAAATTCAAGTGACAACAGAGGCTGGCAAGGATGTGGAGAAAGAAGAACACTTCTCCATTGTTGGTGGGAGTGCAAGTTGGTACAACCACTCTGGAAATCAGTCTGGAAATCATGTTACAACCACTCTGGAAATCATTTCCTTAGAAAATTGGTCATTGCACTACCTGAGGACCCAGCTATAATACTTCTGGGCATATATCAAAAAGATGCTCCAACATATAACAAGGACACATGTTCCACTATATTCATAGCAGCCTTATTTATAACAGGAAGAAGCTGGATAGAACCCAGATGTCCCTCAACTGAGGAATGGACACAAAAATGTGGTACACTTACACCACTGAATACTACTCATCTACTAAAAACAATGACTGCATGAAATTTATAGGCAAGTGGATGGAACTTAGAAAATATCATTGTGAGTGAGGTATCCCAAAACACACAGTCTATGCACTCACTTATAAGTGGATATTAGCCTAAATCTAGGATTACCCAAAATATCTGTTTGAGAAGGGGGGAAGAAAAATATTCATAGGAGGAGATATGGAGACAAAGTTTGGAGGCGATACTGATGAGAAGGCCATCCAGAGACTGCCCCACCTGGGAATCCAGCCCATATACATACAGCCACCAAACCCAGACTATATTTTTGATGCCAATAAGTGCATGCTGACAGGAGCCTGACATAGCTGTATCCTGAGAGGCTCTTCCAAAACATGACAGAGCATACAGAGGAAAAAGCTAGCAGACAATCATTGAACTGAGAATGGGATCCACATTGGAGGAGTTAGAGAAAAGACTGAAGGAATTGAAGGGGTTTGCAACCCCATAAGAACAACAATACCAAGCAACCAGGGCTCCCAGAGACTAAACCACCATCCACAGAGTACACATGGAGAGACCCATGGTTGCAGCTGCATTTATGCAGCAGAGGATTTCCTTGTTAGGTACCAATGGGAAGAATATCACTTGACCCCCACCCATAGGTAGGGAAATGTTAGGCCAGGGAGGCGTGAAAGGTGGTGGATGGGTGAAGGAACACCCTCATAGAAGAAGGGGTATGGGGAGGGGGAGGGAGTTTTTGGATGAGAAACTGGGAAAGAGGATAACTTTGTAATGTAAATAAAAATATTCAATAAAAAGGCAAAAAAAAGAGTAGTGGGAGGTTAAAAGTGGGGATGTTATGGTATACGGTGGGTGGTATTTGTGTATGACAGTTTTACTAGCACAGTTTGACAGAGACCTGTTACTGAGAAAACAAGCTTGGCACAGATGAAGACAGAAAGAGCCATGGAATGAGAAGCAGCCAGAAGGTTAGAACATGTTGACCATTTAGTATGAGGTCAGGCAAAATATTTCAGACAGATGGTGAGAGAAGCTGGTTTGAATCAGTAAGCTTGGAAGATCAGACAGTACAGAAAGTAGAAGCTTCCAGGCATAGGCCCAAGGACAGTTAGTATAGAGAAGGAAATGCACTGGGTTCAGCACAAGTGATGTACTTGCACAGCTTCGGCAGGACTTGGGTAAGACTCAGCAGTTTATGTGGAGAAGTAAAAGTGATATTTGCATTATTAGACTTCATTATTAAAATATGATTTCACATAGCAATTGTCTCTATACATTCATAGAAGGATCTATGTGCTCATACCTCGATTCTAGTATGTGGTATATTTCTTCCCTTTCATAATCATTTTGCTATTGCATATAAAATGCTGAGGAGGAAGAAAAAAAGAGACCATGTGAGTATTTTCTTGTTCTAATAGCAATAGATTTGAAAGACATCCTCAGTCTACTCTGTTATATAAGAAGCAGGGGCGAGAAAAAGAATCAAAAAATACAAATTTATTCTCTTTAAAGCTACCAATAATTTTCATGAAAGAAAAATAAAGAAACACTAAGTGGGAAAAGGGAAAATTTGTTAATTTGTAGACACTTAGTTACATGTGCAGAAAATATCAAATAAACTGTCAAATGCATATTTATTTGTGTATAGATCAAGATACAAAACCAACAAACAAAAATCAACTATATTTAACTTGGTCAACATTGAGCTAAATATAAAAGAAAGAAGTCATCTTGCAATAACTATAAATGGTTCAATAAAATTTCTAAGAACAAATTTAACTTAGAAGGCGAATTAACACAAAACAAAACAACTTAAAATGCAAATCTATCCCTACTTGGCTAGTCACTGTAAATTATTAAGATAAATGCCCTTTTAGAATAATTTTATATGTGGTTTTAAAGAGAGCTAGCCTAGAGCCCTATTCACCTTCTACTTTTGCTATTCACTTTATTCATTTGTTGTGGTAAGTTTTGTGTTTGACTATAGTTCAACTCACATGCTCTCTTAGAAAATATTAAGCTTAGAGTGTGTCCATGGAACTTTCTAGAGCAAAATGTCCTTTCTCACAATTGGTTTTAATATAATCTTAGAACTACATTCTAGGTCGTTCAAGGAAGGTAGGCAAAGTACTATTGATGAAAAGAAGAAACAAAATTAACATTGATTAAATTGTTACAGAAAATTATTAAATATTTTATAATGAATACATGATTATAAAGAGCAAATAATATAAATTTATCATTAAAGAATTTTTATCCAAGTGGCAAAAGTGGATCACAAAAGTAAAATAATAATTTAAATAAATAAGCAGCATGGAAACACTCAGGTAGAAATATAATGAAATATATATCATAATATGCTCTCCTTGGTATGCTAGAACAAACTACTTTGAACTGTGGTATGAAAGATGGAATGGGTATAAAAAGAATCGAAAAGATCTCTTTTTCCCATTTATGGGAAAACTTTGGGAATTGTAGACCCTAAATCTACTGATGTGTGAAGTCTTGGCATAATAAGTATTTACTTCTACTGAGATCCCATTTCCTTGGTAACAGATAATTTCTTACTGTGCTCTGATGTGGTGGACAATGTAGCCCTTTGAGAACTTGTTTCTATTATACATAAAGTTAGCTTCCATTCATGGTAGTTCTCCTCCTTACAATCTTATTTCTTTTCAATACTTTTATTGAAAATAGTTTCTGCTTTCATGCTTTATATCCCTATCACTGTTTCCCCTCCATCCAATCCTCCCTAGTCCCCACCAGTACTTGCCCTATTCCCCAGATATAAAACCCTGGAAAAGAGCAGGCCTCCAAGAGATAAGAACCAAACTGGAGAAATCAAGGTACAGTAAGACAAGTCAAAGGTCCCATAACAAGACTGGAGAAGGCAACCCATGGGAAGAAAAGAATCCCAAGAGCTGGCAGAAGAATAAAACGCAGACTCACTCCCACTGTTATGAGCCCCCCACTCCCCCCCAAGCCCCTTGCTTGCTGCTTCAATCTCTGTAAGCTGGTAAGAGAATGACTCCTGCTTAGTGAATTCAGTAGGCCACGTTTTACTGGTGGTCTTTCTCCATTCTGACTCCTAACTTTCCTCCCCATCTTACTCAGACTTCTGCAATCTCCTAGGGGAGAGACCAGATAGACTTCCCATTTGGATTCTTTCTTCACAAATGTTTCTGGTTCTCTGTGCCACCTCCCATCTGCTGCCAGAGGAAGTCTTTCTGATGAGGTCTGAACAAGGCACTGATTAATCAGTCAGTAGAGCAGAATATTATTACGAATAATTTCATTGATTTTTTTCTGTTTTGTTTTAAAGTAGTATTTGATCCTGCCCTAGGTCTCTGTACTACTGAGTCTCTGGTTCCTGGCATAGAAGCAGTGTAGGGAGTAGAATTCTTCTAGTGGACGGGCCTGAAGTTAAACCAAACTTAGTTGGTCACTCATTCATATAATGACTCACTATCACTCCAGCATATTTTGTAGTCAGGACAGTTTGTAGATCAAAGAGTTTGTGACTGAGTTGGTGTCCAGATTTTTCTTGCAAAGCTACAGAGTATCTTCTCATGCAAAAGAGAGTAGAACATAGGGGTGAAGTCTCCAATTCCACATTATCTCAATCACTCTATGTTCAGTGAGGTGTGTGGATGTTGTCCTTAGTAAAAGAACTACACTGACCTACCCTGTCAGTTATATGTATATATATATATGTATATATATATATGTATATATATATATATGTATATATATATGTATATATATATGTGTATGAATATATATATGAATATATATGTGTGTGTATCAGATCACTTATAATACACACATATTTATATAATATTCATGTATAATATATAATATAATATACACATATATATGATTGGAAATCAGTCCTTGTTACAAAAGATGGTAAGCTTACACCCCATATCCTTTAATGTGAGAATTCCTCCATCAAGGATATCCTCATAGATTCCCCTGCACTCACTTCCCACAGCATATTCAATACCCCCATATTCCAGCTGACTCTCATCCTTCCCAGTCCCATCTGTCCCCGGTCCATCTGCAAAATTTATTCAATTTTACCTTCTCAGGGAGAGTCATGTGAACCACATCTAGAGTTTTCCTCTTTACATAGTCTCTGTACTTTTTCAGCTTTAAAAAATTACATATTTTTAGGCAAATAGGTTCAGCTAAAAAAACAGAACACTCTGAGTGATATAACCCAAACACCAAAAGAAAATTATGATATATTATGATATATATTCTTTTATAAAAGTATGCTAGGTGTTAATTAAAAGATGGAAGGAACTGAAGGGGATTGCAACCCCATAGGAAGAATAGCAATATCAAGCTACCGGACACCCTAGAGCTCTTAGGGACTAAACCACCAACTAAAGAGTACACATGAATGGGTCTAAGGCTCCAGCTGCATCGGTAGCAGAGGATGGCCTTATGTGGCATTAATGGGAGGTGAAGCCCTTGGTCCTGCTGAGGCTTGATGCCCCGGCATAGGGAATGCTAAAGCAGTGAGGCCGGATTGGGTGGGTGGGTGGGAGAGTACACTTATACAGACAAAGGGAGGGATGATGGGATGGAGGGTTTGCAGAGGGGAGACTGGGAAGATGGACAACATTTCAAAGGTGAATAAATTAAAAAACATTAAAAAATATAACATGAAAATGTTTTTCCCCTTATATCTAGTTTTTTGAGTTCTTTATATGTTTCGGATATTATTACTCTATCGACTATATAGTTTATGAAAAATCCTTTTCCACTTTATAGTCTATGGCTTTGTCTGAACCACGGTGACTTTTTGAATTTATACAATCCCATATTTTAGTTGTTGATCTTAATTCCTA
This sequence comes from Rattus rattus, assembly GCF_011064425.1. Taxonomy (NCBI): domain Eukaryota; kingdom Metazoa; phylum Chordata; class Mammalia; order Rodentia; family Muridae; genus Rattus; species Rattus rattus. The sequence goes on from NC_046156.1 coordinate 158,718,907, forward strand.
TCCTAACACAGTTCTGTTCAGGAAGTCATTTCTGTACCAAGGAATTCAAGGCTGTTTCAAACTTTCTCTTCTATCAGCTTCAGTGTTTTTGGTTTTTGGTTGAGGCCTTTGATCCACTTAGAGTTGAGTTTTGTTCATGATGATAAATACGGGCCTATTGGGGGTGCAGTTTGTATCTTGAAGAAACATGTATGTAGTTATCTATGTGCAAAGCAACAATGTTTTTGTTATGTCTGGAAACTTTATTAATAACAGACCCAGAATAGGCCTGTTTTAAGATGATTTTCTATTTGTGAACAACAGTAAAGAAGATATGATCAAATCTGTGTTAAAACTTGTGATTCTGAATTATATGTCCTTTCATACACATCCCCTTTTAGACAAAAATTATATTTTCACATGTGCTGTATAAATATATGTAAATGTCTTATAGGAATACACTTTCTTCATCCTAAATTTATTTCATCTTTCCTATATGTTTAAAGAAATTAAATCATTTTGATGGGTTGATTAAATCTTTTTTCTTAGTGAATAAATCAGTAGGGTGTGGGAGGGGAAAGAATATGACACAAAACATTGTGTTAATTTTTAAAGGAGAAAATTATAAAAAGCACAGTCAAATTCATCAGGAATTTAGGAAATATTTAATGTCTTTTGAGTTTTTATATTTTGACATGTATCTTTCCTATTTTACAATGATCACATATGTTAACATCCCAATGTCACAAGGCCTCAGTCTTAGATGAATAATTAATTATAGGCAATGATTGGCTGGTCGTGGAGGAGATTGAGTATTCTCCCAGGAAAGCACAACTGAAATACATTCCCAAATGTTGGGCTCATATGAATATGAGCAAATCTGAGTTGACTCAGCAGGTTGTATACATCTATATTCATCAGCATTTATTATGATATATCTGCATTTATTTCTATTTTGGATGCGTAATTTTGAATAAGATACATGTACACACATACACACATATGGATAACAATTAAAGAGGAAAGTGTCATTAAGTTGAGAACTTCTGATGGACATAGGATGAGTGGCAGGGGTGAGGATGTAAGGAGGGAATGATTTAAATATAGTACTCATATAAAACTTAAAAAATATAAATATTGCTAAATGTTTGCGTGGAGGAGAAGCCTTGGATTTTTGTTGCACACACTCTCAATAAATACTTCTTTTTCATTAGCCTTGGTGCTCCATTACAAAAAGCTGAATACTGATAGAACTTTACCAGAGGAGTATATAAGAAACAAGTGGAGTGACACCTGCAAAGATTTTATGTAATTATATACACAACCCTTTAGATAAGCACTTAGCACATTTATATTTTAAATGAGTAAATATGCAAATAAAATCTATTGTTTCCCATTATGAAAAATAAATTGCTATTTTTCCAAGTAAATAAATAAAAGAAAATAAATCAGACTAGTAAGGAAGAAAGACGGAGATAGATCAATGTTAGATAGATAGAAAATGATAGATAGATGTTGATATATCTATAATAAATATATAGATCTCTAAATGCATGTAGTTTATGAATATTAGTTCATCTCTCAGCCCCACTCTAAGAAGCTTCATTGTGCAGAGAATAGTGTCTAACAGAAAAACTCACAACTGGACAAAGTTCAGATAAAATGAATCCATGAATTATTCTACCATAAATGGGTCACATTTATCACACATCTTTCCCACAAGGTTAAGAAAACATTGCAGAATAAAGACTGAAAAGATTGTGAAAATCAGAGGTCTGCAATAACTGGCATTAAGGATATGGCATGACCAGAAACTCCTAAAGTCACAGCTGCTATGGTTACCTGCACAGGACCTTAAGGAGATCAAGGCGATCAACTTTCGAGCTTGTAGGTTAGAGGGAATAACTAGGGTTCTACCCACGGAAGAGGAGTTACAACACTTGATAGCTGCTAGGGGAAGAAGAGTCAAGTTTTCTAAGTGATATTATTCTTGATCGGTCTATGATGCTTCACTAAATGGTGCCACCAAAAGTGAATATGCGCAGAAGTAATTGGATTAAATGAGATATTAATTTGGCAAAGATATGATGAAGTTGAGAGTGGAAACTGGAGCAATCAGTGGGCAGGTTGGGAGGTAAATATAATCAAAATGCATTGCATGCACTCTTGAAATTATCAAATAATTAATGCATTTATTATGTTTTAAAAGAAAGACCTTGTATGGTAAGGACACAGAGAAATCTGAGTTCCTATATTACACTTTCATCTCCCAAAATATCTTACTTGGTGTTATCAAAATCATTGTTTGTGAAGAAAGGTAATTCTGTTAAGTTCCTCAAGATGTATCTGTGCTCTGTGAAAATAAACTTTCTTTTTCCCCTGTATGAATAATAAGATATATTACTAAATATGAAAAAACATCCACTGAACAGTGACAAATCATTTTTATTCTCTTCTGTGCCTCCACAAAATGCAGCATTGTTCTTTGATTAAGATTATGGAATGGGCTCAGATGACAGCTCACAAGTGTGCATCTTGATCAAAACTATTTTATGACTATTCAAATTAAATTTGTTTCCATTGAAATCAAATAATGTTTGTGGAAAGTTTTACTTTTTCCTGGAGAAATAAAAAAAATGAACTCTGTTTAGAAATTATGGCATTGACTACTTAAGGTGATTTTTATAAACAATGTTCCAAATAGAGTGGAAATATGTGATGGATAAGTATAATTTATAATGCAGTTCTTTATGTATTCGTCTAATCATATTGCATTTGTGTACTCAAGGAATTGAAGAAAATGCAATAAATATGCTGTAATGGTGTTCTATTCCACAGTAGTACTCACTTCGCAGAATGATGAAAGAGAAGAATTAAATGAGCTCAAAGGAATCTCTCTTTGTCATTGTATCATATGTCCTAATAGAATATGCTTAGTTTGCATAGAAATTTTGCAAAGACTTTGTTATTTACATAGGCTCAACCTAGATTACAATTTTTCATGTCAGTAACTGGAAATGTTAAGAGACTTATAAAGAAGTTATATGACTAAAACTCTCCATTATCTAGGAATATTCTAAGAAAAATTTAAGAAGGAATTTTCTAAGGAAAATGTTTTTAATCTTCCTATTGTTAATACATCTGAGAAAGCAGGAGATATATTGCTTCTATTTAAATGAGCTTCACATTGTCATATAAACAAAATATATTATCCTTATAATTCTAGACTTCAAGCTCTGAAGTGCAGACTCAAACCTTCCAATCTAATAATTCAGAGGTGAATTATGTCTATTAATTTTGTTCAAGATCCATATTCTTATTCCAGGTCAATAATTGGGAAACAATAAAACTCGGGCTTTAAGCTGGCATTTTAAAATTACATGATATAGGAAATGACTGAAACATCCATAAATTCATGTGTTGTCTCACACGGAAGTTCAGACACACTTGGCTGATTTCAGCTACTCCAGTTGGAAAAACATGATGTGCTTGTGCTCAAGAGGTAAAATTGAGTGCCCATGTCTTTACTTCCCTAGGAAACCATATGTCGAGGAGAATTCTACTAAACACAGAATACTATTTTAAAAAGATGTATAAATTTTTTGTCTTAAATTAGAAGCGATAGTTAAAAGGGGTTCTTAAACCATGCTGTTTTTAGACTAGTTGACATTTTTTTAACGGTGATCCAAAGTTGTGAAATGTCTGTTTAGTTGGAAAGAGAACAAAATCACTCAGATGCTGTTCCTTGGATCATGCTATCATATCTTCCTGGATAAACAGTCTTCTATGTTACCTTCTCCATCTAGAGCATGACAGAGATAATATTAGGCTTATTTTGAAAATTTCCGTCTCTGATTTAGCTTTTAAAATATAATATTGAAATATTGTAAGTCAACTGTAGAGTTCTCCCCCTCCTCCCATGCAAAAACATGAACATAAACTAGAACACTAATGTTCTAGTTTAATCTCAGGTGTAATTTCAATGGTTTATGAAATTGATCAACTAATGCATTTGAAAAAGAAATAAAAGCATCCTTGTAGCTATCTTTGTAGGAATGGAAAGAAGACATATTCCAGAAGGTTGGTCATGGTTAGCATATGCGGTGAGCTCCCGGTGAGTGAATGACCCTATCTTCATTCACAAACTATATTATTCCAATAAGACCTACTACATCCAAAGCTGACCTCTGATCTCTGTACACACACATGAACACATGTCTATGCACACAAAAGCATGTCTACAAAATAATAGATGCAGTTACAATAAGGCACCACTTAGTTTATGTTGATTTCAATTAAAAATTATGCTTCTGTGCAAAATGGTCTTTGTGTAATCATTGTCACATAGTGAAGAAATAACTAAGGTGAATAGTCATGCTTTTAAAATTATCTCTGTGTTTATTACCACTATAATTACAGTAATAAATTGATAAATAATCTATCTTCATCATGGTTGATGTTTGATACTGATGATATCTAATAAATGTCGTGGGTTTTTACTCACAACATAGCTATTTTTCTTTTGGAAATAATATAATCTAACAATTTCTTTGTATGTATATACATACTGTTTTTTCCCTGTGATACAGCTTAACCAGCTGATGGCTCATTAAGAAAATTACAGGTTTCTGAAAGTTAAGCCTAGTTGTGTCCCCTCCATGGGAGTGGACTGAGAATAAACTCAACTCAGTGACAAGGTTGCAAAAGCAGTTCCATTCAGTCATCTGAGGCTGTCTTGGCCCTCTCTTTACATCTCATGTGTTCTTTATTTCTGTCTGCCTCTTCTTGTCCATGTGGAACTCTACTTTGGGAAGTTTTTTTTTTTTCAGTTGCTCCCTCTTCTTTAGTCCTCATTGCCAACTGTGTTAATACCCTGCCCCACAAATCTCAATGTCACTGATCACAGTTTTCCTTTCCTCCTGAGATGTTTTCTATCTACCATCCTTTCTCACTCTACAGAAGCACCTGTAAGGTCTCTTTTAATTTTAAATTTAATATATATGTGTGTGTGTGTGTGTGTGTGTGTGTGTGTGTGTGTGTGTGTGTGTGTGTATGGAGTGGGGTGGTGTCTTAATTTTTGAATGACACTTTGATAATATTGATGGCAACACATGTCACCAGGATATAATTTTTTTTGCATTTTTATCATCTTTTGATTCTCAGAATGTGACAGTTCATATGATATTAGTGCTAATTATGATAAGTTAATTATCTTTTTATTTATAATTACGTGATTGCTCATACCTCTTCCCTCCCGTCTAAAGCCTTCCATGTTCCCCATTGCTATCTATTAATTTAATTGCCTTTGTATTTTTAATTATTGCTACATACACATATATATGATGTATCATATTATATAAGCAACATATTATATATAATAGATATTAAATATAATAGATGTTATATAAAATACAACTTTCTCTGTTCACATTTTATTTGCTAATTAATATATATTCAGATACATGAATTTCTCTTTAAGACTTATTCATTTCATGTAACATCTTAAAATTTAGGTAGATTAACTGTAATTAGAACTTGATTTGTTTTTTTGTTTATGCAGTCTGATCCTAGACTTGTAGTTACCTGCTTGAGCCTTTTGGTGTGCGGAGTCTAAGAATGAGGACCCGTTATCAAATACATCTTTATAATATGCATAATTCCTTCAAAGAATGACTTTTAATATGTCTTACTTTCATTATTACTGTAAATATTTTCTACATTGTTTTTTTTTTATTGTGGCCTGTTTACAAACACACTGCCTAATTTCCAAATATTTACTTTTCAATATTTAATTATGTCGCTCTTTTGACATTTATCTTTGATTATTGTTTTTTTATTTTAGTCCACTATGGTCAATCATCTGTAGAATTTAAATCATGGCATAGCTTGTCATCAATGTTGAGAAACTTCCATAGGGATTTGGGGAAATTAAGGTACATGTTGGTTGTAGGGAGTATTGTCCTATTGTGCCTTTTGTTTGGTTGTTTTGGTTATGTTCCCCTTGTACCCGTGCTTAACACAGTGTTTCTCTGTGTAACCTTGGATGTCCTGCAACACTCCTTATAGATCAGGGTGGCCTTGAACTCACAGAGATCTGCCTGCCTCTGCCTCCTCTTACTGTGCTTCTTAAGCCAGTATTTGACCTGTATTTTTACTGTGACACCTTCTAAGCCTTTGACCAAGATATCTCTGTCTCAGAGTTCATCTACCTCTCCTTCAATTTTGTTAACTTCTTGATTTTTGAGTCTATATCATCCCTTAGAATTTAGTATTCTAAGTAAATTTATATTTTGTTCATTATAGAAAAAATGAGACACCATGACAGTCATTGGTTCTTTTGGAACATTTAAAAAGAAAAATCCTTAGGCTAAGGAGGAGATAGCTTACTGGCTAAGTGTCTGCTTCACAAATGTGAACAGCAACATTAGAATCCCCAAGATGCATTTAAAGGTAAGGTATGGGTAGCAGCCTACCTGTATCTCCATATACAACATAGTCATAAGATTAAGGACTGATTGCAAATTGTTCCAAACATTATTGATGGGCCTGTGTCTGGACATGTATACATGTGCATATTGACACACATGTGAGCAAACATGTATACATACATCAAGTCACACAGACATACAAAAATCAGAAGAGAAAATGTTTTCCTGACAAACTTATTATGGCAAAATCTTTAGATAATTTTTCAGAGCTTGAGATTGTGTGTGTGTGTGTGTGTGTGTGTGTGTGTGTGTGTGTGTGTGTCTTCTTTGTGTGTATTGGTTAAATGTCTGTGTGTTCATTTGTGCATCAGTAAGTTGTTTCTAAACCAACTTCTGATATGTCTGTTAAATGCCTATCAACTTATTTTATGAAATGGGGTCTCAAATAAAAGATGACACTTTAGCGCTCAGCTTGACACTTCAGCATTTGGCTTGAGAGGGTATTCAGTGAGCTTCAGAGTTCTCCTTAATTCTCCCATGCCTTCACAGCTATGTTTTTAGAGAATCTTTATGAAAATTTTATAAGACTCCACCCATCAATGAAAAGATATTGAAAATGAATATATTCTGAAACAGGAAGAAACAAGTCTTTTCCACAAAAGACAACTGATAGTTTATTCAATCCCAAGTGGATCTCTGTTCCCATGCATGTGTAAACTACATTAAATTGACTCACACACACACACCCACACACCCACACACACACACACACACACATACTACAGAGAGAGAGAAAGAGAGAGAGAGAGAGGGAGAGAGACAGAGACAAAGAGAGAGATCATTACTAAACAAGAAATAATGAACTTGACAGTAAGCTGAGGGTTTGCTGGGGGAATTTAAGTAGCAAGAGAGCATGGCAGAAATGATGTAGCTACAGTATTTGCATATATGAATCTTTAATTAAATTTAATATATGAAGATGAGGAAAAATGAGTTGTGATGCCTCTGCCATGAAGAAAAAAATTTCATCATTTCTCTGAAATCACAGAAGTAGTAGCTATTCTTCAGGATGATACAGTTTTTGTTATTATTTTTCTTCATTAATCATTCAAAAGAAACATGCTATTCTCTGATTTATTCCCCTATCAAAAATAACTGTCGAACATATTCTACCATTCAATAGCTCATGGCTGTTTTGAGATAATAGAATGCATCTGATTTTAGATTTTCATCTTAAAATTATGTATTCAGAAGATTTGAGTAAAACTATTGCCTTCTGTGTTCGTTCCTCATTTTGAAGTACTGATAGTCTGCCTTGTTTATGACATTTCTAGTCTGTTGTTGAAGACAAGATTCATTTTTTGAAGTGCAGTGGAAAACAAATGTTAAAATAAAATAGTTTCTTTAATATAGTATTTGTTTTTAGATAGGAAGACTTAATTTAAATCTAAGCCATAATCTTCTCACCACATATTTTAGTAGATGTGCTCTGTTCTTGAAATTGAAATAGAAGTTAGAATAGAATATCAAACCGTGAAGGTAAGCACAGTTGATCTTAGATCATGGGTCTCTCAACTGTTCAAGAGTTTGAGTGCAGGAGTTTCAAAGCTGTTCAATTGTACTCTGAAGTACCTGCCAAAGCTTGTTCTCATCCACAGATAATAACTTACCCCGATGTGCTGGACTCAGCATGGCTCTTTCTCTTGATTATTTAACAAATAACTTTTATTTTGTGTGATCCAAGTTATCTGAATCTTGGATTCTTTTTTTTTTTCTAGGATCAACTGAACTGAAAACCAGACACCAAATCAATCTATTGTATAAGGTCTATAAGAAACAGTCACAACTATTTTAGAGTTAGTGTATTACTACTTTCTTTTTCTTGAAAGTGGCTGACTCACTATGAAACTGTCTTGTAAATATACTTCTAGTTAAATGTCAGTGTACTGTCTATCAAAGCCCTCATTAGAATTCAGTAGCTAGGTTCTGTCCATTAAAACATCAGGACTAAGATTCTGATTAGTACTTCTGTGACAATTTCTCTATTTCTTAACACGTACAAATTTGTTCTACCATAGCTGTAGTATATCTGCAAAATGACAACAATGTAAGTTGTATATTGGGCTAGACAAAACCTAATAATTTCATTTTGAATCATCTATGCAGAGTGAAGCTTCCACTTTGGTTTCATATTGGGAACACATTTGTGTCTTAACATTCAAGTCTTTGTTCTGAGTTATATCTTCAACTCCAAATACTCTTCAACAAGATATGAGCATACATGTGTGTGCTGCCAATTGATTTCATGGTCATTTCCTCTTTGTGCGTAGTCATCGGCAATCACAGTTTACCTCGATATGGAGCTTTACTTTAGCCACAATTTCATCTTTAATCCCTTTGACGTTCACTTACTATTTCAACATATTCAGCATAGCATGCATTTCTGACATACTCTTTAGTGGTTTCTAAAAAAACAATAATAATAATAATTCTCAGACTCTCCCCACTACTGATAAAAGCTGCCAAGAAACACCTAAGGTAAAGAAAAATATTTTCCATTAGTAATTCCTTTAGTTTTATAGACCCCCATTTGTACAGAATGTGTCTATAAAATAAGTGGTACATTGATAGTAAATTGATATTGTATTTATGTCAGGAAGTAGCAACTCTGATTTGAGAAACATCCCACAAGGCATCACTGGTGTGTAACTATTTCTTGCAGTTAAAGAGAGCAAAGAGTCTATATGTAGATAGCTCTCTAAACTCTATGGAATCTTGCCTTCCATATTTATTAAACTATAGATTTAAAAAAATACCCTATTGAGGGTTGAGTAAGTGACCAATTTACAGAGCATGATTTTTAATTGCTATTTTCTTGATTCAAAGTGTAGAAATAGAACCGTGAAACCTGGTTTGTACTTAAAATAATTAAACCATTTTTTACTTTCAGAGTCCATATTAAATGTAGGACCACAATTGACCTTATTAAATTTTACAGGAAATAAAAGTATTTCCAGACTAGAAAAGGACCATATTTATCTTCATACTTAGAATAATGTGAGAGAGTTAGAAGCAATATATCATTAAAATTAATATGTATTTAGAATTAAGTAGCAGTGTAACCCCTCATTCCAAAAAAAAAAAAACCTATGGAAAGATTTTAATACTTATAGTGTTAGAGTAGACATTGACTTTGATAGAGTTGAAAGGATGCACATGATTTCATCGTGTAAACACTCCTTTGTGAAGTAACCTGGTGAATATATTTATACATTTAAAATATTAGTAAATTTTGCAGAATCTCAATTCAAATCTTGAATGGAGTTAAGACCAGACTCTCTTGGCCGTCTCATAGTAAAGAAGGATAGCATCTAGATTCACTGCGTTGAACAAGGAGCACACTCTCCTCAGGTAATGGATGCTTCCTTGTTAGCACAATCAGACTCTGAGTAGATGTAGGCTGTTCCCCCAACCTCTCTGTGCTTTTAGCCATACACAGGAGTGCACCCTGTAATGGTGTTTAGAAATGATAAAGCAGCATCTGGGAAGGTAAGATGTTGTAAAAGGCTTGGATTCCACTTTATTCCTCAGGCTTAGAACACAAACTGAGAGTTATTCAAATGAAACTCAGTTCCCAAACCTCAAAACTGGAATATGACAGCACAAGGCAGATTCAAACAGAGGCACAGTCCCAAAATTTGCACAAGGGTGGAATCAAGAAACACCATAGAACATTTGGGGACATTATAATATAATAAATTTAAAGATTAAATGAAAAACATATATTCCTTCAAATAGTTTATACCTTATGTGTTTAAAAATTCCAATTAACCAGGAATACATAGACGAGGTAATTTCAAAGTGTAGTACCTTAATGTTCTATTTCTTTTTTACATAAAGCCCCCAGAACAAGGGAATAAAATATTCCTTAAATAAAAGTTTAAAAAGCCCCAAGAAGTTATAAAGAAAATGAGATTTTGGAAAATATTAAATTATTAGTATTGTATATTACATATTGATGTTAACAGTAGTTTTAATCTTGATGGTTTCATAAAATTTCTCATCATAAGACCATTGTCTAGTGAAGTTCGTGTATGCCTATATGTTGCAGCTAATTGTATTGGTCATTTAGGTATGTGCAAATCTTCAGGAGGCAAAATACGTTGCACTTGTCAAAGAGTTCTACCGGGCCTGCTTTTCCCTCACAACAGCCCTGTGAGGTAGGCAGGAAAATCATTACCATTTTCATACTGCAGTTGGGGACCCTGAAATTCAGAGACCCTTGGGATCTCTTCAGGGGTCAGCTGAGTGATTCCTTCACTTCTTTGGCCTGCTACTATGTATTCTCTTGTAAATACCACATGTGCAAGGATGAACGGGGAAGCTGAGAAGAAAGAAGGTGGCTCAAGAACAAGAAATGCTACAATGTGATCAGACTAAGCGACATACACATGATGGATGACTACCTCAAATGGATATAAGTGAACCATGGTGAAGTATAAACGGGTCAGGAAAAAAAAAAGACAACCAATATAAGGTAGAAATGTACTTTTTAAAATGAAAGGGAATAAAAACAGAAAAAGAAAGGTTTTCAATGTTTTATGCATGATGAGGTTTAGAGTTTAAATCGAAACTTCCCTGACGTATCTGATGATCAGAGTTCTTTCATTCTATCAATTTGAATCGGGCATCTCCTGTTAACATACCGTACTATGGGTAGGACAGAGAACTTTGTCTCCGTGCTGAGAACAGTGCATGTCCGGCGCACGGAAGTTGCATATGTCATAGTGCAGGCAGCAATTCCCCATGCTCCATCAGCTTTGTGTGGAGAAAAGAAGTGGGGAGGGCTGAGGAAAACGGGATATTCAAGTCCATGTCAGAGTTGCCTGGAATTTAAGGGATACTTCATGGATGTTCAGCAAAGGAACAGGATAATGAGATCTGTTACAGTAACAGACTAGGGGTCTGGAAGTTCTACCCAGAAAGGAGGCTGTGACTACCTCTGTACGTGTCCATGTTCAGTGCAAGGGCCTGACAGTGATTTTAAACCTCCTTTGTTTAATTTTGCTTTGGAAAAAATAAGTCACAACATCATGAAATAAATATCCACTGTTTGGCTTTGTTCAGTTATTCTTAATTAAACAGTACCATAGACTTTATTGAGAGTTTGAAAATATACACAAGAAACAATAGCTTTTTCCTCTGTTATTGTTATTATTTTTTAATAGTCGACTTTCTTCCAATTAAATAACCCATTTTTTGATCATAAAAAGGGCACTTGTTTCTACAGGAGCTGTGTACAGCTTGCTCAGTTCCAAGTACTGTTTCCGCTCGACTTCCTTGTCATATTGAGGTCATATCTCCACTTGGTCAGGAAGCAAATTCTACATAGCTCAAAAAAAAAAAAAAAAGGAAAGAAAAAAAAAAAGAAAAGAAAGAATTAACCCCCTAAGTTGTTCTTTCAGATTCTATTTCTCCATAGAGTTCAGCTAACTTTTTAAACTCAGGCCCCCAGTCTCCAAGGTAGTGATAATCCTGGTCTGATTGCGTGGTTGCAGAGTCCAGTGAGCTGATAGACCCAGCTTCTGACCTCTGACCCTCGTAGGCATAAGTCTGAAGAGAGTCATAAGGGGGCACACTGGGGTCCAGGTCTGCTTCTGCCAGTCTTTGCTTAATAAACTCCTGAACGTCTATGCTCTCCAGGGTGGACAATGTCTGATGTCTAGGAGTGAGCTTCACTTCAGGCCGAATGTCTCTGCGGTACTTGAACTCCTCTGCAGCGGAAGGATTTCTCAAAGCTGTGATGTCGAAGGCCTCAGTGTCTTCCTCCCCTCCTCCCTCGTCATCATAAGTCACCACGTTCTCTCGCACATCCTCCTCTGAAATGATCAAGGGCTCTTTCTTGCTGCGCCTCAAGGTGATAAAAAGGACCACAATGGCTGAAGGAAAAATGGAAACGGGATAAAGTTAACAGAAGAATTCAGCTCCGGCTATCAGTACTTTCCAGTTCCAATTTCTACACCCTCTAGAGTTAGGTTTGTAAAGCAACACCACCTTGATCTGAATCAACTACTGAATAATACCACAGACTGTCTAAACCTCAACCATCATTGTAGATTTGCTGATCTCTGAAACATCAGCGTTCTCCTTGGCTAAGTGTATTTCTTGAGTCTTACCACAGTATAAACAATAGCCTTCCATTGCCTAGTGTGATCAAAAGAAAATGGTACAAACTTTTGACTGGAATAAACACGTTAATAATTCACAAATAATCATTTTATGTAGATTCGCAGAAATCAGGAAATGGACCTATAAGGTCTTCTAACCTGAGAAGGTTTGGTCCTTTGGAGAAAGTTAATGCAGGTTCATTATGTATGGCTTCTCTTGTATTCTGTGCCTTTGACTTACACAATCAAGTGCTAATATCTGACCTTTTTCTATAAAGCTTCATGATAATTTTACTTTGTTTATACACAAGTTGTTTTATATAGGAAATGTTTATTTTGTGATATTCCTCATATAACTTAGGTTTTCCTCACAGAAGGGCTGTGGTTCTATTCAATCGTAAAATGAAGAAGCAGAGAGGAAGGAGGGGGAAATTGTCAAACAACCTACAGACTTACTCAGAAAGATGTGAGATGGAACTGCGAGAATAAATAACAATGTCAAGCCAAGGCTAATGGTATTTGTAGTAGGATTTCCCACTCTATGATGAACACATTGTGTGCACATGCTACTTTATGTGCACACACACACTTAGGCATGCGGTCAGTGAGACTGTGGATTAAGCTCTTTCATTGACAGTAGTTACTAATGTTGCAAGCACTGGGCAAAGTCATAGAAATAAGACTTGGTCACTTGGCTTTGGTCCTTCTCCAATGTTTTATGCCTTTATACTTAATTAAATAAAATGGACTTAGGTTAGGCTTTGTTATAGTAATTTTTGAATATTTTATTTTTTAAAAGGAAAAGAAATAAACACAATTGCAGGCTTAAGAACACTTGTTCTTTTTAATTCAAATGCTTAAATATTTGGGTTCATCGCATTTATATAATTAAATGTGGAGCATAATGCTATGTTTCTTAAGCTATGGTTTCTTATGTGTTTTATTATGGATACATTAAGAAAATATTCAGAATAAGTTTTTTTAGATTTATGAAATGCATTTTAATGGATGTATTTTCTATTCCTGCATTCACATAAGTGAATCCCACGCATGCCTGGGCCCATGGACACTAGAAAGACAGAGCTGGAGTCCCTGCTTAAGATATAATATAATATAATAGGGATGATGGAAACCAAATGTGTGTCCTCTGCATGAAGAACAAGTCCTCTTAGGTGCTGGGCCACCTTTATATTTCAAGGTAATAAGTTGTTTCAAAATATAAAAGCAGATATCTAAACCTCAAATTTAATGTTTTTCATGTAGATACAGGAATTAACTATTGCTAGCCAGTGACTCCCATATCTGATACATACATACTGTTAGTAAAAACACAGATAATTTTTCCACTGCATAGTTTTCAAACTGATGTTATATTCATGTGTCATTTATATTCATACATTGTCTTTCTAGTTACAGGTATATTCAAGTTATCTCAGAAAAGATAATTGAAACAGACAGACTACATCAGGGCACTAGTAGTTTTGACTCAGATTTGACAAACCTCTATTCTTGGAGCAGGTGACACAGAGTCTTGTTTGGGTGGTGAACAAAGACATTTGCATGAAAGCAGCACCGTGCTAGGTGATTAGTAACTCCTTATGGTACAAATAGCATTTCTAAGAACATTACTGGTAGGTTTTTCTTAAAAATCATTTCCGGTTTGTTATTAGTACTCTACCTAATTGTTCTTGAGAACGTTTTGAGAAATTGAAACGTAAACTAAATAATTGCATCAAATCCCATGAACAAAAGCACATCATTTTAAGGTCATGAGTAAAGATGCCAATTATATTGAGTTACTAAAGAGACAAAGTTTCGAAGTCCTGGAAATCAAATTAAGATACTCAACTAATCCACACAGTCTTTAGAGTTATGACTATAATATGGGTATGCCATTTTATAATATGTCCTTGGGAAATACAATATCAAAGAGTCATGTTATAAAATAAAAGGAGTGATTTTTGTCTGCATTGTTTAATATTGTAATCCATTCTGGGCTATGAAAGTACAACCTAGTATGGAAATTCAACAATTTCTTGTACTTTTGACATGTTTTAATTCTTTATTGTTTTTCGTTACTTGGTTAAATTACTTTTAATCTCTTAGTTTAAAAGTTACGAAGACTTTGGGATTATTGTTACTATTGCTACTTAAGTAATTTTGAGGCGTAGTCTTATGGCGCTCAAGCTTCCTCAGCCTTGCTGTGTAGAGCAGGACCATCTTGAATTCCTTATTCTCCCACCAGCTTCTCATGAGAGCTTTGATATGGATGTGTTCTCCCGTGCCTAGTTTACATCGTCCTGGGAATTGAACTCAGAAACTTATGGACACCAGAGATCCACTCTACCCATGAAGCCTCCTTTTGAAACTGACATTATATATTTTTAAATTATTTATTTAGTATAATTTTGTGTATGTTCTCACATGTAAACCTGTGCACCATTCGCATGCAGTACCAAGAAATGCCACTAGGTGGTGGTGCAACGCCCCAGAATTGGAGTCACGAATGGAGAAAGCAGGTAGTGCTGGGAATTGAACCCAGGCCTTTTTTAATGAAAACAACTACTATTTCCTGCTAAGACAATTTTCCAGCCACCATGATTGAATCTTTTTATCAACAAATATTCACGTAAATGTGTTCTGCTTCGTTTATTAATTTTACTGCCAAGGAAATGCAAATTTAGGTAAGTAGAATTTGCACTGGCTTTTTGAATTATTTTTCCCATGAATTTTTATCATCTCCATATTTGGTGTGTTCAGGGTTTTCCACATTCATCCATAACGCTTGTGTGGATTGCATTTGTTTCTATTGTATGCTGAATCACAACACACTCTACGTACATGGATATTAACACAGATTTGTTTATCCCCTAAATGTCTGTTGGTTCTTTTCTATGCCAAAATATCTCGGTATTAAATGTGGTAGAAATGAAGTGGCAATCACAGCGATTATTTTGATTAGCTCCACAAATGCTATTGGCAGCCTCTGGTTATGGCAGTTTTCGCTGAAAAGTTTCCAACTCAGATACTGAGAGTCTCTTGGGATTATTTAATTGAGAGCAGACTGACAGTATAAGCTCACACTTCTGCACTTTCACATATTCTTCTTTCCCCGTGCACCTACTTCTCCCCCTCCCTTTAGTGTTCTCAGTCCACTGTATTACTCATGCCACCTAATCTATCCCAATCTGATGGATTAATGTTATTATTTATTAATAATTTATATCATATAATTATTCATAATGTTAATTGATAGTCAAGATTATTGAACAATATGAGAGTGGCCATGCAAAAACCATGTGCTTTTAAGTGATCTTGGAGATGCTATTAGTGTCAGAATCTTCTTTGTCAGCTCCTGAACTGGTCACTGTTTGGGAGAAGTTGTAGGCTAGCAAGAACTGTATTGGTATCTCTAGTCAATAAAAGATTGATGTTGGAAAATCAGTGTGAGGCTCTTCCGTGGGAAAAGGCATCCCCTACTTTAAGTACTGAACTCTAATTCTGTCACAAGATACAACTCCAAATGGTCTCCCATTCATTATAGAAAATATATCTCTTAAAACTGCACCCGATGTGCTCTGTGTGTGTGTGTGTGTGTGTGTGTGTGTGTGTGTGTGTGTGTGTGTGTGTCTATGTGGGTAAGAGGGAGAGACAGAGACAGAGAGGGGATAATGACGTTGCACAGGAGGTGGAGAGCATCTGGGATAAATTTAGGAATAGAAATTAATATGATCATTTAATTATTAAAATTTAATTATCAAAATTAACAATACCATGTATTAAAAACAATCAAGATTTTAAAATCTGCTCGAGACAAAGTGACATGACTCAGGACACAAAAGTGCGTCATTTAAAGTTGGGCTCTGTGGACACCAGCACGATTGACTGGTGAATAGAATCTATGCAAATAAAAAAGCAGATGATAAGACAAGTTTCTCTATAACCCCACAGAAATACACATTATGAAATATGAGGGATGTCATTAATATTCATTTGGTTTGTATTACATTTTTGTGTGTTTAAGTGTAAAGAACACCTGAAAGAAAAACCGTGAGCTCACAATTCATTATTGATAAAGAGCAAAATTAGTTTTATATAGCTGTTTATATGTTTAAAATTATAAATGACACAATTTTCCATATTAGAATATTAATTTCACAATTTGATTAGCTTTAAAGATTGAATACTAGAATTTCAGGTGGTAGGATGAATTTTCCCTGTACTCCACTCTACCTGGAGAATTCAGTGTAATTAGAAATTATTTCAAATTACACACGATGAAATTGTGTCTAGTAATCTGTTTTTTCTGAACAGTAACAATTCAATAAAAGATATAAATTAAAAACTGATGATTATTTAAATGAAGGCATAAATAAAAATTCTATAATATTTTCCAAAATCTTTGAAAACATTTCATTTTAATTAAAAACATTTCAAATAGTTTCATCTCACTCTTCCTTCATGTAACACAATATTTGCAAATGTACAAGTTAACCTAGAGACTGAAATATGTTACTAGAAGGTGATCAAATATTGTTTTTGTGAAATGAAAGATGATATTAAAATAATAAAAATGTGAAAACATAACTTATCTCAGAATTACCTGAACCTTTCAAGCATTATAAAGATGTTTGTCTTAAGATATGAGCAGAGTTACATGATAATAAAAATGAAAGAAAAAGAACATGTTTCCTCCAAATGAGATTATTCTTAACAGCAAAGTATTGGAAGATATCATGTTGAAATTGCAGGTTGGATTTTCTGACATGAACGTCTGAATATGAGACGTTCCATAGTTCCTCTAGCTGCACTGTTGTGTTGTGTTTTGTTTCTTTGGTTTTGTTTTCTCTCTCTCTCTCTCTCCCTCTTTCAATCTCTCTCTCTCTCTCTCTCTCTCTCTCTCTCTCTCTCTCTCTCTGTGTATGTATGTGTGAGTATGTGCTTGTGTGTGTGTTTGTCTCTGTGTGTGTCTCTTTGTCTCTGTCTGTGTGTGTGTGTATTTGTGTGATTTTTTCATTCTTTAAAGACAAAAAATACATTTTTAATTCCTAAATAAATTAGCAATTGTTTAATGAGTAGACAAAGGAACACAATTTCAAAGGTCTGATCATCTCTGCTTTCTTGTATTGTATGTATTACTATAAAAGTCTAAATGAAAAATCGTATTGCAGTGATGAATGGGTTCTTAGTATACTGCATTAAAACACCTGGTGCCATGTGGTTGAATGTCAGGAATAATTTCTAATCAAGTTATTTAACCTCTAGTTTGTTCCTGACATTATCTGAAGACCTGTTGTATAATTCATTTGTTTGTTTTCTTTGCTATTATTTTTATCTTTCATACACTATATGTTACTCATTTTCTTTTCTACTTCCTTTCCTTTGCCTGGACTTCTTTACAGTTCTATTCCTTTATCCTATTTTTTTTTTAACAATTTCAATTTACCTGTACCCAGGACAGTCCTTGTCTTTCATTTCTACACATGTTCTCTTGCTATGTCACTTGTAAAGAGTGTTTCTCTAGTAATAAACTCAAAAAGATTTAGGGTACACTCTACAAGACACATGTTCCTTGATGCAACCGAAATGCGCGCGCACGCACACACACACACACACACACACACACACACACACACACGCACGCACATCAAAAGTTATTTGACTTTAACACAATGCGTCATGAAGTTTTCTGTAGCTCAACTCATAGTATGCTGATATACACCATATCAAAGCATTTTTAGCTACAGCATTGTGAAAGTCTACTTCATAGACTTGCTCTACTTATCACAATTGAGGTCGCTTACCTAGAAGAATGACAACACAGAGAAGAATAGCGATTAGGGCTCCTGTGCTCAAACCAGCGGAGGACAGGAAGGCTTCTGCATGGCAGGTCCGCACGCGCCCATCTCTCTCGCATGCACAAACCCTGATGGTGAGGGTGCTGCTGCTGCTGAGAGAGGGGATTCCACCATCAGAGATCATAATGGGCAGATAATACACATCCTGCATAGTTCGACTAAATCTCCTCCGCCTTGTCAGAATGCTGGCTGTGTTATCTATGACAGACATAAGCAGAACAAAATACACTCAGTAAATCTGCCATTGAAGGTTCGCATTTCCTTTCATGGACACAATAGATATAAGCAAGTTGTTTAGCTTATAAAATGGACAGTACAACATGAAGGGAAAACTATTAAAAGAATAGCAAATACTCTCCAATTAAGGGACATATTTGAGAAGTTAATATAGCCACCTTTAGGAATAGGGATAGAGTGAAATGAAAGAGCGGAAGAAAAAACAGTGTAAATATTTTGGAGACAGACATAGTTAGTAAACAGTTAGAGTACACAGGGCATGAAGCCAGTAGAAAGTCCTGGAAACTTCTGAAACAGAAAGACTCTGGTGTTGAGAGATTGGGGAGGCATTTCTACTCTTTCAGTAAACATCTAAGTTCTCTTTCTTTCCATTGAATTTGAATGCACAACACAACTAGGCAGTAAGACTCTTACTGAATATTCTTTAGAGAGAACACCAAGAAACCAAGCTGCAGGCTTTCTTTCCCACTGTCCACCATAGTAATGGAAGGTGCTGGGCAGGCTGTAGGGAAAAGGTCAGTGATCTTACCTAGTTATAGACCTTGTGTAGCACAACACTGAACCCCCTCACCATTTGCATTTTTGGTGAGGATAAGCACTAGAATTAGAGCTAAATGTGATTAGCAGCAAAAGAAATGGGAACTATTTAATGGTACTTTGAGCTTTCAAGAGAACTTTTTGGAAATGGTGACATTAAACTGTTTGCCTTTTCTTTTCAGCTAAGGATATGACTTTTGAAAGGAAAAGAGAATTTAAGAAACAATAGCCTCTCACCTAGAAAGGCTTAGCACAGCAGAATAATGAGCCCAGACAGGGGATATCCTTCCTCCACTGGAACCACACAAAAGTATACTTGATGCAACACTCACTGAACTTAAAGAAGGAACTCTGAACTTTAGAAAAGAGCCTCAAAGGTGCAATAAAATATAAGCTACCAAGTATAGGACAGGTGCTAAATTATTACATTATCATTTTAGCTTATTTGATAGGTTTATATTGTCTACATCAATATTTCTCTATTCATATATCTCTGCATCTATCATCTTTTCCATATATATAATATGGAATTTTATATACATATAAATAAGGCACACATTTGATCTACTATATTTAAAGTGGCATTTTAATCCAATAGTGTGTTGAGTAACTATATAAGATGATCATAAAATTTTAACAAATTATGACAAAAATTTTAGAATAGTAAGAAGAATACATGTCCAGTATAGATTTAAATGAGCCAATGTCTTTAATAAACCCAGAAACTGCTAAATTTCTTCCAGAATATATTAAGGTAATTGTGTTTGCAGCAGATGCACTATGATTCAGTGCAGAAATACCAACAAACCCAATTTACTCCTTTAAAAGTACTCCTTATTCATTATACAAACAAATTTCTTATTCAGAAATGAATTTGAAAGCCTACTGGCTGAATACGGTGAGTGCCTGAGCTTGTGTACAATATTTTATGTGCAGATGTAATAATATTGTGATGCCTTAGAAGTCGTGAAATTCAAAGCCTTTTAAAGCAATAATATCCACTGTAATCATTTATTTATAGAGCTGTGGAGTGCAAGAAGTATTTTAATTGATGATATTATGTTATTTTTAATGACTATATCATAGTAAAAATATATTATGAAATAGGTTTTGTATTTCAACCTCTATTTCAGTAATGATAGAAGGCTATAGACTAGAAGTAGCACAACAGAAAATGCTATTGGCCATAGAGCTTGGATATTTCCCACTGTTTTTAAATCCCACATGGTAGATCCGAGTATCTGACCTTCTTTTAGTAAGCTAAATGGAATTAAAGTTGAAATAAGACATCCTTTAAATACATTTTCAATAGATAATAAGATTCATTTTTACATCCAACACATCTTAGGGAGTACTAAAAAATAAAATCTTGAAGGGAAAACTAATATATATGTATTCCTAGTCATTTCAATTTATTCCTTTTTATAATGAAGTTTTAAAGATAAATTGTATGAGGCATAGGCAAATAGACAATAGAAACAATCTTCCTAAACCCAGTACAGCAGTAGAAACATTTGAGATTCTCTGTTGTGTATCTAATTAGAGCAAATGTTTAAGTTTTGTTATTTATCTGATGACAGTTGAGTACTGCCCCATCCAAATACAAGAATACTTAAGATTTTATATTCTCAATATTCCCTGGTTCTCCTGCAGCTGTAAGAACTATCCATAAATTAATTATTTGAGCCCAGGCATGACTCAAGTTTATCTCAATTTCCTATAAAGCTTTGCTTACATAACAGGCTTTGATATAAACTGTGCTCATCCATAACTTATCTTCTGTCAGTTTCTTATTACATTGCCATGTATTACAAAGTTAAAAGGAAAACAAACTGACCAAATGCAAACCTTCTTCAGCACAATCTACTGGGCTCTTGGAAAAGAGTCATTCCCTCTTTGCCTCTTGCCTTCTCCTTCACAAAACCCCAAGAATGACTCCAAT
Organism: Rattus rattus; assembly: GCF_011064425.1. Taxonomy (NCBI): domain Eukaryota; kingdom Metazoa; phylum Chordata; class Mammalia; order Rodentia; family Muridae; genus Rattus; species Rattus rattus. Next base: position 158,740,055 of record NC_046156.1, read on the forward strand.
CTCAGTGATCGAGCTCTGGACTCTCTTAGTTCATTTAGGTTTGCAAACATCCTGTGGCCTCACTTGTCTATCTGCCAAAACTTCAACCTACCATCCAACATATCAGTGGGTTCTCATTTGCACCCTGTAAGGACATCCACCGACCATCTGCCACCCTTCCCCTTCACAAACATTTGATTTCCCAATAATTACAACAATCTAAAGATTCTTCTTTTAGATTCATAATAACTTCTCAAAATTGTGTTAGTTACTATACTTAACACACATACTGCATAGAGAAAGCTTTCAGAGCCTAGAAATCTATCAATTAAATTTATTTTATTAAATATAGTATAGTAACATTTTTGAGTTCTTTTTTCCATGTTTATCACTCTCATTAAGAAAATATCTCTTAGGTCAAGATTTTATCAATATTTTGATAACAATAGTCAAAACATCTTCAGTCCATTAGACCATTAACTACACAGAAAGGTTATATGCCTCTACAACAATGCACATAAAACACTAAGAAGAAAATATAAATACAAAGGAACAAAAATGAATATCATGCTATCAGAAAATCTTATGAAGAACGTGAGTGTTAATTTAAGAGAGGGTAAAATAAGAAAACATTAGCCAGGCAGGTGAGTCAGTCAGTTTATAACAGCATTTGAGAAGCAGAAAGAGGAATATGGAATCTTATACAACAAGCATATTCCTAGTCAGCTCACAATCTCCATGATTTATATTGACAGACAAGTCTCAGGAGAATGAAGACGTAGTTATGAATAAGGAGACAGTTGGGTCCTAAAACATAAGACACAAAGACTAAATACCAAATGATTCATACATTTAGCATAGCGATATAATGTTATTATAAGGGTAAAAGCTACTGTGTTAAAATTTTGAAATGTAAATGCTAAGGGACATGTTTACTTATATACCTGCAAAGGGGTATTGCTTTTCTCATTGAATAGCTGAGGCAGTGTGGAAGATAATACATTTTCAGTCCCTGAAGATAGTCTTTAGTCATTTATGGTAGACACATATTTCTAGTCTTTATATTTGTTCAAATGCTCAACTCCCCTTTATGTAGAGGTTGGGCAGGTTACTCCTGCCTTGTTGTGGTTCTTTGCCACGAATATAATGAGGTAAAATGGGCTGACTGTGTCTTCGGGAGCGGAAAGGGAAGACACACGTATGGAATGCTTTTTATGTGACATTTTATGACTTTTTATTTCCATAGAGAATGAGCCAGGTTTCCTTTTGTTCTCCTTGTGAGGGAGAGAATAAAAGGTGAGAGACTGGGGGTTAGTAAATCCGGGATGAGAAAATGAATTAAAACTACTGCACAAAAATAACACCACATATCAACAATGCTTAAAACGTCCAGAGAGAACAAAAGGACATTTTTTCTTTTCTGTTTATACTAAAAGATCTCCTAAAACTCCTTGCTATGGTCGAAATTCACACTTTCCTACTTCAGGGTCGGGTGGCACGCTCAGTGTTTAACTTCACGGGATTCACCCTCTGAAAGTCTACAGCCAGAGAGCAGCACACTTCTGTCCGGTGAAGCCAGATAAATGGCAGTAGCTGGTGACCCTGAGATTTGACTGGTCAGGGAAAGAAGAGCGACTGTAAAATAAAAACATGCCTCAGCTCCTCCTTGACAGGAGTTAAGTGACTCAGCAGGGCACAGCGGCTGCCGCATCCATTAGAGAATGTTGGATGCTTGGTTTGTAACTTAGGGGCGATTATGTGTGCACTATTTTGTTTAGGAATGGGAGAAATCACTAAATGTTTTCTTGAAACCCTGTGGATAAAAACAGAATTTTAAATGTTTACGCTCGGTGGCGAGATTAAGCACATTACAACACCAGCTGCGAGCTCTTATTTGAAGGCCAAAAATAAAACTATGGGGATATTGACTGCTATGCAGCTGACAATGCTAAAGAAATATATATAAAAAACAGCACTCAAAAGCTCCCAAGGGCTTCTAATGTGTCTCATACGAAATGACTGTATTGCATACCAGTGCTGTGAAATTTGAAAGAAAGAGCATCAGAAGATACACTAAAAGCTACAGAGTCGGGACTGAATCATTCCATATGCAATTTCTCCTGAAGGTTTTCAGTGAATACAACGCCAGATTTACCCACACAAACCATTGTTATATTTTTCTTTTAAAATATAAGCAATTCATTATGTATTTTTGGAAAGAAAAAATAATATCACAAAAATAATTAAACATAATACAATGAAGGCAAAAATAAATGTTTTAAAAAAATAGTAATACAAAAATAGAGACTAGAAATAGAGCATTGTTCTTCAATGTCTACTGAAATCAGTGTAATAAAGCCTTGGTTCCCCAGCCTGCGCACACGTGACCTTTACAGGAGGATGCTACTGAGAGGAAGTTAGGCTAGCAGGTGCGCCCTTTTTGTGTGTGTTCTTGCTTTCCTCCTGCCACTGGGTGACTAATTTTTCTCCTCAAGCTTGTCCTGATGCTTTGCCTCACCTCAGACTTAGAGCAGCGCGAACAACTGACCACAGGCTGAAGCTTCTGAAGCCGTGACTCTTCTTCAGTCTTTTTCCCTTCTTATTAATTCCTTCAAGAATTTCATAATAGCAATAGAAGGTTGATTCAGCAATAACAGGTTTGGGTAAATATGATTAAATAATCGTTTTAATGTATTTTATTGTTTTAAAATAATTTATATATTTTTAAAAAATTGTTGAATTTAAAATATAATTACATCATTTATCCATCCCATTGCTTTTATTTTATTTTTTTTCGTTTTTTCGGAGCTGGGGACCGAACCCAGGGCCTTGCACTTGCTAGGCGAGCACTCTACCACTGAGCTAAATCCCCAACCCCATCCCATTTCTTTTATAATAATCCTCCTACACTATGTATCAGCCCTCTTATCCTTGCTGCCTCACAAATTCATGGTTCCTTTCCCTTTAATATGTGATTTTATATATATATATATGTATATATATACATATATATATCACATATGTGTGTGAGTGTATCTATATATGCATATATATCACATATAAATGATATATCACAAATATATCTATATTTTAGTAATATTAATATCTATAAGTATCTATAACTATATGAATATACAATGCACAATATATTAATGTATGAATATATTGTATAATGCTACTTAAATAAATATGTTTTCAGAGCTTACTATTTGGTACTAGAAAAAAAAAACAAATCAGAGTCATCTTCCCTGGTGAGAGATTTATTTTTTAAAAATATGATTAAATATATAACTTTAAGATATATATCAAATAAAAATGTAGAAAAATTTAAAAGAATTAGCTATTTATGTCAGAAAATTACCATAAAATCTCATTAGAATAATTCCATTGCCAATCTTATTTGAAGCAGTATTTACTGCAATCAATGTAAATGGACTGGGAAACATACAAGTTCTAAGCTAAATATTTTTATTACAGTATTACCTACAGCAATGAGAATGAAAATGCACTAAAAACAATAAGAATTTATAAAGTGTAGCATCAACTGTCTATGCACATAAACATAGAGTGTAATTTAAATGTTAAAGAGACAAGGCATTTCAGTATCCTACAAACTGTGTAGATAGCACTGTTACAAAGTTATAGATGATCTATCCCATTGCTAAACTCTGTAGGATTCACGAATACGCTTTTCAGTTACAATGATGCCTAGGATTTAGTTCTCCAAATCTGTTTTCATTAAATAAAACCTAGTCTCTAAAATCCTAGCAGGAAGTTCCTGAAACATATCAGACCTACCACAGCTGACTACAGATGGCTTTACATTAGAATAGTAAGTTCTTCTGACATATTAACAAAGCCATGAACAAAGTTCTTCTAAAACCAGAGCCCTCATCTAATCTATTAATGATATGTTAGCTGATATTTTGGTTACAGCTCATTTATTATAGCTGCCAAACCTCGAAGTTAAACTTATTTGATGGACAGATAAATTTAGTGTTAAAATTAAAGTTTTACCAGTTAGAAGGGAAGGTCCAAGAAGGAAAATCTGAATACCAAACAACAAATGTTTCGTCCATTTCTGGTCACAGTTTCACACTTACTTTCTTTATGATGGTTTTTAATTACTTTTTGTAATATTTTCGGTATATATTTTCACATGTTTCTATGTATGTATATCTTCGGTACATAGATATCACAAGAGGGCATCATATGCCATGGCCAATTTTTATTTATATATATATATATATATATATATATATATATATATGCATCTATCCATTTTATTATCTTAATACATGTGATACATATTTATTTATTGAAGTAGAGAGAACTTTTCAGATGAATGTTGTGAATTTCTGTTTAGAGTAGCTCAAAGTTTTCTGTGGATAACAAATTGATTATGTCTGCCCAAGAGATGAATGACGATTCATTTAGTTATTTCGAAGAATATACAACTTTGTCAAATTTACAAATTATGTTTCAAGAAGTAAAATGTTTCAAGACCTGCAACATTTCACCTGATAGGTTTTTCTAAGCATTGCACACAGGGATTCTTCTGTCACTTGCATAAACCTCCTTGCTCAAAACTGTTCTCTGTGCTCACTCTATCGGGCCCAATCACACTCCTAATACTTTACAAGCAAAATGCTAAATGCTCTCTCTGCAGTCAGTTTGCTGGCTTGCATTGCAAATCACATCTCTCCTGGGATTCTTGTTTCTTCAACCACACAACAAGGGCCCTGGAGCAGGAGTGGCAGGCGATTTAATTCTGTGAATTCCACACAGCTTACACCTCAGTCTGACATACTCACTGCAGAGTACAGGGCACTTCAAAGATTAAGTAGCGGGACCAAAACGGTGTTAACCCAAGAGCTGACAACAGATTTTTCTCTTAGACAAAAAAAAATAAAAAAAAAAATAAATAAAATAAAAAAAAATTTTTCCAAGCTGTGAAGGGAAGAGAGGTGCTGACTGGAGGTGCAGTGAGAACTGGAGCAGCGCCCGCTGAGGAACAGTGTGAAGTGTCAGTTGGAGAGAAGAGGATGTGCTGTGCCGACTGCCTTTCTTTCAAAGACAGTCGGCGGGGCTTTGACGCTTTCACTATTGCGTAATCGCTGAAAATTTCCTAAGCATACTTATTATTTAACAGATTTTCTATTTTCTACTATATTATTCTTTATTTACAGGTAATTATATTCTGTGCTCAGTCCATTGTTTCTGGGAGTAGAACAATTGCATATTGAGTAGTTCTTTGTTTTTAAATAAATGAGATCTTATTTATCTTGACTTTGCCTTGATGGCACAATGCATTTTCATTATGGAACTTTATGAGAGCTCAAACATAGTGGTGTGCACTTTCTGAGCACTGAGAGGATATATATATATATATATATATATATATATATATCCTATATATCCTATATATCATATATATATGAGAGAGAGAGAGAGAGAGAGAGAGAGAGAGAGAGAGAGAGAGAGAGAGAGAGAGAGAGAGTTTTTTGAGTCCTACCTTGAAAACTACTCCGGATTATTTGCTACTAATTTGCAAAAGACTGTCTAAAACCCTATCCACTCTAAACCATATCCACTCTAAACCATATCCACTCTTTTTTCTTTACAATTTAAATTCACTATCTGTAAATTTGCAAACTCTTTCCTCATTTATAAAGTTGAAGGGTTTCTCAGCTTATAAAGATATTCTTTTCAAAATGCTACTTTTTTGTACTTTGTAGTTATTATTACACATATATGGTATAATTTGCTCAATATATTTAAATATATATCACACAAACACAATCACACAAACACAATCACACACACACACACACACACACACACACACACACACACACACACACACACATCTCCCCATGGATGATGTTTGATGATTTGGTGTAGTACGGCCAGCTGATGTGATATTCCCTAGAGGAAGATTGTTTTCCCTGCTCTTAGCATTTTTTACATGCCTGAGGTTCATTATGTAGCGTTGAACACTTCTGGCTTTTTTCTGTCCTCATTTGTCTGTTTTAGTTTTCATTTAGTAAGTTATTTTTTCCCTTTCTTATTTCTAATAGAAAACTCTGTAGTACATACTATTAAGTTTGGTATTTCAAGTTACTTGATCCCTAGTGCTTGGGTTAGTTTTCTGTTACTGTGATAAACTATCAAGGACAACAGCAGCTTAAGGAAGAATTTATTTTAGGTTGCACATCTAGAAGCAGAGAGTTCATCATTGATAGGAAGCGGAAACCTGGAAGCAGTAGCTAAAAGCTAGATCACCATGTCATCCATTCAAGGGCAGATCAACAGAGCCTGAAGCAGGCAGGACTTTACACTGTCTGATCCGTCCCTAATGAGAGACTGCTTCCTACCTGTTCTACATACAACCTGCTGAAGAGCATTACCTGCTGAGGGCCATGCTTTCAAACACGGGAGCCTCTGGAGGAACATTTCTCATTCAAACTATGAAACCTACCATATCATGTTACACATACTGCTTGGAGAGATGGATCAGATTCCCAAGATGTTCCTAGTATAATAAGAGACCCTAGAATTTATCCAACACCTAAACATCTTCTTGGAAACCTCAATGAATATTTTGGTATATCAAAAAAAGACATTTTTATTTAACCGTTTAATGGAAAGTTTTCAGGGATGGATAGAGATTCGTATAAGGTTATGAACTACTATTGCAATTTCAAGGTATCTACTCCTCTCAGGAGAGCTAACCATTTAGTACAGTCTGTCCATGTTTATCTTAGGTTATAGTATGCTTATTGAGAACATTGTATGGTGAAGGGCAGAGAATTTTAGCAGGTTTTAAAAAGTGACATTAGAAACCGAGCCATAGAAGCAGAGTACTTTGGGTTTATATTAAGGGGTATGGCACGAATGACAAACTGCCATGAAGTGAAAGTTCTAGAATGAATCCCAAAACTTACAGAATATTCTACACTGGATGCTCAAAATACTAGAACTTTAATAATTGTGAAGAGGGTAGAATCTTTTAGGTCCTGAGCCAAATACTTCAGGGCATTCTTAGCACTGCAAGGAACCATTTACTGCTCACCTCTGTATGCGAAGTCATATCACTCTGATGATGAGGTAAATCCCTTTCGAATGTGTGTTGCTTTCACCAAGACAAAAGGAAACTGAACATATAGGAAAGCCTCTGAGGTCTCTTGCCCGGAATTTGTGACGATTCAGTGATATCATAATGGATGTTTACACTAATGTATTTGTAGATATCAATTTATAATTGTTTTTGTTCTGTTATTCTAAAATTTTCATGAAGCTGTTAGCATATAGGTTTATGAGAGCTGAGATAAGCTAAAACTGTGATGCCAGGACTCAGTTATTTATATTTGGCTCAGTAATGAAGTGTCTCTGATTCCCTTCATGTGTGTTTTACAGCACTGTGGCCCATCCCAATTTTCAGGTGTTTTGGAGATCTGCATGTTGCTGCAAATTGGTGATAATGAGTCAATTACAATTATATTCTAAATATCAAAGATTTTAGTATATTAGTAGCAAACCATAGCCATCGTTATGAAGACAGGTACTCATTGAACAATGTCTTTTTTCCAAGCTGAGTTAATATCCAGTCTATTTAATAAAATTATACCCAAGTTTCTCTAGGCTTTTAAAATAAATCAGCATAAAGGAAATTGGAAATGTGTGTTTAAGCCAAACTGTAGTCCACTGATTACAAAAGGGAACCTTGAAAATGGAAAGCAAGTGTTTGTTTAGTAGGACAGGACCCAGTGCAGCAAGATAATTAGGAAGATTAAGATTCCGCAGAAGAAGAAATCTGAACGGTTGACAGAGAGCGAGTAGTGATTTATTTGTTCTACCTCCAGTGGCTTTTCTTAAGAGCCTCTAAGGAATCAAGATTACACACTGGAGACAGAGCTCTTGAAAGTTTTCCGGGATGGTATTCAACCTGGAAATGAAAGATCTCAGATGGGTGTGACTGATTTTTCTCTGAAGAGATTTTGCCAAAGTGCAAGGATCAATTGGAAATTACTTCTGGGCATCAAGCAGAGAGCTGAAGCCCTAAACTAAAATTCTCTGAAGGTAAGAGAATAGCAACGAAGAGCTCACTATGTCTATCCAGGTGACGAACAGCCAACGAATCTAGGAGCACCGTCAATCTAGGAGCACCGTCATGGCACAAGTAAACTCCCAGTAAAATTCTCCTGACTTTAAGAAACAGAGAAAACAGATACCAATACACTCTTCTTAGCTTGCCTTCTGACTGGATTCATGTGAAGATCTGTGGATGGTTTTTGGAGGAAGCAGTGAATCTTCTCTATGGAAAGTAGTACCATGGAAGCCTCTCTAAGTACTGCAGTTTGGATGTTTCAATCCCTTCCACAGTGAAGGTTGGAAACTTAATCAGCAATGTATTTCTGCTGAAAGTTGGGGTCCCAATCAGAGGCTAATAGATATGTTCATCTTGAGTGGATTTATGCCACACTTCAAAACCTCCTGTGATTAGATCAGGCTGATATAACTCTTAATATGGATATGTCCAAGAAAATACACGAAAAAATTGAAATGATTCATCAGTGCCTTGGATGTCTATTATAAAACATGGCCAACAACTAAAGTAGTGAGTGTTTGGAACACATTTTCTCTGACAGACCCCCTGCCTCCCTACCAGATCATTAGCTCAATGCTGGTGTTTCCTTGCAGTCTGTTCCCAGCATATGTCACTGTGAGTAATGAAAGCTAAGTAAGCCCAGATAACTTTTTGTAATGAAATGAAGCATTCTTGACAATTTTAGTTCTTCGACTTCCTGATAAATGAGTAGATTCCAAATTAATGAGGAAATAAAATGAGTTATAGCACATGTAAAGAAAACATGAGCACTGTATTAAATCATGTTACTCGGAATGGAGTTCATATACAACAGGAATCTTACTATGATACAGACAAAAGATCCTTTTTCCAGTACAAGGAGCCTTGTTACTTCCTATTAGCTAATCTAAAACCCCATAATTACTATAGTATCAGTCTCAGATGATTTCACACACACACATATGTTGTGGTTTGCCCTGAAGTTATCTGTATTTTGATGCTAATTCCACTGCCCCAAGGACAGCTGCCTAGTCAAGAACTCAGGTGACTTCACCAGAACCACCTCTCCATTGAATTTGTAAGTACTGGTGAGGGGCAGGTACAGGATAGAAGGAGGCCTGTCATTGGAGGAGAAGGAAGGATGGGCGGGAGAGAAGTTTGAAGGAAGAGGAGGAGACGAGGGGAGTGAGGAAGAGACAGGAAACAGAGAGAGGGTGAGAAGCCATGGCAGGTGATGTTAAGATTCTGCTCTGTGTATTTACAGGTTGTTATTAATGTTCTCAAGGGATGGATAGTACCGGGCTTTGTATGTTTAAGTGGACAATTATATCTTACCAATTGGATCTAAGATTATTGTGTTGTGTGTTCTTTTATGTGAGGGTTTGAGTGTAGGAAAGTGTGCGGCTGGGATGTGTTTCCGCCAAGATATCTAGCAGATACCTTGGGCACCGCGGTACAGATCTAGCGGGGCAAAAGACAACTACTCTTTTTTACATTTATATTTTTACAACAACACACATACACATACATATATATTTTTTATTAATGAATCACAAGTGGCGTATATGTTCTCATAGGATTTAGGTAAATGACAAACCAGCTACAGTAGAAGAGTCTATCTCTGTGGTCTTACAACATGTTAACATGCCCTCATGTACGAATGCTCAAAGAGGACTTCATTCATTGCTTCTGAATTAAGACAAAAATATACTTTACATATATTCCAGTAAGCTTTATAAATTCTGACTCGCATCAGTTATCCCTGGTATTATAGGATGAAAAGGGATGGCGTGTGGGGGTTGGGTACATGAAGATTGTATAGGGCAAAGAATCCATGATTGTCTTCTGAGACAAGCATCTTGATCAGGAAGTAGGATTTATAGAGTACAGTCCTGGTATAACTGATAAAAAATAACATATTATCCTCAATCTTAAAGTTTTGCCCAGTTATTACAAATAAATATGACTTTTTTCCTTCTCATAGTTGATTTTCTATGAAAAACTTTAAAGCACTCATTCCTAAGTCTTACTATGTTACTTGTTTTAAGTTGTTGATTTCTCTATCTTCCTTTTAAGACAAGAAATGGAAACCTAGTTCCCATAGTCTGTGAAGATTAAATCACTCCAACTTGTCTCTCATGGCTCTTTTTAATATGATTTCCATATTTCTTTTTTAAATCTGTTTAGAATTTTTCTTTTTATTGGTTATTTTATTTATTTACATTTCAAATGTTATCTCCCATCCCAGTTTCTCCTTCACAAGCCCCCTATCCCCTCCTCCCTCCCCACTGCCTCTATGAGGGTGTTCCCCCACCCACCCACACACTTCTGCCTCAGCAGCATTGTGTTTCCCTATCATGGGTCATCAAGTCTCCACAGAACTGAGGGGTCCCCTTCCCAGTGATATTAGATAAGGCAAAACTCTGCTATATATACAGCTCTAGCCATGGGTACTTTCTGTGTACTGTGTGGTTGGTAGTTTAGTTCCTGGGAGCTTTGAGGGTTCTGGTTGGTTGATATCGTTGTTTTGTTTTTTATTTTTCATAGATGCTGACATCACTGGGTTCTTACCACTGCATTATCCTCATACTGGTTCAGTTGTACACTTAGCCATATAAGACTTTCAACTTCCTGTCTAAATCACTTTGCCATTCTTCTCTTCTGACACTAAACTTTCATCTTCTTTAATTTGGTTTAAATATGCTGAAAACTTGATTCTAACTTCTAACTGCAGGACAAGTAGTGTCATATATAAGCACATCAACCACTGTCTTTATTCGTACTACCATTTCAGTGATGGTAGTTGTATTGGCTGGAGTTATCACAGAAAGGAGCCTCCCTTGAGGAAATGACTCCATGACATCCAGCTGTAAGGCATTTTCTCAATTAGTGATTGTGAGTGGTGCCATCTTGGACTGGTAGTCCTGGGTTATACAAGAAAGCAAGCTGAGCAAATGAAGGGAAGTAAGCAGCATTCCTCCATGGCCTCTGCATCAGGTCCTGCCTCCCAGGTTCCTACCCTCTGTGAGTCCTGACTTCCTTTGGTGATGAACAGCAATATGGAAGTGTAAGCTGAATAACCCTTTCCTCCTCAACTTGCTTCTTGATCACGATGTTTTGTGCAGGAGTGCAAACCCTGACTAAGACAGTAGTGGTGGGTTTTAGAAAGCACAGGAAATGGATCCTGAATCCACTACTGAAAACAAAACAAAACAAACAAACAAACAAAACAAAAAACCACCCATTGTATAGAAACTGACATGGAACATTCCCAATTTACTTCCATTGAATATATTAGATGATTTTCTATCTACACAGGAAAACTCATTAGACTTATATGGCAAGCTACAACATTAGTGTGGAAATTAAAAGAAAATATCACTGCTGTTCTTTGATAATATTATTATGCATTTTGTATACAAATTTACTTTAATTAAATAAACAGAGTAGATACACACTTTACTGTGCTATTCATCACATTTCTCAGTTCTGCCCAGAGTTAATTGTGTGTTTTATGTTTGTTCCAAGTGTGCAGAGAAAGGATAACAGGCTCCCTATTAGACTGATGTACTATTGTCATCCACCAGGACTCTGCCAAGTGGTAAATTGTAGACCACAGCACATTCAAACAATACACCAAAAGATTTGTAGGGCATATGGGTGCTAATTAGGAAATTATATCTACTAATTACGTTAATAGCCCCCACAAAGAGCAAATAAGTGCCTTGTGGACAGGGAGGGATCAGTGGACAGACCATGTAACCAAAGATACATTTTTCATAGTTACTAACTTTGCTAGAATCTGTTTCTCCATAGAAGAGAGATTAAACAAAAATAATTCTAAAATAATCTTACAATTATGCATATTTTCTGTCCATTTTTAGCAAATATGCATAATAAGAGGAGGAAACACATTTTGCACATCGCTTCTTGATAGCTTTACTAATGTAGGATGATTTCAAACATGACATCTATCTAGCTTTTTGACTCTGTCTGGGTTGTATTTTTTTTCACTTTTTCTAATTTAAAAATATTTTTTGCCTTTTATCTGTTTCAAGGGTGATCATAAACACTTTTGACAGCAAAGATTTCTCTTAAAAATTTGCCCATGAGCACATTGCATATGTATCTCTTGTTTAAAGGAACACTTCTGAGTAAATTCAATCACTGTTATTTGTACATATGGCTCAATTTTAAATAGAAGATATTCACAGATCATAACAGTAACATCACATTGAGTTTGAATGCCAATTGACAAGCTGTTCGCGTGTGTAGAAAACTGAAGCAAAACTAGGCATGCTTGCACTCTCTCAGTCATCTCAGTCAAAACAGGAAGCACATAAATCAAGAAGACATAATGATGTTCACCTTCATTGTCCTTAAGTGTGAAATTTGGGTTCATGGGCAGGCGTTCATCAAGAAAAAAATTAAATCTTGGTCCATTGGCAAAGTCATCTTTATCAGTGGCAGTGATGGTGTGGATAACCTAAAGAAAAAACACACACTAACAGTAAGCTTAATTTGTTTATTCCCTTGATTTTAATTATACTGTCATTTTAGTCATTGTAATTAACAGATTTTAAAGACCTATTTTGCAAGTAAAGTATTTAAAAAACACATCAAAGAATCAATTAACTTGCTTTTTGGTTCAATTGGTTTTAGGAAAAGACATTTAGTTTAATTTATAAATACCCACGCTTTATTACATCATGGTACAAACATCTATTTTCTTTGTGAACCATGATATCTTGGGGCTTATTTTTATTATGACTCACAAAAATTTGGGGATAACAGTCATAAAGTTTTGGTGAAACTTTCTGTTTTTGAAAACAGGAAGCACACTTGCATAAGTATAACATTCCAGTGTCTGGGCAGCCCAGTGTCCAGATAAAAGAGTGTTGCTGTATAGGTTGGTCTCTGTATATTAATGTACGAACAATCGAGTCCCCCTTTTTAAGGATTTAAAAGAAACAAGAAATGACAGTGCAGGCCCTAAATTTCATGTGAGAGAAGACTGAGCTGTGAAATGCACAGTTCCTCTAACAGTGGTGCAGGCCACTGAGATCTCTCAGTGAATTACTGATGCAATTTGTCCTTGGTGGTGGCTCAGACAAGGAAGGAGTCCCAGTTAATATTAGCAACAAGATAAGGTAAATTACATGAAAAAAAATTTTGGTGGCAAAGGAGAGAATACAAATTCTAATTACCTTGGCCAATCCTGCATTAAAAATAAATATTCAAACAAACAAAAATATATAATGCCTCTAATTTAAAATATTAGTGTTGAAATTGTTTGGGCTATTCACTTATATTTCTTTTTAAAAAAGAAAAAAAACATGACACTAGAATCTATTAATGGAGTAGATTATTCAGAATGCAAAAATAAGGTTTTTCCAATATCAATATCACAAGAGAAAAAACATAAAACTAATATGGTTTCTCCATTATCAAGATGTTTTACAAAACATGTAACACATTTAAAGAATAACACAGTGAAAAATCAAATTCCTCTCTATATACTGAGACCATTGACTGGTAAATGTAATAACTTAGTGAAAGCAGCAAGAAAAAGAACAAAACAATAAAACAATAGAATGCTCTAATATCCTGAGACAGTGTATAATAATACTAAGTGGCAGATTTCTTCTGCACATACTTGGGTCTCAATACACATCTCTGCCATCAATCATCAACCTCTGCAATCTCAGTGGGAAACTATTCCTCAGTCCCCACTCCTGAATTGTAGAGAAAGAAATTTTTATCTTGCTTTCCTAGTTTATTTCGCTCTAAAGTATTTACTTTAGAGCTGAAAGTTCATCCTGTTGTTTTTCCTTTCCATTCCAAGTATAACTACTTCTCCAAATAGATCTCTTCTTCTCTTTTGACTTTTGACACCAAGTAGACAAATGGGCTGATAGAGAATCAAACCAATCTAACCATTTTTCTCCAATGTGCAAAATGCTTCAAATAGAGTTCAAAATGTTGTGCCAACTGAGTAATACACTTGCATTCTGTGCACATCAGTTCTTAATATAATTTAAGTAAAAATCATGTCTGATTTTCAAATTAGTTTCAGGGTTAAAAACACTCAAACACTACACCTTATATCTCAGTGTCTCTCCCCCCCCCACGCACACACACAAACGCACATGGATGCACACCCCATGCATACATTTGTACACACATGGACCAATATGCATAAGTACATTTCCTTCATCATGTTTTCAAAACTAATCTTATACCCATGCTGTTCAGTTATTATGAATCTTTTGTTTTTAATCATAATGTCCCTGAAATATTTTATAACATTATGAATTATATGCAAACTGCATCTTAATACAGAATTTTTGAAGAGTTGTTAAAGACCAATTCATCTAGACCAACTCAGAAGTTTATCATAAGTTCACAAGGAGGGTAATATTTTTTCTACCTTTTTAAAAATGAACTTATAAGAAAAGGTTCTTTTTAATCTTCTTAAAAATATGAGCAGCCACCCACACACTCTTGCCTTCCCACTCTGGAATTCCCTTACACTGCGGTCATGGAGCCTTCACAGGACCAACGGCCTCTCCTCCCATTGATGTCTTACAAGGCCATCCTCTACTACATGTGGGGCTGGAGGAATAGGTCCCTCCACGTGTAATCTTTGGTTGGTGGTTTATTCCCTGGAAGCTCTAGGATGTCTGTTCGGTTGGTGTTGTTCTTCCTATGGGGTTGCAAATCCCTGCAGCTCCTTCAGTCCTTTCTCTAACTCCTCCATTGGGGTCCCTGTGCTCAGTCCAATGATTGGCTGTGAGCATTGCCTCTGTATTTGTCAGGCTCTTACAGAACCTCACAGGAGACAGCTATAGCAGGCTCCTGTCAGCAAGCACTTCTTGGCATTCACAATAGTGTCTGTGTTCGGTTTCTGTACATGGAATGGATCCCCAGGTGGGGCAGTCTCTGGATAGCCTTTCTCTGCTCCACACTTTGACATTATGCCTAATGGATACTGAGCTGTAGATAGAACTCAGGGTCCCATTGATGTTAGACAAACATCTACCAACAGACCCATATTCCTAGCTAAGAAATAGCTCTTAATGTTATCTACCTCTGAGTTTACCTTTAATGAATAGTAAAAAGGCCACAGAATATTTGATATGAATAAAAGAAAACTTTCATATTTAGGCAAATATAAATTTGGTATGGATTCACTATAGCTTAGGAATTGACTCTAAATCTCATGCATACCTGACTTTCATTTCAATGTGGTTTTCAATAAAATTACAAACAATATATTTTTCAGAAGTATAAACCATATTAACTTAGAGTATCCATGTGCTGCTATTTATAACAGTGTTTATTTTGACTTAGCTGCTGCTATTGTACTTGCTTAGAACTTGAAAAAGTATCACTATCTATCATAGAAACATCATGATATGTTTAGGTATTCAAAATGTCATAGGACTATATTCAACATAAAGAAATTATAGGTGTAGGTATGAGTTCCTGCAAGGGAAACATAAACAGACTTCATAAAGTTTACTACTGAACTCAAAGTTTAAATATTATTGTATTTTAATTTGGAGACAAAATTTGTTAAATTCCATCAGAAATCCTGTTACCATGAGTTCCAGAATACAACAGAAGGGACAGAAAATCTAGGAGATGTTTTTCTATTATGTTCCAACTACGGATGTCAAAATGGCCAATGATGGTTTGTTTAAATAAGTTGGAAATTATACTTAATTACTTAATTTTTTCTCCAGAATGTTAAATTCACTTGAGTACCAGAGTTAAAAACATGTTCAACATCCATAAAATATTGAATTCCCAACAAAATGATCCAGCTGGAGACAACCACATTAAGTTAAAAAGTCTGTATCAAAGAGAAAATTATTACGAGTGTTTTCTCATTTTGAGTTTTACATTATTAAAATGTCTTTAAAAGTAGCATTATTAGCCGGAAATATGATTTTCATCATATCCCTCCTTCACCCAAATCTTCATGAGTTCCGGGTTTTAAATAGAGGTAAAGATAAATAGTGTGAGTTGACAGTCAAGCGGAAGCCACCTAGGAGTATTAAGTGAACTTACAGGTAACAAAGGCAAACAAGGGATTAGTAGCTCTGTGTGGAGCATTAACTACAGCCTACTTCATACCAGTATGAAATCGGCCTTATGGAAGGAAGGAAGACAAAATGAAATACAAGACACCACATCATTACCAAAAGCTAACAGACTAGCAGTGGAATGATGGGAGAGATGTCGCAAAGGTAATGACAAAGTGAACTTCTACATGCACAATCAGGGAACAGGGGAAATAGTCTGAGTCAGAAATCCATCCAAGATCAGTTTTCATAGGCAAAATCACAGGAGCTGGTAAAGTAATAACAACTTGGCATCATTTCTTCACACTCCTAGCAGTGTATAATTTTGACGATGAGTGAACATGTGTGTGCTGCACAATTAAGAGAAAACACACTATTTCTGAAATTTTAAATGATTTTTTCAACCTAAAAAGTCAGTTATTTATACAATTAAAATATATACATGTACACAGTGGTTTGGAGTGGTGGCACGTGACATTTTTACTTCACAAGGTTCCAGGCTACCCACTGCTACAAAGTGAGACATTGTTTCAAGTGTAAAGCAAAACAATAAACATATAGTGTAGTTTATATATTACCTATAATGTATATAATTAACTAGGTATATAATTTTTAAAATACAATAATATATGTAAATATACACATTATATATACTTTTATAATGTAATATATAAGTCTTGATAGTATATAAAATATATAAACATATAAACATATATATGTAAATATAGATGAAATATACACAAATACATAATTAATTATATATAATATATAGTTAATTATAATTGGCCTTAAATTTCTGATATATTCACTTATGAAGTGAATTATAAAGCAATGGAAGTTTTCTGTTTCTTTAACATATTGGATTACATTACAAATAAATTAAATTTTATTATGATACATGTCTGAGTCTTAGAGATTGCAATTTGTAAGGAATAATTGATGATAATAAGTGTCCATTCATCTCTGGGAATCTTTGCTTGTTTTTTAGTTTTTTTTTTTTACCTCCAGTTTTTTTTTTTTTCTTTTTTAATTGTGGTCTATGGAGAGATTTCATCGGCAGTGTGTATACTGCTCTTTTATAATTCATATTTACATAAAATTGTGTTGCTTACAGTCTCAGAAGATATTGACTACACTCACCCACAATAATTGCTTTGGCTCTGCTTACTTGAGTGATATGATTTTTTTTTCGTGTTTGTTTCCTATTTTTCTCTAATTTTGTTTATCTGTATACCGTTTTTGACACCTCAATCTGTATTCAGAAAGGAGATTGGCTCTGTGTAGAACAATGAACATTAATATCAAATGCTGTCTACCAATGTTATTAAAGGATGAGTGATGCTGTAATATTTTTCATTTCTTGTGCTGTCGTGTCCTTTGAAAACAGTGCTGAGGATACACCTTTTGTATAAGCAATCCATTCAGTCAAAAAAATATAGAGTAGTCAGTGTTCCTGGGATACCTTTGAAAAATCAAACAAAGCAAAGCAAGACAAAACAAAACAACAAAAGCAACCTCTAAATTTTCAAGTCTTCCATAAAAGGATTTTTATTTAGTAATAGCATTGTATACAAATATTAGCTATTATTAATTTCACTTTTTACTATTCTTGGTATTGTAATGTATTACATTATTTTTCTTATGATATACTCCTTCTATGGGCTTTTTTGTTTCTTTTGAGGGAGAAGGCTTAGCTCCATTTCATTCGTTGTTGTTCATAAATAATTGTTCTTTTCTATGTCATGTAGATTAACCCATTCTTTTCTGCAGCACTGAACCTGAATGCGTATCCTACTCTTCCTTTTATTTTTTCTATAATACAAATTTGAAGTTAAATATTTTTAATTTACTGTGGAATAATTTCTACATATTTTATAGGGTTTATGTGCACTCCCTTTCTAACTTAATATTCTCATTAATTTTAATATTATTTTTATGAGGAATAAACACTTTTAGTAATATATGCAGGATGTTATTTTTGGAATACATTTTTTAGTTTCATCAGGAATTTTATTATGATAATCATGAGAACTATGTTTTTCTAATATTTAAATTTTTTTTATTCAGCCAGTAGTAAAACTTTGGTAAATATCTTGCAAAGATTTGATAACATGTATTAATATGTCATGAGAGTGGTATATTTCTCATTATATGAAACATTGTAGTCACAACGCTTTATTTTCAATACTATTGCCAAACTTGTAGGTGAGCATAGTATCCATTGCTGAGATATATCTCATGACTACCATGTGATCTGTTTATTTCTGTTAATAATTTCATATGTATTTCTTCTCACATTTAAAACAATGTATATCGAAATCTAACACAAAGTTCTACTTTGTGTACAAATTTTATAGTGATAATGAAATATGCCTCTGTAGATCATACATTTTATTCGCTAAAGTTTATTTTTTCTTTGATTACACACACACACACACACACATACACACAATGCACGACGGACATGTACACATACTTATCTATGTTTTGACATTTTTATAATTTTCCATATTTATTATAAAGTGGGTTTATGAAACTGTTGTATAAAATCTTATTCATATATTTCAGTGGAATTTCTTTAGGCAACAAAGCTGTTTATATACTGAACCTAAAACATATCCTGACAGCAATTATTCTATCACTAATAAATTAATTGGCTTTAAACAGAAGCTGGCTACCTCATATTTTGAGAGTAGTACGGCTATTTTTTTCGCTTTACTTTGAACAGTTTTGTTTTTTGTTTTATGGGATTTTCTTGAATTCATTACTGAGAAAGATGTTATTGAATATATAATTTATGGCTGTTTCCATCATATTGCTGATTTGAAAGTTACCTTTTTATCCTTAGTTTTACATTTCTGACTGTGTTGTGTATACATTATTACATTCCTCTTTAATAAATGGAGGACCATTTATAGTTATACAAATTTACAGATGAATATTTCATGCATGTATTTTTCTCCGTCCCTTAAAAGTGAGACGTTAGATAACAATGTCACCACACATGTTTTAGAATTATAAGGACCTGATGCAGAACATTTCTCTCATCTTAAACATACTTTACAATTAGTTCACATTAGTTATGTTTTCTGATTCTATATTCCTGTGAGTGTAAAACTTGTCTGCTTTAGACTAAACAGAATTATCCTCCTTTTGGTGTTAAAAAGGCATAAACAGTGTTTAAGTTCAGGAAATACTATTGATCTTCCCTTATATCCACATTGAAGAACAAGTATCGTTTCTTTCTAAGTGTCAAATATTTTAATTAATTTTGAATGATGAATTCATTTTGATGAAGCCATGTAGCACTAAGTTTGTTTGACACAGGACCTTGATATTTTGTTCCTTCCTGGATTTACCTGTAGGTGACAACTATAAAGGCAGGCTCCAAGAATGCATATTCTCTAACCATGTCTCTTTAACTGTAAATAACACCCATATATGTAACTATCAGCCCAATCTGCGGAAAGCACTGACGTGCCTCAGCTGATTGCAGTGACTGAGACAACTGTTTTGCTATATGTAAGAGAAGCTCATTTCACACAGTAGAAAAAGTAAGCAATCGACTTTGTAGAGAAAGACCATATGGCAAGAAGTTAGGAATTGAATCTCAAAATATGAGGAGGCCTTACATACGGAAACTCCTGGAATTCTCCAGTGTAATGCTTATGTGAAATTGAGGCTACCAACAATTCTGGGAGAATCAATCACTTCCAGTGCCTTGGCTGAGAACAAGAATGCTATCATACAGACAGTCTTGTGGTCTGTAAGAAGACCCGAGTAAGCCATACATTAGTTTGGATGAGCCGCAACAACCAAGGCAATCCCTGCACTTTGGTTTGGCTGTGAGTTACACCTCTTTAGTGATGCACACGCGATGAATGCTCATTCCCCCCCGGTTCACTGGACTCTTGAGACTTGTATTTCTTTTAATGAAGCCATGGTTTATTCAGTCTCTCTCCCTGTCTGTCCTTTATTTATTCTCCCTGTAATATATTGCTTAGAGGATTTTCACAATACACACACAGACACACACACACACACACACACACAAATACACACACACACACACACACACGCATGCACATACCTTTCATCATCACTATTTCATATGTGTCACTTCTTTATAGTGTCCCAAAAGTGATATGATCTCAATTCTTCTCCCAGATATGGCCTTTAAGCTTCCTCAGACCATGAGAGGACCCTGCTTCTCACTGAGTGTAGGACCATACTTAGACCATTCAGTACAATTTTATTGGCATGATGAATGGATCACACCTAAATGAGCTCATTGTTCTGAATTGCATTGCGATTTGGGGAAAATTCATTTTCCAGGACGCACAAAAGGTATCTATTTTGTACTTAAAACCTTACAAAATTATTGCCACTGAGCATAAAAATGACACAGAGGGATTTGGAGGATAATAGCTAACAATAATGGAGGTAAAGCTGCTTATTTCTCTTCCATTCAGATGGTAGGAAGAAGAGAATTAACTTACCTGACCAGGCTTAGAATTCTCACAGACAACAATATCATATTCCCTGGCAAGTTCGGGTGGATTGTCATTGACATCCAGAACTCTAATACCCACGGAGACATGGCTCAGCAAATCAGGATTGTCTGCAAAACACACAGGGATGGATTTAGTATTTCAACACACACTTTAGAGACTTGGCTTGCAATAAATCTCCTTAATGCTGTGGCTTGCCTCTAGCTCTGAATGCAATAACAGGACTGTTGGCAAACGACAACTTTATGAACATTGTCCCTGTTAGAACTCATTAGCGTAGAGAAAAATGAAAAATGAACATCAGGGCTTGACATGAATACCAAAATGTTATTTTTTTATATCAAGAAAATTACATATTATTCAGGAATTGGAGTGGAAGAAAGTTATCAAAACTCTTTGTAAGCTTTCAGAGCCTGAGGGATGAACAATTGGCTTCAGCAATACCTCAAGAGCATAGCAGTTGCTAACAAACCTAAAACCAACAAACAGAATTTTACAATCAAACAAACATAAAACAATTTGTAAAATCTTCAAGGTCCAAATTGTAAGTAAACTAAACTAATAGTAAGGGAGTGATTCATTGTGGTTATTGTTGTTGTAGGGGACTCTGGGTAGTTTATAATAAATATGTTTAATGGAATTTTCATGTAAAATATATTTAAAAACATTCAATTTTATGAAATGTGTTTAAAACTTAGTCTTCACATTTTTCTATAAGCTCACTAACCCTATGATAATAATAGATAATAGAAAATCAAATTTGCCTTTTTTCTTTTTCATTTCACGAAGCCTGTAGAAAAGTAAAACCTCATTGTCTTTAGCTGTCTTGTTCTTGATCTATCTGTGTTTCTCACTTTCTGGTTGTTATTATGTCTTTATGAGTAGATCAAGAAAATTATACTGTAAGAGTTTGCTTGTTAGATTATGTAAATTTGGGAAGATCTGTTGATACACACCATGCAATGGCAACAAAACAAAACCAAACAAACAGAAACTACCCATATTTTACAAATTAAGTATTTGAATGCTTGTGAAGATGTTAGCAATCCTGAAATTCAAGATGCAAATCTCAATGTCCAATATCCAACCCTTTTACATTATCACATGATAAATCATTTACAAAATCCATGCTCAAGGAAAACAATGCCAACTACAAACCGAGATATATTTGTATTGAGTGCTCAGGAATCTCATAATTCTTTATTGGATTGCTTTTATAGGTTATGTCCACATGCAGCTCTCAAGCTAAGGATGAGACACATTTATAAGGAAATAAACAACAACAACAACAACTCTTGGAGGAGTGAGCTGATTTGCCACAATCCATAACACAGTCCAACATTAATGGAAGCCAGGGAAAGAACTGAAGCCAGGAACAGAAACAGAGGGCATGGATGGGTACCACTGTCTAGCTTTTTCCAGATGCTTTCTCAGTCTGCTTTCATATACAACCCAGGGACACATTCCCTGTGCTGGCATTGTCACAGTTGGCTAAGACCTTACAAGTCAGTCAAGAAAAGGTCCTACAGATTTGCCTCACAGCATCCGACAGGAGCATTTTTGCATTTTTGTTGTTGTTGTTCTTGTTCTTGTTGTTCTTGTTATGATTTCTCTTTCCAGATAACTGTAGCTTGTTTCATGGTGACAAATCAGTAAGCAGACCAGTGATGACTACTCTTAAATAAATAGAAGATTTCTCAAGATTGAAAACTAATTAGAGAGCACACTTTACCACTCAACATGGAAACAGAAAACAAGAAATAAATGCATTCTAGTGACATTCTAGTGGCAAACTAAATTGAAGAATATTTAACATAAAATATTCTTAATGATGAAAATTAACAAAACCAATTAATCAGAGATAAAGAAACATTAAAAGTAAATCTAACAAAGCACTTTGGAGCTCTATATTCAGAAAGTTTTATTGAATTTTATTGAAGAATTAACATAATTAATATCACTATTATGTCTGTGCTTAAGGAGAGAAAAATAACATAAGCAAAACTTTTCATATTTATGTGTGGATTCACTATAATTAAATATAGGCCCTTGAAAGCTTCCCATAAAAACTGATTTTTGATTCTAAAATTCATAAACACAAAGGCTAGTCAGTCTTTTAGGGGAAAAATACCATAAAGAGACTTGATATATGACTTATTGAAGCTCTTTTGTCATAGTAAACCTAGGTCCTATGGCAGTGTACAGAACACAGCCAAAGAGAAACAGAAAACAGAGCACAGGTGACTGAGGACGCTGACAGGTTTTGTAGGAAACCCCATGGATGGGGAAATGTCCATCAAAACGAGATTTCATTCTACTTGGTGTCCTCATAACAATGAGAAAAATAATGTTAACACTAATATGTATTACAATGAGAAATTATAATTATTTAATGCTGACCAGTTTTACATGCTACCTTTAAACATCTTTTGAGGGACATAAATGTGTAGCCTCAAATTACACATAAATTTTGAAAAGAATATTAACATGAATATATGATTAAGGTAAAAATTTTCAAAACCAGGAATATATAACAGTCATGAATGTAATAGTCACAAGCTTGAAGTCTGGGGATTGTGTCACCATATCACTTCTTCCCATATGTGACAAAAGACCTGTTTCTCAACCTCCCCTCCATGGGAGAGGCATTTGCACTACAGAGAGGAAAAAATAACAACACAATACAAAAATTAATTTAAGAACTAAAAATAACATCAAAAATCCAATATCATTGAGTGAATGGTGGTTTGTCAAAATCACTAGCATTCTATGCAGACTACATTGACATTTCATTCTAGTGTTGCCAAAACTTATGCAAGAATAAAGCTGACCCACAGATAATTTTTGGATCTATATTTTTCTAGCAAACATCTAGTGATTTTCATGGATATATGCAGAGGATATTTATTTTATACATAAACCATCAGGACAGCTAATGACATTTTCAAAAGAAAAAAATAGGATTCAAACAACAGATGAATAAAGGCAGTAAGTACTGTGTGTTTATATCATATGGAATAAAAATGAATAGCAACATGTCTGTATGCATGTGCAAACTAGTGTAGAGGTAAAACACAGACTAAATCATTTTCTCGGAAATGTCAGAAGTGTATATCTCCACACAATAAACATTATGTCTTACAGGAAAAGCTCAAATAATAAAAGGAAATATATATTTTTAAGGACAAAGCTCTTAGCAGCAACACTACTGTTTGCTTAAAGGTAATTTAAAGGTGAATTGTTTATGAGAATACATGTTTCTGTGAATGTGTGTGGGTGTTTGCATGATCACATGCATGTGTTTCTCATGTGCTAAAGGGTATGTGCGGAGGTCAGAAAACACTTAGAGGGGTCAGTTCTCTCCTTCTGCCAAGTGAGACTAGGGATGAAATTCAAGCCACATGAGACTAGGGATAGAGTTCAACCCATCAGGCTTCAGAGCAGGCATCTTCACTGGTTCAGCATTCAGGCTGGTCCTGTCTAAATTAATTCTTAAATGAAGATGCTTGTTTAAAATCTATTCACCATTATTCTATGTAATGTCTTTTGTGAAGATTTTGAGATCACAGTAAGTTTATTAGAACAATATAAAACATATTAAATCCAATACAGCTAATAGTTTCCTTCAATTCATTCATGTCATTACCAAGAGCTATTATTTTATCCTCTTTACACAGTGAAAGATAAGCTGATATGTGTATATTATTCTAAGTATATTATATAACTAAAGATAAAATAAATACTTAATTATGTTATTTAAAGGCTGGCTTAAGTTCATATGTATTTAATGTGTGTGTGTATGTGTGTCTGTGTGTGTCTGAATGTGTGCGTGTGTGTGTGTTTGTGTATGTGTATGTGTGTGTCTGTGTGTGTGTAGCCAAGCTGTTTTCTTCTAGCACCATGCTACCCTGATACTTGTCATGGAAGCTAGTTTGGCTTTATATGCAATATTTCTCCCTTTGCCTTCTGAGAATACTTTAGACATGTGATATGTTTATTTTACATACTAAATTCTGAGAATCAAAGTAAAATAAGGTTACAGCCTTTGTTTGAAACATAATCAGAATGTTCCTGTATGCTGTATTATTTTATTCTTACTTTAAAATTAGTATTTTAATCCTTCTTTCAATATTTTAAATAAAGTGCATTATTATCAGAGATACTTCAGGAATTCGACGACGCTTGGAAATTTGCAAATTTGCTACTTATAGGCTTTAATTGAGTTTTCCTATAAGATAAAGTTGGGGCATCATGAAAATATTATATCCATGACCATGGGAACAAAGCAGAACGGACAGGTTATTCATGACAATGCACAAAGAAAAGAAAGTATGTAATGCTGCAAATTCTGTGGTTGTACCTGTACTGTGCTCTCATTGTATGTAAATTATTCACGTCATCAGTGTCACCATTAATCACATACACATCTTCTTAGGTTCACACATTATAGCTGGTCTAGAACTCACTTTGTGGACCAGAACAGCCTTCGTTTCATACCCATACCTGTCAGTGCTACCAAAGTGCTAGGATTAATGGTATACACTACCTTTAGTAGTTTAGTAAAAAGTTTCTAACTTTAGTAAAAACAAATTGCCTATTATGAAAAACAAATTCAATACATTAAAATCACAGTCATATTTGTCTGATTTCCATAAATACAATGAGCAGAAAGATGAGCTTATACCTTGCACTTTAACAGGGTTTTTTGTTTTGTTGCTGTTGGTGGTGGTGGTGGCGGGGTTGTTTGTTTGTTTGATTTTTGACTTATTATTTGTTTGTTTTTGAGACAGAGTTAGTACTTCAGGCTGGGCTGTGGCATGTAGCAGAGAATTACTGTGAACTTCTGATAGCCCTCCTACCACCTGCTGATAGTTAATATTATGGGCCAATGCAAACACAGTGTTTTGCTGAACCAGAGAATCAAATGCAGGTATGTGAATATGACAGGAAGAAGTTCCTCCTGATCTAGTTTCCTAGCCTTCAGCTATAGATTGATTAACTTTCTTATAGCAGAGTTATCGTGAAGCTCAAGGTGTAGTCAGGCCAATCTGGTAAGCTTTGTGCTTTGGGTGGTACTCCTTTCTTCTTCTCCTAAGGGTTGGGATAATAACAACAGTCATTAGCCAGCATATCTGGTGCATAAGACTCCATTGTAAATACTATAATCCATGTAATTTGGCGCTAGAATATTTTTGAAATATGACAATATTTTAAAGTCTTTTCCAAGTAGTCATGGCTTATTAGCTGAGTAATTACAAAAATACCATGGTGGAGAAGTTAGTTTACCCTTCCAACAAGACTGCTTTCAAGTCTTCTAGGTTGCCAGGACCTTCACCTTCTTCAAAGAGAGCTGCCATTTCCTTCGCACCACCTTGCAGAAAAGATAAATTCAACAGCCTCCAGAGACATGACCTCGTTTGTAACAATATAGAAGAATCTGATCTTCCAAGAAGATAATGTCATGCTTATCAGGAGATTGAGCCATGAAGAAGTGATGTTATTAGCAATCTGTCTTAATTTTGTCAAAGCAATCTTTAGGCTTCAGGTTGGGAAATCCCCATGCAGTGAATGCTACCATAGTTCTCAGCAGGGTAAGTGCAGATTCAATGAGCTTAGCAAAGGTTCCAGGGGTAGCTGGCATAGTCAAGGAAGTCAATATTTTGCAGATACTTGAGCTTAAACCAATGTTACCTCGGATTCTCATGACAAATGACAATTTAACTTCTGTAGGTCCACAGAAATTGACAGCTTTTCTTTTCTTCCAAGAATTTGAATCCCAGTCCTCCTTCCCAATGATCTTGGTGAGGTTCCTCCTTGCATTCAGGAACCTATTTGGGCAAACTGTTGCAGGTGTTTCAACTCGGCAAAATTCACTCACTTTTCTTATAAGATTTTGACAAAAAAGGAACATTTTTTCGCTTCTCTGGATGACCCTATAATTCTAGCCAATAGGAAGAACTACAATACATATTTTTGTTTATTAAAAATGTTTTCCAAATATTCCCTTTATCACATCATAAAAATCACTAAGGAGGCAGAATATTCCAATTTTATTTTCTCTGTCACCATATTTGCTTGTTTGGAAATGAAGATAGTTTGGGTGCTTTTAATTGCATTTTAAGTGATGTGTTATAGCATATCACAGCAAAAATTGTGATATGATGATTAGTATGATTCAAATGATCTATAGTATTTTATTTCCACTTTGTGTGTGTGTGTGTGTGTGTGTGTGTGTGTGTTTGAGAATGAAAGCACATGTATACCATGTGCACTCCTGAAAGTCAAAGGACAATTTCTGTGAGTTGTCTCCTCCTGTCTTGTATTCTGGAATTTGAACTCAGTTTTGAGGACTTTTGGCAAGCTTTTCACATGCTGACCCAGTCTCGTGTTTATATTAGACTTGTTTGATTAGAGAAACTACATTTACATTTACGAGGGGCCATGTTATATATATTTCCTCCTTTTTTTGCTTGCTTTATTTGATCAGGTTTTCATATCAAGAAATAAAATATTATTTTAAATAATGTATGACTACAGATAATTAATATGATTTTTGTATTTGAAAATTACTGAAGCTTTGTTTTATAACAGACAAATAAAATGGTTTATAATAAATTATTGAAGGAACTTTACCTGATTAAAAATTAAACTAACTTCACATGCATAAAATATTGCTATCAAAATATAAAGATAATAGTTCACAAAATAAAATACATATTTAAAAATGCAGAAAGGGGAAGGTAGAATTAATTCATCAAAAATATACCTCATGAATTTTCCATTTTTTTCTCAGTGAGGATAATTTTTGTTTATTTATTTCATAGTCATTCTCTAAGTTCTTAGCTGAAATGAATTACTTAAAAGGAACCCATTTTCTTGAAGACATGGATTTGTCCAATTTACACAGAAATCCAACAATTCCCTGAAGGTCTTCAGTGTGATTGCTTGACAGTAACACCAGTCAGAGGCTTCAAATTTAAGCTGAGCCTTTGATCTTAGAGAAATGAACACTGTCTTTGTTCTGTAAATCATAAGTCTAGAGTCAAAATAATTCACTCTTATTTGAAATTAGAAACTGTAACTTTTCACCATGATTAAAAAATAAATTAGAAACTATCCTTTAACTATGCAAAAGTGATTTGATAGGTCAATTGAGTTAGATCAAGGAAAACCTAGCCAAAATGTGTCCCCTGATATTTTTAACATTTCTGAATTCTACCATTTATTTTCTGCAATAGTAGTCTTACTCATAATAACTGCGAATAGTTTTTCAGCTTTCATCTTTGTAGAATACATAAATTCATTACACGATCAGTTCTTACACTGCCATTTCAGTTCGCATTTATAATTATGGATCTGTGAAACCTTAAACTTCACTCACAATGGATGTATTTATTTTTAAGTAACCCAAATAACAGGAGGAATAAAATCTTTTCCATATTCTAATTTTTCTGATCCAGCAGTGTAAATACAATAACATTTTTTAACATCATCAAGGCAGAAAAATTTTCACTTAATTTCAAAAACGGAAAATCATAAGAAATGTTTTAGCAAATCATGATAATATGCTTAAAATATATTTGAATTAAGGATTTGTGGTATTTGCCAGCCTGACCATTTTTCAATGACAAATTTCTCGATGAGCTTACAAAGGTTTATATTTTAGAATACATTTAAATTGCTTAAGGCTTTTGCCAGAAAGCTTATAAAAGGGCCACATATCGAGTCATCCTAGAAGCCTAAGAGCAACCTAAGTGAAAGAACAGCTTGACAGTTATTAAAAGATTTCCAAATATAGAAACGTTTCTGCTTTGTCTGACATGCTTTGAGATTTTATAATTTCCTCACCTTTTGAATTGAGTCACTTAAAAAAAAAAAACCTGAATTTCTTTATTCTCTTAAGAAATGAGTCTCCAGGCTTCGATTCCACTCCTGGGTTCATCTTACTACTGTGTAGTATTTAAATTCAAAGCTAAGTACAATAAAGTATCTGGCTCAGAAGTAGAACTCAAGAACACAACTTTCTGTTTCTGGGAAAAGAACAAGTGTGCATTTCTCATGAGGTCTTACTACGCACCATAAATTATCCTGAAAATAAGCAAGCTCTGATAAAACTACTCTGGTATATCAGACAGTTGAGGATACAAAAAAAAAAAAAATCTCTGTTTCTTGAGAGAAAATGGCATAGTGAACAGTGGATTGTGAGTCAACAAAATGAGGCAGGTTGTTTAACATTTAAATGAGTTAATTCCAAAGAAGCCATGGTCAATTTAACAATCTATTTCTTTTCATTTTATATACACATGTATTTGTGTGTGCCTGTGTGAATGTATAGGCCACAAGCGGGAATGTCTTCAGTAGGTAGAATTTGGGTCAGATCGCACAGGGTTCCTTTGAACAGTGGTTGTTTGCAGCCAAGTTCAGAACCCAACCTAGGTTCTCTCATATCGCAAAAAGGCTTCCCTACTCATAAATCATCTCTCTAGACCATAATCTATGGTGAAAATTTTTTCAACTCACTTGATCCATACAGCATCATATCACAAGACAGTTGAGGACAGACCAATTACTATGACTAACTTAGAATCCAAGCTGTCCTCTGCAACCTACCACAGCAAGAACAGAAACTAAACTAGATTGTCTCCTAAACATATGCCTTTTATTGTATCATGGTAAAAAAAAACCTGAGAATTAAACTACTGTATATTTTGGATAATCTGTACTTATATACATGTACTCATACAGATGTTATAATAAGCCAAATTTATAAAATTTCATTTTACTTTAAGCAGAAAAATATACCATAAAAAGAATTGAAAGGACATTCTATTCTGGAAAAATGTGTACCCCAAGTTACTGTCAAAATGAGTTGTCCTCATAGAAGCACTAAGTATACTAGTTACCTGAATCTGGCTAATGAAAATGGAAAAGAGACTTGCCAATCAAGAAACTTCAAATAATCCATTGCATAATCCAGTTGGAGCTAAAATTAGTATTACTATAAGCTAGTTAGTAAGTATTATCATGATAAATATTTGAGGGGATGAATGTATTAGTTTATATGATATGATCATGATATTCTCTCTACACTTATGTACATATCCCTGAAGGTCCATAAGTGAACACAATTATTTTGTGTGAATTGTGGTGGATAAATAAAAACAAGATGAGGGAACACTTAAGCCCAGCTTGAAACACACACACACACAGAGAGAGAGAGAGAGAGAGAGAGAGAGAGAGAGAGAGAGAGAGAGAGAGAGAGAGAGAGAGAAGGGAGGGAGGAAGGGAGAGAGGGAGAGAGAGATTATATATCAAGGGACAGGAGAGAGAGAGACTATATATCAAGGAACAGTAGTAAAGGTTTCTGTTATTTAATCACATATTATTTTTATCTTTATTTATTCATTGAGATAACATCTATGTACTTTATATGTTAAAAGTAACTTTATTTCCAGTGAAGTCTTTAAATTACCTTAATAGGACAGTCATGCATAATATTTAAATTTACAAATCTTGAATAATACTGCTTCCATGTAAATCTTGGTTCTGGTCATTACAAGGTTTTGGAATTTGAAGAGGTTATATACCAAAAAAGAATATATTTTCTCATCTGCAAGTAATTATTACACTGTGGATCGCCAAAGAATCTTGACATAATACTTGGCATATAGTAAGATAATAAGGGCACAAGCATATAAACTTTATACAGTAGGTCTTATGAAATTTATGTTTCTGTTTATTTGGAGTTTTCGAAGTGTCGAAGATTGGAATAAATGACTAATGGGCAATAAGTAGAGAGGATTAATGTTAAAGGGGAATGCCTCAGAATCTCTATGACTGTTTCGATGAATTGGTAAGGGATTTCAAATGGGTGTGAATTTTTAAACTATAGAAATATAGAAACATCTGCCCATTTCATTATGTCACAATGATGTGATTGAAGAAACTTTAGAAATGTAAGCCAAATCAACATTCCTTCTGAATAAGACCGTAATAGTCACTCTCAAAATTAATACAGGAAAGTTATAGAAAACAAATAGTAAAAGAGTAAAATGCATATTACCTGTGAATTGCTTCAACTATAAAATTTTATCCTATTTGAGTTTAACTTTTCCTGTTTATATATATACATATATATATATATATATATGTGTGTGTGTGTGTGTGTGTAGTGTGTGTATGTATATATATATGTATGTATATATATATATATATACTCAGTTCCACTTTTATCTTGTATATATTATATTCAAATTTCTTCCAAAATATAATAGCATTCTCATTGTATATCTAATAATCATTGGTATTAATTTAACATGATTTCCAAGTAAGTTTATGGTAGTCATAGGACTTACATTTATTATTTTACTATGTGCAAAGTATTATATTAAGATTCTTTTGTTATCCTCATTGTAAGAATTTCTTGCAGAGAAAAAAAATGTATTATGTCTTGTTAAATAACCTCTCCAAATTACAAAGCTTGTAATGACCAGAAGCAAAACTTATATGGAAAAATATTATTTCAGATTCTGTAAAAAATATTATGCATGACTGTCTTATTAAGGTAATTTTCTTTGTTGGCAAGATATATATATATATATATATATATATACATATATATTATTGACTTTAATACAGTAAATAAAGAAAATAATTACACATGATTAAATAAAAGAAACCATTACAGTAGTCACTTCACAATTTCTAAAATCCTAGACTCATACAGATATTAAATAATATTTTCTATAAACTTTAATTTTCTAGATTTTTAAGTTTTTAAGCTTCTTTGGAACTAAATATAACAGTTAGTTTGAATGAGTTATATTGAATGAGTTAAAATAAGAAAATTGAATAACATTTAATATAAATTGGTAAGTTGTTAAATTTCTTCTAAACATAGAATTATTAAAACTTAAGTGAATAGTATGTATTTGATAATACAATCTAGAATATTACCAATAATACTCCTTTATATGTATATAT
Organism: Rattus rattus; assembly: GCF_011064425.1. Lineage (NCBI taxonomy): Eukaryota > Metazoa > Chordata > Mammalia > Rodentia > Muridae > Rattus > Rattus rattus. The sequence goes on from NC_046156.1 coordinate 158,771,707, forward strand.
AGGCATCTAGGATATATGACAGGAAATATGTTCTACAATATACATGGAGTATATTTAAAGTTTAATATATCAGCAACATCCCTAATACTAAAACCAAAAATGCTTAAAATAACTCCAATACCATTGTTAGTTGCAGAGTTCTGCTTGGCCATGTAAGGTGCAGAATGGTTCCAGCCATGGAACATAGCCACCAGAGTTGAAGATTGCATTGGGCATAAGGTTTGTTACTGAAACAATGTATATATGTTCATGTTCATAATTTATGTATATTCTTCCTTTGAGGAATACCCTGTCTGCCAAGGTAAAAGATTCCATGCTACTAGAGACAGCATGAGTCTGAGAACAAGGGTGGATCTATTGTCTCAGCAAAATGGTAGAATGCTGTGATCTTCAGGACAACTTTTAAAGCTTTAGAAAAGAACTCTAAGAGTTCAAATATATATATATATATATATATATATATATATGCTTTTTCAACTATGCAAAGTTAAGGATGCAATATAAATTATATGAGTGGCTTCTTGTATTTGAAAAATGGAAGCAATTCCACTATGACACTGAGCCAGCATGTCAAAAGATACAAAGAAAGGAAGATTACTGAATTCAAGGTCAGCCTGGGACAGAGTAAATTTTGGTCCAGGCATGGTCAGAAGGGTTATTTCAGGGAGGATGGTACCCAGCTAACTTTAAAAAGGCAGACAGATCTCTGAATTATTTTGTAATGTTAAGGGAAAAAAAAAACTGTACTTGCTGTCCTTTTCCTAAGGGGCTAGGGTCATAGAATGCTGATTTGTGAGGTGAAGAGGGAAATTCTTCTTCTTCCTCTTCCTTTTCCTCTTCCTCTTCTTCCTCTCCCTCCTCCTCGTCCTCCTCGTCCTCCTCGTCCTCGTCCTCCTCCTCCTCCTCCTCCCCTCTCCTCCTCCTCCTCCTCGTCCCCTCCTCGTCCCTCCTCGTCCTCCTCCTCCTTCCTCCTCCTCCTCCTCCCCTCCTCCTCCTCCTCCTCCTCCTCCTCCTCCTCCTCCTCCTCCTAAATTTTATTGTTAGCAGATCTCAAACAGGCTGAGAATGTAATTAGGGGAATGGCACCCTTCACAATATTCACAGATAATGGAAAATATCCTGGTATGACTCTAACCAAGCATGTGAAAGATCTGTATGACAAAAACTTCAAGTCTCTGAGGAAAGAAATTGTAAAAAACCTCAGAAGATGGAAAGATCTCCCTTGCTCATGAATTAGTAGTAGGATTAATATAGTAAAAATGGCCATTTTACCAAAACCAATCTACAGATTCAATGTTATCCCCAACAAAATTCCAACTTAATTCTTCTCAGAGACAGAAAGAACAATTTCCAAATTCATCTGGAATAACAAAAAAATCCCAGAATATCAAAAACCATTCTCGACAATAAGAAAGCTTTTGAGGAAATCACTATCCCTGACCTCATGCTGTACTACAAAGCAAACATAACTCTTTAAGAAAATTTTCTAACAGGATTTCTGATTTTGGTCAGAATATCCATGGAGACCAAATGGTGCACTTTAGAATTTTTTTCTAATAGCTACCCAAAGAAAACTGCTTGCAGAGCAAACACAGCTCTTTGAGATTTTTTTTAGAAAATCCAAGAATTTCTTATTCAGAAATCTCATAAGCTATCCAGAGAGCTTTTAGATTTTTTTTCTAATAGCTATTCAGAGAGCTGTTTCTATCAGAAAGCTTCCTCTCTCTTCTTTTTTTTTTGATTTTGATTATTTATTTATTTTTCTCCATCTTTATTAAATTGGATATTTCTTATTTACATTTCAATTATTACCTTTCCCGGTTTCCTTGAACAGACTAGAGACCCAAGATATATCTACAGAGAGCTGTCTAAGGAGACATTTGAAGCAGAACACGGGCCATAATCTTGAACCATTAAGTCCTTTGTTTTACCAATCACAGACATCCCTTTCTCAGAATCCCTCTCTGACCCCAGGCTTGTCTTTGGCCATTCGGATGCAGATATGAACTATTGTAAAATTATTAACGCTTCAAATAAAAATGAGTAAATATGACAATTTTCTTTTCAATGTGCAAACTTGTTTTAATTTCCTCTAGAGTATGTCACAATCAATAAGCCATCAATTATATCAGCATATTAGTTTAATATAAAAAGTAAAATTTAATACACTCAATAAATGTTCAATAAATAAGGATGAAAAATTTGGTCCTTGATGGTCCGTAGTTAGTATGTCTAGCACCATATGAATAACTACAAGCATCTCTACAATTATGGAAACATGCTAGATATCACATAAGATTTTAGAGACAGAAAATATGAATTATCCTAGGAAATATCTCAATGCAGCAGGATTACCTACAACTACAAGAAGTGCTTTGTCTTTCTCGGATGTGAGTCATGATGCATGTTCTCTAGTATGTAATGATATTGTAATGATTCTCATCAAGTTACTGTGCATGCATGTAGCATAGAAAATGTTACAGGTTATTGATTATAAGGCAATGAAACTTGAGGCAATAAACAACAGAAAAATGCAGCAAACTGAAGAATCAGTAAAAAATAGATCAGATCAAACAAAATTTGAAACCCATTTCTCTAAATGTTTTGTAGATTAATAGATGTCTTCTAAACCTAAGAAAACTGATTCATTTTTCATAAATAAAAATACTCTAGGGGTTGGGGATTTAGCTCAGTGGTAGAGCGCTTGCCTAGCAACCGCAAGGCCCTGGGTTCGGTCCCCAACTCTGAAAAAGAAGAGAAAAAAATACTCTAAGGAGTTTTGATAGACTCCAAGATGTTACAAACCCTTCCACCCACAAACTCATATTATAATACAATGCTTTCCTCCAAGTGTAAGTCAATCTTTATCATCATCTTCACTGAATCTTGAATCATTAAGAACACTCTAATGAATCTAGAAAGATTTAATTGAGCAGGAAGACAGAAAGACATAGCCTTGAATGGCACGTGGTACAGTCCTATAGCCTGGAGTCCTCAACTGAATAAAACATCATAGCCAAAACCTATACAACTATTTCCTGGACAGCCTGGAATCTGAACCATTCACTAAAATCATTCTTGTTTTAGTCATCTAAGAAGATGTGTGAATAATATTCCTAACAGGTATTTTAGGTTTTTATTTGGAGTACAAATTTTGCCCGTCACTCCTTAGCATAGACATTGACATATATATGCACACACAGATTTCCAGATAAGTGTCTTATTTCTCTTGACTATTGGTGAAAGCAAAACCAACTTCACTGCTGATATTCCCTTTGTGTGCCAAAGGAAGAAACCGTGCCAATTTGATCTCTGTGTGTGCTGAGTAAAATTGATGATATGAACACATTTGTGGAAGACATATATCAAAATATCATAGTGACAGTAACAAAATGATATGTAGAAGCTTTGGGAACTTGAAACCACTCATTCTCTGCTAATAGATTTTTGAATTATTATATGCACCTGCTTAAAAAATAATTTCAGATTAAAGGCAACTGGGACTACCTTCATAACTCCTAAATTTAATTTGTACCACGTGAATTTACCAGTTGAGCAGTTGAATTAAATTTAAAACTTGGGGCCTTGGTCCTTAAATATATTTGCATGACAAGAAAAGAGTGAATAAGTAGAGAAGACATAAAAATTGCTTCTCATAGGGAAAGAAGAAGCAAGAAGGAAAAGAAAAAAGAAAAAGAGAGGGATGCGGTGAGAGACAGGGGTAGATAGTCTTGTGGGCCATACCTTTCATCGATGAAAAAATTAGGAAGAGAGAATATTTCCTGTATTTAACAAAGTTGATGTCATCAAAATATTTGTGCCAATAATTTTAATAAGTATTTTGAAGTAGGCTGTTCAGTAAAGTTAAAATACAGGTGTTCTTACGTGCAAAATGGCAAAAATATAGTAGAAGCAATAATGCTTGGCAAAATGTAATGTGATGTTAACACTTGGCAAAGTGCAATGCGATATTATTTGCTTATACCTAACCCTTACAGAAAACTAGACTAGAAAGGAAGAAGCTGTAATTTTTCTAATAAGTTAAGAAGAATTTTCTGGATATTATTTCATTTGAATACTTCTAAAGATGATTAACTAAAAAGCAAAACTAAAAATGAAATTAGTAATAATTATAAAAACATGGCATAATTGGAAGCTATGAATAAACCCATGTTGCATATATTTCAAAAAAAACCCAGCTATACTGCTGTTCCTGGTCAGATCTCCCTAAAATGCTTCATCATTCCACAAGGAACCGTGCTCTACTAAGTTCCTACTACCTTTATTCATAATAGTCAGAAACTGGAAACAAGCCAGATGTCCCTTAGCCAAAAAATGGATACAGGCACTATTAAAAACAAGGGCATCAAGGAATTCTACAAGGAATTCTGTAGACAAATGGCTGGAACTAGAAAATACCATCCTGAAAGAGCTAAACCAGACCTAAAAGGACATGCGTAGTATCTACTCACTGGTAAGTGGATATTAGCCACAGAATATCCATGGTTGCCTAGGCCAGTCTTGACTTTGAGAGTGATTCTGAGAAAGGGTGTCTGTGAGCAGGGAAAGGAATGACTTGAAGTCAAATTGTGTTCTGCTGGATACAGCTCTTCCAGTCTGCGTTTCTCCATGTTCTGCTTTCTCTCTATCAAGCTCTCTGACTATATTCTGCTTGCTTGTTATTCTAAGAGCCCTTTCTGTCCATGTCCTGGTTGCTTGTTATTCTTGAGAGGACTGAGACAGGCTGACTCTATGACAGACTTCAAACTGGAAGGTCAAGAGACTGGGCCTAAATTTCTGTTCCCCAGAACTGGTCAAGTACAGGCAAATCAGTAACTGGAAAACCTCCAGGCCTCCAGCAGCCAATCAGAAACTGCCCCACTGTCAGAAGCTGCCCTGCTACCTGGCCAGAAACAAAAACAATAAGTCAGCAAGAGTTTTCAGGCTTCCTCAGCCACATTGTACAGGCCCACACACACCAAAAATGGTTCTGGAATGTCCCTAGAGATTGGCTCTTGTCAACCAATTAAGATAAAGGTCACCTGGCTGCAGAGATGGCTCAGCAGTTCAGAGTGCTGTCTGCTCTTCCAGAGGTCCTGAGTTCAATTCCCAGCAACCACATGGTGGCTCACAACCATCTGTAAAGGGATCTGATGCCCTCTTCTGGTGTGTCTGAAGACAGACATTGTAGTCATGTTAATAAATAAATCTTAAAAAAAAAAAAGATAAAGGTCACCTAACGTGCTTTACATTTGGCCTGTGAGTTCCCACAGGCATCAACATCTTGAGGAATGGGATGCATCTTGGTAAATGGGATACCCCAGAAGGCTGGATTTCTGCACAATAAAACGCTCTTTGCTTTTGCATACTTTCTGAGTCTGAGGTACCATGCTTCAATGCATCTTCGACCCTTGCATTCTAAGATTTCTCTGTCCATGTCCTGCTTGCTTGCTATTCTAATAATTGCTTGTGTCAGTTCTCCAATCAGTTCTTTTTATCCTAAAATCATCTCTGAATAGTGCTTCTCCTGCAGAGCACATGTCCAGTCTTCTTTTCTACACATCAATCCAGTCACTTACTCCAGGTTTCTTTTTGATTATCTTATGAATCAACATCCCAGACCCCAGCCCTTTGATTATTAGAAGACAGCAAGCTTCCTTTTTTATTCTTAACATTCCATAAGAAATCAGAGATCTGTCTCCCTTTGTTAAACACAGTTAGGTGGGACCCTGCGGTGAAATTACCATTTCCACCATGCCTAGTTCTAACTTTGTTGTGTCCTAGGCTGACCCTGAACTCTGGAATTCACCTGTCTTTGTATGCATAAACAAAAAAACTCATCACTCCCTAAATCTCTTTATTTTTTTCAAGTTGGCTCACAGCGCAGCTCCTTTTGTTCCTTTAAATTTGTGAAGCTCCTCGCATAATTCTTATTGCATCCTTATTTTTTCATAGTTGAGAAATTATATATTTTCAAACTCATGTAATTAGAGCTCTTGCACATAGCTTTCTGGGCTGTCCTGAGGTCCTAGTGTTTACTGTTTGTCTGAGACATAGCCACACCCTCTACTCCTGAACTCACACTGTTTCTAATTATCATAAAGTCATTAACACTAACGCGAGGACTTTCCTTGGAAGGAAGGAGTCCTCAATTGCTAGTATTGGTTCTAGCAAATATGCACATTATTCCACAAACAAGCCTTACACTCACAGCAGCCATTGCCACTTGTGGAACTCACAATGGGGCTGTTCCAGGAGCAGAAACCATTTCACTCTCTTCCTACCAACCTGTGCCACCCATGGCACATGCTACATCCAACAGACCCAAAGAAGACAAGTCACAGAGAAGGACCAAGGATGCTTCAATCTCTCTTAAAAAGGGGAACAAAATACTCATTGGAGGGGAGGAAGGAGGGAGGGAAGGAGAGAGAGAGAGAGAGAGAGAGAGAGAGAGAAAGAGAGAGAGAGAGAGAGAGAGAGAGAGAGAGAGAGAGAGAGAGAGACTTGATTATGAGAGGGGGTGGTGAGAGCAAGGGGAGTGGGGATCATGTGTGGGGAAAGGCAGAGAGAAGCCCACTGAGAAAGCAACAAGAATGAAGAGAAAAGCAATTGCTGTGTATGGGGGTGTTTGGAAAAACTCTCTTAAGAAATCCCAGAGACCTGCTATGGGGGCGACTCCCAGGAGTCAATGTAAGTGACCTTATCAGAGATGTCTAACAGTGGGGTCATGGAATCTGAAGACACCACCTACTGTAGTCAGGCAGGACTCCCTCTGCAGGGATAGGAACACCAACCTACCCACAAATTTTTCAACCCAAAATTTGTCCTGTCTAAATGAAATTCAACAACCAAGATGGAGCAGAGACTGAAGGAATGACCCACCAATAACTAGTCCATCACATATGACATCACAAATCTATGACACTATTAATGATACTCTTGTTATGCTTGCAGACAGAAGCCTAGCATAACTGCCCTCTGAGAGACTCCACTCGGTGGCTGACTCAGACAGATGTAGATACCCATAGACAAACATTGGACTGAGGTTGGAAACTATTAGTGAAATTTGGGGGAAAGATTAAAGCCCCTAAAGGGAAAGTGAATCCCACAGGAAGACCAACAGAGTCAACTAACCTGGACCCTCGGGTGCTCTCAGAGAATGAGTTGCCATCCAAAGAGCATATACAATCTGAACGGACACATACATAGCAGATGTGAAGTTCAGTTTCCATTCCAAACAACAGAAGTGGAGTTTCTACCCTAAAGCCTGACTGGTATCCATTCCCAAACAGGACTGCCTTGCCTGGCCTCACTGGTAGACTATATGCCCAATCCTGTCGTGACTTGATGCACCAGGTTTTAATACGTGGTGAAGCATCACCCTCTCAGAGTAAAAGAAGAGGGGAAATGGGGGAGAGAACCTCAACGTGATGACTGGGAGAGGTGCAGCATTTGGGAGTTAAATAAATTAAATTAAATATCAGAATTTGAAGTTCACAGATATGGGAATAAGGTCACAGACAACAGAATCTCACTACATTGGAGCGGTGAGTGATAAAGTATATCACTTCCAGGGTGACGTAAATGCAGAGTACATAGGAGTCACAAGATCTGAAGACAGGTTTTGAAATACCACTTCCTAGGTAAGGCATAGCTACTGCAATCAGGTTCGCCCAGCAGGAGTAGATGATATCACTGTGTGTGAATAGGAATAGACCTTACAATCTGGCATAGACGGAGGGGAAAGGATTCCTTTAAAGCCAAACTATTAGCTGTTGATAGGTTCAGGGGAAGGGGAACCGCTGCCTTCAATTGTGTACCACTGCTGACTTCATCCTGCTCTAGTGAATGTTCCCTTTCCACTGCTCAAGTAGATAGTCCTAGATAAAATAAGTGGGTCCTAAACCGTAACCCAAAATTCTGAATCTTGAACAAAGGATTGATATTACATATGGATAGGGTAAGCATTTTAGGGATGAGTAGGAAATAAATGAGGGGGTGGGGGGACAGAAATCAGAATGTATTACATGTGTTTATAATTGTCAAAAAACACAATCCATACAAAGGACATAAGCAGTCTTGACATAGACTTAGAAGTTGCAAAATACGAACAGTATGAATGTGAAAGCTTATGTCACGCTGAAAAGAATTTTATGTGTCCTTGATTGGATCATGGACTCCTGAGGTATCCAGTCCCATTTAATTCTGTAAGTGTCTATAGCAGTCTTATTTGAGATTAACATTTCAATTGACAGGCCAAACAATGCTGATTGTCCTTCATGCTGTACTTGAGCATCATTCATAAAGAACTGAGCACAGCAAAAAGACTGACTCTCAAGGGATAAAGAAATCCCTTCCTGATAGCATTCACCCTGAAGTGGAAGCTTCTGCTTGTTCAAGTCAGCTTGTTTGCCAGCCTGTCTTCACACTCTGACTCTGCACTTCAGAGCTGTGAAGACCTGCAAAGCTCTGAGACTGTGAGTCAATAATGCCTGTTGATAAGTCAGACTCTTCCTGTTCTATCTCCTTTCCTCTCTATCTCCTCTCTCTCTCTCTCTCTCTCTCTCTCTCTCTCTCTCTCCTCCTCCTCCTCCCTCCCTCTCCCCTCCTGCCCCCTCTTCCTTCATTCCCTCCCTCCCTAATTCCCTCCAGAGATCATGGAGAGATTATACTCAAACCCCTTTTGGTTCAAATTTCAACGGTGCAAGCTTTCCACAGATGCTTTTTTTTACAAAGTAGTAACACACCAAGAACTGTAATAGAGGATGCAATAAAAGTTTTAGTTCTGAACTTACAGAGAACTTTTTGTATATATCTTACTCTAGTGCCCTCTTAACAAATATGAAAATGATATTATCTCACAATTTGAATAAATACAATTTACAAAATCTTAATCAACCTTCGTAGGATAAACTGTAGGACAAATGCTCGCTCTTGAAAGTCATTGGATCATGTAATGCACAGAGAAAACAAAGATGTACTGTAAATTCAAATATACACCTTTTGTTATGCTTCAGTGTTCTGTCTCCGTGATGGTAATATCTGTTGTCTGGGTTCACTGAAGTATTTGTTGGGATAGTATATCCAGTAAAGTACAGCATGGAGGAGCCAGATATCCCAGGATGTGGGAGGTATGGTAGTCCTCGTGCTAACAGATAAGCATGAACGGAATGAGGAATGTTAAACACACAGGAGTGTCCTTCCAAGGAGAGAGCTCTGTAACTTGCTTTCCACCCATAAGGGTGGGAGTTAATGTGGTTTATGCCATTGTTACCTTTGTGCTATCTATGTGCCTGAGATCACACTGATATCCCTAACCCCCAGAACCTTATCATGAGCTTGTTTTTCTCAGTCACTCTATAGAATTTATCTTTATGAAATATGCCCCTTGTACTTTAAAGAGTAGATGAAGTAATGTCTTAAGTTTTATTCTCTAAACAGGATTGAGTTAATTAACATCATTTAAAAAAGGTTTTTGTTTTTTGCTTTTTTAAACCATATTATGCTGTGCTCACATATACCTAAAATAAAGAACTCATGGTCAGACATTTCAAGTGTGAGTCAGCACAGAATACTTAGCTCATTGTCAGTTCTGTGGTTTGTTACTCTATTGGCCATGGTAGTCACAAAGACCCACACACAATTCCTTTTGGTCGCAGAAGAAAATAATATCATAGTCTAGGCATGTTATTGTTGCTTTTATTATGTACTTAGGTGATTGAAGCATCACGAACCTGAACAAGGACGGAAGAATCAACTCATTTACATTTTATTTAGTCAATGTCTCTATGATTGACTTCAGCCCTTAATGAATGTACACAGGTTCATTGGGTGAATTCTTCATTGTCATACTATAACCTTGTATGTATAACATTGTCTGTTCAGTGGAAAGAAACCACAGCTTTCTTACTTCTTTGGCAGCCTCTCCCTATATAGCCTAGGCCAGCCTTAGTCTCTGTCCTTACATTTGGGTTGCACAGTATTACATGTGTACTATGCACCCCATGCCTAAGTATTTCTGCATCTCCTAAATCGTCTCTTCTATCCCAAGAGGGCTCTTCTCTCATTTGCATAATTTCCAAAGCAGAAAAAAATAATGTGCTTTAAATATTAACCAGTAAAAGCAATTCTATAGGGTAATCTACTCTAGAAAAAGATTATGTTAAGAAGAGTTTTAAAAAGAATCTGGAAAAATAGCAACCACATTCCTAAAGAGAACATGTTTTGCCTGTGTGGCTAATGTTGAAGTGAAGTCTCACAATTATGGGAGATCCTCTGCCAATACTGCGGGACAGTTAGGCTTGGCAGTAGGTACCAGCCTGTCTGCATCTCAGAAAGCAATCTCCCAACATGGTTATAAAATCATAACTAGTGCTTATTCTTTCTGTACACCTGTTTATGGTTAGGATTAAATTATATTTCAGTAATGCTCATTGAATGGGTCTCTAAGGCTTTTTTATTACCAACTATAAACTGCAGAAAATTACAATTTACTATAATGTTTTACTTAGTAGATATGTATTAACTCTGTTCTCACAAGAAGAAATAGCAAATAAAAAATATCAAATAAATAATTAAGATTTTACCTTTACAAAAATAGGACTTTCCTGTAGTAAAGACTACAAATGATACATTTTTTTTTAACATCATGACTCTGTCCATTTATATACTGGTTTGTCCAAAATGCAAATGTTATTGGGAATTAAGTAATGATTCAGTGGTAAATAACTATTCCTACCTAAATCCCAAGAATTAGTTCTTTCTTCTGAGAGATTCCCTTGACCTTTTCAATATTCCTTTATAGATTTAACATATTAATTTCAGTTTATCATCTCATTTTTAATATTATTCATTAACCATTTAAATGATTCAACAAAAGGATGCAAAATTACACATTTGGCCTAAATATTGACAAAATCAAAATTATCCAGAATAACATGAAATGAATCCATTCATATGTTCTTTACAACAGAACTTTAAAGGGTCTAGTGAACATTTTATTTCCAATATTATGATGATAATATAATTTCAATAAATAAAGAGGCAAAAGCATTATAAAAGTTAGAGGTTTTGAAGAATTCAGTGGTATCTACTGGAAATGACAGGATCAAGCATTTATCAGCTCACATTATGACTGCCAGCACAAGTTCAAGTCATGCAACATTTCAGCATGGATGCAGAGAAGTCGATGGTACTCTTGTGTTCATGACTAAAGGACTAAAGAGAGTTGATGACTTAGCTAAGGTAGGTTGGCCATGAAATAGTGAATGATGTCTAAGGTAGGTTGTTCTTGCTCTAGTGAACGACATCCTATTTGGGAGTCTGTGTGCAACACAAAATCAATTTTGCAGCTTGTAAGAAAGAAAGAGTGAATGAAGTTGGAAGGAAAAAACTAAACCAGGGCTGATGGATTTGGGAGGAATTATAAAGAGAAATGGAAGGGCATCATAATCCAAATGAATTGTTTGTGTGAAATTCTCAAAGAATTTATTAAAATTATGATTTTTTAAGAAAGAATATAAATAATATGGACAGAATAAGTAAAGGTTGTCACAGATTTGCATGGAATTATAGCAAAGATATCGGACAAAACACAAGGCTATCGCTTCACACTCTCAGCAGAGGGTAAGCAGGGAATTCAATATGCAGAACTTGTGATCTCATATTCAGGAATATAAAAATGGTTTAGCTTTCTAGGAAAATGGTTCATTAGAGAAGTGGTTAGGCATGGAGTTATCATGTATAACCACAGTTCTACCCTGAAGAATATACTGAAAGTAATGCAGTGGAAACACTCCTACCCTACTATTTCCATGCAAACAGAAATGGCAACATTATTAATAACCTAACAGTAAGACAACACTGAAACCTTACAGTAAGGAGAGTTAAATGAAATGTGCTAGAAACCAACATGGGAAGGTTTATTTGGGCATGAGAAGTTACAGAGTCTTGATGACTCTGTCTACAAGGTAAATCAACCATTGTCTACAATTGTTCTCGAGGAAGTACTAATAAAAATCCATTCTAGAACGACAGGGATGTATCTGTGGCTTCCCTTACTTTGCAGGAAAATGAAGATGTTTCAGCATTCATTGTGGTAAAGAACAACTGAATTATATACTTTAAAAAGACACACTCATCAGAATGACTGGATCAAGAACAGCAAATACTGGCAAGGAGGTAGAGCAAGGGGAACATGCCCCCATGCCTGATGGGAGTGAAAATTTGTACAATCACTTTGGAAATCAATTTGGTGGTTTCTCAGAAAACTAGGAATATTTCTACCTCAAGAACCAACTACTTCAATCCTGGGCATATACCCAAAAGATGCCTCACTAGATACAGGCACACTTTTTAAACTATGTTGATAACAGCTTGATTTCAGAAGCTGGAAACAATATAAATGATCTTCGATTGAAGAGTGGATAAAGGAAATGTGGTTCATTTACACAATGCAATACTAACCCACTAATAAAAAAAAATGGATATCATGAATTCCAAGCAAACAGATGGAACTTGAGCATATCGTTTGGAGTGAGGTAGCCAAGAGCCAGAAAGCATTAGCCATGAAGTGCAGGACAACCATGCCATACTTCACAGATCCAAGGAAACAGGGTAATAAGAAGGTCCTAAGGCACGATGCTCGAATCTCACTCAGAAGGTGAAACTAGTCACCGAAGGCAGATGGAGAACAGGGTCCCCAATGGAGGAGTTAGGGAAAGGAATGAAGGAGCTGAAGGGGTTTACAACCCCAGAGATGAACAACAATATCCACCAACCAGACACCCCAGAACTCTCAGCTCCCAGGAACAATAATATCCTCCAACCAAACAGTACACATGGAGAGACCCATGGCTCTGCCACATATGTAGCCAAGAACAGCCTTGTAGGGGCATCAGTGGCAGGAGAAGCCCTTGGTCCTGAGAAGGCTTGATGCCCCAGTGTCAGGGAATGCCATGGTGGGGAGGCAGGAGGAAGAGGGTGGGTGGGGGAGCACCCTCATAAAAGCAGGGGGAGGAGAGATGGGATAGGGGCTTGCTGGAGGGGAAACCAGGAAAGGGGATACATTTAAAATGCAAATTTAAAATATCCACTAAAAAAAGGGGGTGAGAAAGGGTAAAGGGGATGGGAATCAAGTATGAGGAGGAGTGTGGGTGAGGGCTAGGATTGAAAATGAAAATCAGCAGACTTGCTACAGCCCTGGGACAGGGGAGGATAGGGCAGGAGCCAACGTTGGTGAGCCTAGTTGTGCTTCCTACCAGAAAGAGATACAGAAACTGAAGTGACCATCTCCTGTAGCCAGGCAGGACTTCCAGAGGAGAGAGGGGGACATCTATCCACTGAGAAGACTTTCAACGCAACATTGTCTGGCCTACAAGATGGAGCAGAGACTAGCAGCCAGCTAGTGACTGCCCCAACTTATATCCTTCTCAGAAGAAAAAGATAACCACTAACACTATTAATGATACTCTGCTATGCTTCGATTAGGGACCTAACACACGTTTCTCCTGAGAGACTTCCTCTCCCAATGAATACAGATAGATTCTGAGACCCACAGCCTAACATCAGGTGGAGTTTGAGGAATTTTGTTCAAGAGTGGGGAATAGAAGTGAGCAAGGCAAAGGAGTCAAGGACAGCACAAGAAGATGCACAAAGTCAAGTAAACTGGGATCATGGGGGTTCACAATTCCTGAACCACTAATCTGGAAGCATATAGGAGCTGGACTTAAACCCCCTAACATATTTATGGCAAATGTGCATCGTGGTCTTCATGTGCGTCTCTAAAAAGTGGAGTGGGGGCTATTTAGGTCTCTGTTTCCTCCATTGGATACCCCTCCCCCTACATGGACTACTTGTTTGGACCTCAGTGGGAGAGAGGATGTTCCTATCGGTAGATGAAACTAGATACTCCGGGGTGGGGTAGTAACCAAGGGGGACTCTCCTTCTCTGAGGAGAAGGAGAAGGAGGGTAGGGATTTGAAAAGGTGCGACTGGGAAGAGAGGAGGAAGAGGCTATGAATAGGATGTAAAGTGAATAAATAAGTAAATAAATAAACAAATAAGTAAATAAGGCATCTACCATACCAAACATATCTAAATGCATCTTTTAAAACGTTTTTAATTCCTTGATCATCCTCAGGAAAGAGCATAATGTTAGTTGGTATAGCAATATTTTTCACTATCAAATATTCCTATTACTAGATTTATGGTTTTCGTCAGAAGTGTGTTGAAATATTTCAGAGAGACTTATGCCATTTTTATCTACAATTTTAAACCGAGGCTAATGTGTTCATTTCCCAACACATTAGGATACCAGTATCAAGAAAATAGGAAATTTTGAGATATTTATGTAGTGTCCTCAATTGGTGTCCAGTTTTTAATATTGTGTTGTAAGATTTGCTTAAAGAAGGGTTAGGTACACCGTTGATATTTTCCAAGTAATTCTTTCACCATAATTCTATAAGGACTAACTCAAGCAAGGATATTATAGTGATGTCCCAGGGCTGAACTGTCAGATAATGAGTACCCTTATTGAAAAGACTCGGTGGCATAAGTGAAGTGTAAGTGCATGAAACAGAAAAGTAGTGAAATTAAGAGGGAAATCAAGCACTCTTGACTTAAAGATGAGGACTAATTATTCCATAAAGCCAATTTTCTAACTTCATGCTGAGATGAAAATGAATGAAAATCTCTCAGACTCACTCATTACAACCAGATATTTGAATAAGTTCAACTATACATTTCTGTGAGATTTTGACAAAAGATATGGGGAGTACCTTGCAGGTCACAAATCTCTGCTTATAATTTCATGCACAGTAACACTCTGCCCTGGGGTACATAAAGCAGTTTACCATTTTCTGAAGCAGTCACTGTGATATTATACCAGGGTGTTTCTTCTCTATCCAGTACTTTGGATGTCTTAATGGTTCCAGTATTTGCATCAATGTTGAAAAATCTCTCCTCTTCAGTACTGTGGTTGATGAAATACCTGAAAGAAAGAAATTGGAAGCATTCTTTGTAAGTGACGACAATGAAGAACAATATAACATAATAAAGGGAGTGATTGGATCAGGTAAATTAAAATCTGACTGTACTTTAGTGTCTATATTTGACATGAAATCTTTAACAACTAAATATTATAGAACCTATAACAGCTCTTTAATTGTTGAAAAACATATTTAAAATACTGTAAAAAAAGTAACAAATTCTGTGAAGAGAGAAGGCTCAGCAGTTAAGAGAAAATCCTGCTCTTGCAGTTAACCCAAAATCACTTTCAAACACTCATATCACATGGCTGACAACTAGCCAGTCAACATTGCAGCACATGGGGACCATGTTCCAGTTAATGACCCAGATCTCCAGATCTATTAGTGTATAATCATCACAAATTCAACTTCCTTGATATATATATATATATATATATATATATATATATATATATATATTATGAAGTGAGTTGTGATTCTGTGAGGAGTTAAAATATGGCAATGATCAAAGCACATTATTACACATGTAGGAAATAATAAAAATGTATTAAAAAGAGTTTTCATCTCATACAATGAGAAGTATTTAAAATGAATGAAGGGATGTTTTCATACATCAAGCATTCTTATCTCAAAGATGAGAAATATTCATTCTACAAAGGCAATTATCTAACTTCATTCAAAGATTAAAGATACAGAAAAATCTACGAATGTTGCTCAGTTACATCAGTACATTAGGTCACACTAATGTTTCCTTGCTACCTGTGCATGTGTTCTGTGTCTGCTGTGTTATGCTGCTCAAGTGACAACCCCACTTACAGAGATGGATGAAAGAGTGAGGGACTGACACAGGATGACTATGATGACTGCTGAGTAGATGTAGAGAATGGAAAGAAAGGACAAAACATGGTACAGATTCAGAGCATGCTTTCTAAGCAGGAAATGCGGCCTCAAAGAAAATCACCATGAATTCTACTCATTGGAACTGCAGCACCCAATTTAAAAAGAAATTGAAAGAGAAAAAGAAATAAGATTACAGAACCAGCATAAGTAGCCTTTGGAGAATAAAAGCAGCTCCACCTTTTTATGATAGTAGATGATGGGGAAATCCCAATGGGTATGAAACTAAGTGTGAGGGTGGACAAGAACCAAGAATACAGTGTCCCAAGCAAATTTACAAACATGTGGACAGTTACAAAGAAATGAAGACAAAAGCCAATAATCATATGTATATGTATTTAACCTCCTTAGCCATCAATGAGATACTATATAAAACTACCATGAGACTCCATCCACCTCCAGTAGAATGACTGTCACTACACAGAAACAATACATGTTCTTTAGTTTTCTGGGAAACAAAGAGTCTTTGTATACTGACACAGTGAATCTAAAATAGCCCAGTCACTGTGAACAGTTACTATGAAGATTTCACAAGAATCTAAAATCATATATGTCACTTCTTGGTTTACACTAGGAGAATTGATGTTCAATATACCACAGAAGTACTTGCATAAAACATTTTCATAAGACTAATTAATATTAAAGAATCAGCTCAGATATTTGTCAATAACGAATAGCTAAGTAAAATGTGGCATATGCACAAATAGAATTTCATCCAACCATACTGTATAAAATTATGTTGCTTTCATGAAAATGGTTATAACTAGCAATTGCACACATTTCAGTTTAATCTACTTTAAACCATGTACTCATACGCATGTTCATGTGGTAAATGGAAAATGATGAAAGACATAATGTAGAAGCAAGATTGTCTGAGAAACATTATGGAGCTTTTGGTAGGGAGAGAGAGAGAGAGGAAAGCATAGGAGGTGAATGCAGTCACAGAATATGAAATTCCTGAATGGGAATGTACTTATGAAACCCGTCATTATGTACAAAGAACACATGCTCACAATCATCATAAGCATAAGCAGCTTATAGTATATTGTAACTCTGCCATTCCTACAGATTTAAATATTACATGTGAAATAACCACGAAAAGAGTACATACCTATAATGTAAAATCTTTAGCATCAGTGTGACTGCGTTAGAAAATGGCTAAGAAATTAGGAGAATACAACTCTGGGTGTGCATATCAGGATGCCTCATGAGAAAGTTAGCCAATGGAGCTAACTGTAATCTAATCAGTGGAATAATGCTTTGATAGACTCATAATTAATTCCATCAATGGGAACTGGAGAAAAGTGGAAGGTGGGAAGAGTTAGAGGAAGTAGGTCAAAGGCAGAAGTTTGAAGCTTATCTGCCCTGGCTTTTTCTTGATGCAATTATGTTATTTGATGCTCACAAGGAGGTTTCTCTTATTCAGTCTTCCACCATATGGTTCTCCATTTCATAGTGGGTTGAAAACACTGGACAAAATTGCAAGTGAGTGAATCCTTTCAAAATGTAAAACAAAATACCCAATTCTTTCATCTTCCTTTTCTGTATGGTAGATATTAGAATACTAATGAAGGCAAAACTACTGAAATATGCTTGAAAAATTTAGCCATTAGTAAAGTGAAGTAATCATAGTGTTCTAGACTTAAACTATAGAAAGTACTAGACTTAGACTATAGGAATAAACTTGCTGCTAACTGCTAATTGCTCAGAAATCCATAAAAACATTCTGATTGGACGAGTTTCCAATGTTATCTAATTACAATGTTGACTAATGTATCACTAGCTGATAAGTGTTTCTATTTGCACCATTCATAGCAAGAAATCTCTTGGAAGATTTTTTTTCTCACACAGAATTATGAGTTATGATTATGCCTTTTTAAAACTTCCTATTATATTTTAAACTCTGTGAAAAATAAAAGAACTTCAATTTATCAAAGTAAGATATTCATTTATGTGGAGGTCCTTGATCCACTTGGCCTTAAGCTTTGTACAGGACAATAAGAATGGATTGATTTGCATTCTTCTACACGCTGACCTCCAGAATTAGAGAAAGGATTGAAATAGCTGAAGGAACTTGCAATCCCATAAGAACAACAATGCCAACCAACCATTGCTTCCAGGGAATAAACCACTATCCAATGACTGACAATAAATGGACTGACCCATGGCTCCAATGGTATACGTAGCAGAGGATGGTCTTGCTGGGCACCAATGGAGGGAGAAATCCTTGGTCCTGCCAAGGTTGGACCCCCAGTGTAGGGGAATGTCAGGGGATGTGGATGGGGAAGGGAACACCCTTATAGAAGAAAGGGAGGGAAAGGGGATAGGGGGCTTATGGACAGGAAATTGGGAAAGGGAATAACATTTGAAATGCAAATAAAGAAATATACAATAAAAACTCATTTATTATGCAACTTAGATTTCATGTTCCAACAGACAGATAAGCTATAACTATAAGAAACAGTCAATATCAGTAACGACTGCCTTTAATCAAATACTTTTTACAACAAATGTTACTTTATACAAATCACCAAGTTCTTCATTTGCCACTCAATTTTCCTGGGTTATTATATGCACATGGTTTGTTTACCTTTATGTAATTACCTCTAGATAATTAGATTTCATGTTCAAGAATATTGGAAAAGTTGTTCTTCATTTTAATAATGAATCTCATTCCTCACATGTACTTCCTGTATTCATTATACTTTCTTTCTTTCACCAAAAACTTAATTTTAAGTATGTGTCAAAAATATATTTCTATACTGATTTGCCCTAAAAGTATTAGTAAGAATGTTGTTTGTTCCTCTCAGTTATTATATTTCATACACTTGTAAATGCAGAACATATGTAGTAAAGAAACGTCATTAAGAATTCTATGTGGTAGCTGTTTTGTAAGGTAAGTTAAATAATTTATTCAATTATTAGAATAATAGTTTAATAAAATTTAGTAATCTTTAATTGATTCAAAACTTGTGGGATAACTAGAAGCCTCAATTTCTCTGAAGCTTAACTAATTGTCACATATCTGGTATACAGCTCTGATGTTAAATTTTAAATGTTCCTTTTAAAAGGTTAGGGCATAAAATGCATTAACCATACAAATATCCAGAAAATCATTCTAAGTAAATATTCCAAAAACAACATTGTCATATGTTACGTCTGGTATTATACTTCAGTGTCTAATGAAGTAACGAGAAAACAAAGCATAGATTATGTTACACATAATATATGTTATATACAAGATACTTGCATTAGCTTGAGAGGATGTCTTAATTGTTATTCAAGCAAGGAGTGGAAGACAAGAACATTTCACCTCTATAATTGACTGATTGAGGTCCCAACATTCAACACATCTATCTAAAGATGATGCTCATCAATGAATAAACAGAGATTCTACATTAGTCTGTTTGGGCTTCTTAAATCTCAAGTGTCATATATTTGTGATGTTATATACTAAAGCCTTAATTTATAAATTTTTATGAGCAATATGTCACTGATACTAATAAAACACAAGTTAAAGGCAATGGCCTCTAGTTTTAAACAAGGGACTACTTTCTCGCTATGTATTCATTTCTTATTAAAGGATTCTTATATCCTCACTATATATTTAGAGATTCTGATACTATTTTGATTAGGGCATACTTAAAATTGAACTAAAATGCAACATAAATTTGTCTATATTGCCGATAAACTAAATTTTACATAAATTTTTCAGTTGAAAAATAATACATTAGGAATTAGATAATATTTTCAATTTATTTGTTGGTACTTTATCTTTGCTATAAAAACTACAAGTTAAATATTCAATCTATTTATTCAGTTTATTTTTTCCAGTTCTCTCCTTTAGTGTTGCCAATGGGACCATGCCATTATTTTGAAATCTCACTTTTCCATTAGTTTTTAACCTCCATAGTAATTGAAGCATGCTACATTCGTATTCCATTATAAACCATGGGATCGTTATGGGAGAGTGTAAGAAAGTCAGCATTCCAGAGAAGCTGCAGCAAACACGGTTGTTACATAAACCCACCCAGGTTGTAATAAGTCTCAGAACAAGATATGTAACATTTACACTTTCAGCTACTATATAGAAAATAAGATGTTCTTCTCTCTAAACTTATTTTCAATCTGACGAACCGTTCAATATATAATAATGATTACATTTTGTATATTAGCAAACAAGTTGTGTCATCAGGACTATCTAAAACAAGTATTCAAAATTTTTATTGATACTTTCTGCTCTCTTAAAATAACAATAAAGGAAAAAAAAGGTTGCTTCCTAATATAGGTGTAGAAAATTTCTGATTACAAATCATAGTGAAAAAGTAAATTACAGGCATGTGACAATTATAGAAATTCAGTCAATAACGAGAATGTCAATAATATTTCATTTTACTTATTCATATTTAATTCATGTTTTTATATGCAAAGACTTAAATATATGAAAATTTATATACTTCAGATAGCAAGACTGAATGGCAGGATGCTGCCATCACCATACCCCCTTCCTTGTGTATATGTCCAAGTATACAAACAACTGGCTCTAGTTAAAGCCGTGGGCCATTGGCTTTCTGGTCACTTAAAACATCCCTGCTTTCCTATCAAGAGAAACTCAAGTTAATACATGAGAGGCATTGAGTGATGCTTGAAAATTATTCTCACTTTATATTGCAAATCTAAAATTTTATAGTGCTTTGTTAGATGTGTTAAAAATCTGCCTTTTAAAATGTAAGTTCTAAACATTAGTAGACTATTTTTTATAGATTTCCAAAGGTTTGGGGGAATAATAACAACTAAAAACGTGTTTGGTCAGCCAATGATTGCCAACTGTTTGATATTTCTGAGATCCTATCCTCTAAATGAGATTTCCTATGTCCTTGTATCTCAAGTTCCTTAATGTCATCTCTAATAAGCCAGGAAACAATGTAAGTTGTTTAAACCAACAACTTTTTTTTTTTTGCCTGTAAGCTGACAGCCTCTAATTTTATGCATGTTTTCACAAAAGCTGATGAATGTATTTCTGAAAAGCCCATGCTATTTTGAGATAAACAAACAAATAAAATAGAAAACAACACAAAACAAAAAGAATTGATATGGTTTGTTATCAAAAAATCTGAGTAATCTAATAGTTGAACAATAGTATGCAAGAAGAATAAAATCAAGCAGATTTTCAGAAATTCCTGTAAGGGTGCAAATCTTTTTTATTATCAGTTCTACAAATGAGAATCTAATGGCTCTTCCTGGCACAAGGCAAGGTACATCCCTTCACAGTACTTTCCCTTAATTACTACAAACATTTGATCCCTATGAAAGAAAGGCTTAAGGGGCTTGTTTTTAATACTGTTATTGTTTTCTGTTTTTATTTTCATTGTTTGCACTTTGAATCCTATGTGAATGACACATTTTTATTAAAATCGACTACAAATGTTATGTAAATTATACACCCTCACAACAGCTTTAAAGTTTCTAATTATTTCAAGGCAACTGAAGTAAATTCCTTTTACTTTTTGAATCAAAACAAAACATAAAATCATGGTTATGCTAATAAACCTATTAGCATTTGAAGACAATGTATCAATCATCTCTCTAGAGCAGCATCTAAGGCTGTGAATGTTCAGTTCCCTTTCAAATAACAGGATGTACTGGCAATTAGAAATATCAGAGGACAATAAATTATTCAAAGAACCAGTTAATTTTTTTTCTGATTTATGGGTGAATATGGCAGCATTCACACGACCATGCAACACGTGACATACAAGGACTGACACTATATTACAGAAAAGTCATAAATTTCTTTTTTATGAATGCAGTTCCTTTAACACTTCACTTATATTCCATTCTATCAGTTTCTCAGCCTTAGCCTTATGTGTACTTGTTGCCAGAGAATTCTTTGTGAGCTGAATCCGTTATTGACTACGGTTGGATATCTGAGCTCTTCTCTGTTTCCCTTTCATTCAATGTCCCCCAGGTCTAGACACATCTATCTGACAAAAGACATAGGTATAGATATGGTCTTTGAGAGATCTAAGGTTGTAGGACTGGAACTTTCCCAATGGCAGGGATGACCTCCCAGAAACAGAACCAGCTAGCTCCTTTTTGAACATATGAGAACAATGGGTATGTGTTGCTAAGAATAAAGCATGGGAGGCCTTCCCACTACCCAGACACTCTAGATTCTCATGTGGAACTAAGAGAAAAATGTATACTGTTCATAAGTTAGTTGAGCTATGATAAGTCAAATGGCCACCATATCTTTGTTGCAACAGTTGCTTATAACTATCTTGTAACCCTAACTTTCTTTAAAAATGTGGTTATATGACCACCTAGGACTACCTTGTTACGATTACCTGCTGTTATACCTGTCTTGCTATGACCATCTTCTAACCATGTCTTTGTTTCAGGAGGTCAATTGGACTATTGTGTTACGTTTACATTCTGCTCCTGTAACCTTGCTTGTTTTGCCTGCTGTATCCCCCACTTGGAAACTCCCTATACCCAAACAATAAAAGCTCTGCCTTCCTCAATCCAAGGATGACCATCCAAACCCTGTCTCAAAGGAGGCAGCCTGTGGATATGAAGAAAAATTCTTGCTTTAATTTAATTGATCATGATATTTATTTTGGTGCTCCTCTGTCACCTGTTTTGGGGATTAATATTACATAAAGAGTAAATTGTTTAACCTACATCTTCATGCACAGAATTTTTTCTTTGTACATATGAATTTTTAAAATTAAACTGCAATTTTGATAAGAGTATAAACTATCATGAACTGTCTCTATTAATAGACAGTAGAAAATGTAGTTTCATAACTTCAAGATTGTTGGTGAGAGGGTGTGTCAAAAGTTATCATTTCCTTTTATGATCTGCTCCACAGTTACCTGGCAACAGTCAAGTATGTCTGACTCACTATAAAAGGGGTTGCTTGCCCCCTCCTCACTCTCTTGTCCTCTTACTCTCTCACTTTCTTACTCTCTTTCCTCTCTGTCCCTTCTCTTCCCATTCCCCTCCTCCAATCCCCACCTGTGATCTCCCAATGTGTTCATGGCCAGCCTCTACTCCTCTATTTCTCTTTCTGTCTCTCTGTCTCTGTCTCTTCCTTTCTATGTCTCTAATCCGTCAACTCCCCTCCCCATGCCCTAAATAAACTCTATTCTGTAATATAGTACGTATATAGTATACAGTATGGTACAGGATAGCATAGCATAGCATAGCATAGCATAGCATAGCATAGCATAGCATAGCATAGCATAGCATAGCATAGCATAGCATAGCATCTTTTGCCTGGTACCTCAAGGGGAAAGCAATGCCTCAGCAAGGGCCTGCAGAGCGACCCACTTTTGTCTCACCATTCCACATCTCTAACAAACATCTCCCTGGCTTCTTTTTCCTTTATAAAACACAGCAATCTCTTTATCATTGTGTTCTCTGGTAAATTGTTTTTGATTCAGTAAATTAGCTCCCACCCACACTGTGGTATGAAACTGTAAACTCTGTGAGACACAGGAAAATAAATCTCTAAAGTAGGAGGGGATTTGTTGGGAGAAGTTTTTAAGTTTCAAAATGAGGGGATGAGAGAGAGATCAGGTGCTAAAATTCCACATACCACGGTGGGAAAAAAATCAAACAATTAAAGTTTTTGTTTCCATGTCTAAACTACAAGAAGGAAACTTTATGGGAAAAGCCAGTTATTTTTAAGGATTTGAAACTTCCTAAAAATCTTAGGTTTTCAGGTGTATAAATATAGACAAAGGTGTCCAAATGCTTGTGTTTAGTTCTTTTTATCTTGTCCTTAACAAAACTAACATTTTTATTATGCAAAAAATATTAATTATGCTTTATATGTTATACTAAAATCTTAAACTACAAAATCATACTTGGCTTTGTATTAAATCCTTCATTGTAATTTTATTGACATCTGTGATATAAGACCTGATTTAAGTATTATAAATTTGAGTATCATAAAATAGAACAAATACCACTCATTTATTATTAAAGAAATATTGTTTGTTGGCCTTTCAAGTATAGACCCTGAGTTATTGCTCTATATTTCCTTGAAAATATTATCATTTACTGAGTGGCAGCTCAATCAGAGAATTCTACTTTGTAGTATGATTAAACTGTGAGCTCACAACAATTGTGAAAGACTATGTATCTTTTACTGAAAAGGATAAATGATGATCTAAGTCACATTCTGTGGAATATAAATGAAGCATCAATAGGGGATAAGCATTATTCCCCAGAGTTTACTCTTGAATTATATCCAGACTTCTTATCACAAATTAATCAAAGGTTCTCTACTTAATGTTCTAAATACAATTTTTCCTCAATAATATTGTGTATTCATTAAACCAAAGGGAAAATTAATCTGTTTTTACAACAGGTATGTGGGAGTAGTGATTCTGCCTGTCAGTCTGTCTGCCTGCTTGCCTGCCTCTCTCTCTCTCTCTCTCTCTCTCTCTCTCACTCTCTCTCTCTCTCCCTATCTACCTATCAATCTATTTATCTATATAATGTGTGTTTGTGTCTATCTCTCTGTATGTGTAGTCTGTGGTATCCACATTTGTGTGCAATAATGGTCACAAGTGTTGATGTCAGTTTGTGTGAATGTACAGGTAGTTGTGTGTCCGTGCGTGTGTGTGTGTGTGTGTGTGTGTGTGTGTGTGTGTGTGTGTGTAGGTTTGAGGTTGATTTGGGCAATCTCTTTTTACTGAGAGAAGGTATTTTATTGAACACAGAACTAAATGATGAGGCATTGTCTAACTACTCAGGGGCTCTCAGAGATCTTTGATCTACCATGGTTATAAACCACAATTTTTTTTAGGTGTTTACATAACATATTCTCTGGTCTTCCTGCATAGGAAGCTCTGAATAAACTGACCCATTTCCCCAATTCTGCCATATATTAATAATTTAATCAACTTTTGTCTGTTAATTTATTAAGATAATTACATATTTGTTATAATTTGAAAACCATTGCAAATAAAATATCTAATCATACTTTACTTCACATTAAATTACCTTAAGACATAAACCAAATCTTCAAGTACTTGGGAGATAAGGAATATAGCTTACCTTACTAAGCTGTTAGCACTGTCTGGATCCTGTGCCAAGACAGTGCCAACAATCGTCCCAATCTTGGCATTTTCATAGACTTCCATGACATAGGAAGGCATAGAAAAGAGTGGTGGTTCATCCACATCCCCAACAATGATCTTCAGCATGGTGGCATCCTTAAATGGACCCAAGTGGGAAAAGCGGAAATCCAGATGTGTATTTGCTCCCTCAATGTTGAGTGTGTAAGACTTCTTTTTCTCATAGTTCAGTGGCTGCAGGGGGAAAATGTGATAGCCAATGTTAGACTGTCTACATTTTTCAAAGATGCAGTTACTTTCTTACTTATGAAAAGTGTATGATATATGTTAACTTACTTTTCTTTAAAAAATAGCTATAATATTTTCCTAAATTATGATGTCCAAACAGACATAATGGCAACTCATGTCTTACTCTATAGAGAGTTTGCATAGCCTTAAATAGGGTGATAACTACATAAAGAAATAAATTCGCCTCTGCAAAACCATATTGCTTTTTAGAGACACTCTTTAGTCCTCTCCATCCTATACCATCCAGGAATTATTAAATAATTAATCTAAAAATATTTGCTGGTAGCTTGTTTGAAATTTGAGATGATCCTGGCAGTAGTAGCACGTACATTTAAACCAAGTATTTTGAAGACAAAAGGAGGCTGATCTCTGTGACATCAAGGTCTAGTTCTACAAAAGTCAGACCGCACAAAGAAACCTTGACTTGAATAAACAAAAACAAATACAACAAACAATCAAACAAACAGAATATAATGAAATAACTTATTACATTTATGTGATTTATCTCACATTATTTTATGATTAATTTTTGTGTATTTTAAATTGGAGGTTTTGTGATTTTGCTACTGTCTTAAGTTTCTTCTAGAATTATGTTCGTTATCTGGTAGATAGTTTGAAAATGCTCTCTCTTCCTCTGTATATTGTCTTTTCATTCTATTGTATGTAAACTCTGTGGTGTAGAAAATGTGTAGTTTGTTTTCTTACTTTGTACTTATGATATTAATTCATCTATTGTGTTTCTCATTTGGAGCAAAATTTTAATATCAGTCTATTTCTCTTTGCTTGTTTATACCTATTTTAGCTTTGATCTTATATTAATAGATCATTATAATCATTTCAGTTTCTAGATAAATTTAAAAATTTCCAATAGGAGTTTGTGTTGTTGAAGAAAGCAGGCAGGATCTGATGCATAGGTAAATATTCTATAATTAAAATACACAATCAGTTTTCCAACTAATAACTACCTTCAGTTACACATAGACATTTACTAGCAATTTATATATATATATAAAATATTATAAATACAAATAAATATTTCAAATATATATATGGCATCATGAATTTGACTTTATGTGCAAGTATATAACCAGTGCTTTGTCCCAAATAATGGACTTCTATTATTATAGAATACAAAATAATACACAAGTACTTTATTTTTAAGTCATATTGATCATTATACATATTAGTGATGCAAGCTGTTAAAATGTTCATGAGAATAGGTGAATTTACCTTTTGAGAAGAACTGAAAGTTTGGAAGATGCTAACCAAGGAGCAAAATTATACTTGCATGTAGGTCTGTTACACAACATAATCTCATATTTAATTTTAGTTGTAGAAACTTTGGATGGAGAAGTTAAAACAGAGCGTGTAAGACACTTTCTTTTACTTGGAACCTATTGATTGCTTCATTGGTTCTACTCATCTTGATAAATATCTGGTAGAAACAGTGCACAGAAATATTTTATTCTTATTTAGGCTTCTGATATTAAATTGCACTGATTGAACATCATGGCATTTTTGTTCTTGGTGGGATCAGCTATAGCTATTCCTTATAAAGGAACTATGATATTTTGCTTTACCCCAAAGAACCGTCCTAGTCATTTGGGTTGCTTAGATACAACAACACAGATTTGTCATTTTCACCAGCAAACTTAATCTTGTAATAGTTTTGAATATTAGGACATTCTATAACAAAGGACTGTCAGATGTGCTGTCTTATAAGGCCACATATCTAAGCTTGCACATAGGGTCTTTCTGATATTCTTAGATGTTTAGAGATGGGAACCTTATTTATTTCTATTTGTACAAAGTACCAGATTCCACTTGTGAATCTATTACCTAGACCTTAGCATCTCTTAAAGATTCCATTCCCGACTGTTGTCAAAATGAAGATGAAGCTTCAACATCTGACTTGCAGGAGTCATATATGCGATGTTCAACACTGTAAGAATAGGTACCTAAGAGGTGTCCTTTTGGGGAATCTTGTGAACACAATCCCCAGTACTACTGATGATCATTTCTTGTATCCATTCCGGATCGCTTTAGAAGTTGGCCTTCTTAGGTTGTGAACATTTTATAGACAGGATAACAACTATTTTGTTTCAATCAGGGCCTAGAATTTGGAAAACTCCTAGAGTCATAGTGACATGGGTCATGCTGGGACACTGGAAGCATTTGATAGTTTTTAAAGCTCTTTTAAAAATCTCAAAACTCAAATTCTCAAAAGCTGAGCCCATTTAATCCACTTATATGCACATAGAATAAAAATCTTATTTGCTTAGATTTATATGATTTTACTGATGGGTTAATTAAATCTGCAGCCTGTAGTCTACTAATTAGAAATTGTCTTCTTCAGAAAGAACTGAAACTAAAAATAAATCTCTGAAATAATTAATTCTCCTTTTCTTTTCTAAAGTTTACTTTCCTTTAAAGAAATAAGAATGTGACCCTGACTACATTAAAAATCTAACACAAATTAAAATAAGTTAGCCCAAAATTCTGAATATTTGCTGCATGTTGAAGACCAGACAGGTGCTAAAGAAATGTTCAATGTTAATGACCCTTACTTACAGAAGACCACTTTCTGATTCCCCGCATCCACATGGAAAATCACTACCGCTTGTAACTCCCTTTGCAGGCGAGCTGACACCCTTCTGACCACCAACTATGCCAGACATTTACATGGTTAACATACTTATAGTACAAATATTACACATAATAAATAGAAAATAAAAATAATTAAATTAAACAATGACAATAAAGAATTATTGATGTACACCGTCCTTCTTATATTTAGACCAGACCATCAATGTATAAACACAGAGGAAGCAGAAGGCAAGGGGTCTCATGTTTGCTTAATATCACTGTTTTAATATTATTTATGAAAATTACCTTGTGTAAAACTTTTCGACCAATGTTCTTATCATTTTAAAGTGTGGACCATCTTGTTTTGTCAATAATGATTAACACAGCTTTTGTCACCACACCAAATTTTCAAACACCCATCTTCACTCATTCATTGTTACAGAATATTACTCTTCGACTCAGTGAGAATAGTGAAGGAAATTTTGCCCACGTTTGGCTTATCCTGATATTACTTTCATGCTGTGCATCGAAGAGAATAGAATACAAATTTTCTAGCAGATTCCTTTAACAAAATAAATGCCTCATGTCTTAATGCTGCCCACCCAATGGTAAGGTACAGGTTGTTTGTGTGGACACATGGTTTCATGTTGATGATCATCTAATATAAGTTTAACTACCTCCAGGCAGACATAACCATCCTGGGAAACTTGTTTGCCAAAAATGGCAGATGGATGGATAGGGACCATCTGCAGCCACAAAGGAAGGAGAGAATAATTTCAGGTTGTGTCAGAAATTTAAAAACGGATTTACTACCGTGAATTGGAACATATTAAGAGTTTCTTTTATGAATGCTAACTGGCGATACTGAGTTGCACCAATAGAAAACTGATAGGAAAGAAAATCATTCATTTATTCTGAATATTTCAAAAGTATTTATTCATACCAAGTAAATTATGTTTTGTATTATAACCACAGAATTATATTATTGTGGTAATATATTATTTATCTATGCTATAACTTCAGTAAACATGTGCAACTACCCATTGCTTATAAATTAAAAACTCTGCAAATCCTTAGATTTTTTTTGAATCTATGGAGTATTCTTTTTCTGGAGCTTAGTATTCCTAAGTTACAATTAAATTCCTTTATCCCAATTATAATCCACCAAACACAGTACATTACAAATAGTAAAATGTGCTAAGCCACATAAATCAAAAAGCAAACTGAAAAAAAATAAATTGGAAAATTCATCCAGATTATTAAAAGTATGAAAAGCAAATTACAAGAAACATCTAGGAGTTTGTAAACTAAACTCATAGTATTTTCTTCTTTTGCTTAAACAAAAGGAATAACTATGGTTCTGTGTGTCATGGTAAAGACACTATCACTGTATTGTAAAGCCAGTGATCACTTACGATGAATTAGGGCTCTAGTGTAACTCCGCTTTAAAATCTTAAACACTTATGAACATAGATTTTTCTAAGTACATGCCAACAGTCTTTCCCATTTGATTAACTATTCAGTGCTCAAGCTAAAAGAGGAATTATGGACACAGCGTTTCTCCTTTTAGTGATAGAACTTGTATGAAAAGAATCGACTCTAGTCTTTGGCAATTTGCTCATTATTACTTAGAGATTCTGTTTCAGTTGTGTATTTGTTGGTGGTTGGGTGTGATTATTTGAATCGTTCTAGTTTACAAGACTGTAAAGCCGGGATAAGTCTCCCGGGTAGAATACTGCAGATCTGCATCATTAGTTTGTATTTACTGTGCAAGGCAGCTAAGCTCATTTTGGTTTTTGCCTTGAAATGTCATAAACTTTGGTTAGTGTTTTAGGAGAACAATTCCAGGCTTGAGAGCCAACTATTCCTCTGTGGGTTTGTTTGTTTGTTTTTTTGGTTTGTTTTGTTATATTTATTTTTGTTTTGTTTTAACATTATTTGCTTTAAGAATTTATTGCAATTCAAACTCTGTGAGCATTGCTTGTTTATTCAGTTATATTGAAATAAGGGTATTGAATACATAAAGCAGATAGTCTGCCACTAAGCTATTTGATGTATCTAAAATGAGTTAATTAATTATAAATTAGAGAGCTACCTTCATTACCATCTACTGCAAGAAGCAGCTTTTCTGATGAGGGATGAGTGAGCCCCAGATCTACGAATATAGTAGTATATCTGCAGGAACTGTTTTATTGATACATCCATTAAGCAGTATAATGACAGTAGATTTCCCCCTGGTCCTCATAACCTCTCTCATCTCAGGTATTTGGCTTCATTTTTAGAGTCAAATGTGTTTTCCATCTATTGGAGTGGCCCTTAAATCCAACGAAACAGTGGTTGTTCAATCCAATAAAATTTGTATTTTGCAGCCAGGTGCAGTTATCTGTATGGCAGGTATGTGGCAGGGTTCATGGCTGAGTAAGATTGATAATAGACTCCCTCTACAGTGTCACACATAGCATGTTTCAGCATTGGATATGCTATGTAGAAGGGGTGAAACTTCTAGTTTCTAGTTATGCACCATAGAATTTCTCCCTGTTTTGTGACATATGCAAGTGGTGTCTTTCTCAAAAGTGCTTTAACAGCAGGATGTGGATGGTAACCAGTAGCATCCATTTCCTAGCGTTTGGAGATCAGAATGCATCCTTTGGCCAGTAAGTCAAAAAGATGGCATCATTCTAGAATTGGGTGGTAACATTTGAGTCATTTTGTTTCCAGTATATACTATCTTTAAAATTTTTTCCTTTATATATGGATCTATGTTTACAAGACTAATAGAGTAATAAATCTCCATATGGTTTTTCAAAAATAATTATGCATTCCTCCCCATATTCCCTACTTTATCCTTCCCTCCCTTCTCTTCACCATTTAAGCATCTACATCAGGATGGTTTGCAGACAGCAAGAGACTTTGAGGCATCCTGTCTTAAATGGGATGGCAATATCAAACTACCCCATCAGGATTCATGTATCTATATCTATATCTATATCTACATCTATATCTATCTATTTATATATGTGTGTGTATGTATGTATGTATCTATCTATCTATCTATCTATCTATCTATCTATCTATCTATCTATCTATCTATGCAGAAAAGGAGGCAGAAAGAAGATAGCAAGAACCATAGGTGATGGATGACTTCAAATGCTGAGTCTGGGGTGGCCTTGGTTCCTGCCCCTGGGACAGGGTCTCAGTGTGAGCTTCCAGGAGTGCCAATGGCTTCTGTGTGTATGTAATAATGTTTTTATTCACTGGAACCAATACTAGCACTGTAGGTCTCTTTCCTTCTGAGGAATGTCCTCCCTCTTAATGTTAATGACTCCATGATAATTAGAAACAGTATGAGTCCAGGAGTCCAGGGTGTGGCTGTCTCAGCAAAATGGTAAAGGCTGGGCCTTGAGGGCAGCACTTAATGCTATGGAAAAATTCTAAATCCATCAGTTTAAAAATACTTAATTTATCAACTATGCAAAAAACTGGATGCAATATGAATTATGAGGGGATTCATGAGACTAAAGGAACAAAAGTAGCTATAATATGAGCCAGCTTCTCAGAAATACAGGAAAGCAGAGAGATACAAAGGCAGACAGTCCTGAGTTTAAGATCAGCCTGAGACACAGCAAGTCCAGTCTCGGGCATGGTAGAAATGGTGATATCAGGACAGAGTCCCACCCGACTAGTTTATCTTATGTGTTTAGCAGAGGCAGACAGATCTCTGAATTCTTTTGCAGTGTTAAAAGTAAATGAGTGTTTGCTCTATGCTTAGAATTAAGGGGCTGGGGTCTCGGGATGCTGAATTATAAGATACTAAAAAAGAAATCTGAAATAAATGGCTGAATATATATGTAAATAAAAACTGGGTTTTGGTCTGGGTGAGATGAGCTAGCAGAACTCGACAGCAGTTCTTTTTATGAATTTTTATGTAGAGAGCTGAGCAAGCACAACTCTTCAAGGGTTTTTCTGACAGGATTTCTCACTCTAGAATAGCAAGGAAAACCTGAGAGCAGAGCAGAGCAGAGCACGACACACACACACACACACACACACACACACACACACACACACACACACACACACACACACACACACACAAGACATCAGTGCAGAAAGTCATCTCAGCAGAACCTAGATCACCAACTCGAAGCCCCGAATTGATTTTGTATAGTTCCCAAAACTACCAAACAACCTTCTCAGAACTCCTTTCCTTCGCATGCCAAGAAACATGGCTCCCGGACACAACAGGACTAAAGGACACATCAACTCACAGAGACAATGAGATGGTGCATAATAGCCACACAAATTCAAGCCTATAAAATCCAACCAAAGAAACTGAGAAGGAGGCAGAATGTCCTACCTCTAACCTGGAAGCTATTTATAATTGATACCTGCTAAAACAAGGAGGAAATTCAGTTTTCTTCAATGAAAAGACATTGGGTATATCACTATTACTTCAGGCAGGGTATCAGAAATAGTTGACCAAGTTAGAGCTAAGTCCATCTTTTTTTGTGTGTTTTGCTTAGTTTCTGTCTTTTATGTTTGCTTGTTTATTTTCATTTTTTTTGTTGTTGTTGATGTTCTCATTGTCATGTTTTGTTTTCATCATATTTTTTGGGAGAAAGTAAAAATTTAAGTATGTTATGTAATGAGCTACAAAGAATCTAGAGGAATAATGGGAGGGGAAAGAATATTGTAAGAAAACATGTTGTATGAAAAATATTTTTAAGCAATAACATTGTAATTTAAAAACTACAGTAAACTAGATAAGAAAAGAAGAACTAGATCTAGCAGAGTGAAATGTCTCAGCTAGTGAAGCATCTTGCTGATATACATCATGGTCTTTCATTCCTGTGACCTAAACAGTACAAGGAGTGAACGGACTCCAGAAAGACGTCCTCTGACACCCAGACAGGTTCATTGGCATACAAATGGAAGCACACACACACACACACACACACACACACAGAGAGAGAGAGAGAGAGAGAAACAGAGACAGAGAAATGCACACACCTATATACATATATACACATAGATATACACATATATGAGCAGATATATATATACATAAATGTATATGTGTGTTATTTATTTCTTTAACTTTTAAAAATATTTCTAATGAAATATGGTTTATGGGGAGATATATATATATGTCATCATGAAAATGTAAATAGGTACTAAATAAATTACAATAGTTCTTCAAATTGAGAGATGTAACTAATGTAAAATATTTCAGCCTATATGCAGAGATAGGAGTCCTATGAGCCAAGACATTCTGTGGAGCTGTCGAAGAGCACTTCCTAATGCCGCCACCACATTTTGATATAGTCCGTCATGTTGGAGTAACACTCAAACATAAAATTGTTTCATTGCTACTCCATGACTTTGCTACTGTTATGACTCATAATGTAAATGTATGATATAGAGGATACCTGATATGTGACACCCAAATGGGTCACAATCCACAGGTTAAGAACCAGTTCTCCAGAAGAGGGAAGAAAAAAAGGAGGGTACAGTGTCAGATGCTGCGGAGAGGGTAGCTGAGCGGGTAGAATGTTGAGGGATTCTGCCTGCTGTTTCAAAAGACCAAGTGAGTCCTATTTGGATATAGCACTCCTAAAAAAAAGTGGACATTGATTGGATTAATTTAAACATGTAGGGATAACTATCCATCATTTTATGTAATTCATCTGGTGGTCACACAGAACTGGATTTATTTATGCTTTCAGATGAGATAGAATTAATTGGAATGGATTAGGGAGACAGTTATTCATGTGTTTCTCAATTATGCACATCATACTCAGTACTTATGACTTTACTATTTCTTTTTTAAAAGTAATTTCTCATGAAATGTTTTTATATGAAGTTCATGTGTAAAGGAGAAATATTGGTAGATTTTTTTCATACTTTTTAGCTCTTAGTGCCTTTTATATCTTCCATCTTTCTTAATAAGAAATTTAATTTATAAATTTTTTCTTTATAAGTTTTCATGTTACTAAAATTTGCTTTCTAACCTTTGGTTGTTAATTAATCTTTTCTAATCTTCCAATGCTAGATGTTTATAATAATAATAATTATTATTATTACTAGCCTTAATAAATTTGCAAGTCAAATATTCTGAGATGTATTTAGGATAACACTTAGTGAACTGTCTTTTAGTGTTTCATTTTGTGTCCCAAAATTACATGGATGTTTTGAATATGTTACGTGCACATATTTAATTGGTGGTTTTAGGATATAACATTCTTTCCACTCCTAATTTTAATTTTGAGTTTATCACGATGGGTATGATATCTCCTATTTACCCTTTTGCTTCCATTACCACTTATATAACCTACACTACTATGTTTCAAATCTCTCTGGCTCAGTAGGATAAAGTCTTCTGATATTTGGAAACATGATCAAACATTTGCTTTGTTGGCTTCTAGTATCCAGCTTTACATAATATGCTCAATGGGCACTTTTCACCCACAAGTATTTTTTTCATACGGTGGTAGAAGTAAAATAGATCATTTCCCCTTGCTTCCTTTATGAAATATTAACTTTATTTACTCCACCCCCCTTTATATTGACTCTTCATATAGACAACACAATTGCCTTGCTGCCTTTCACTCTAGTTCTTTTACTTTTAACTGTTGTCATTAAAACAATTGAGTATTTTTTCTCTCTACCCATTTTTCGGTACTAGGAGGACATTATTTGTACATTTTAGAGGGAACACCCTTATCATTCTTGACTCTCACCTGACCCTGACTGCAGTTCTCTTCAGTGTTCTGAGAGGACAATTGTTTCATTCTACCAGTCGTTGGCCCAAAGGAATACATTTCTAAGCAGAGCATACCTCTGTTTTATATCATTGTGTATGTCACTATGTGTATCTATGTGTGAGTACAGGAAGGAATTTGAGGTCACACAAAAACAGAATTCAGAAGACAAACTTGGGGTTGTGCCTTGTCTTACATATTGTTTGAAGACAAAATCACTCTTGTTCTCAGGGTTGCATAATACATATATATGTATATATAGATATACATATGAAAATGCATAGTACATATATATGTGTATATAGATATACATACGAATATATATATATATATTCTTTTTCACATGAAAGGTAAAATTATGACATATGAAGCATTTTCTCATAGTTAGTTTTATGAAAATATAGCTGATAATGCTCCAAATATATTTTAAATAATTTTCCAGCAAATTTCCATGACATTCTTCAACTTTTGAAACGGTAGTCTTCCTAAGGTAAACTGAGATCAAAACAATTTTACAAGTGAATGTTATTACAATACACCCATGTTTTGAAAACATATCTATACAGGTTTCTGATCAAAAAAATTCTCTCACTCATATTCATATTTCTTTTATCTGAAATAATTCTTAGTGCATAGAAAATAATGAATACCCTATCCCTCTCAAATAAGCTTACATTTAACATGTTACTTCATTGAAGCATGCAAATTTCATATTATTTCTGATTATGAATTTTCAATAGCTAACCTGTACCCTAAGTGTTTAACATAAATAGATTCACTTAATCTTGACTCAACATTAATTGCTCAATTGTTCTTCTCTCACCAATGAGGATAAGAAGTCATAAAAATTGAGAAATGTCAGTGGAAGCAGCAACAAATGAGTTGAATGTGTTTTTAATTTAGACTGTGTACTTGCCCCTTAATGATGAGGTAATATTGTTAGAAACCTCATAGATGAGTAAATAGCTTGGAATAACACAGGTGAATGAATATAAATAATTAGACTTTCTGTGCATACATTGTCCTCAGTAATAAAGTACCTAATTCATCATCTTTTCAACTATTTGTTATTAAATATAAAATGAGTCAATTAGCTCTTATTTATGACTGTAAAATGTCTAAGTAATTTTGTAACATCTTTAATTAATTAAACAGCTATGAAACTAACAATATTTAGACAAATTTCTTTATCTTCTTATTTTCTGCAAAAAATACTTACCCAGGACAATTTTACTTTCCTTGGGCAATTGGAGTTCTCATACTTCTTTTTAGATAAAGCTCAATACTCTAATTTAATACCTTATTATCAATGAGTTCGGTATAATTTTCATCGAAGATTTTACTTTCTTAATTTTATCTCATTACTCTTAGTAATTGCCTTTCCATATCATTGCTCTTTCTCACATATATACAGCACTTTTGCTCCTTAATATAAATCCATTTCATATTACCGTAGATAGTTGTCATCTATCACATCAGACTTGGTTTATCCAGCTGTACATATGTAGAACATTTTAATAGTTTCTCATTAATTTCTTCCACTGTCCCTTCAAACACCCTTGTGGGTTTTTCCTCTCAAGCTATATTACCTTGAAGACTATATGGATGCTGAAAGTATTATCTAGCCAAGACATATTGGCCAAATTTTCACCGAGTACAAGTGGAAGGATTATAGGTCCTGGTCTTCTAGGCAATAGGAAAGGTTTTCCTTTATGTAATTTATGTGTTATACCTTCATTTGGATTTGTATTTCACAGGGAGTTGATAACAATTCTGTCGAGTTCCCAATTCTGTACATCAAAATTTTATTTTAATTCTGGAAAACAAGCAATCTAAAGTAGTCAACAATATCTTAATACCATCATTGCTTATATTTTTCTTCAAAGCTTGCACTTTAAATAATTGTATGTGAATATAAGGAAAAATAAGATTAATTTAGCTGATGCCTCTCTGACTGCACTTCCTTGGTTGGTATGCTTTATAGTCCGTTTTTAGTTTTTCACAGGGTGGTGGACCTTCTATGGGGTTGAGGATTCTTGTATAAGGTCTCTTTTACAGATTTCACTTAACAAAATTGTAGCCATTCATTTGCATATAATTCCAATATCAATAGTATTAGAATGTCATGTTTTACTTTTGTCACTCAGACACAAAAACAAATGAAAATTCATTTAATCTCAAATAATCATTGTATAGGTGATTAGACACGTTTTATTTATGTATATGAATACTTGTACATATACATATATACTATATGTACACATATGCATATACACATACATACATGTACATTTTTATGCCTATACATATATACATATATACTAAGTGTATAAATATATTATGTTTCTCTATAGGCCATAGGTTAAAAAAAATCAACATTTGTCATTATCCATGAATCGATGTAACTCAACTAATCACAATGTCTTACCAAATCACTAGTTTCCAGTACTGTAATACATCATAGTATAAATTATTACGTATTTAAGACAATAATAAATGGTTCTGAATTATTTATTATTCCAAGATCATAGTCATGCCATCAACAATAGAGTTTGACCAATACCTCTCCTCTTTTAAATACAATAGAAATGCAGCAATCCAGTTAAGAAATTGAAACTTGGACTCTTCTCTACATTGCTTCTAGTAAAGTAAACTAAATTCCCAAATATTAGAACCATCTAAGGATCAAACAATATTTAGTTCAATTTTCAAAAATATAATAGCAAGCAATTGTTCATAATGAAGAGTTATTAGAATGATGATGTGGAAATCATCATTATACTTGTGTTTATATACACATTCAAAGATCTCTTTTTCTTATTTGTTTTTCTTTGTGGTTCAACAAACATTTCAATCCATAGAAAAGTAATTAAGAACAGCATATTCCTTAATCTTTCACTCAAAGCAAAACAATAGCCATGAGAATCTCAAAAACAGTTTTTAAAAGAATAAATGTATGCTATTTGGCATGATACTAATACAATGAAATTACAAAATATATAATTATCTAAAATTGACTGTAGTGTCTTTACAAGTATTACACACAGTTCTTATATGCATGTACTATATCAGATACATAAAATAAAAATAAGTATTTAAAATGTGTTTGTTTTAAAAAATTCAATATTGAGTTTTTCACCAATGGCATCAGCCCATAGACTCTCCTAAATGTCACAAGCTATCACCAATGATATCAATTACCCTCTACAACCTGATAGTAATGTACTATTGCTGAAGATATCATTAAGACAAATGAACACAGAGAAATCAAGCTGGTTTCCAACTAGTATTTTCATTTCTACTAACAAGCATCCATGGTGCTGAAATTTTATTACAATAGAAGAGAAGTGTTTATCAATATCAACTAGTACATGACATATGACTTAGAGCAGCATTATATGTGTAAGATATACTAGTGAGAAATTGACATACATGCTATGGGCTTAACAACTACTTTGAAAAAGAATAGTTTTGAGGATCATTCCATTAGATGGACTCCTATCAAGCACTGTTTATCTGGCCAAAAACAAACAAAAACAAACCTACTTTATCCTTCTTTTAAAGGGAATATAGTAGTAAAATTATTTCCTTTCTCATATTGCTATACCCTTATTTCAGAGAAATAATTACTCCCTATTAGAGAAGCCTCTCATTGTGGTAGATGAAAATTAACACAGGGGTTTCCAACTGTACAATATACAGTAAAAGAGAAATATCAAGTATCAGTCCTTCTTAGATGTCTTGATCATACCCTTCTTGAAGGCTCTGGGAATCTTTGTAATAGAGGATCTGGGAAGAATGTAAAAGCCAGAGGAGGGGAAGGACTCCTAGGAAATGGTGCCTTTATAGTACCTACTTGTATATATACACACTCATGGATTCAGAGACAGCATGCTGAAAACTTAATGGCTAAGTCAGGCATAATGTAAGAACATGCAATGAGTAGTGGACAGAAAATATCAATACTAATTAAGAATCTATATGAAGTTGATACCTATGGAGTGAACTGTTCGCCAATGGAGTGACAGTAACTGTATTAACCACAGTCAACGGCAGGCCTTATGTTCAGAAGTAATTGAATACCACAAATTGTGCTCCTTATTTTTGTGTGATTTGCTTTGACTTGATTTGGTACCATTCATTGTTTTTGTTTGTTTTGCTTATCGTTTGAAAATTATAAAGAATATAAAGTTGGGGGATGAGGAAGTAAGGAAGACCTAGGAAGAAGATATTAAGTATTGAGAAAGGAATATAATCAAAATATATTGCATGACTTTATATTTCTGAAGCTAGTATATGTAACACAGAAAAACCAATATACAATAACCTACTATGACCCAGATGATAGAAAAGTCAAATTAATCAAGGTTAATTGTGGTGAAGCTTCCGTAGAAAGGAGTAGTCACGCTAGATTGAGGTGCATTTAAAACAAAATGTTGGCTGTCTGTCTTTTGTAAAGAAAGACTGAATTGAAGTTATCTTTTATTTATGGGAAAAATTGAATAAAATGCCATGTGTTACTTTTAAAAATAAATAAAATATGTTATACCTTGAGTTAATAAATAATGAAATAAGAAAGATCAAGATAGATACCTGTGGGAAAAAATAGTTGATAAAAGAATTACAATAAGAACTAAAGTTGGAAACTTGAAGTTAGAATGGCAGCTTCTGCAGAAATAACTCAGTTATTCAGAGCAGTTGTTCCTGCAAAGGACCTAGACTTGCTGCCCAGAATTCACATGGTACTCCATAACCATACATAATTTTATTTCCCCGGGATCTTATTTCCTCTTTTCTGACCGCCATAGGGACTAGACATACAAGCGGTACACACAAACACATTTAGGCAAAATGCTTATACACATAACATAAATAAATCAACTAAGAATGATAGTAACTAGAACAATATCTCCACAGGGATCATCTCATAAAGTGACCCCAATAAGAGGTTCTGAAAGCCTACTAGACAGAATCTCTCCTTAAGCTTCAGGTGTTTCTGTCAGAGAAATGAATGAAACTTACAATTCTTCCTTATCTTTCTCACCGTTCCACCTAGTCAGGCTCCATTAAACTATGAGTGAAACTTATCAAAGGGTATTTACAATGTTCCATGCCATGCGTCACAGAATTCAACTTGGCAATTTCCTGATGAGGCGATGATATGGGCCTGGATGAGCCTGTGTGCCTGCTACTGATTTATAGAGCAGCACTGATTTTGATCTCTGAGGAGATTAGCTTTTCTGCTTTGCTGACTAAGGTGAGCTGCCTTAGAGATTAAATAAGAAACAGGTTTTCAAGGATTGTTTTATCTGTACCTTACCACCTGAACCAGTATCTGACAAAGTTTAAAACATAACAGAGAACAGAGTTCATTTTAAAATTGCAATTACTTATAGTATACACAACAATGGATTGACTGAGAAATTAGTGGTAATTTGAAGATATAAAAATATTGGAAGTGCTAACATTAATTCAACTCTGATGAAAATAAACCTAAGAATTCAAGCCCAGGTCAAAGGCAACTAGAAATAATTATCAAAGTGATTTTCTATAAATTGTCACTAATATTTATCCAGTTAAAAATTGTTTTTACAAATCCATTGTATGTAGTCAATCAAACATGTGATCATTAACTAGGTTATTTTGGAATATAAGCTAACTATGGCCATGTAGGTGGTATGAGTTCTTCATTATCCTCAATGATATAAAGGGACTTGTTCTTTATTGTTAAAAAGCACTACTTACTATGAGCTTTAGTTCTAAAAATACTAGTGTGTTGGATTGAATAGCATGGCTCCTTTGGACTTAGTGTTTGATCCATGGGAGGTGACACTAGTAGGAAGTGTGGCTTTGTTGGAGTAGGTGTGGCAGTGTTGGAGAAAGAGTATCATTATGGATGCAGGCTTGAGATCTTATATATGTTCAAGCTTTGCAGTGTGGAACACATTCTCCCCTGTATGCCTGTGGATCAAGGTGTATAACTCTCTACTCATGTTTCTCACCATGATGATAATTGGGAATAATTCTCTGAAACTATTAGTCAGGCCCAATTAAATGTTCTTTATAAGAGTTGCTTTGTCATGGTGTCTCTTCACACCAAAAACCTTCACTAAGACACTAATGTATGTTAAATTTTATAAAGTTAATAACGCTCAGGATGACCTCAATATCAGTATCCTATAACTATGTTGCTGTAAATGTATCCGTAAATATTAGTTATTCCCTCTGGTCCTTTGTTTGCCTCAGGCATATGCACACAATCACAAAATATTTTTTTCTACCATCAACTCATTTCTTTCAAGGTAATCCCTCCAATGCATCTCTTACACCAATGATTCTCTTGAATTATATCTTCCATTTATTTTCTACTGAGCTTAGTTCCTACTGTAAGAATTAACAGCTTTCATACTCCCTCATTAGAATTATAGTATCTCATCGTGTTAATAATATTCAAGTAATGTAAAATCCTGACAGAGCACTTCAAAATTCAAACACAAAAAGTAAAATTAAAAAGTGATTCCATCTCAGAGTAAAAACACCAAAAAGCATTGGCAAATTTACAGGAAAATTTGGAGAAAAGGGTATGACTCTAGTAAGAAAGAGTATGGTGAAATAAAGGTTCAAGTTTTGTGATAGGGGATTGGAAGCTGCCCATGATCATGGATTATCTGCATGGAAAGGGGAGATCATGCCATACATGAGAATAGTGGGACAATTGGAACCTTGTCACCAGACAAAAACCAATATGCCTGAATGGATTTAGAAACACAGTATTCTCATATCTGAGGCCTGAAGGCATTTTGTCTGCTCCCTACCCAGTTTCTGTCCTGGAGGAAGTGATCACAGCACTCAACATGAGGATTGTAATCACTAATCATATAACATAGTGTTCTCCAAGTCAATGAGATATCTAGATAGGCTGACCATGAGGACTGAGTCAATGGGCTTCCCTTCCCAGAGTATCCTTTTTGCAAAGGGTATTTAATCTCTAGTTCACCCTCAGTAAGTTGTATGCACCCATTTTCCATGATGAACACTAAGTAAACAGTTTGGACAAGCAAGGATTCTCTATCTCATCACAAACTACTGTGAGGAGAAACCTTCATCATATAGAGCCTTGCTGCCTAAGTCTCCAGCAAAAGGCCAATGAGCTCCCAGAAAGGGACACACACCCCTGAGCTAATCCAGTGTTCCAGCTGCTTTCCACAGTCCTTCCTGACTCCAAGAGGTTCCCACCTGCCACTGGGCACCTGGGAGTGTGAGAACCCCTGTCTCCTTGGCCTCAGCCTGCCTCATTTCTCACCTGGCCTGGGGTCCCATCTTAGGCTATGTTTATAGCCTAGCACATACAGTTTTATCTGCCCAAGCAGTCAGTGTTTGCACACCCCAGTATTGAGGGAGAATGTGAAACCATAGGGAGTCAATCATTAATTTTAAAGCATAAAATGAGGGAAAGAAGGTGTTCTATAGAGTCTTTTTTACGTGAATAGAAGAATATATATATATATATATAATCATTTTCTTTTAATGACCAAAAGCATGTATATGCTAAATTGTTTCCTGGAAATATTGATGACTGATGTGAATCAGCATAACTTTTTTGTTTGTTTACCTTCTTTAAGGAAAGTATTCCTTCTCTGGTGTCCTTGTCAGTGGATATAGAGAATACTCCAATCCCGTCTCCATTAGTGATGGAGTAGGTCATATCTGCATTTGAGCCCGTGTCTGCATCATTTGCCTTGATTTTTCCAACAGCTGAACCAACTTGAGCAGATTCAGGAACGTACAGTTGATAGTGTTCTGGAAAATATTTCATATTAGTTACATACAATAATGTTCATAGCATAAATATCTCACAAGAAATAATAAGTATCTTATCTATATTATCAAATAAACATAATACAGAATGAGATATCTGTAATTATATTTTAGGTTGGCGTAAATGTTTCAATATATGTAAATATGATAGAATGTTTAAAATAATAGACTAGTTAAGACCCTTTGATAAAAGATCTACATATTATCTTATCTATATATCATCTTTATCAACACATGATTACTTTTACTTAAGCAAAAGGAAAATAATATAAAATTTCATTTATAGTGAATAAAATTGAATCAGTCAAGCATAATTAATCCTAGCTTAATATTTTTCTTCACATTAATGTGAATTTCAAATATGTAATAATGTGTGTGTGTGTGTGTGTGTGCGTGTCTCCATGCTTGAAATTTGACTAGGAAAAGCATAAAAGCCATACCAGAAAATATATAGCATTTCGTGAATAATTTATGTACTGAAATATGTAAGAAATACCATAAAAATAATGAATATATTTAGATATTTATCAAATATTTCCATTATATTTGTAAAGAGTTTGTTAGCTCTGCATTATGGTCATACGAAAAATTATGTTTTCAAAAGTATATGAAGCCAGTGGACCAGCTGAAGGATGAAAATCTACACTCTAAGATCAAGAATCGACAAATGGGATCTCATAAAACTGCAAAGCTTCTGTAAGGCAAAGGACACTGTGGTTAGGACAAAACGGCAACCAACAGATTGGGAAAAGATCTTTACCAATCCTACAACAGATAGAGGCCTTATATCCAAAATATACAAAGAACTCAAAAAGTTAGACCGCAGGGAGACAAATAACCCTATTAAAAAATGGGTTCAGAGCTAAACAAAGAATTCACAGCTGAGGAATGCCGAATGGCTGAGAAACACCTAAAAAATGTTCAACATCTTTAGTCATCAGGAAATGCAAATCAAAACAACCCTGAGATTTCACCTCACACCAGTGAGAATGGCTAAGATCAAAAACTCAGGTGACAGCAAATGCTGGCGAGGATGTGGAGAAAGAGGAACACTCCTCCATTGTTGGTGGATTGCAGACTGGTACAACCATTCTGGAAATCAGTCTGGAGGTTCCTCAGAAAATTGGACATTAAACTGCCTGAGGATCCAGCTATCCCTCTCTTGGGCATATACCCAAAAGATGCCCCAACATATAAAAAAGACACGTGCTCCACTATGTTCATCGCAGCCTTATTTATAATAGCCAGAAGCTGGAAAGAACCCAGATGCCCTTCAACAGAGGAATGGATACAGAAAATGTGGTATATCTACACAATGGAATATTACTCAGCTATCAAAAACAACGAGTTTATGAAATTTGTAGGCAAATGGTTGGAACTGGAAAATATCATCCTGAGTGAGCTAACCCAATCACAGAAAGACATACATGGTATGCACTCATTGATAAGTGGCTATTAGCCCAAATGCCTGAATTACCCTAGATATCTAGAACAAATGAAACTCAAGACGGATGATCAAAATGTGAATGCTTCACTCCTTCTATAAAAGGGGAACAAGAATACCCTTGGCAGGGAAGAGAGAGGCAAAGATTAAAACAGAGACTGAAGGAACATCCATTCAGAGCCTGCCCCACATGTGGCCCATATATATACAGCCACCCAATTAGACAAGATGGATGAAGCAAAGAAGTGCAGAAGTGTAGATCGCTCCTGAGAGACACAGCCAGAATACAGCAAATACAGAGGCGAATGTCAGCAGCAAACCTCTGAACTGAGAATAGGACCCCCGTTGAAGGAATCAGAGAAAGAACTGGAAGAGCTTGAAGGGGCTCGAGACCCTATATGTACAACAATGCCAAGCCACCAGAGCTTCCAGGGACTAAGCCACTACCTAAAGACTATACATGGACTGACCCTGGACTCTGACCTCATAGGTAGCAATGAATATCCTAGTAAGAGCACCAGTGGAAGGGGAAGCCCTGGGTCCTGCTAATACTGAACCCCAGTGAACTAGACTGTTTTCGGGAGGGCGGCAATGGGGGAGGGTCGGAGGGAACACCCATAAGGAAGGGGAGGGGGGGGGATGTTTGCCCGAAACCGGGAAAGGGAATAATACTCAAATGTATATAAGAAATATTCAAGTTAAAAAAAAAAAAAAGAAAGAAAATCTACACACAAGTTGATATGCCGTTTTTGTGTAAAGACTTCAGTGTTGAATGTGTTATTCTTATTTACAAAAATAACTCATATTAAATATATCATAATTCAGGACTTGAAAACAAAAATAAACTGAATTTTTATAATACAAAATATTGAAGTAGTGTTCCTTTAATTACTTATTAATACATTTTAAATGGATAGTACTTTAATTAGTTATTACAATTATTTTATTACACTGTTCAAAGGAACAGTATAAATACTAGGACTCTTGAATTTAAATGTAATTAAGTATAGCATTTACCATATATTATAGCAATGATAATAAGCAGAT
The DNA here is from genome assembly GCF_011064425.1 of Rattus rattus. Classification (NCBI taxonomy): domain Eukaryota; kingdom Metazoa; phylum Chordata; class Mammalia; order Rodentia; family Muridae; genus Rattus; species Rattus rattus. The sequence continues at coordinate 158,816,626 of NC_046156.1, forward strand.
AATATATAAATAAAGATTTCAAACTAGAACTTTATACTTACTTTGGTACAAAAGACAGAAAAATGGATACCACAAATTTTCCCTTATAAATTAAAATCATCATGTCCTGTAGAGACCAAATATCTAGAAATGGCTATGAAGGTGCTAACTTAAGGAAGAGACAATGTTGAAATGTAGACAATGCTCAGGTAGAAGTGATAAGGGATGTCCGGGTTTGGTAAAGTTAGACAAGGAGAGGATGCTGCTATAAGATAGGCAAAGAACAAATGAAACTCAAGACGGATGATCAAAATGTGAATTCTTCACTCCTTCTTTAAAAGGGGAACAAGAATACACTTGGCAGGGAATAGAGAGGCAAAGATTAAAACAGACATAGAAGGAACACCCATTCAGAGCCTGCCCCACATGTGGCCCATACATATACAGCCATGCAATTAGACAAGATGGATGAAGCAAAGAAGTGCAGGCCGACAGGAGCCGGATGTAGATCGATCCTGAGAGACACAGCCAGAATACAGCAAATACAGAGGCGAATGCCAGCAGCAAACCACTGAACTGAGAACGGGACCCCAAGTTGAAGGAATCAGAGAATGAACTGGAAGAGCTTGAAGGGGCTTGAGACCCCATATGTACAACAATGCCAAGCAACCAGAGCTTCCAGGGACTAAGCCACTACCTAAAGACTATACATGGACTGACCCTGGACTCTTGACCTCGTAGGGTAGCAATGAATATCCTAGTAAGAGCACCAGTGGAAGGGGAAGCCCTGGGTCCTGCTAAGACTGAACCCCAGTGAATGTGATTGTTGGGGGAGGGCGGCAATGGGGGGAGGATGGGAGGAACAACCATAAGGAAGGGAGGGTGAGGGATTAGGGGATGTTTGCCGAAACCGGAAAGGAATAACACTTGAAATGTAAATAAGAAATACTCAAGTTAATAAAAAAAAAAAAGATAGGCAAAGAAGTAGAGAAGAGAGTTATGAAGATGCTCTGAAAATGGAAATTAATGCCTTGTAACTAACTAACAATAGAATGGCTGCAAAGGAAGATACTCTGCATGGCTGACAAAAAGCTTCATCTAGAAGCCATTAGTTAATGAACTAAAAGTATCTTGCCGAGTGTGGGGTGCCTTCTTATGACTTTTGAGAAAAGGAAGCCATAGATGCTGCCCAAACAGCTTAGATTCTTGGAATTTCTATTGGTTTCCCACCAGAATATGGACAGTGGTACACTACAGGTTAAGTCACAACATATTGGTAGAGTCATATAGAGAAAGAAATTTGAGTTAAGCAGGTAACTGTCCAGTTTTGTGTAACCAAATAATATTGTGCATTTTAAGGGTGAATAAAAGGCATCAATTATATCACTGACCTGAATCCCACTATGAGAATATCAACCAGGCATATGAGTCCATTGTGAACTGGCATATGCCTGAATTACTGACTTTTCCAAAAGTCTTAGGCTACAAAGGATAGTATCTACATTAAGTACTGTACATCCATTCAATAGCCCATAACAGGGAAAACTCTTAGAAGGTAGAGCTTAATTCTATTGTTTACTCAATTTGACCTATTGTCTGACAACATTCTAAATATATAAATACACCCATTGGCAATTGCTATTCTTGGATTTAGTCAGAGAAACCGCTCTTAGTAGTGAAATGTGGTGGCTGAAAATAGCTGGCAGTTAAGTGTGTTTTGGGCTAAGAATGTATAAGTTAAGTTTTCAGCCTTAAACAAGACAGTGTACTGTCCCCAGCTAGATACAGTGAATATTATGAAAGACAGGATTGAAAAATGTGGGTATCATAGGATACAGAAAATAAATTTGAAAATACCTCCAGGGATGTACACAGCCACTTCAGTCAGTCACAGACTGCTAGCAGATTCTAATACAGGTAAGGGTTTAAATGAGAATTGTCTATCAACAATCAGAAACAGATGCATGAAGAGCTTATGTATATCTAGGCATAAAACAGAAACTATTTCCTAGAGTTAGAGTCAAAAAAGGGAATCATTGGCTTCACCTGTGTGTACCTACTGGTAAACCATATGGAATCAAAGGATAATTCCAATCAACGGTCAGACACATGGCATGGGTAAAATTAAAAGGGCCACACATAAAATAAAAAGGTTAATGAATCTAGGGAACTATTCACAAGTAAGGATAGTGAGACATTAGCATTGCAAAGGATACAGAAAGAAACGGGAGAAAATAGTAACCAGAAATCACTAACTACAAGAACTAAAGTAATAAAGACTGTGTGTAAAACACTTTGTACCTGTTCCTTTTACTTTTCACTAATTAATTTATTTATAAGTTTAAGCATGCTAAATAAATGGTAAGAAGAGCAACGTGTATTCCTAATGTCAAATACACATAATGCAAACACATAAAATAAAACAAAAAGTCAGAACATATCTTAGTGAAATGAAGAAAGCAATACTTCAAGGAATCTTTCAAACAGTATTTTGACCTCAAGAAGAAAAGAATAAAATTTCTCAAACCTTTAACTACACGAAGAAAAAGTAAGTCATAGAGGATTTCATATGTACTAGCACTATTAATACCACCACTTTAACAACTACGAATACATGGAGAACAACTTATGGCTTTGAATTACTATTTAAATTGTTTGTGTCAGATAAAATGTCCAAACCCAGAATCACCAATGGGTTCATTGCTCATATCTGGAAGACCTTTACAGAAGAACTAAAAATACTATTTCTCATATTATTCTATTTAGTTGAAAGGGAAGAATCATCACTAAACACCATTTAGGAAGTTAGCATTATCTTGGCACAAAACTAAATAAAGACACAAAGAAAAGAAAAAAATCATAGATCAATGCAGTTGATGAAAAAAAAGACACATTTTTTCCACAAAATTGCTTGCAATCACGTTTTTATGAATACACCAAGGAGTATTCACCACAATAAAATTGGTTCCATTCAGAAATAGAAGAGGTTATTTTATAACAGTTCATAGCTTTAATAATTCACCAAAGTGGACACAAGGACTCAGATCAGTAGATCAAAAAACTGCCTGTGACAAAATCAAAAATCTTGTAAGGATTTTCAAAACAATAAATAAAAAAAGCAAAGATCTCATTAAATATAATCATATCTAGTATCATATTAAATGAAAAATAATATTAATATCAGGAAGGAGATAAAGGTATCCAATTTATTCAGTCTAATTAAATATTGTAAACACACAAAACAATCAGACAGTAGAAAATATTAAAGAAAGGAGGAAGTTCAAGTGCCTTAATTGGGTGGATCCAAGGTTCTTATATATAAATAATCTAATGATTTCACCAGCAAATTCTTTTTTATTGGATATTCTTTTCTTTATATTTCAAATGTTATCCCATTTCCCGGTTTCACATCCATAAACCACCTCCCCCTGCTTCATTGAGGGTATTCTACCACCCATCACTTCCTGTTTCCCTGCACTGACATTCCCCTATACTCAGGTACTGAACCTTGGCAGGACAAAGGGGTTCTCCTCCTATTGATGCCAAACAAGACCATCCTCTGCTACATATGCAGCTGGAGCCATGAGTCTGTCCATGTGTACTCTTTGGATGCTTGTGGTTTAGTTTCTGGGAGCTGTTTGTTGGTATTATTGTTCTTATGAGGTTTCAAACCCCTTCATCTCCTTCAAACCTTTCTCTAAATCCTCCATTGGGGACTTTGTTCTCAGTTCAATGGTTGACTGTGAGTATCCACCTCTGTATTTGTCATACTCTAGCAGAGTCTCTGAGGAGACAGCTATATGAAGCTTCTGTCATCTTGCAATTCTTGGCATCAGCAATATTGTCTGAATTTGGTGGCTCTCTGGAAAATTCTTATAGTGGATTAACAATTCCAGCTATGCTTTATACTATAGCATAGAAATCTTGTACACTACAATGAACAATTCAAAAAAAAGTTTAAAAAAGACCTCCAATACACCACTCTTAAACGTACCTTGGAGTAAAAGTAGCCTATATATGCATGGCATCTACCACAAATGCTTCCAGACGTTAAATACAGGAAAGGAGTATGACTCTAGTAGATGAAAATACCTCCTCATGGATAGGGAGAACAAATATTGTAGAAATGCCCCCTTACTAAAAGCAGGCTATTTATGTAACTCCATCCCTTTCATATTTACAATATCATTCTTCATAGAAACAGAAAAACTAAAATCAATATGGATGTACAAAAGAGAAGGCAGTCCTGCACAACACAAATGATGCTGAAAGTGTCATTACACTTTCAAGTTAATTAAGATCTACAATACCAGACAGACAATAACAGCAGAACAAATATATTCTTGTATTGGAATGAACGCAACAGATGATCAGAATACAACCCAATACAGCTACCTAAGCTTTGATGCAGTTGACAAAAATTACATGTTGGATTAATCTTCAATAAACAGTGCTGAACAAACCATGTATCCATATGTGGAGGAGTAAAAATAGATCCTCATTTCTCACTCTGTAAAAAAATAACTTCTCAATTCCAAGTAAATAAAAACCCTTAACATACCCTGAACTCAGAGAGTGAGCGGCTGACATATGGAACCCACTTGAAGAAGCCTACACAGGGAGAGACTTTCTGAAAAAGATGCCAGCAGCTCAGAAAAGAAGTGAGAATTCACAAATGATATTAGGTAAAGTTTAAAGTTCCTATGCAATAATAAAAATGACTTGCAGGGACAAAAATGGAGAAGAGACTGAGATAAAGGTGGTCCAGTGACCCTCCCAACGTGGGATCCATCATGAGGGGAGGCTCCATGGTCTGACACTATTATTGACGCTATGGTATGCTTACAAACTGGAGTCTAGCATGGCTGTCTTCTGCGAGGCCCAATAAACACCTAACTGAGACAGAAGAAGATATTTACATCCAGCCAATGGAGTGAAGTCAGAAGCCCCTATGGTTGAGTTAGGGAAAGGCTGGAAGAAGCTGAAGAGGAGGGCGACCCCATAGGAAGACCAGAAGTCTCAACAAACCTGAATTTCCAAGATCTCTCAAACACTAAGCCACCAACCAAGCAGCATACACTAGCTGCTATGAGGCCCCACACACATACACAGCAGAGGACTGCCTGGTCTAGCCTCAGTGAATGAAGAGGTGCCTAACCCCTGAAGACTTGATGCACTATGCAGTGGGGAGGCTTGGCATAGGATGGGGTATGTTATGGTGGGGTGGGGTGAGGGACTGGAGAGGTATAGGTTTTTGTAAGGGTGGGGACATTATGTTGGAGACAGAGGGAGGAGGAAAGGGGTAAGGAACTGTGGGAGGATAGACAGGGAGGTTGTTAACTACTGGACTGCAAATAAAAATAATAATAATAGCAACAATAAAAACCACTGTATTTCTTCACTCTACAGAACTGAAGAAAGCATTTGCTAATGATCCATTAAGGAAGGCTGAATACGTAGACTATATGAAGAACTCACGCTGACTATAGATTCAGCTCTGTCAATCTATCGATCAATTGGGCAATCCAATCAGTAAAATTCTAACACAAATCTCAGACTGCAAAGGCTCCAAACAAATAACACATTACATAAAAGGAATAATGAAGAGGTATATAATTTAAAAGGAAGTATACATGGGAAATGTGAGAAATTTATTTTTAGATCATCTATTTGAAATGTATTATAATTATACCATTTCCTTTATCCCTTTCTTCCCTCTAAATCTTTCCACATACTCTCACTTCCTTACTTTCAAACTTATAGTCAATTTTGCCTTTATTTTTTACATAAATATATGTGTATATCCAGAAACATATATTACTAAATATGCAAATATTTACAATATGCAAATATTACTAAATATACCTGGCTTGGTATGAATAACATTGCTAATATCTCTCTTTTTTAGAAGGAGCTTTTGGTATTGGAAAACCAGTTGTGGTGTTTATCCCTGTGGAAGACTACTTTTCCTTCCTTAAATGAAAACAAAAAGTCCTCAAAGGAAGAAAAAGTGGCTAAGAAATATCTGGAAAAACTAATCACCCTAGCAATTAGGATAATGCAAATAAAATCAATGTTGATATTTCACTTTACACTAGTCAGATCTTTGCAAAGATCAACCAAGCAACAAATGGCAAATGCTGGAGACACTGAAGGAAACACATCTCGTATTCTCTTTATGTGACATTGCAGACCAGTACAGACACCCTAGACATCAGTGTGCAGAATTCTGAGAAAGCTAAAAATAAGTATGTCTACCATATGGTCCAGATACACGACTCCTTGACAAATACCCCAAGTACTTGAAGTTCTACTTTATAGAAATGTTCAAAGGGAATCTAACTAAATGAATTTCAAAGTTTTGATAATGGTCTGCATTGCTTACATTATTATCTGCTTTGGAATTAAGAATTATAAATGCATCGATGCAGAATTTTAAAAATTTCCATTAATATAAAAAGATTTAAGCATAACTTTTCATAATTCTGTGTCATACATGTAAATTTTGGCATTTCTGTATTATAATTATTTTTCTTAAAATTTCATTTCACTATAATTAATTTTGTATAAGACAGAGTCACAAAAATTAAATAACACACATATGTCTGGAATATTTTACAGTGTGGTATTAACCTAGGATTATTGTGTTGTGTGCTCCAAAGCTATTTGTGTGTTTATCTTGTTTCTTTACTTATGTCTTGGAATACTCTCATGACCTTAGTTGAAGATCATAAATTTCACTTACAGAAATCAATTTTACAAATGGATTTATAAGGACAAGTATGGATTCCAAATAAAAGATAATTCATAGTGTTGAAAATAAGAAAAAAAAGGAAGCCTTCATCTGCAATTACTTAAATTTATTTCCAAGGTGCTCTCATGATTAAGTCCTATATTTTTCTCTTTCAAATCTACAGTAGTACTTTTAAAGCTAATTAAGTTTCATGTTAACTTTGCTGACAACCACTTGTGAGAATAAATCCTATAAAACCAATTCCAATTTTTATCCTAATTCTATTCGAGATTATAGGAACTTTATGTGTTTCCTTTTCATAGATGCTGCTGCTGCTGGTTGCAGTTACCCAGGGTGTCTACAGTGAGAAGCAAGTGTATTAGATACTTAGGTCTTGAATGTTATAAAACTCAGAAATGTCTGTCAAAAAGAAGAATAAGAAGCTCACCTTTCCAATAGAAAGAATACAAGTTTAATCTCATTGAACTAAACACCTGTGAAAGTAAGTGACCAGTAATAACTCTATGCTAACTATGAAAACACCCTGTTAAGAAAAAAATCACTTTGAAATTCATAAGCATTTTGGTGTTTTTAATTTTCTTGAACAATCATATGTCCAGAGCAGAGAAACCTTGTTCTATAAATTAAATTACAAATTTGCTCCATGAAAACAAAATTGAAATGGCTTTAGCTAATTTAGTAAAGATTAAACAACAACAAAATTCATTATTCTACAAGCAAGTAAATTAGAACATTACTCTTGATTTACCAGAAATTAGCCAGAGATAAAACCACACACTTATGCACACTCAATCTTTGACAAAGCCAAAAATATAAAATAGAAAAAAGAAAGCATCTTCAATAAATGGTGCTGGTCTAACTAGCTGTCTGTGTGTAGAAAAATGAAAATAGAACCAGATTTGTCACCATGCACAAAGCTCAAGTCCCAGTGGATCAAGGACCTCAACATACAACCAGATACACTCAATCTAATAGAAGAGAAAATGAGCCCAGGAACAGATGGGTTTAGTGTAGAATTCCATCAGACCTTCAAGAAGACCTAATCCACATACTGTCCAAACTATTACACAAAATAGAAACAGACGGAATACTACCAAATTCCTTCTGTGAAGCCACAATTACACTTACACCTAAACCACACAAAGACCCAACAAGAAAGAGACCTTCAGAACAGTTTCCTTTTTAAATATCAACACATAAATAATCAATAAAATTCTTGCAAACCAAATCCAGGAACACATTAAAAAGACCATCCATAATGATCAAGTGGGCTTCAATTCAGGAATTCAGAGATAGTTCAATAACCATCAATGTAATCCACCATGTAAACCGACTCAAAGAAAAATCCACATGATCATCTCATTAAGATACTGAGAAAGCATTTGACAAAATTTAACACCCGTTCGTGTTAAAAGTGTTGTAAAGATCAGGAATTCAAGGCCAAACAAGCAGCTGAAATAATCAGATGCAGATATATTTACCCAACTATTGAACAGAAGCTACTGACCCCTCTGATTGAATTAGGAAAAAGCTGGAGGAAACTGAGGAGGAAGGTGACCCTGTACGAGAACCAGCAGTCTCAATTAACCTGGACCCCCAAGATCTCTCAGACTCTGGATAACAAACCAGGCAGCATACACCAGCTGAGATGAGTCCCCCAACACATATACAGCAGAGGACTCTTGGGTCTGGGATGCACCTAACCCTCAAGAGAATGGAGGTCCCAGGATGATTAGAGGTTTAGTGGGCACATCCTTGTGGAGACTGGAGTGGGGTGGGAAGGAGGTATGGGATGTGGAACAGTCGTAGTGTGGACCTGGAGGGGAATAAAATCTGGAGTGTAAAAATAAATTAAAAATAAATTGAAAAAATAATGTACTCAAGAATTGTGGGTCAAACTCTAATATGTATGTATACATGCTTGTGTGCATGTACATGTGTGCATGTGCATGTTCTTGTGTGTGTATGTGTGTGTGGTATGTATTTAATTATCCAAACAGAATCTAAAAATCACTTTACATACAAGAAAAATCAGGAAAATGCACAAGTATTGTATTTTTCACCAAGAAAGTCCTAGAAGTGATGGTTGCCCAGTCATGTACCACTTCAAGATGCAGGGGGAGGTAAAATCCCTTCTCAAATTTCCAAAAAGAACTAACCTGTATCTAATTTCTTCTATGACATGTGTACTGTTGTACAGTCAAAATAAAAAACATGATCTGCATACATTTAGGTATTTTATCATTATTTTTTATTTAATTTTTGTGAGTATTATTAATTTTGTTCCTGAATTACACATTAAGTTATATATCTTAATAAAGCTAGTCACATACTTTTCCTATATTTATAACCTTCGTTTTATAATATTCCATAATCTGTTAGATATTTAATTATAACTTGATTTGAAAATTCTCATGTTGAAATCTGGAATAGCAATCCCTTTAGAATTCTCAAGATTGATTAGTTTATACAGGATCTTTTTTGTTGTTGTTTTGATATGAATATTAGTTTTTTCAATTTTAGTGATAAACTGTTTGTGTGATGTTATTTCTTTAGATATTTGTAGTTTTCATTGCAGAAGTCTTTTGCCACTTCGGTTCAAGTTTATTCCAAGATAGTTTAATGTCTTTAATGCGATTGTAGATAGGAGTGTGTCCATGATACTCTTCGTTGGGTGTTTCTTGTTGATTCAGAAAGGCTGATTATTTGTAAATTGATTTTCTACTTGCCATTTGGCTAAAGACTTTCAATTGTTTACAAAAGTTCACTGATGTAATTTTTAGGATTGTTTATGTATAATATGGTATCATCTGTAACTAGAAATAACTTAAATTATTCTCTTATTTGTATCCATTAATTTTCTTGTCCTACCTTATTGTTACAGCTAGGACTTTAGTGTTGTCCTGAAGTGGGTAGGGAAAATGGGCAGCTCTGGGTCACTCCAGATTTCAGTGGGATTGCTCCAGGACACTGTGGGATGTGAGTTTCTCATAGACTGTTTTTCTGTCTCCTCTGGTCCTACTTTCTCAAGAATTTTTATCATGAAAGTGTATCGAGTTATTTTTTTAATTGGTTATTTTGTTTGTTTATATTTCAAATGTTACCCCCCTTCTAGTTCCCCCTCTGCAAACACCCTATCACACACCCCGGCTTGGATGAGGGATTATTGTGTGTCTATTAAGATGTCCATGTGTTCTTTTTCTTTTGAGGGTATGACAGTGCTCCTGAAGACAGCACACACTGAGCTCACATGATTCAGACGACTCAAACTGGATCTGACAGGATAGCTTCTTACTTCCAGTTTAATTTTCATGGTTCCATGAAATACTATGCAGCCTGTCATGTGAAGGAAGCAATTACATCCGTACTCAACTATAAACTAGGACAGTGAACCATCTTGGTAACATGTAGGTATAAAAAGTAGCACTCGCACATCAGTGGCAACCAATTAAGCTATCTAATTGAACTTAAGGCCATTCGAATTATACTTGTTCTGGGACCTAGTCAGCTTCTTGGTAATAGAACAGTCATGAATCTTAGAAAAACATTCATTCACAACACTTTGCTATATCATACAAAATTCTATTACATTCTTAATATTATATTTATACCCATAGATAATTGAAAACTCTCTTTACAGAAAACAGAATCTATCACAGAAGAAATAATTGGAAACAATGCAGTTATGAATGAACCCAATGGCCCAGACCTACTGGGTGCATATACATCACAGATTTTACATCTATGACTCAGGAAACATCACAAAAGATGTAGCAGAATGATTGTAAAAGCCAGAGTACAGAAAGCTGTGTAACAAACAGGCTTTCTTTGAAATTGCTGCAGTATATATAAATTTATACATATACACATACATAAATTTATAATTATATGTTTGTATGTGCATATATGTATATTATATGTGTATGCATGGAGATATATATTTACATATATACACTTTTGAATATATATTGATATGTGTGCATGTGTATGTGCGCATGTGTGTATGTAACGAACATTATAAGAGAAAGATGCTCTATATTCGAGAGTGGAAGTGAAGCTTTCGGTGGAAGACAGTGAGAAGGGATCAGAGGAATGAATGGGAAGAAGTGATACAATTGTATTTTCAAATAAAAACATAAAAATCTGTTTTGCTAATATGACAAGTATTCATAAGGAGCTAGTGAGATGAGTTCTTTTCGAACAAGAGTGACCATGATGCTCATGGACACTACTGGCAAATGCAGTCGGGGATAAGGGAACAAGCTAGTATTTATTCATTTTCTTTATTTCTTTTCTTTCTTTTCTTTTTCTTTTCTTTTTCATTCTTTCTTCCATCTTTCTTTTTCTTCCTCCTCCTCCCTTCATATCTTTCATATTTTAATTTCTTTTAGGCAGAGTCTTATACTATAGGACTGGATTTTAGTTTTCTAAGTAGTTGATAATGAATTCCTGAAACTAACTTCTTCTTTTTTTTTTTCCACACAGAGAGGTTTAATGGGAGGGGAAGAGTAGAACAGTAGAGGAGTAAAGGCCTGCCATGAGCATGTGGAGGGAAGTGGGGAGAGGAATGTGGAGAGAAGGGTCAAAGGGGAAGAGGGGAAGAGCAAGAGAACAAAGAGGTGAAACTAACTTCTCTTTCCATCTTCCAAGTGTGGTAATTACAGTCCTTTGGCACCACAGTCAGCTACTTCTTTACATAACACAGCAATACTATTTATTTTATATCGCTCTCTCTAGCAGAGAAAAGATATTTATGTAGCATGCTGCAGAGAGTAACATCAAATTACCCTTAATGAAACTCTCAGGATGGGAGTAGATTCTGTCAAATCTCTGCTTTATGTCTTAAGTTTATGTGTACTTTTTAAAAATTTCTTGTTTTCAATTCAACAATGTTAAATCTGTTCTACAAAGAAATATATTCCAAAAACTACTTTTGAGCACATTTTAGAAACACTCTTTATCTGTGTACATTTTATCATGAGACTTCAGGAACTTAGTCACATACATTGATTTTACTAATAAATACTTTTTTCTTACTATTTATACTACATTATTGAGTAAGAGCCTTGAGTCATAGTCATCCACAAGGGCAAAATTAGCTTGTACTAAATTACTGTTCGTGTTGGTATTTTGACTATTCTGCGAAACATGAATGTTCTTTAGAACATTTGCAATTTACTTGGTTCAGATCAATGGGAAAAACTTCATATGCAGCAGTTATAGCCATACAAAATGAATTTCTTTAATAATAAATCTTTAACACCATAATCCACTGATTGCAAAAGATACTATATTATGTGGTGTGGAAGTGGCATTATTCCTCATGTTACTCTGCCAGACTGCTGAGTTATCACATTCACTGATATGAGAGGCAATACTATGAAAAGGGTTATTCGGTTTTTCTAAGCTGCATTCCTGAGCAAAGGGGCTAAACTCTCTGGAACGTACATTGTAAACAGGTTCACTGTGATCCCGCCTCTTCTGCTTCATTTGTAGAGAACAGGCAGCAGGTTTAGTTTATCATGACAGATCTTGGAATATCTAGGGAATAAACTTCGTATGCAAATGAGTACTGGTCTCCATCTAGTGTCACATCTGTGTCAGCCATAAACAAGTGAGTCAGTCTATCCTTTTAAACACCGAAACTGGACATCTCCGTTGCTATCATTACTAAATCCAAGAATGTGTAGTTTTGTTATTGGTTTTGTTTTAAATAAAAGATTGATCTTCTGCACTGTCAATCTGTTATTCAGAATATCTTTCATTGCTTACCTAATGTCGTTTCTTTTCATTTCGTCTTAATGTGCCTGTATTATTGTGTGAGTATACATGGCCGTGAGTGCACGAGGCCTCCGGAGGCACAGGACATCAGGTGTTTGGAGCTAGATTACAGAGCATTGTGAGTTTTAAAGCTGACTCTAAGACCTCTGTGAGAGCAAAGGGGCTCTTCACCACTCAGTATTTCTGTAGTCACCATGTAGGGTCTTTGTATGATCTATTTTCATTTCCTCATGAAGACTCGTTTCCTTATTTTGAATTTTTAGATTATAAATTAGATATATGCTTTTAAATCTCAGGAAATGAGCTCAGCTAGTTGTGATGCTTTCCTTTCCAGCTTCCCCCTCAACTTCCCCGAGAGTATCATGTTCTGCTCATTTCCAGGCCTCTGCTTAAAGGGATAGTGAATATGACTGGCTGCTTCACCAAATCCTTAAGAATTTCTGCTTATCAGCACTGTGCCTTCTTCACTTTCTAGCAGATCACAATTTTCTTGCAATAAGTTTTCATTTCCTCTGTGATCATTTGAATTCACGGGGTAAGCGCTTGGTGCTGGAGATCACCATTTTCCATCGATTCTCACTGTTTATCAAGCCATTCTGATTGAATGCAATTGCTCATTTTTAACTCAACATGAAAGTCTTATGCATCCCCACCACCACTGGAGAATTCAGAAGCATTTGTAGTATTATTAATTGGATTAATGTTTGCAAGGAACCAGAAAGACAGGGAGATATGTGATGGAGTGACCAGTCTATAAGACCTCACAACAGATAGTGTTTATTGGGTAAGCATGACATCTTGTGTGGACATGGTTCATGATAATCCAAAGCAATTATAACTGTAACATCAGGATCTGTAGTCACTGAACACTTTGGAAGATATTGTGATAAGGAAACTGTTTGGAATGTGATGAGGATTAGTGACATAAGACAAAGAGATCTGTTTCTGGAAAATCATACCCATAGAGTTGATTGAAACAGGTCTGCCATAGATTATAATTTGTAAAAATAATGCATTCTTTTTGAACTGCAGTGCAATTAAGAGAGTGTGATGAGTCACACTTATTAAACTAAACATCCCTTGAGGGTATTAAAATTTCCTCAAACGGAAAAATATGGAAAAATATTACAAAGTCAAGTGATTCAAACGTTAAGAACTGGATTCCTGAAGTGGAGTAATAGGAAAAATAAAAGAATCATTTTTATTAAAATGTTAGCTTAGCTATGGATAAATTTTAGGCATTTTGCAATAGGATACAAGGCAACTTATATAGGATTTTAAGAATCATATGGTATGTAACATTTTTTAAAAGTATTATTCCACAATTTGAATATCCATGATAGAGAAACCCATTTAATGTTAAATTGTACCACATTAGCACTTTTTTCCTTGTAATGTCGTCAAATGCTGCCAGAATTTTAGCACTGTAGCCAAACCAACCTCATTATTCCCCATTTTTGTTTCTGAATGGGACATAATTTCAAGCACCATATGCAAGCTTTTCTGATGATTTCTTTGACTCCACTGTGAACAGGTAGTACTTTCTGAAGCACACTTCAGAAATAGAAACCTAGTGGGTAATGAAAATGTATTTAGTTCACTAGCCCTTGACCACTTTAATAGAACCATCCCCTCCCAAGGCAGTGATAACCTTAATTGATTTTATTTTTTTCAAGAACTAGAAAGGGGAAAAAAAGTTCAACACAATGACTTTTAAATTAGAAGTATTAGAGAAAGGTTATAAATTAAGGGTGCTCATTACATTTGAATGAAAAAGGTGGAGATCTTTATCTTAAACCAAGTCTCGGTATTATAAAGTATGAATGCACTTGAGTATTTCACTGCTGGAATGTGTGCTTAGTTAATGTGGCAGATAAGTTCACTGCAGTATTCAAAGAACAGAAAAGTAGATTCTTATAGAGAATACAAGCAACATAAAATATCCCCGTTAAGGAACACAGAGGAAAAAAATATATCTGCAAAGCATAGGGCAATAGACGCACCATGCACATGCAACAGGTATAGTATTCTAGTGATTGGCACAGAAATGAAACTAGAACAGATTGTGACAGTATTTTCTTGCCTTTTAAATAGATAGCTTTAAAAAGTTTCCATGGGGAAGGATAAAATCAGTTAGTGCCTACGTGCATTATAGTTGAACTGAAGGAAAAAGAAGAGAATACATTACAAAAGAGAAACCTGTTGAATTTACAATTAATGGTTTTACTATTGCAGTTAGATTTGTCAAAAAAAGAGAGGGCTTATTTATTATGACAGAATGATTACTAAGCAGATGATAAAATGTCTATTACCTTGTCACACATATTAGAGTAACAGAAAAAGAAAGCCATTTAAGGGCCCAATTTAAAGTGTTGTGGTGAAGGCACTTGTACAAAAGTCAGTTGCAATGGTGTGGTGGGCAACACCTCTGAGTGTGAAAAAGGATGGGAATCACAGTGCATAGAACTAAAGAAGGCGCTCACATGTCAAGAGAAACAGAATATAAGATTTATCTAACAACCAGATATGAACTGCATAAACTTTGCATTATTGAGAGATTCATGAACATCTTGATACGTCGTGAAAATGTAGTCTTTATTATCTATTTTTATTTTCAAGTAGTTTATCATGTTTTCCTACTACATAAATAGCTATTTGATAGACAACAATATATCTACATAAATCAGGAGACTCTCGTACTGCAATATATGATACCACAGTTGTACCAAATTATTAAAAAATAACATTATACTCAGATTTAATCAATGTCAAAATTATCTTTTAGACAAGACAGAATAATTGATTCTGGGTCCATAACATCGTCATGTCAAATTGCTAACCACATTTCTGAGTGTGTCGGGATCTATGTCCGTTTCTTACTCTACACAGAATGTTAGAACGGGAGGAAAGCTTCATTGAGTTCAGTCAAAGTCTGCATCTACTGTTTTCTTGTCACAGAGTTCAATTGCTCTTTGTTTTTTATAATGAAGTCATGTTTTAACACCAGCCTTGTTACATGCCAAAATAATAAAATTAGAAATGCATCTCTTATCTAGATTCTAAGTATAAAGAAATATTTTCACTGACCCAGGGCTCCAACTGCATATGTAGCAGAGAATAACCTTGTTGGGGCACTAGTGGAAGGGGAAGTACTCGGTCCTGCCAAGGTTGGACACCAGTGCAGGGGAATGTCAGTGGGGAACAGTAAGGGGGAGAGTGGGTGGGGGGGAAGACCCCTATGGGGGAGGGGAAGGTGATAGGGGGCTTATGAGTAGGAAATCGGGAAAGGGAATAACATTTGAAATGTAAATAAAGAAATATAACCAATAAAAAAAAGACAAAATACTTCATTATTATTTACTCTCTTATAGAATCTTAATTGGATTGTAAATGGATTTTAAAGAGGGAAGTAGAGTTAGGGTAAAAGTAGAATAGATGGCCTCTGTTGCACTCAGTTCATAGCAGCTATGGTTACCGCTACAAGACATTCAGAAGATCAAGTACATACTAGGACTTAAGCCCCATCCATGTCTGAAAAGCTGTTTGGAAACTGTGGACAGACAGTATTTTTGGTTAAGAAGTTGTCATTGGTTGGTTGTGCAAGTTCCACTGGTAGGTTACATCTATGTTTGTCATGTACACATGGCCAGGACTGAGTGACCTGTCCTTTCAAGATGGATATCTGTGACAACTTGCATATGGAGTTGGTATAGATACTCACGATTATTTGATTAAAAGCTGACTACATGTCTACCATATCAACAACAGTTAACTATATTTTATTTATATCATTGCCACTCTGAGATTTGAATAAAACCCAATTCCTTTTATCACTAACATCTCCTGTGTATTGCCTTTTGCTTTGTGAATTATGTTTTAGATATTCATATTCTATTCCAAAATCCAACCTTATTAAATTGGTTTTAACAATCTTTAGAAGATATTTGGATTTGTGGGTGCATGTATGTGTGTGTGTCTTCATGTAGTATATGCTTGTTCAGGTGTGTGCATGCATGGGCAGGACATATTTTATTTTTAAAATTGCAATTTCATAAGCTAAAGATGAAAAGATATCACAGATGAAACAGCCACATCAAAATCCACAGTAAATATATCCATGAATAAAACATACCTCCTTTGAAACAAGGAAGATTTCATTAGGTTTATAATGTACTAGACATGTCTGAGAATTAGAAGTCAGTAGGTCAAGTGATATCTTTACACATGACTAATGAAGAAACACAGAACAAAAGCAAACAGCAGGGTTGGGATAAAATGCCCTCACTTGATAAAACAGTACATCATGTATTCAATTATTCCACTTTTTACATAAGGAATGGTGATAAATGCAACAGGTAAGCCATAGGTACATACTCTGTGGGAACCGTGGTGGGTTGTCATTGACATCAGTCAAGGTAATGTTGACAGTTGTGGATCCAGAAAGTCCGCCAACCTGCCCAGCCATGTCTTTGGCTTGAATGACCACTGAGTAATGCTCTCTGGCTTCTCTATCCATGTTGTGTAAAGCTGTTCGAATGACTCCTGGAATATGAAAATTAAAGAGAAAAAATCAGTAAAAGCTGTACATTGAACACATGACATTTTTGAGATGAATTATATTTCCAATATTGCATTTGGAAATAGCAAATTTTATATGAGAGCTACCTGTAGAAAAATATATCTCGTTATTATCCAAAAATTGAGTCACTGATACATTTGTTTGCATGCACATATTAAACCAGTGTGGTTTTTTTTGTTTGTTTTGTTTTTGCTTGTTTTTTTTTTTTTTTGCCTTTAAATAAAAATTTTTTTTTGTTTTGCTCCATAGTATCCTTCAGTCTAGACATGCATATGGACATTATAGGACAATTTGTGAATATATTTTCTCTCTTTCTACACTGTGGGAAGTGGATATCAAATTCAGGTCACCAGGCTTGGTAGAGCTGACTTTACCCATTTTGTCGCTTCATTGACTTGCCAGACGTTTCAAAACATCATTACCATAGCTTAACCATCTCATCCTTGAAACAAACACCAGTGTCCATCAAGTTCACATTAGATTAATTCTCATCGCATCCTATAGAAGTTACCAAATGTGACTTCCTACTTTTAAATTTTCTTAACAATTTTACATGCAATATATTGACATAAGAGTTGTTCACTGAGGTTAAAGTAGAAAGAGACTCTCTATAAGAAAGGTAAATGAATCCAGCCACAGTATACAATACAGGATGGATGCTAGTGCACATCTTCCTTTTGTCTCTTTTTCTTTTGCAACTGAATTGATTAGATTTATGGTGATTTTGGTTGAAAAGCCTTAGGCACTAGGAAAAAAGATATCCCAATTTCAAACACAGTGAAAAAATAATTGAAGCCATTTGACAAGAGATTCTCCCGAAGGTAAACAGAGGAAAAAAAAATGATGCTATCAAGAGAAATTCTAACAGTATGGTAATACATGATTCACTTAATTCATGCATATGCAAAGGCCTCTAGTATTCATCTTACAAAGAACAGTGCCTCATCACATGTGTTAATAACTTAAGTGGGAACAGGAATCACGCAGGAATGAACATGGTTAGGGTACATAAAACTACTAGATAAATGGTAACACAGCATATATTTGTCATATTTGAAAACTAAAGATAATTTCATTAAGAAAAATATGATGTAAATGGGACTTTTATTTTATAGGAGAATTTAAAAAAAGTTGCACAGATTGACCCTTACCATACAGTTATTAAGTTGATATTTTATGAAACAGAAATATCGAAAGAAAAACACTAACCACCCATAGTAAATACCAATGTTCTCTCTTTTGCATACAGTTTAGAATTTAATTTTGAAGGATCCGGTAAGAAAATATGTAAACTTTCCTGCTCCAAAAAGGGCATTGAAGTTACAGTATACCCTTTCCTGTGCACTGTATCTACTTCCTGAACCAATTTGAAAGAAACTAGATAGGATAGATGAAGCTAAGAAGTGCATGCTGACAGGAACGGGATATAGATCTCTCCTGAGTGACAAAGCCAGAACATGTCAAATACAGAGGTAAACATTAGCAGCAAACCACTGAACTGAGAACTGGACCCCTGTTGGAGGAATTAGAGAAGTTCCGAAAGTCTATACATGGACTGACCCATGGAATACCCTTATAGAAGGAGAATGGGAGGGGACAGGGTGCTTATGGACAAGAAACTGGGAAAGGGAATAATATTTGAAATGTAATAAAAGAAATATCCAATCAAAAAATAAAAGAAAAAAAGAAGAAACATGATAGCCAAATTGATTAGAAGAAAAACAGGTCATATCCAAGATTGACATACGAATCTCAGGAAAAAAAAGATTTTGTGATCATCTAAACCTACAAATTTCTTTAAGGCAGTCTAATAAGTTGATGAACGATTAGTCACCATTAAAGGCATGTGAAGGATTATTCTAAAAGTTTGATAGTGTCGTCTCATTGAAAACTGATCACTACTAACAAACTTAGATACATATGATTTGGGGTACCTAGGGTGGCTCAGAGCATTTCTTTTATCTTTTGTATAGATGTTATTTAAGAATCAGATGAATTAATATACAATTAATAAGCTGAATTGCATATATTCCGTAATTCTACACTCTCACAGCATTGTAGACAAGCAGTGTCTGTCAGAGTGGGAAACTTTTTATAAGCCTTCATGGGCACATTATTACCATTTAACTTCCAGGGTTAGAGTAAAGGTCACTTTGGGTTTTCTAATTCCTATGAGCTCTGGAAGAGATATAATGATGTATATTCACATGTTTTTAGCTGATAAGAATTTTTTATCCTACAGTTCTATTTTCCTCTTTATCATATTTCCCTTGGGCCATCATGGACAAACACTGTATTCTTGGAATGGGTTACTATTTACAAATATTACATAATTTACATATATGGTATTTCATAATTTAGATTATCTTCCTCGTACCTACCTAGGTTTTTTTTTTCCCATATTCACCATACCGTAGAAGTTTCTTTGGTTTGAGTACTAATACTCCATTATCTTTTTGTAGCAATATTGGATCTCGATATATTAGCATATCAATACCTCACTACATAGTCAAGCACCTATTACAAGTCAAAGGAAATTTTGTCTACTGGTATCTTTAATTCTAGACAAAATGGCCTTAAATATCTGTGCAGTGGGTTTTATATTTCTTTGCTCGACGGGCTGTCTGCTTGTTTCGTTTGCCCATGGATCCCCATTTCCAGTGATTACAGTATAACTGCTTTTTGATAAAGTAAAATCAACATGGTCTTAGCATAAAACATTCTCATTAGCAAACATTAAGGAAAAATATGAAGCATCTCCCATTAATCATCATGTTACTGTACAACCCATATGCTGTCAATACAGAAAAAAAGGAAGTTTATTTATGGATATGGTAGGGGAATGGATATGTTCTATTGTGAATTTCTGATATGTTTTTTCAAACAGTGATTTCTGCACAAATTTAACAGGAATTATTTATCCTATTATTCTAGGTTAAATCAACAGGACATGATTGCCTGTGTATCATTTCATTATGTTCCTTATTATGTTCCCCGATAAAAGATTGCAGGCTCCTTAGTGCTTGCTGTATTTTTCTTTCTGAGCTTGTCACTCATTTTTTTCCAAGCTTCTTGGTAGGGAGGCACTTGTTACTGTGAATTATTCTCTGCTGAATATAAGCTCTCAATATTGAAACCTCACCTGTGGTTATGAACATTATTTCTTGAGTGTCATTCCTTAGAAGACCTTAAGATTCTGTTCCTTAACTGACAGTATTTATAGAACAACCATTCTCTAAAGTGACTTCTTGCATTTTTAGCCAGTAAATAAGAGTGCAAGAGGGAAATACTACCTAAATTTGGCTCATTAGTTACCACCACAGAAGACTGCAAAATAAATATGGCTAATAGAGAAGAATAAATAAATATGCAGAAATAATCAGATTATTACAGAAGCTTCTTATGTTCATAAAGCATTTATACCAAGAACTGGTAAATTTCCCTTCATTGTAAACTAGACATTTTGCATTTTGCTCAATTGCTGGGAATCAAACATATTTCTCCAGCATAATAGAAAGTGCAGAAATTAATGAGCTTCTGATCAAAAGAAGAAAAGTAAGCATTTGAGCATGCATGAAAGTGAAATGAAATAGTTTTTATTAAATTAAAGACTCAAAAATAAAACCTTACTAAAAATGTATTTAAAAGTATGCTAGAAAAACATAGAAAGGACACTTTGGGATACAGGAATACAAAACATAATTTAGACCAGACTTTCAAGCAAATACTTATTATATGTTTGCATTAAATTAGAAGACAGAACATAGATTATATATGTGTGTATATATAGTAAATATTTTAAAATATTTTAGAAATGATATATAATTATACCAATAAGCACTTTCATAGTTAAAAACTATTAAAAAGCTATATTTTATTTAAACACACCTTACAGTTTCAAAAGAAATCACTGTTAGACATAAGAAATGATCAGTAATGCAACTCATCATAAGAATGTATATAAAATGCCCAGTAATATTCTAATTCAGAAAAATGGGTATGCTCCAAATGTAAAATCAGCAATAATTACAAAGGCACAAGGTAAACAGGGCTGAGAGGGACAAAGAGCAAGAGGTATAACTGTTGTTCAGTGTAAAGTAACATGGTAGTCAGTATAAAGAACTTCATAGGTAGAACAACAATATCAACTAACCATACCCCAGAGATCCTGGGGACTAAACCATCAACCAAAAAGGACACAGGGAAGGACCCATGGCTCCAGCTGAATATGTAGGAGAGGATGGACTTGTTGGGCATCAATGGGAAGAGAGGCCCTTGGTCCTGTGAGGGCTTGTTGTCCCTGTGTAGAAGACTGAAAGGCAATGAGGTAGAAGTGTTTGGGTGGGGAATCACCCTCATAGAAACAGAAAGAGAGGGGACAGGATAGGGGGTTTGTGGAGGTGAAACCAGGGAAGGAAATAACATTTGAAATTAAAATAAATAAAATATCCAATAAAAAAACAAACTCCATGGGAAATTTATTCTTTTCAAAAATCAAAGAAAGGAGAGAGAGGGAGAGGAGAGGGAGGGAGAGGGAGGAGAGGAGAGAGAGAGAGAGAGAGAGAGAGAGAGAGAGAGAGAGAGAGAGAGAGACAATGCAAAAGAAAATTACAGTATACTCCACCCATCTCATTGGTCTATTTCCAGTGATCATAATAATATGCTTAAGAGACACCTGTACTCTCATCATTCTAGCAGCTGTCACAGAGAGCCAAGAGGAAGAAACGTCTTCTATGTAATGCAATAGTATATAGCCAACAAAACCAAAATCCTCCCATTTCAGACAACATGGATGCAATGATAGGTTTGTGCTAAATTAAATAAGCTGGACATACAAAGAGAACTACTCAGTTAAATGTGAAATCTAAATTGTTGTGGTGAGGCTTGTTGAAGAGGGTATGGGTGGATGTTAGCACCTTCTTCCTATAGAGTGAATTGTGAGTTAAATCCCTCATAGTATACCCCCGCCCCGCATACTCTTCCACACTGCTGTGGTTGAGAACAGAACCATGAATACTAGAGGTCACAAATGTAGGGTAGAGATTGGATGAAAAGGCTTGAAAATTTTTCTACGTACCATCTGGCAAATTAGCATTATAGGGGACCATAAAAAAACTACATAGCAACAACTTTTAATTTCAAAAAGCCAGCAGGACAGTGAACATCTTCCTCTCCCAGCAAATTGATAGATATTTGAAGCAGCACAAATGCCTTGCCCAAACTAATTATTACATGGTAAGTTTCTATGATAATATAACAAGCCATCAATAGGTACAAATATTATATTTATATATTTCAACCAAAATTAATATTAAATGTTCCAAAATGTAGTTAGCAGTGCTTACAGGAGAAGCAGGAGTGCCTGACACAACATCTCTATAATTCACATGAAGAAGCCAGCTATTATGACAGTTGCCAAACTGTTGGGAGTTGGAGACAGGCAGGTCCTGGGAGAATGTTGGACAGCCTGCATTACTGAAATAGGACATTCAGTTCCAGAGTCTTGGTCTCAAAGAGTAAGTGGAGAGAAATAAGAGAATAGCATCTTCCCTTGTGCTCTCTATGATCAAATATAGATGCATGTATCACACACAAAATTCTTCCAAAATTCTCTCTCTCTCTCCTCTCTGTCCTGTCCTCTCCTCTCTCTCCCTCTCCTCCTCCCTCCCTCCCTCCTCCCTCCTCCTCCCTCCTCTCCCTCCTCTCTCTCTCTCTCTCTCTCTCTCTCTCACACACACACACACACATAAATCAAATGTAAAGAAAAGCAGAATGAAAAAAAAATCAACCAAACAACTAATAAAAAGCCCTGCAAATTGTTTTATTTTTCTCCTTAATCCCCCTAAATCCCAAAATGATAGCCCACACCATGCACCTTGAAGGTACATTTTACATTTTTTTCTAATAACGAACCCTACATGAAAATTCTCTAAAAACTGCAGTCTGTACTGTGCTCTCCCAGTTCAACTAGGTTAATAATCAAGACTAACAATGATGAAAGTCAATTAACATCAAATTAAAATCAAAGCACCATTATATTTAGACATCCTGTATGAGGATACAGGGATGTGTATCACAGACATAATTCTTGGCGGGAAGATAATCCTGTGATTGTTGTGCTTGAACAAAATAGAACAGCACTTTCAAACTTAAAAAAAAAAACTGTGGTATACAGACTTAAACACATTTCTCTTAGGTTTTATTTTTTCACTAATATGAGCATGCAAAACTTTTAAGAAGTTGAGAAGTGTCATTTACAATCCAGGTGAAATATCCAGATTTTGGGGGGGGGAAGCCTGAGAAAATATGGAAATGAAAAGGATCTCTGTGCAAGCATCTGATAAGACCTAAGAGTGTATAGTAGAACATGGTTTCACACTAGTCGTGGATTAGGCTTCACGGAGTTGCACTTATATCACTGGTTTTTACCACTCAGTGGAATCCAGTACTACAGAATCTTACAAAAAGCACTCTTCTCGGGAAGCTTACACTCATGGTAGGAAAAAAATGTGGGAAAGATAGTTAAGGATACTTTACATAACGAACAGAGTAGTGTCAATACTATGGAAAATAAAGAACTGGGTTTGTGCTCACAGTTTTTAACTGCAGCAAGACGGTGCACTGCTGTGACTGGTGCATTTATCAACGATTGCCTTGTCACATGTGAGTTCCTTCTAAAACCTTCAAGAACTTAACCACTCTGTTATTCTTCCTTCCTTCCTTCCTTCCTTCCTTCCTTCCTTCCTTCCTTCCTTCCTTCCATCCTTCCTTCCTTCCTTTATTTTGTCTTTATTTTTAATTGGTTATTTTATTTACATTTCAAGTGCTGTTGTCCCCCTTCCCGGCATCCCCTCTGCAACACCTCTATCCTATGCCACCTCCCCCTGCCTCTATGTGGGTGCTCCTCCACCCACCCATCCACTCTGGCCTCACCGCCCTAGCATTCCCCTATGCTGGGGCATGAAGCCTCCACAGGACCAAGGGCCTCCCTCCCATTGATGCCCAATAAGGCCATCCTCTGCTACATATCCAGCTGGAGCCGTGGGTCACTCCATGTGTACTCTGTGGTTGGTGGTTTAGTGTCTGGGAGCTCTGGGTGGGGGTCTAGTTAGTTGATATTGTAGTTCTTCCTATGGAACTGCAAACCTATTCAGCTCCTTCAGTCCTTGCATTAACTTCTCCATTGAGGTCCCTGTGCTCAATCCAATGATTGACTGAGAGCATCTCCATCTGTAGTGGTCAGGCTCTGGCAGAACCTCTCAAGAGACAGCAATACCAGGCTCCTGTCAGCAAGAGCTTCTTTGCATCAGCAATAGTATCTAGGTTCCTTGTTGGCAGATGGTTCTCTGGGTGGACTTATATGAACATATAGAACATAACTTCTTAAAATCTTGCATGTGATATCCTCAAGTACATAATAGCATTACTGTGTTTTTACATTATCTATGCTCTCAAAGAAGTTTGTGCAGATCTTTGCATTTATATTACATATTATATATTTTGCATATGTATACACACACACATATGAGATTTGCCACAAGATACTATTTCTGTTTCTCAACGTCATAGTCACAATTTTCCATAAGGCAAGTTGAAGTATTTTCTTCAATAGAATACTGAAACAACACTGAAACAGGACTGTAAGACCCCAATGGAAGAGTTAGAGAAAGGACTGAATGAGCTGAAAGGTATTATAACACCATAGGAAAAACAACAATATCAACCAAACTGAGACCCCAACAGAGCTCCCAGGGACTAAACCACCAACCAAAGAGTGCACATGGAGGGACCCATGGCTTCAGCTGCATATGCCAGAGGATGGCATAGTCTGGCATCAATAGGAGGAGAGGCCCTTGGTCCTATGAAGGCTCTATTTTCCAGTGTAGAGGAATGCTAGAGCAGGGAGGTGGGAGGTGGTGGGTCAGAGGGCAAGCATCCTCACAGAAGCAGGAGGGCAGGGGGAGGGGGGACAATGGGATCGTGGTTTCTGAAGGAGAAACCAGGAAAGAGGATAATATTTGAAATGTAAATACATAAAATATCCAATTAAAAAAAAAGATGACCATATTTACTAATTTGATGGCTTAGAGTCAAGAAAGGGAGACACAGTGAAGTAGAGCTGAATAAACTCATAACTTGTAACTATCGCATTATGTTTAGTAAAAGCTGAAGAAATGCTATTGCAAGTAATGGTACCTGTTTCAACATGTCAAGAAAGTAGTTCACATTAGTGATGAATGACTCGTGTCCAAATAAACATCAATTGTCTACACATACATCAATTTATCAGATAATAACCAAAATTTATTTAACTCAGATCATCAGTATTATTAGAATTGCAGCAGAGTATTAGATATGAATGATAAACTTTGACAAAAATCAATGCAAGTATGTCGATAAATCAACCAACTTTATATCCTAGAAGTATTTGCATATTTTATACTACCCAACATTTATCAGTAAAATATGCATTTGCATGTAATTAAATATATACACACAAATTTCCTTTTGTTAAATAGGATTCTGTATTATTGCTAAGGATAAATGATTTTGATAGATGTGAGAAAAAATGTCCATCCAAAGAAGTCATTTATTACAAAAATCCTTTCAGGTGACATGTGTAAGACAGAGAAAAATCGAAGAGGTCATCTCACTTAAAAGGAATAGAAAATTCTCATATGCTACATTGAAATAAAAATCATGAAATCAGCTCAGGGTAGAAGGGCATGTGAACTCTAATGCTTCTGGGTTTGACTGCAAATAAGGTGGACAGTTATTGACATATTTTATGTAAAGAAATATCTCCTGTGTGTGTGTGTGTGTGTGTGTGTGTGTGTGTGTGTGTGTGTGTACGCATGTGTATTATTCTGCAAGCCCAAGTCTGAACTTGTTCAGTACCACTCATATCAAAAACTCAGAGAAGATATTCTGTTTCATATAGTGTATAAGAGGATCAGTTAGAACATCACTTTAACCCTATCATAAAAAAACCTTTTAACCTTGATGACATTAGCAAAGGAACCAGTATTTCATGATGATCAAATATCAAATCCTGGCCCCAACAGAGAAAAAAAACCTGAAGACCAAAGAACAGGGACAAAAGATAAAAAAGCAAGGAGGTGTGGCATGCTGGAAGAAAAGAAGTGTTTCAGAGAATAGGATCTGTTCAAGTGTGTCAAATGCAGCTGCTCTGTCAAGTAAGATACAGACAGAGCAGGCTGCAGAATGAATTGAAGGCACAGGCATAATAATGGGAAATGTGGCAGCCTGACCTAAATCTTAGTAGTGGGTTTGAGGTGACTGAAGTGTTATGTGAGGCATTTTGAAGTGAATTTTTAAGGACAAGTAGACTGGGGCAAGCTGTCTGATTACAAGTGGACAATGAGAAAAGGGCATGATCTTAATGGCACTCTGGGATTTGGCTTAAGGACCCAGGTCAGTGGGGAGCTTCTCCAGAGTGAGAAGTGCTGGCTGAAGATCTCTGAAGAGTGTTAACTCCTGACTATATTAACCTTGATGCACTCAAGGGGTATCAGTGAAAAAGAATTATGTGTAGTTGAATAGACTGCACCGTCTAGAAAGGTCTTGGACTGACAAATGAAGGCAATAATTACAGTTTCAAAGAGAAAAGTGAAGCTGATCTCACTCCTGTAACACACCAATGATATGTCAATTATTATAATAAATGCTCAAAATTGCTTGTGATTGAGCCTTCATTTCTTGAATTACACATAAAAGGCTACAGGAGTTATCTTTTAAGAAAAGTGCATGACATAAAAAAGAATCGGTCCTTCTGATCTTAATAAATATGAGGAGAAATTGGCTATTTTGACAGAATTGAACAGAATTGACAGAATTGTTTTATTTTTGATTAATACACCCCTCCACACATAAACAAACATATATGAGTAAGCTCTGAATAGTCAAGAAGAGGTTGCTATACTTACTTTTCCTCAATTTAATTTGGAAGATCACTAGCCTTACATAGTTTATACATTGGGAAAAACAGACAAAACAGTTCAGTAATGGAGAATGTGGTTAAATGAAAAATATATACTAATTCAAAAGTAAGGGAGATTAATTTTTAAAATGATGTTATCTGCTTAAATATATGCATATCTTATTTCTGCTATCTGTTCATTTGCTATCTGTGTAGGCCATTTTTGGTATGCTGAATCCTTCAATATATCTGGAAAGAATAAGTAATATTTTATGTAAATCTTTCCACGTGGTAGCTTAGCATTTCTCTGTTTACATGGCTCGATGTAACGTAAAAGTTCATGTAAAATAAAAGTGTAAAAGAAAGATTCTGTTTTTAATTTTTAATCTCTGTGTGTATATACTTTGGTACTGCTCCTAAAAATGGTTGTGTTTTTGAGTTACTCCCAAGTGCTGAGGACGTAGGGTGACTGTTCTCCTCTCTCCTTTTCATGCAAAAGTCTTTCTTCCCTTGTTTACTAGCTGGTTTGTAATTTCTCATGTTGTACGACAGGAACAGAATTGGGCATTTAAGGCAGTCTATACATCAGGTAGAACAAATAATGCATTAATGAGGCAATGTACCGTGAACTGCACTTAGGGTTCTGATTCCTTGGGCATACCTGAGATTTCTTTGCAATGAGTTATTTAAGCTTTGAAGAATGATTTCCATTCGAACACAAGAAATTAACTAGGAACAATGATGAAACAAAGCCAGAACTTGAGGAGCAATTACCATAGTCTATAATGGCTGAAGGAGAAGTAAATGCGGCATTGATTTAGATTCTAGAGACTTTCGTTTTTAAAACTAACCTAGAAGTCATGCTAATTTGTTGATTTAGAACCCATCACTGTTTATTTTAACACTATTCATTCTTAAGGTTCCAAAGAATCTGTGAATGTGTTTCTACTAACTCAAGCATGTCTCTCCAGGTTATTACTGAAGTTTTTACCAAGACACTGTTTCAGCCTCATCTTCTGTAGCGATTCCCTTCAGAAACATTTGTAACGGAAGTTGGCTAAAGCGGAAACACGAAAGGCAACCGGACAGAAACCAGAAGCCCAGGATGCTTCAGCCTATGGACAATTAGGATAGTGTGTGATTGAGGAAAATTATATTTCTACTGTAAATTCGAAGCAGCAGCACAATACATCTGGCGTGTGAATCTTTTCACTTTCACTACCTCTTAACACTTCAAATTTAGGCTGATTCTCCACTTACTGCATTTCTTCCTGGATAAGAGCATCTTATTCCCTCAAGGTTGCAATTTAAGAACTCTACATTTTGCTTCTTTAATGTCTTTTTGTATGTTCACTTCAAAGTCAGTGGACCAGTTATTTCTCAAATTCTAAAGATATTTTCAATAGATATGGGCTGTGCTGAGAAGCTTTTTATAACCACACCAACATTCAGAGCTTTATGGAAATTTAAAGGAATGTATAGGGAATCTGACTATTGGGTTGGGATGGACCTCATTCAAGAACACTTAATAGACCCTAGTAAATTCTGGGGCAACATGGGTTTGATCCCTTGCATTATTAAAGATAATGTAGACAGACTAAAGTTAGTTTATAAGAAATGACTTAAGCCATAAAGTGTTTGGATTACAGATGAGACAAAAGTAATCAGAATTTAATATAATTTCAAATTATTCAAATCCTATATCATTCAAAAATACAGTGTGTGTGTGCATGTGTGTGCTTCGCAGGTATAACCCAGAGTTTTGTGTTCTACTATTGATCTATAAACTTCACCCCCTACATTTGTGTTCTTAATAAACTACTTAAATTTATTTACTACCCATAATCACAATTTTTTAAATTATTTTTGTCTCTTACTATGGTAACTCTATGTTTCCATCATCAATTACCTGTTTCTGAAGTTGAGGATTTTCTTGGTCATATGGGCATTTGACTGTGCACCATAGACACCAATATGGAAAACCTGAGAGGTTAGGAGACAAGGGTTTAATTTTGATGTCATGATTTCCTTTCATGTTTTGTATTTAAGTATGAGCAGTAACATCTGTAATGTATGTTTACTCAGTTAATATAAAGTGATATTGGCCTATTCATAGATATTTTTAGAGGAGTGACCATCACATTGCAAACCCTCCATAGGGTTTGCATACACTCGTAAGGGTCTTTTGAACCAATTTTGTTCAGAGATTGGCATATTTTGAAAGGAGTGAATATTAATAGATTTGTTTTTAAGACTACATTTAGTTTTGTTTGTGTTTCTCTCTGAATGAGTATTTGCCATAGGTTATGTTCCATTGCTGAGACCAGAAGAGGGCACTGGAACCCTAGTGCTGGAGTTGCTAGGAAACTGAGCTGCCTGACCCTGGGCAAGGTGGCACTGTGGTCCTTGAGGTGCTCAGCAGTCGCTCCTAACATCTGAGCTCTGAGTCTGGATTGATGTTATAATTTTGAAACAATTATTTCACAATTTTTGAAAACCATCCTTGGTGGATTTAAAAAGGTTAAGATCTTGTTTAATATACTGTCTCCAAATGTGTTCGCAAAGGTGTACACTTTCATTTACAATTGTAGTCAGGACTACAATCCCAGACCTATTTTTCCTCCACAGGTTGATTGTACTAAGGAAACCGGGAAAGGGAATAATATTTGAAATGTAAATAAGAAATACCCAACTTAATAAATATGGGAAAAATAAAGCATTCTCCCTTAATCACTTTGGGTTATTTGGTCATTATTTTGATATGCTTTGTTTATGATTTTCCCCCAAAGTTTGAGCTTCATTTATTCTCATGATTATTATACTGAAATTTGAACTTTACCAAGCACTTATTGAATTTTTACCGTGGATAACTTTCTTACCTCAAGGTCCTTAGTTGATAAGGGCATTTAGGATACCAAGCACTATGATAAATATGATTCTAGCAATTATTTAATATAACCATTTTTTGATCAGAGCCATAACTCTCACTAGCATAGAATATTTGGCATGTACTCACTAGTAAGTGGATATTAGGCAAAAAAAAAGTACAGAACACCCAAGATACAGGCCACAGAACTCAAAAAGTTCAACAAGCTGAAGGACCCAAGTGAGGATGCTTCAGTCCCACGTGAGAGAGAAGAAATCAGTCAGAAGTGGGAAAGAGGGAGGGACATGGGAGCAAAAAGGGACAGGGTGGGAAGAAGAGAGGAACGTGGTCTGGTATTGGTTGGGGGAAAGGACTGAATCCCTGAGGGCCAGAAAGAATGGAAACAGGCCACCTCGAGAAGTAGGAGGTTGGGGGGCCTTACAGAATACACCAGAAACCTGGGAGGTAAGAGACCCTCAGGAATCAATGGGAGGGACCATAGATGAAATGCCATATAAGGGGAGAAGGAACTTATATAGCCCACCTCCAGCAGAAAGACAGGGCATCAATTGAGGAATGTGATTGCCATCTTAGTCCAATGACCATAATTGTTCCTTCTGAAGGAACTGCAGGGACGGAAATGGAGAGGAGCCTGAGCAAAAGAAGGTCACCTGGACAGGCCCAAAGTGGGATCCAGCTCAAGGGGAGGCTCCAAGGCCTATCACTATTACTGTGGCTATGGAGTGCTCACAGAAAGGGACCTATCATGACTGCCCTCCAAAATACCCAACAAGCAGCTGAAAGAGTCAGATGCAGATATTTACAGTGAATCAATGGGTAGAAGCTACTGACCCCTGTGGTTGAATTAGGGAAAAGCAAGAAGAAGCCGAGGAGGAGGGCAACCCTATAGGAAGACAAACAAATCTCAATTAGCCTGGACCCCCGAGATCTCTCGGACACTCGACCACGAACAAGGCAGCATACACCAGCTGATATGAGGCCCCCAGCATATATACAGCAGAGGACTGCCTAGTCTGGGTTCAGTCAAAAAAGATACACCTAACCCTCAAGAGATTAGAGGCCCCAAGGAGTTTAGAGGTCTGATGGAGTAGGGGTTGGGGCTGCCCGTTGAAGTCATCCTCCTGGAGACGGGGGCAAAGGGGAGGTATGCGATGTGGAATAGTGGGAGGGTGGACTAGGAAGAGAATAAACTTTGGAGTGTAAAGGAAAGATTAAATAAAATTTAATAAAAAGTAAAAATTTCCCAGCGGTGTCCTGCATGTGTTCTTTAATTTGGGCATTATGGTCTAGCTGAAGACAACCTTATTGCTTGTATGCTCTAGACACATGCTCTTTATTGAAACATCACACCGACTCCTTTGAATATAGTCTTCATTTGGCTGGTGTCTCAGCATGAGTCACAGCTGCCAACAAAGATTGTTCTCAAACTGTCGGAGTCCACAAAGCACAGGACACAGTGTGCTGTCCTCTGCAGGCCCGTGTGCTCTATGCATCCACAGTGTCTTAATTGGCCTCCAATGTGTTTCCTAGTTTCTTGCTGAATATGAAGAAAATAAAATCTCACAGGTATTGGGATCTCTGATGTCTTTTTCTATCTTAAGGCTTGTATTTCCATTTTGCTTTCAAACAGAATTCAATCATAAAGCAGTTACACCAGCCTAATATCTTAAAAAATGTTAAACACAACCTATTTTCCCCAATTGCATTTTGTATATTAAAACTATAAAGTTCTACCAAGTTAGAAATCAGAAAACAATTCAGTGGCAACTTAATGATGTCATTAATTCAGTCGACATTGATTACATTATGAGGTATGAGGTAACTCAGAATAGAAATAATTACAGAGAATATTTTTCAATTTGATATGTTCACAGATTAGAGTATAATAATTTCACAATTTATAATCAAATGATCTCCAAAGTGGAATATCAAAAATAACCAACTTATACTCCCTCTTTCCTTCCCCTGTCTTTTTTTCTTTATACAGTAGATTAAGGTATAAGAGTATGCAGGAATTGTCCATTCAAACTTATGATTAGTCAACTTCTTTGGACATTAGCTATGTGATTTGCCTCCCAGTGTAAACATTTAAAAGAAACATGTGATTTCCCACTTCCTTTGGTTTTTACTCGTACTTTGGGGTCTTGGTCCATCAAAGAGCTGGACAATAGGAGGTTCCAATGACAGCTTCAATCATATTTATACCTTTTCCCCCAGATAAGCATTCAGTGGCTTATTGAACTGTAAGCTATGAGAAGACTGTCTACATTTCTAAAACCTAATACTTCATTGTACTATTTCCTCAGATTAAAAATATGTGAAATATTTTTGATAATTATAATTTTAAATAATCATTTTGATACATTTATAAGTTACATATTGTGTTATCTTTCCATTGTCATATAAAACTATTCCACAATAGTGAATGTGCTGTAGCAATTAAGGCCATAGACTTAGCAAGTAGACTGATATGATCTGAAGTCTATTCTCACTGGTTGGTTGTGTGTTTTAATGCAATTATTGATCTATGAGTCAGTTTGTAATTCTAAAAAGTTTAGCACAAGCATTACAATTTGGGAGTAAGGATACTATATCAAATAGATAATAAACCTTACTGGAAATCCATGGAAAATGTGTGTTGCACAAAAATGGAATAATAAACAAGAGTTAAAATTGTTCCTTCCTATTTTATGATGTCACCAAGGGGTCTCTGACCACAGTCTTGCTAGACTAACAGCACACACAGAGCTTTCACAGCTCAGTGCCAGATGAGGTTCTAGAACTTAAAAAAGACACATGCGCTGATCTCTAACCCAAGAGCTATCTGCAGTTTATAACTATTTGCAAATGAAAAATTAATTTTCTCTAAGAGAACCTCACTAGGGAAACAAAACACTTTTTGCTGAGTACACGCTCAGCAATAAATAGACAACAGAAAGAAAATTAGAGCCATGCATGGGGGTTCTTCATCCTATGATGAAATCAGGACACAGCACTATTGTATTGCTTTTGTCTGTTTTCCAGTGTTTGGCTGATACATTACAGCTCCCAGTTTTTCGATTTTATGGGATTACTGAATTTGCAAAAGTGTGTGTCTACTACATCTCTGTGTTCTTCTGGTACTTTATTCTTTGACTCTTTCACTTTGGGCTGTTTTCACATATTCAAATTCATTTATTTTGATTCATTTCATTTCATTTTATTAGTACTTCCTAGATATTGTTTGTTTATTAAGGAAAGACCAAAAAGGTTTGAATCCAGAGGTAAGGGTATGTGGGAAAGAACTCAGAGGCATAGAAGAAGGAAAAACATTATCATAATAAATTATATGGAGAAAAATCTACTTTTTATGAAAAAGTTAAAAAGAGTTTTGTTGACCATATAATAGAGAAATATAACATTCAAAGAACCTGTTTGATAAATATCACCCTAACAATTTCATCTTGTCTTAAAGGCTGTGCATTATGTAATCTATAAAAGATAACTATTTTCTATTTAAAATAGTGCTATGAAATGAAGGGGGATGCCATGTATACACTAGAAAAACAGAAATGTGTTTTACGATATTGCACTGATTACTGACACCAGTTATATTTCCCAGAGAAGGAGTAAAGGCAACATTTATATTAAATTAAATAGTTTTCCCTAATCATAGCTGCAGTGGAAATACTATCTCTTCAAAAAGCATATATTTGATATATAAAGTGACATTTTATATTTAAGCAATTCTCCAGATATCATATGACAGTAAATCTCCATGGAATTATTCAGGAGAATTCCAAATATTGTTTTCCAGTTGCCAGATTCTCAGATGAAATATGCTGCTGTTTTGCTGATGCTAACACAATCTCATGTGGGAGAGCAGAGGAGAGGAATTACTCCTTCACGACCCTTTAAAAAGTAAATCTTCCATCTTCAGAAGTTATACTAAATCATTAAAATGTAAGAATAGATAATAAACAAGATGCTATTAATATAATATTGAATGTATCTTTTATTTGAATAAACACAACTAAATGAGAATCAAACTCCTGAGAGAAAGTAGAGATGAAAGTTATCTATCTCTACTTCCTACCCATCCTCCATCAACACTCACCACCTGCCCATTCAGTAATTTCCTCACTATTTTTGGCTCACCTTGCAAAGTATCTCTGAACATTTGAAAAGAGAATTAACGGGCATATTATCAAGCTCTAAAGGGTTCTACAGTGTATAATTCTCAATGTAATTGCCTTGAAATGTAACATCATTTTATGGGTTTTGGTGGAGGAAAACTAAGACATTGCCATTAATTTTAGTTAAAAAAATATATATTTATTATAGGTGATAACGGTGATGAAAAAGTTTCATGAAAGTAGAGAAGGATTTTCGCTTAGTAAAGTGCCAATGAATTGTGACATATTACCCAATAAAACCACTATTTGCTGAAACAGACTTGGCTCAATCGATTTTCAATTACTAAGTTAAAATGTCTTCCCTTGACTTTTATATGGCCTGGTTCAGTCAAGACAATAAATTCTATGGAAAAATATTATGAACAGTGGATTTATAAGGCTATCTAATTTTTGAGCTTAATTTCCAATAATTAATCATCTCTTCTATTACTGCTTTTTAAAAATTGTCCTAAGCTAGCATGTGTACCATGCAACCTATGAGCTTCAGGATCGTGTGTGTGAGAGAGAACAATTGTTCTCTGAGCATAAATACTACTACCATCATTTGAGCAGCTGTGACTACTTTCAAGAGACCATCAATATAAAGACTGTAGATACTTCCTCCTAAAAGAAAAATCTCTAGACCTTTACCTCAGATCTCAGCCACACTTGTCTATAACTTCCTCTCAGTTTGTGATGCTTCTCGAACTGTGTATGCTCTCAATACATAGAGTGCAGAAATATAGCTGTAGTAAATTTATGTATCTATCGGGGAAGTCATCACCCATGTTGGGTCCATGATTCAGTTCTCTTAGGGTTATATAGGTTCATCTAAGTACCCCCATTCATGATCTTCTAGGATGCCCAATAAACTGAATTTCAACAGGCTGGGATTGCATGAGATCACTACTTTGGGCTATAATTGGTTCTCTATCTAAGATGTTCTCCCCTCTTCAGGAAATTTTCACAAAATATATATTATGATATTACCTGATCTAGTTACATACGTGTTATCTTAAGTGTTTTGTACACTTTTCACATACTAACACAACATGTTTTTATTCAAATACTATCTTTGTTGCAATAGAATCTGCATTTATAAATATTATATTTATATGACTTGTCTCAAATGAATTATAAAATATACTTGGAATTTAACTTGTAGTTGATTAAGTTCAAAACTTTGAATATCTAATTTCATGGACACTGCTATTGCTAATCTCAAGAATGTATAATCAGTAGAGATTAGTTTTAAAATGTCAATCTATAAATTATTTATATAAAGGTGGAAAGCTAGCATAGTCACCTTAACGTAAATAACTGTGTTCAAAATTATTTTTCTCTAGGGTTTATATTTTCTCACACCATGTTTATACTTACAAATTAATAATTATACAAGTTAATAGTAAAATTATGGGTAGAGAGTAGTTGAAATGCAATGAATTTTCCTAACCATATCTGTAATCTACAGATATTTTGTAGGTAGAAGATCACATTGATTTACATAATAAGCAACTTAAGATTTATAGTACTGTAACTCTTCCAACCAGAAATGACAAAATAAATGCTGTCTTCTCTCAAGCAAAACTGAGAGAAACGTGTTGAGTATAAGCCATCTGTGATTTTTCTCTAATGAGTTGTTGTTCCTCTGGAGAAAATGAAAAGGGAACTTTAGAAATCTCCAGACTGCAAGCAGAGATTTGATTCCCTGGTTTCTTATCAAGTATATCTCCTTCATTTATTTTTTACAAAATTTAACCTATAAAAGTTTTCATGTTGATTTTCTACAGCATGTGCTTTTGAACAATAAATACAGTGCAGAATGGGAAACAGCTGTTCAACATTTGTATTTTTAATAGGTAGATTATGTGCATTTCTGTCCAGTATTAGAAACAATAATGTGTGCTAATTACAGTATGCCTTATACTAATCAGTAACAAAGATTCTAACTTCTGTTTAACGCTAGTCAGGTTTCTTTCTTTCTTTTTCTGCTTTTTTTCCTCAACTAGGTGAGGATGTTGGAACGTTAATATTTATCTCTCCATTATGTATTGTTTTTGAAATAGATATTTAGAGTATAA
The DNA here is from genome assembly GCF_011064425.1 of Rattus rattus. Taxonomy (NCBI): domain Eukaryota; kingdom Metazoa; phylum Chordata; class Mammalia; order Rodentia; family Muridae; genus Rattus; species Rattus rattus. The sequence continues at coordinate 158,852,781 of NC_046156.1, forward strand.
TAGAGCTTCACCATTCCCCATTTCTTTCTTTCATCCAACTCTCCTATGTAACCACTAGTACTTACTTTACATTTATTATTTGCTTTTATAGTTGCGCTCTCTCTCTCTCTCTCTCTCTCTCTCTCTCTCTCTCCTCTCTCTTTCTCTCTCTCTCTCTCTCTCTCTCTCTCTCTCTCTCTCTCTCTCTCTCTCTCCCCGTGTGTGTGTGTGTGTGTGTGTGTGTGTGTGTGTGTGTGTGTGTGTGAGAGAGTTCCTACATACATAGAAACAACTTTCTCAGTCTGTTTAACACTGTGTTTTATATGTTTTCCAAGTTGAACTTTGGAATCGGGCCAGCAATTGTAGAGGTTTTTTCCAGCTCTCAGTATTCCTCACACCACATAGTACTTGTCAATGATTTACACTCAAGAGCTCCCTCTTCCCTCATTCTGCAGTGTAAAAAAACTCTCCCTTTCTCCTTCATTCTGACCAGGTTCTATCACCATTGTCCTTCTTCTTCTTTTTTTTTTTTAAATATGGCAAGATTTTTGTTTGTTTCCTTTTTGAAACCAAGAATTAATAAATAAGAAAGTATACATTAATTACATAAAAATAGTTCTCAAATAACAGATTAAGCCATTGTATTGTCATTAGCAGCAGCATAGGACCTGAGGGTGCAGGAGGATTGGACAGTTATGAAGGTTGAGGTATTTTGTTTTTGTCTTTAATTGATGAGTAGATCATTTGAGACTTCTGACTTAAAATAAGAGCCTCTCCCCTCAGCCCTGGGGTAGGTCAATGTTCTTCTTGGTATCTGTGATCCTCTTGTCCTGCCTTCAGCTACACCCACTGCTTCTGGTCTGTCTCTGCCTGGTTTTCTGGTTGCCACATCTTCCATCCAGCTCTATGACTATGATCTGATGTTTTCCTACAGTATTCACTGTGACATCTGTCATTCTTTCCTGTCACAACCCACTGCAGTGATCCATGAATCATCCATGTTGACAATGACAGAATGCCTTGAATACATTTTCACACCACTTCAAAAGATTTCCGTCATTTCTTTGTTAGGTTCGTGTTGCATTATCTGTATTCCCAACACCTCTGATACCAAGAAAATGAAACTGTTCCTAACCATATGTGTAGTTTTGTGGTTCTCACATTGTAAACATCTTATTCGAATGGTCATCATTGAAAAATTTTCCATAAAATTTCTTTCCCTGCATTACTTAATTAATTAATTTTACATCATGAATGCAGCGCCCAATCTTTTCAGTCCTGCCCTCAAATGGCGTAGACCACCATTCCCATCACTTCTCCCCTTCACATTTCAGATGCTCTAAGGGGCGTTCCTCCTACGAACCTACCTAAGATGGCAAATCAAATCACAGCAAATCTAGGTAACCCTTACCCAATGAGGCCAGACAAAACATCCTAGTTAGGGTAGCAATATCCAGAGGCAGGCAAGAGAGTCAGAGTAAGCCCTTGCAATAAATATTTCTTAAATATTTATTTAAGAATACAAATCTCTGGATATAGTTTACCTGACAAACTGAAAACAGAATCAGACAAAGTAAATCAGTATTAAATAAGGAGATTGAAATGGTACTCCCCCACACATAGGGAAAAATATTAGATGCCTTTGTGGATGAATTCTACTATATAGTATTTAAAAATACATGTCAATCTTCTTACCATCCATGAAAACTTGAAAGGGACAGCTTACATCATTAAATCATTTGAAATGGTAAAAAAAGAATTCTGGACATATTCTATTGTCATCGTGAACACTATAATAGGATGTATTGGGAAGAATGACAGATGTCACAGTAAACACTATAGGCGATATATATGTATACCCATGCATACACATACACACTCATATATATATATATATACACATATATATACATATATATATACATACATACATACACACATATATATATATTCCACACCAGCAAATTTTGTTTAAACATATAAACAGTTTACACAGCCAGAATGTATAATAAACAAACTAAAATCAATTGTATTGATCCCTCTGCCTAGACATCAAGCAAATGATCCCAGTCATAATAACAACAAAATACTTGATGTAGTTGAAATAGGTTTTACATCCAAAAGTGTAATATAATACATTGAAATTGGTGAAGTAAAATTTAAATGTCACAAAGAGCAAAACAGGAAAATTCAACATTATTAAAATACTCATTCTTTCCTAAATTATCTACAGATTCAAAAAAGCTCTATCAAAATTTAAAAATCTTTACTTATAGAAATATTAAATTAATCCAAATGCTAGAACATTTCTAGGTATGATGTTTTACGGTTTTTATATCTATGAAACTGACAATACTGCAGAAAGTAATATTCAATTTTTTAAAAATATTTATTAGATATATTTCTTTACTTACATTTCAAATATTATTCCCCGTCCTGGTTTCCTGTCTATAAGCCCCTATCCCTTCCCACTCCCTCTCCCCCATACATGTATTCCCCCCATACATCTCCCTTACTACCCCCCCCATATTCCCCTGCACTGTGGGTCGAACCTTGGTAGGACAAGGGCTTCCACTTCCACGGGTGCCCCAACAAGGCTATTCTCTACTACATATGCAGCTGGAGCCCTAGGTCAGTCCATGTGTAGTCTTTGAGGGGTGGTTTAGTCCCTGGAAGCTCTGGTTGTTTGGCATTGTTTTTCTTTTGGGGTTTCAAGCTCCTTCAACACCTTCAATCCTTCCTCTAATTTCCCCAAAAGGGGGTCCTGTTCTCAGTTCAGTGGTTTGCTGCTAGCTTTGAATATTCTTAATAATACCCTACTCTAAAAAGACTTAAACCATATTAAGAATATATGTTAGACAGGAACCCATAAAATAGCCAAACCAAATCATTAGGAAATAACTTGCTGACAGTGGTATCAACAATGATTTTTTTAATTTATGAGTCCAAAGAAAAGACAATGAGTGCAGAAACAGAGAAATTGCATTCTGCCAGAACAGAAAACTTCTGAATAACAAATGAGACAATAATTAGAATAGAGGGAAATTTAACCATATTGAAAACAGTTCGTGTTAACCATGTATCAGGTAAGTTTGATAATGTTCAAAATATAGCAACATACAGACCTGAATGTCAAAATCCACAAACACACAATGCAGAACATGCAAAATTACAAATTCAGAAGTGAATAAAAATATCCACTTGAATGATAGAAAAATCAAGGACAAAATGTAAATGAAAAGATTTTCAATTTCAGTAACCATTCCTACTTGACACGCAAAGCCACAGTGAAGTAAATATCTTTTCACACTTTCAAAAATGTTACTGTCAGAAAATCAAAGATGATTACTTGTAAACATGTAAAGAAACTGTACCTTTCTGCTATTGATGAACATATAAATTAACACATAATTTGTGGAAAATTAAAAAGACTGCTTAAAAATTGAAAGTAGGTCTATAAGTATCCTCCTCAAGGGTTCAAATTCAAACAGTTGGAAGCAGGTTTTCGAAAATGCACGTACACTAGGGAATGTATTGTCATGTTTTCCAAAAGAACATGGATAAGGAAGTGCTGACACTTGAGCAAATGGTAACTATACATAACTATACTTATGTCATAAAGACATTCATCCATATAAGAAATGCACAAGTTGCATTCTTTTTATTACTCTTCTATTTTTTCTTAGATTGTAATATAATGACAACATTTCTTCCTTCTTTACTCCTTCCAAAATCTCCCATATATGTTTCTTTGCTTTCTTTCAAATGTGTGACTCATTTTCATTTTTTGATATATGCATATATGTATATGCAAAACATGTATTTCTAAATACACTATATAAAAACACAACATAGTGTGAAAGTAGAGAACATGTATATACATATATGTGTGTATACATTTGTTTGCAAGAATTTTGAGTTCTGCAAATAAAAACCCTGACTTTCACACTAAGGTAGATGATCCTGGAGACAAGGTGCTGTATAAAATTAGGCAGATTTAGAAAACACAATTATAAATACATCTGCTTGCCTGTGTCATTCAGAATGTTTCATTTCATAAATAAGAATAAAAATGATTCTCATGACTATAGGAAGAGCAACACTCTGGAAATTTTAGTCCATAATCTAGATTTTTATAATTATAAAAATATGAAAAATCATAAAATACACTCACTAATGGAAAAATTTTAAAATAATAGCTAATTCTACTCATTCTCATATACAATAAAACTTAGTAACTGTGAGATTATAAATACATTAATTTCATTAACTATAAATACTTTATAGTGGATACATACTTAAAAGCATTGTGTCACAAGATTTAAATTTATAAAATATTGAATTTACATGTACATCCAAGTGAAGTTTTGAAGAAGAAAAAGACACAGTATTTGCTTGTAAATTAATGGACAAGTGACAACTCATTAATATATATATATATATATATATCATATTTACCCTTAAAAATTATATTTAAAACAAAAGCTATTGTATTAGAAAATGGGTAAAAATTTTGCAAACCAATTCTCTAGTGATCCAGCTTTGATGAAGATAGAAAATAAAAAATAAAAAAAAAACGAGGACTTAAGGGACAGTGTTCCTCATGCTTTGTAAATGTAATAGGATGGGTAGAGTCTTTGACATAATTACTTTTCTTCAATAACTAAGGTCTACAGTGCAGATGGAAGCAAAATGCCAAACCTTGTCTAAATTATTCTGGAGCAAATGTCCTGGAAGCCCAGAGAAGGACAGGTAAGTGGAAAGAGGTCAGAACTTGTACATGATTTAGGGTAGTTCTTGAAGTATACAAAGTCACAGCTAAGATAAAGTTTTGATGAACCTATTTAAAAGAAATTATTAAAACCATATACTGAAATGAAGGTTCTCTAAGGTGGATGAAATAAATAAATAAGAAAGAGAACATGCTATGTTTTTGCTTTGATTGTTCTGGCCCCTTCAGAATCTCTGGGTCTCTGAAATGGTAATATTAGTTTACATCGAACTAGCTTTCAACCTCACATGTGGCAAAAAAAATTGAACATATTTTATATGGATCATGCATGCTCAAGTCTCAGCCTTTCAATGTACTTGAGCAGTTGGTCATTCTCAGATTTCTGATGGGGTTGAAGACTGATTATAGTCTCATAGCTTATCAGGCTGTTTAACTCTGGATATACATATTTTATTGGATAGTTTTCAGATAGTATACAAGCAATCCAAGATATAATATAGCTTTTAAGCCTTTCTAAAGCTGGATTGGATAACTAAATGTTCTGTTTAACTGATATAGTGATGGACTGGGTGTTGAGTATATCATATACTTTATAAATTGTAGAATGGTAATAACTGTACTCAATTTATAAATAAGTGAAAAGGTTTTTAACTGGACAAAAAGGGGGAAATGTGGTTTGCCCTTGAGTTACCTGTATTTTGATGCTAATTCCACTGCCCCAAGGACAGCTGCCTACTCAAATACTCAGGAATCAGGTGACTTCACCAGAAACTTCTCCCTACTGAACTTGTAAAGTACAGGTGAGGGGCAGGTACAGGATAGAAGGAGGCCTGTCATTGGAGGAGAAGGAAGGAGAGGTGGGAGAGAAGTTTGAAGGAAGAGGAGGGGACTGGAATGGAAAGGAGGAGAGGAGAGGGAGAAAGAGAAGCCGTGGCAGTACAATATGGCAGTGACCTTAAGGTTCCACACTGTACCTTTACAAGTTGTTACAAATGTTCTTAAGGGATGGATGGTACTGGGCTTTGTATGTTTAGGTGGGCAATTGTATCTTACCAACTGGGTCAAAGACTGTTCTTTTATGTGATGATTTGAGTGTAGCAAAGTATGTGGTGGTAGGAGACAATGGGCCACGAGGAGTTGGGATGTGTTTCTGCCAAGATATCTAGCAGATATCTTGGGACACCACGGTGCTAGATCTAGCAAGGTAAAAGACAACAATATTTTTTTTTAAATTTTTTATATTTTTACAACAACAATATATTCATTAAAAGTAGAATTTATAGTGGCTTCATTCCTTAATGAACACAAGAGAGTGAATCCCCTCACTTCTTTCTTGAGCTGAAATTATGCATGAAACATTAGCAAACATTTTATTTCTGACAAGATAGCATGAGACTGGCAGATTGGTCTGGCTTCGTTCTAGAACACTCACGGAGGTATTTGTCTTTACCTAATATGGTTAAGGATGTCAACAACAACGATAGATCTTACTGCAAGCACAGTTTCATGATAGATTGTCTTTCAAATAAATTAAGCATATGCAGACCATGCCACCTTGCATCTTTGATGCACAGCTAGTGAACTCTTTACCTCTTATCTATCCAGGTGAGATGGAGATGGAGATGCTTTGACAGGGCCTGACAATTAAACAGCCCTCCTCTTGTTGATTGCTCTAGTGCCTTGAGAAAAGCACAGTGGAACCATGAGAAGCACTGAAATCTTGAGTGCCAGAGCCACAGATATTGTTTTGGGTGTCATGTTAAAATCCGCAGACCTCCAGATAAGATGTGTTAGCTTTGAAAAACTTCAGTATGGGCCAGGTGCTCTTTGAATGACTAGATATCCCTGGTCGTCTATATATACTCAGTTAATCTGCTGGGAGGGGTAAGTTCCTTTTGTGACTCAGTCAAAGCTCCTGATGGGTATAATGTAAAGCCTATAATTGCTCATTAGGTGAAGTCTGTGATTGGACTATATGTTATGATAGTGATTAATAGCACTGAAAGCTAGTGCCTATTGCAAACTATATATATATGCACAGCATACTCCCTTTTCATTATGTCAACAGACTGCTTTCCTTTCTTTCTTTATATGCTGTCTTTCATTATAGGAATCCTACACTTTATAAAATGATTCTCCCATTAGCCACTCTGCCTAATTTTGTTTGTTATTACAAGTAAGATCGACTAGATCTCCTATAGTTTTTCCAGGCGCTGCAGATGCTGAGCCTGGAGAGTAGCTGAGGACCCTGGACAAAAAAGCTGTGAGTAGTTATACTAAGAGGGAACAGAGTTTGGGAAACCCACAAAAAAGTAAGAAACTCTGATGTCCATGTCTCAGAGTGTAACACAAAGAAGCATAGAACTAGTGTAAGACATGCAAATTGCTGCTCTATAACAATAGGAATGGTAGAAGAATTTCCAAGAGAAGATGAGAGTAACATCTAAAAATGCTAATAGGACAACTGAGGTAAAGGAAGCAAGAGACTGTAAAAATCCAGATATACCTTACATAATAGACTGCAAGACCTGATTAATAAAGTATTCACAAGGGATGCCAAGGGTTAAACTGTTGGCTATCATGACACCTAGGCTCAGAAGCTGTAACCTTTGTTAATGCTAGCCAATGGTAGCTTTCTAAATCCCAAGTGACATACCTCTTTCCTGAACACCAATGGATTAAAATATCCCTGATGTTAAAAGGTTAGAGCTGTAAGTCTTAATTCTGACAGTCCAGAACTCTCTGTTTCTGCATTTAATATTCTGCTTGGGGTCTCTGGCATTATCCCACCACAGGATCCAAGCTTATCATAATGCCTCTGGTGTTAGGTACAAGTTCACCCACGTAGCTGATTGGCAATAACTTCTGCAAAAAGAATAATGTGAAAAGAGAGAGTTTCTACAATTGTTTTTGAATATTTAACTGGTGTCATGTGAAAACCGTCCAAGTGACATGAACTTGAACTGGCTTGAATGTTATATGAAGTAACTTTTCCAACTTAACAGTATTTGAATAGAGACTGAATCAATGAAAATAAAAGAAAATGTGGCTGGAGTAGAATGTACAGAAGGGTAGGAGAGTCAATATAACTCATGCTTGGCAATTCACATCATGTGCATTTTCGCACATTGGAGCTATAGATTAAACAGGAATATTTAAAATAGAATGAGAATTATTTAGGCCAATGAATGAGACCAAGGAGAGTCTACAAAGGACAACTGTGATGAGTATAAAACAATCCAAGGGTATTATATGCATGAATGAAAGTGTCACGATTAAAGCTTTTAGTTTGTACAACTTATATATGTGAACAATTTTTTAAAGGCAATTCATAAGGAGAAACAAGCACCCTCTGGAAGTCATTGCCGACTATGGCTCCTCCTTCCACCCCAGAGCTCACTGGAGACTGTATTTCTTGTTTTGTTTTTTAAAAGGGAAAGAGGTAGTTATTTCTGAAGCCAAATATAAGTGATCATGACTCAGAAACAAATTTAGTTCACCCTGAACTCTGTTCCAATGTGAAAGCAGATTCATGAAGTTTTTATAGTAACAGAACAAAGGTAGTCATAAATCAAAACACTTCTCTTAAAAATTTGAGGAAACATTAAGTAGGTAGGTGAAAGGAAAGTAGACAAACTTGTGATTAAAAAAAAAACCTACCTGATGACATCCTTATTTTTTAACTTTGGTGGAAACATGGGTTGTTTTTACTTATTATATTTCATAAGATTTTATTAATTAGTATGAAGATTGTAGGTTAGAATAACAGGTAAGCAGGCAGTGGTTATTTAGAGAACTAAACATGGTCCATGATAAGTTATAAATATGGTCCAGACTTGCAATATTCAAACCTCTCCATAGTTACTGAAGTTGTAACCAATCAATCAACTTTACAGAAGCTTTCACAGAATGTACAGCTTTTTTCCCAGGAAACTTCTCTTTCATTCATATTATACAGATGAACTGCTAAAAAGGATCTTAATTAGTATGAGCAGGTTTGGCCTTGCCTTGAAGACCTTCGACCTTTGATCTTCTAGAGACAGAGGAGATCTTAGCATAGAACGAACATAGCTGATCTAATGGTGGGGATTTCACTCTTGTTTACATTGCGAAGGCATGGACTTAGATCCTGGTAACACCAATGCATAAGGCACGTGGTTCTGTTGCACTCATACGCTGTGACTGTCTCACAAGATTGGATGGAGAAGCAAGAGGTAGAGGCATGATAGCTGTGAATTAGCTTGTGAAATGGGAATTCATCACTCATCAGTTGAATTGTATCATGGTTGTCCTGCAGAAGTATGAGATGACATTCAGTCATTGACAGTCTCAAACTGTTACAGATGGAGATGCATTTCTTGAAGAAGAAACAGTGGTCTTACTTATATTTTACATGGTTTTTAAGTTATGTCTCATGTGAAGTGATGAAACACAATTTTTGATGGATGGCCTGTAAAGTACTATCAAAGTCGTATTTTAAAAGAATTTTTTGTGTTACCATTACTTATTTTGGCCTGTGTAACTAGAGGAATGGACTTTCTGTAGACTAAGATGATACAGAATGGCAGAACCTATGCAAGGAAAACAATATTAAAAAAACACAAATGTGTACAGTCAAGTGTGCTTATAAACTTATTTAAAAAACACTTTCTCAAGAATATGAAATACTGAATTTGAAATAGTAAACAGAACATTTTATATTAATGAAAACCAGCATTAAATATTCCAAATAAACTTTCAGTTTAGAAGGAGATGTTGAAGCTTTCTTAAAGAAAAGATTCAAAATAAATACTGGAAGAAAAAATCCAATGAAAAGTATATTTGCTTATCTTATGAATTCCAATCATCTTTTCTTTGACCCAAACTCCAACACAAGCAATGCAGAAAAATGTAAGGAGATAGAAGGAAGAAAAAAAGTTGGATGAAAAAAAAAAGAAAAAAAAGAAAAGAAAAAAGTTGAATGAAGACAAAGTGGACCAGGGATCATTATTACTTAATCACAATGGTTTTTATATGAAAAATGATATTAGTATGGGATAAAAGTATAAGGATAATAAGGTTTTAATAGTCTAAAACATGCTCTTTTGAAAACTATTATAGTAAAGGACACATCTGTCATATTTCACACTTCTATAGGAAGGAATTAAGATCTCATAATATAGATGGAGAAGTTGCAAGGCACATTGCCTTACTAGCTTGAAGGCAAGTGAGTTAGATAAGCCTATCTTAAGAGTTAGAAGTATAAAATTCAATATCCTTATGCTCTTGTGGGCTTGCACAGTTTTTCAACAGTAGTCCCTTGACATCAGCACCCAGCAAGCCCAGATGATTAAGAAATAAACTTTGGGCTCACCTCTCTATGAAGTTACCATTCAAAACAAGTAAATTGTCATGCTGTTATTCACACCTTTGCCAGTTTTCACAATGTCCTAATAGATTTCAATAATTATAATGCAGGCATATATGATACCATTTGCTCAGTGTGAACCAGCATGCAAAATTAACAGTAATATACAAAGTACTTCTTAATAATGGAGGTCAACAGGCACTGTATGACTTTGAGCTAGTTTTCTTCTTTATACTAAACTTAGCAGCAATCCTCCTTTCTACATGTCTAAAGAGACTTAAGATTACATATTTCCATGAAAGAAAAACAGACACAATCAACAGAGGTGCTAAACCTTGAGATGTGAAGAATCTAGGAGTCATATTGAAGTTACACTATGAAATACTCCTGAATTTTCTACTTTACAGTAAGGAGCTCCTGAGAACACTGAGAGATAAAGATAACACTGCTACATTTTTTTCTTTTTATGTCAAATAGCAGAAATGTATGAGAAGCAGACATAACACACCAAATCCCTGGACAATGGTATAATTTCGTAACATTTACAAGCTAATTATAAGAATTTTAGCATAAGATAAGGAACTAAAAACTATCCATCTAATTATTTATAAAGTTTCCAAATTCACTCACCTAACTGCTCATCACAGCAATGTCTTCAGATATTAAGCACAGACACATATGAACTGTTTGAGTTTTATCTTTCTTTTGTTTTATTTGAGTACATTTTAATGCAAATGTTCTTAAGATGTTACAAAATGTGTCTGAGATTTTAGTAAACACTTATAAATTATTTTATGTATGCTTAATATTTGAATGTAATTTTATAGTCAGTAGTAACCATTCTTAATGATGTGACTTCAGTGCAGAGCTCTACGTCATGCACATATGGGACACACAAATTGCTATGGTGGAAAAAAATCACAAAAAAAAAATCATAGAAGACATGAAGTTGGGAGAATGATGGGGTTGAGTAGGTAGATGCATTGGTGGAGTTGGTCCAGTGAAGTTGAATATGGGGCACATGAGGTGAGTGGATACGATCTAAATTTATTGTACTCATCTGTGAAACTACTACATAATATATAAGTAGGAAGATGATTAGACAAACAACAGAAAAATATTTTGTCCTTATAATCAATAATTTACCTACTTAAATTGTTATATAATTGTTTTCCTTTTATTGACATGTAGGTGATAACATAATTATCATATTTACTACAAATTATGATTTTCTCCCAATTTTACTTTTATTAGCATCATCCAATTGATTTTTTATGAAGGTGTTTGACTTAACAATCTAAAGCAAATATGACTGAGAAACTTTTGTAGGAGACTAATATAACATAGAAATGCTGTGCCTCAAACTGAATGCTGAAAAAATTAAGGAAAGGTTCCTAGAAACTACAAGATATAGATCAAGAAACAGTTGAAGACTACCAAGAAAGTGGGTCCTTTGGAAAAAATGGGAGAGTTGTACACATGAACTCACAGTGACAGTGACAGAATGCACCAGAACTGTGTTGCCCACTTCAGACTAAATTCTAGGATACAAGGATACAAGTTTGGCTGAGCACATATTTGTACCTCTGGGGCAGGGAGGTATTGGGAAGCATTAGAACTAATAAAAATAATAACATCAAATATACATAGAAAGTACTCAGGTAAGGATAATAAGGAACACTTCAGGGTATTGATCTGGTATTTTCAATTCGTGTATTCATATGGTTTTGGAGGAAAGTTTAGATAAGGATTTGTATAGGAAATGGTGTGCATAATCACTAAATGGCAAGACATAAATTAATGTTTACATCATGAAAATGATGATTCTTTATCTTTTATGTTGAAAGATGAAGAAGAGAGGTGAAGATAATTGATTGGAATAAACCACCCACAGTTCAATTCTTTGAGAATTTCACACATTGTGATTAATCATATCTAACCTTCTTCCTACAATGCTGACAAAGTTTTACATATTTCCTATTCCGTCTGGATTATGTGTCCTTTTGTTTCACATCATGGCAAGTTTGAATTGGTCAAATATTCACGGATGTGCAACTTTCTAGTGAAACATGGTTAACTTATCAGAGGCAACACCCTAAGAGGAAAATAAACATTCCTCTTCCAGCATCTCATAATTCCCAATAACTCCTCAACTAACGGTGGAACTCTGTGCCTAGCTTCATTCTCGATGAAGCTTAAATAACTCAAGATCACAAAGATGTAGATTCTATGATCCTCTTCAAAAGCAAATTGACAAAAGAATAGAATCAACCTTTCTAAAAATCATGCACATTGAAAAAAAAATCAGTGATCAGCAGGAGAAAGCAAATTAAAGATACAATTAGAATATCCCACCTCAGAGAGGTAAGTAACCTTCAAAAGGACTTAAGAAAATAAAACCTTGCCAGAATGTATAAAATGGTGCAACTTTGTTTAGGCTTTGCATAGGTCAATGTTATTGTTATTACCTCAGTAACTATAGAAATCACTATTAAGAATACTGAACATATTAAAATGAAAAGTATTATACTCTAGAAATCATAGTGTTTTGGTATGCATTCAAAAAATCATGTAATAATTTTGTAAATTGAGTGTATTCCCATGTAAGTTGCTACATTCTTTTCATAGTCTAATAGACAAGATTAGGGAACACTCTACGTTTCTATCAGCTGATGAGTAGATAAAGATAAAATAATTTCTATACCAAATGAAACAATGGTCAAGCACAAAACATGGAGTCAGGTCAGCAGAGAGTATATTCATGAGACTAGAGCAGATCACATTAATTGAAATAGACAGAAAAATATAATTAATAGATCGCCATCATGTAGACTGTAAACAAAGGTAGACATAATATCAGGTTGATAATATTATGGTTAGATCTTGTTGTGAAAAAATACAAAAATGAGAAATTTTAAAATTTACTAATTAATATAAGGTATAGTAAGAAGCTGATAGTTCTTATTCTTGTGTGTTTTCACATGCTATAATGAGAACAGTGATATCATTCAAAAAAGGAATTTCACTATCTTCTCCAGAAGGACAAGAAAAATGTATTTGAGAAAACTATATATGCCACTATCTGTTTATTTTATACTTTAAAATGTATGAAAACATCATATGATATATGTGATTTGTATTTGCCAAGCATGGTTGAAAATACCTCTTAACCCATAGAGAGTCTGAGGCAGGAAGACTACAAAATTTAGTCTAGTCTAGTATACATAAGAAAATCTTTACTCACAAACTAAACACACACACAAACACATAGAAACACATATATACACACAAGCACACACATGAGAAAGAGAGGCAGACAGACAGAGACAGAGATACAGACACAGATAGAGGCAGAGAGACAGACAGAGGCAGTGAGAGACAAAGAGAGACAGACACAAATAGAGAAGAGAGAGATAATATATTTTTAAAGAAGAAAAGAAGTTAGTATTGCTGAAGAAAAAAATTGAATTTTAAAATGTTGATGCCCAGCAATTGTAGAAATTAGTTTACAGAACCCTCAATATTTAGAAAACTAATCCCTTACAAAGGACCAGGGAAACACACTTGTGCCTCTGCTAAGGTAAACACTAAAATTGTTAAAGGAAAACATGCTTATTGCTAAGATTGGGAATAAAACTTAGACATTCTTTGACTCGACTTAAGGCCAAAGGCAACAGCTTTAGATTCCTATGACTACATTTGCATCAGTATTTCTTTTCTCCCACATTGAGGAAAGTAACTCTCTGCATATCGCCAAAGTACAGGCAGTAGAAACTGAACACAGTCTACTAATTAAGTGCCACATTGGCTATCTGTTCTCAATTTTCCATCCTGTATATTTGAAACACACCTTTCAAACTGCGGGAAAAGTGACAACAAACCCCTTTGCAATGCTCCGTGTTTGAGAGAACCAGTTATCCCGGTGTCTCAGGCAGCAAAATCAATTCATGTGCTCTGTCACTGTTAGAAAGAACTCTCTAACATGCTGTCAGCAGTAAATTCTACAGGATATCCCCAAAGTCAATTGCTTCTTCTATTTGGGATTAAGATAAAAGCAAATTGATCCTTTTCATACATAGAGAGAGCATAAGAGAAGATACAATTTCAGTCTCCTCATTTTTTCCCCTGACTGACAGATTTCTCTTGCCTTGCTAATGTAAAAGTCCTCAGTAATTGAAATTCTTGCTATGTAATATACTTAGACATAACCAACAGGAATGCAATTTCCATTTTAGCTACCTTCCTTGCTAGAAAGAAGAAAATGTATTTATGAGCAACTTATTCAGAACATATAATAAAGACTAAGGTAACCCTTTGCAATGTTTTAACTGTCATGTCTTCTATGTCCTGTTACCACCAACATCTTTCAAAAAACCAGAGATAATATTTTAAGATTCAAACAGATGTTTGAATAGTCAGAAGAGGGTGATACACACATTCAGATGGGTTTATTGATTCTTATTTTAGAGAACATATTAACAGCATAGATAAAATTTACAATTTTTGGGCTGGAGAGATGGCTCAGCGGTTAAGAGCACCCAACTACCCTTCCAGAGGTCCTGACTTCAATTCCCAGCAACCACATGGTGGCTCACAAACACCTGTAAAGAGATCCGATGCCCTCTTCTGGTGTGTCTGAAGACAGCTACAGTGCACTTATATATATATATAATAAATGAATAAAAAAATTTACAATTTTCTTTACTTTTCTTATTTTTATGAGTGGCATAGAGTTACATGCAGTTTATACACTATTTTGAATAATTTGGAATTTGCCAAATGTGTGGAAAATATAAAATATCAAATTGAGTGGTCAAGCAGTTCCAAAGAAGGAAAGATATGACAGAAATAGACAGAACCTGACAACTATTACTTTAAAATATTTTTGAAGGGTTGTTCTGTGTATGTGTCACATCTCTAATCTTGGTGACTTTATAGAAACCTGGCAATTGGAACAGGTGTATCTCTGACACCTTTGTCTATTCTTGAAATCCTTTTCTTCCTATGAGGTTGCTCTTTCCAGCTTCAATATAAAGGCTTTCCCCTTGCTTGATTACCTCTTTTTCTGTTGGGTTGTTGAGTCTTGGAGGCCTGCTCATTTCTGAAGAGAATCTCAGACAGAAGGGAGGCAAGAGGGTAGCTCGTAATTGTGGAGAGAGGGAATTGTGGCTGGAGTATATTGCATGAGAGAAGCATCTATTAGTGTTGGCAAGTAGGTATTTTGTCACAGTAATTATAATTAATGTTCATGAAGAGTTTAAATGGGAATTAATTTTGTGTGAGATATTATAAAATGCCTAGTAGAGGTTATACCAATGTGTATGTGCCTGGAAAGCATATGGGAGGCTCATGAAAGGACCATTTGAGACACTACTACCTACTGGTAATGTGTGTTGATGCCTAATTATTAAGAGGATATAATGAAGATGGAAACACTAATAGTTAAGTATACTTTGAAGTTGGTAGTAATTATATTAGTTTTTGTTTTTAACATATGTGACCCTTTTCCATAAAGAGGAGACCAGAGCCAAACCTTTTATTAAAACCACATCCAAATATTATGGTTTTAGGAAAGGGGAAATTTATGCAATTATATTTTAATTTCAAAAATGGATTACATTTTCTTAGTACTCTTTTATTTTTTATAATTTTTCATATACCTAAAAATCTTCCTTCAACATAGGAAGTGTGGGTCTTTATTATTGGATGTTTTTTATTTATATTTCAAAAGTAATGTTCCCAGTGTAGGGGAATGTCGGGGGAGGGGTGGGAAGGGGATGTGGTTGGGGAGGGGAACTCTTATAGAAGAGAACAGGAATGGGATTGGTGGCTTATATCTGGGAAACCAGGAAAGGGAAAAACATTTGAAAAGTAGGACTCTTTTAAATTTTGTGAGATATATGCAAGCTACTCTGAATCTAGACGAATCAAATGTGTACTAAGAGAAGCTACATTTAAAATCTAACTGTATCTATGAAATTCATGAAGTTAATTGTTTTTGATAGCTGAGTAGTACTCCATTGTGAAATTCATAGGCAAATAGAATGAACTAGAAAATATCATCCTGAGTGAGATTACACAATAACAGCAAAACACACTTGGTATGCACTCATTGATAAGTGGATATTAGCCAAAAAGCTCAAATTACCTAAGATGCAATCAACAGACCACAGGAAGCTTAAGAAGAAGGACGACCAAAATGTGAATGCTACCACTCCTTCTTAAAAGGGGGAAAAATATCCACACTGAAGCCAAGTTTAGAGCAGCGACTCAAGGAATGGCCATTCAGAGCCTGACTCACGTGTGGGCCATATATATACAGCCACCAAAACTAGATAAGATTGATGAAGCTAAAAAAAAATGCACGCTGAAAGGGACTCGATATAGATCTCTCCTGAGAGACACATCCAGATCATTTCCAATCCAGAGGTCAATGCTAGCAGTAAACCACCGAACTGAGAATAGGACCCACTTGGGGGCAATTAGAAGAAGTGTGGAAAGAGGTGAAGGAGCTTGCAACCCCATAAAAACAACAATGCCAACCAACCAGAGCTTCCAGGGACTAAACCACTACCAAAAGACTATACATGGACTGACCCAGGGCTCCAACTGCATAGGTAGCAGAGAATAGCCTTGTTGGGGCACCAGGGGAAGGGGAAGCCCTTGGTACTGTGAAGGTTGGAGCCCCAGTGTAGGGGAATTTGGGGGGGCAATAAAGAGGATTTATAGGGGGAATACTCCTATGGGGGAGGAGGAGTGGAGGGAATGGGGGCTTACGAACAGGAAACCGAGAAGGGGAATAACATTTGAAATGTAATTAAATAAATATATCTAATAAAAAATCTAACTGTATCAAACTGTGGCATGGAAATATTTCATTGAAAGTAATCATTTGCTGTCATAATGATTTTAAAATAAAAGCAGAATTAGTTATCAGGAATTGAGACATTTAATAACAGCAACATTTTAAATGAAACAAACAATAAATGAAACAACAACCCATGATCAAATTTAAGCAGGAAAATGTCTTCATACCAATATGGTGAATCATAGGACATGTCTTCAAAGAAACATATTTATAAAATATTTATTAGACATGTTATTAACTTTATAACGGAAGTTACAAACTGATTTTTTATTAATAAGTTTAAATATGTGACTTCATGAAAAGACAAATATTGAAAATATTTAATAATTTCAATATTCTATAAATGTATATTTGAAAATATTAAATGTGGCTACAGCCATAACACCATGATCATGCCCAGTGGATCCTGATGTCTTCACAAGAATATCTAAAGTGATTTTTCTTCAATTTGTTGACACAGCTTAAAGTGTATTATTTCTCAGTGAAAAATAAACTAGCAGCATTCATTTTTACAGCATGTTTTGCCTGCAGTAAAGTGAACTTTGAAACAATGTGAATATGATTAACTATCTTTGTCACCTGAGAAATGTTACTGCATTTTGGATAAGGAGATGAACTATGATTTCTCACACATATGTCTGCCTCATCTGATTTTTAAAAGAAACTCAGAAAAGTGTGCAAAAGGACCTTGTGCAAGCCAGTTGAGACTTTGTGCAGGAATGTCACTTACTGGGAACATAAAGCCTTTGTCATTGGTGTGTGCCCAATGGAGACATAAATGACACTAGAATGAATGGGTAATGCTTGGTAGCTGAACATTGCACTATGTGTTCTCAAAATACCTCTTGTATTTAATTTGCTGCTGCTGCTGCCTCCGAACTTGCTCAGCTAATATGTGCTCAGAATTTACATCATGGGATTTTCTTTTCTACTGCTTTATTCAGTATTCCTGAAAAATTTCACTTCATCTGCACTGGATATATACACATATGCATATATACATATACATGTATATATATATATATATATATATATATATATATGTCTGTCAGTGTTTATGTATGTGTGTATTTATACATACATACACATGTGTATTACATGTATATGTGTATGTATGATATACATATTCACTCATGTATACACATATATGTTTACACACACATTGCATTTTTATATCAATCCATAAGAAATGTTATCAATTTTATAATCATGAACTGTAAAAAGATTTGCAGTGCTGGGGCTGAAGTGGTAGAAAGCTTGCCTGCCATGAAAACTTAATTTTGTTCTCTTGTACTAGCCAAGAAGGCAACTCAATAAACCATTGGTGCCTGAGCTAAATTCCGTGAAAACTGTGTTGAGCTTCTCATTGTTTGTGTCTCCCTGAAAGGTTCCTCATAATGTTTAACTGCACAAAGTGTGACAGAACTGGAGATCTTTTTGAACTTCTTTCTAATATTTACTTATTTTGAAAACTAATTTCAAATTAGAAAACCTCTGAAGCATCAATATTTGATGATTATGAACTTCAGAAATAATTCTGAAATGTTTCAGCATTTTTCACTTGCTTTGGTTTTGTGGGTTTCTCTACTAATTTATTTTGTACACTTAAAGGATTTAATTAATTATGAATGAAAAACAACAATTAGACAAAATTAGCATCAATTTTTTTCATATAAAATAAATACTGGAGCTGGTGGTAAAACTTAACCATTTTTGCAACCACACAAAATATGTATGTACACACACACACACACACACATCTCTCCCTCTCTCTCTCTCTCTCTCTCTCTCTCTCTCTCTCTCTCTCTCTTTCTCTCTCTCTCTCTCTCTCTCTCTGTGTGTGTGTGTGTGTGTGTGTGTGTGTGTGTCTGTCTCTCTGTCTCTCTTTCTCTCTTTCAATCTTGGTGTGTTTAACCAAGTATATATTTTCAGGTAAAATTAAATTGTATTTCAGAGTGTCTTAATTGATTAAGAGTAATCATCATCATGTTCAGATAAGGTACTTTGATAATGCATCAGAAGTAGATTTCTCAAGGACATTTACTTTACATACAGTAAAGTAAAATGGCACTGTCTTTATTATGACAGGATTTTAAATAAAAACAATGTTGCAGTATAAGCAGGGCAGTCACACTATGCCAACCACATAGATAAAGAGCAAAATCAGAATATTAGCATTTGAGTCAATGTAGGATTTGAGGACCTACATATTACCAATTCTAAATATATTAACAACTACACAAATGCTTCAGATTTCTGTCCTGCAACTTGATTCTGTGCATCTCCTATCATGTGAACACACAGGACAAAGTGCAACTTTCAAACCAAAGAAGTCAGTTTTTCACCAGTCACCAATGTCATCATCATCTAGGTTTTGACTTCCTGCAAGTATAAGAAAATTTTCTTGTGATTCAAAGCATTACATTGCTCCATTCCAAAGGATTTGTGACAGCAGTGAACAAGAATTAAGCTGTGTTCTACACTGGTTCTCCTAAAATTTACTTCTTTATTCATTGATGCCACTGCAGTCAAGTTACAGATATTATAATATCTGTGACTCACTCATGATTACAAGGTGATGATTTTATTTTCTCTTGAAATACATATAAAAATAAATATGGTTTTCAATCATTTATGTTATTTTATGATTATTTTCAATTTCTGAAAGTTATTGGGGAATGGTCTTGTACACTGTGTCTTTCCAAAACTGATTTTGGTGCCCAGAGATCTGGTTATACTCCAGACATTGGCATTACTATCATTATTAAAACATCTCCAATCTCATGATGTGTAAAGATTTTCTTCCATCACCTCTGATTGGTTATATAAAAAGAACTATATGAAGAATCAACAAAACCAGCTGGTACTTTAAGAAAATCAACAGAATAGATAAATACTTAACCAGAGGGCAGAGAGACAGTATTCAAATTAAGAAAATCAAAATGAAAAGGGAGACAACAGAAACCTATGAATCTAAAAAAAAACGATAATAATCAGATCCTAATACAAAAACCTATACTTGACAAAACTGGAAAATCTGGATAAAATGGATAATTTTCTGGACAGATACAAGGTACCATTTTAAAATTAAGATCAGATAAACCATCTAAACAGTTTCATAAAGTAATGGAAGAAGCAAACCTTGGCAAAGATAAGGAGAAAGTGGAACACTCTTCTGTTGCTGGCGAAATTCGAAACTAGTACAACCACTCTGGAAATCAATTTAGAGGTTCTCAGAAAATTAGAAATAGATCTACCTAAAGACTTAGTAACTTGAGAATATACCCAAAATATGCCCCACCATGCCATAGGAGCACGTGTTCCACTATGTTCATAGCAGCCTTATTTGTGATAGAAGCTGGAAACAACCCAGATGTTCCATGACAGAAGAATGAATACAATAAATGTGGTTCATTTACACAACGGAATACTACTCAACTATTAAGAATAAGGACTTCCTGAGATTCGAAGGCAAAAGGACAGAACTAGAAGATATTATCCTGAGTGAGGTAGCTCATCCCCAAAAGGACATGCACTGTATGTTCTCACTAATAAGAGGATATTTCCCTCTCAAAACAAAATAAGTACAGAATATACAATACTCTTTCCACAGAACTAAAAACAGGCTTAGGGGCCTAAGTAAGGAGGCCTTGGTCCCACTTGGGATGGAAAAGAAAGCAACCACAATGGAGGGGAAAGGAAGGTACATGAGAGGTAAAGGGGACCAGATTGAGGAAAAGGGGAACATGATTTGGTATTGTGTAGGGGAAAGGGACTGAAGCCCTGAGGGCCAGTAGAAAGAATGGAAACAGGAGACCTCAGGAGGAAGGAGGTTGGGAGGACCCTCCAGAACGAACAAGAGACCTGAGAGGTGAGAGATTTTTAGGACTCAAAGGGGGAGAGGGTACACTAGAAGAAATGCCCTACAGTGCAGAGAGGGAACTTATTGAGCCTACCTCCAGCAGAAAGACAGGGCATCATTGAGGGATGGAGTTGCTCTCCCAGAGTCAAAAGACTAACTTGTAATTCTTCCTGTCTGAAAGAACTTCAGGAATGGAAATGGAGAAGAACCTGAGGAAAAGAAGGTTCAGCGACAGGCCCAAAGTGGCATCCAGCTCAAGGGGTGGCCCCAAGACCTGTATGGGGCACTCACCAAAAGGGACCTATCACGACTGCCCCCTGAAAGACCAAACAAGCAGCTGAAGGGTCATATGCAGATATGTGCACCCAACCAATGAACAGAAGCTGCTGACCCTTCTGGTTGAATTTGAGAAAAGCTGGGGGAAGCTAAGTAGGATGGCAGTCTCAATTAACCTGGACCTCTGAGATATCTCAGACATTGGATCACCAACCAGACAACATACACCAGCTGACATGAAGCTTCTAACACATACACAACAGAGGACTACCAGGTCTGGGTTCAGTCAGAGAATATGTACCTAACCCTCAAGAGACTGGAGACCCCATGGCATTTAGAGGTCTGGTGGGGTGGGTGGTTTTGGGACATCTTCATGGACACAGGGAAGGTGGGGAGGAGTTATGGAATGTGGAACAGTTGGAGGGTGGATCGGAAAGGCAATAAAATCTGGGATGTAAAAATAAACAAACAAACAAACAAATAAATAAATATAGAGGAGGAAAGAAATGTTCCCACCCCCCCCCAAAAAAAAAACCCAGTACCAGATTGGTTTAGTCCAGAACTTTATCAGAACTTCAAAGAAGACCAACTACCAATACTCTTCGAACCATCCTACAAAATAGAAAACAAAGGAACACTACTCAATTCGTCCTAGGAACCCACAATTAACCTCATAAAATCCACACAAAGATCCAACAACTGCAGTTAGGTTCAGACCAATTTTCCTTATGAATATTGAAGCAAAAAAAAAAAACTGAATTAAATTCTCACAAACCAAATCCAAAAAACACATCGAAACAATCATCCTTCATGATCGAGCAGGCTTCATCCCAGGTATGAAGGGATGGTTCAATATATTGAAATTCATCAATGTAATGTACTATATTTACAATTCCAAGTGGGAAAAAACACACACAATCATTTCATCAGATGCTGAGAAAGCACTTGACAAAATTCAACACCCCTTCATGGTAAAAGTCTTGGAAAGATCAGGAATTCAAGGTGCATAACTGAAAAATATATAAGCAATATACAGCAAACCAGTAGCCAACATCAAACTAAATGAAGAGAAACTTAAAGTAATCCCACTAAAGTCAGGGGCAAGACAAGGCTGCTCATTCTCTCCTTATCTTTTCAATATAGTACTCGAACAACAAAAGGAGGTCAAATGGATAAAAATTAGAAAGGAAGAAGTCGAAATATCACTATTTGCAGATGATATAATAGTATATTCAAGTGGTCCCAAAAATTCCACCAGTAAACTTCTACTTCGGCAAACAACTTCAGCAATGTGACTGGATATAAAATTAACTCAAACAAATCAGTAGCCTTCCTCTACTCAAGTGTTAAACAGGCTGAGAAAGAAATTTGGGAAATGACATCCTTCACAATAGTCACAAATAATATAAAATATCTCAGTGTTACTCTAACCAAACAAGTGAAAGATCTGTATGACAAGGACATCAAGCCTCTGAAGAAACAAATGGAAGAAGATCTCAGAAGATGGAAAAATCTCCCATGGTCGTGGCTTGGCAGGTTTAATATAGTAAAAATGGCCATCTTGCTGAAAGCAATCTACAGACTCAATAAAATCACCATCAAAATTCCAACTCAATTCTTGGTGGAGTTGGAAAGAGTAATTTGCAACATCATTTGGAATAACAAATGCCAGAATAGCGAAAAATATTCTAAACAATGAAAGAACTTCTGGGGAATCACCATCCCTGACTTCACGCTGTATTACAGAGCAATGGAGATAAAAACTGCATGGTATTGGTACAGAGACAGGCAGATAGATCAATGGAATAGAATTGAAGATCACAAATGTACGCACATACCTATGTTCACTTGATCTTTGACAAAGGAGCTAAAGCTATCCCGTGGAAAAATAGCATTTTCACCAAATGGTGCTGGTTCAACTGGAAGTCAGCATGTATAAGAATGCAAATCGATCCATTCTTATCACCCTGTACAAAACTCAAGTCCAAGTGGATCAAGATCCTTCACATAAAACCAGATACACTCAAACTAATGGAAGAGAAAGTGAGGAAGAGTCTTGAACAGATAGGCAGAGAGGAGAATATTCTGAACAGAACACCAATGGCTTATGTTCTAAGATCAAGAATCAACAAATGGGAGCTCATAAAATTGGAAAGTTTCTGTAAGACAAGGACACTCTCAATAAGACAAAATAGCAACCAGCAGTGTGGGAAAAGATCTTTACCAATCCTGCATTCAATGGAGGGCTAATATCCATTATACAAAAATAACTCAAGAAGTTAGACTCAAGAGATTCAAATAATCCTATTAAAATGGGATGCAGAGCTAAATAGAATAATCAATTGAGGAATATTGAATAGTCGAGAAGCAAGTAAAGAATTATTTAATATTCTAAGTCATCAGGAAATTGCAAATCAAAACAATCCTGAGATTCCCCCTCACACCAGTCAGAATGGCTAAGATCAAAAACTCAGGTGACAGCAGATGCTGGAAAGGATATGGAAAAAGAGGAACATTGCTCCTTGCTGTAGTTACGAGCTGGTATAACCACCTTGGAAATCAGTGTGGTGGTTCCTCAGAAAATTGGACATTCTACTACCTGAGGGCCAACTATACCACTCCTGGGAATATACCCAAAGGATGCTCCAACATATAACAAGAACACATGCTCCACTATGTTCATAGCAGCCTTGTTTTTAATAGTCAGAAGCTGGAAAGAACCCAAATGTCCTACACTGGAATAAGGGATGAAGAGAATGTGGTACATTGACACAATGGAATATACTCAGCTATTAAAAACAGTGACTTCCTAAAATGGACGGATGGAATAAGTAAATGTCATCCTGAATCAGGTAACCCTGTCATAAAAGATCACAGATTGTATGCACTCACTGGTAAGTAGATATTAGCCCACAAGCTAGGAATACCAAGATACAATTCACAGACTATCTTTTGAAGAAGGAAGTGTGGATGCTTCAGTCTTTCAGTCTTTCTTAGCAGCAGGAACAAAATTTTCTCAAGGGACAAAATATGGAGAAAATGTTTGGAGCAAAGATTGAAGAAAAGGCCTTCCAGAGACCGTCCCACCTGGGTTTTCATCCCATATACTGACACCAAACCCAGGTATTATTTCAGATGCCAATAAGTGTTTGCTGATAGGAGCCTGATATAGCTGTCTTATGAGAGACCCTGCCAGAGCCTGACAAATACAGATATGGATGCTGCAGCCAACTATTGGACTTACCAGGGGGTCCCCAGTGGAGGAGTTAGGGTAGGACTGAAGGAACTGAAGGGCTTTGAAACCCCATAGGAAGAACAATATCAACCAAACAGATGTCCCTGAGCTCCCAGGGACTAAACCACAACCAAAGAGTACGCATAGAGTGATCTATGGCTCCAGCCTTATATATTACAGAGGATTACCTTATCTGGCATCAGTGGGAGGGGAGGCCCTCGGTAATGTGAGGACTCTATGTCTGTGTAGGAGAATGCCTGGTCAGGGAGGTGGTAGTGGGTGGGTAGGGGAGATCCTCAAAGAAACTGCAAGAAGGAGGATGGAATAGATTGGTCCCAGAGGTTAAACCGAGAAAGAGGATAACATTTGAAATGGAAATAAATCAAATATTCTATAAAAATATCTAATCACACTATACATAGGCAGAAAAAGAGGGGATAGAGGAGTTAACGGTGGCAATTAACAGGACATGTGTCTGTGTAGTGGGCAGCAGAGTAAGGTTAGAAGAGATGAGCATCTGACCAGCTAAAGTGCTTAGAGAATTTCAATAACTATAAGGTCTTTTTATCATTATTTCAAAGCAAGAGTAGGTGTGGAAAATGCTGAAAACTTCTACAAGTAGTTTGAAAGGACAGGCAACATTAATTATCTCCATATTTGTATAGTAATGTAATGATGACTGGTGATAAAGTTTCTCAGAAAACAACATAAGAAACAAGACAAATAGGACATCAGGACATATAAGTGTTTTCGTTTTTCCACTGAAACCAAGTACTAAGTTTATTGGCTCCCAATTAGTTTTAGTAAGTTAAGGACCAACATGTTTCCAAAATAATATGCAAGACAGGGCAAGGGCCTGGATAAAATAACATTTACAATCAGATAAGAAATTATAGGATGTAAGTGTGCCTGAAATATCATATATATATGATATTTATATGAAATTCTATGAATTTTCTAAGTACTTTTTTCAATGAAGTAAGCATCTGTTCAGTATGGATTTAAAGAAGAAAAACAACACAAATCAAGTACATAAAAACATGAAGCATATTCAGTTTTTGGAATAGAATGTAACCACTGTTCTTTCTGTATTTCCATGAATTGACAAGCAATTTGCAGAGCTTCTGCAGGCATAATTGAGACTTGTAATTATTTGAACTTCAGATAGAGAAAAAACCCAGGTTAATCTAACTTATTCAAAGATCACTGCAGATGCTGTTTTCTTCTTCTGCTAGTTTTAAGTAAATTCACAAAGATTTCAAATGCAGAAATCATAAACCATAGAGAGACCTTCTGCTGTTGGCCTGGAGAAGTGGGGACCTTGCCAGGGTACAGGACCTGGCAGCAGGATTTGAGAATAGGTGAAGATTCATGCTCAGTTCCAGCAATCTCCTTTGGCGCCAGAGCTCTACATCTATATAGCACTAGTTTTAAGGTTAGTGGTTCCCAGAACTTCCATGTAAAATCCCAGTCAACTTTACACATATCCTTCCATGTGTGAGAGGCTATATGCTGAATTCAGAATGAGTGCCCTGGCCTGCTGAACTTTGACATTGCTCAGCTATTTTTCCAATACATCTAAATTTGAGGCAATATACTAAACGCTAATGAGACAGTAATACTAAGACGTGTATGATATAGCCTGCCTGAAATGTTGGGCATGGAGAAGTAGAAGTGATCAGGTGGGTTCATGTCCATAAATAAAATAGGATAAAACAAGATGCTAATATAACAGTGTTGGCAACAAAAGCAGCAAGGATACATGGAAACAAGGAAAATTATGGATGAAAAAACATTTCCATTCAGAGGGAATGCACAAGCACAAAGATACAATGCCTACATGCACAAATAAATAACACAGTATTTGCAAGAAGTATATTAAATATGTAAAGTATTGCAAGATGCATATTGAATATATAATTAATCTCTAGGCTTAGGAGGAAAAGTTGTTAGCACATGCCTTAATGAGTACTTACATTGTGATGTGTAAAGTTAGTTTCTCTTTATTTATTAGTTTTGATGAAATACCTCAAACCATAATAGATTCCAGTTATTTCTAGTTCGTATTAAAACTGGCGGTGCTAAGGTGGCACTGGGTCAACAAAGCCGTTCAGCAGGAAGCAGAGCTTTCCTGCAAGGCTGCAGAGCCAGGTCAATCCCCGAGCCCCATGTGGAAGGAAAGAACTGACTCCCATGTATTTTCATCTGACTTCCATTTTCATAGTGTGACAAATGCAAATTAATTAAATAATGCAATCAGATCCACCATGGTACATTATAGGAGATAGAACTGTGCAACAATGACAGATGACTCTTCTTCATGGGCCTGTTCATATGCAAACATTCAAGTTCAGAAGGATCTGTGAGCAGGGAAGTTGTTTTTATTTTTATTTTTTGAAGTTTGCCTGAATTTGGTGTCCATATAATATTTTATCATAAGTTTAGAGGCTGATACCACTAGTAAACTTCAGGATTCTCAAAAGAAAGACCAAGAAGAGGAAAGGCAGAGTGCCTTTAATTCCTCATAGTAGAAAACCTTAACCAAATAATCACATCTAAACTCAAGTCCAGACTCATCCCTCTTGAGATCCAATACCTACAGAAGTGTCTCAACACAAGACTTGAACTCTGATAACAAACTCCATACTTTGGGTTACTGTTTACATGTCTTTGGCTCTTTAGAAAGTTTTTAAGTTTTCTATATTTTTAATATTCAATATATGTCCGAATGTGTGATGGGGGTGTTTAAAACCACACCTAGAGCCTCACACATACTGTACACATGCCTAGCGCTGAGTTTTATCCTTGGTCTTTTGTTATATTATAAACCCCATGCAAAGATATATGTAGATTTTTCCATTTGCTCATCATTTTCTCTCAACTGAAGTATAGGCACGCACTCTGAAAGCAGGAGATGTGTCTATCACAGCCTTACAATTTATGCTATTACATTTACATTCATCTTAAGCAAACATGTATTGCATGGGAAGAGTGAGACTGATGAAATATCACGTAGATACTTGGAAGGAGAAAAGAACACAGGGGTCATCTAGTCTCTAGGGTTGATGATTCTTGCTGTGAAAAGAGAGGCAACTATTAGCCAATGAAAACTCTTGCTATGACATTGTACTTCAGTGACATACATCTGAAAAGCACATAATTGGACAATTTGTTATCACTCCCATACGTTAGGCTTAGAAGCTTTAGATAACCGATCATTTTAGATACAGTAGTTACATATTGTTACTACCCTTTCTATCTGCACTACACCGCTTATGGGAATGAGCTGAACAAATAACTCCAGAATCATTCTCTGTTAACATTGTGGCTATATGCATTGATTATGAGTTTTATTTTATTCTTGATCTAGATGGTTGTGAAGTTATACAAAACCATGAGCAGAAAGCCTAAAAGAATAAATAGCTGGATTTACAATTATACAAATCTGTAGAACAAAATATTACTCATGTAAAAGTTGTAAGAGTTAAAGTCATGTTTCTGGCATACCTTTAGAGACAATCTCAATAAAGTATGGAATGCTGGGAGGTGTTATAAAATGTTCAGCACATATCAATGTGTTTTCTTTTATGTTGGAGCAGACGGATTAAGTCACACAAAATGGAGAAGCAGGAAATTACCCAAAATTTATACTTAACAGTGCTGGATACTTATCATATATTTAACTATTGTAAATAATGCAAGCAGTCCTTAAAGTTAACAGTTGAAACCACTCAGAATATCCGCTTTATACCACAAATGGTCATTTGGGTATTGGATATTTTAAAATTAATGGCAGAAATTGATAAGTAGTTTGTGACTAAGTAAAAAAAAAACAGAAATGTTCAGTTTATAATCTCTTGAAAATGTATAATTTAAACCATTATGATCCATTTTTATAACACATACAAAATAAAATGCAGATGCTAAAGGCTATTTACAATCATTTCTGAAAACGTCAATATCCTAAACTTTCAAATTTACTTGTACTTGCTTTAAAAATTAGTTTATGTTCATGAGGGTATCTGCTTCATGTGAGCGGCTGGTGTCCTTCGAGGCCAGAGAGGGTGTTAGATACCTTGGAACTAGAGTTACAGGTAATGCTGATCCCAATCCTTGTTCTGTGAATGAGCATCAAGTTTTTTTTTTTTTTTTTTATTGAATTGAATGTTTTTATTTACATTTTGGTTGTTATTCTCTTTCCCGGTTTCCAGGCCAATGTCCTCCTAACCCCTCCCCTTCTATATGGGTGTTCCCCTCCCCATCCTCCCCCCCATTAACGCCCTCCCCTCAACAATCTCACTCACTGGGGGTTCAGTCTTAGTAGGACCCAGGGCTTCCCCTTCCACTGGTGCTCTTACTAGGATATTCATTGCTACCTATTAAGGTTGGAGCCCAGGGTCAGTCCATGTATAGTCTTTGGGCAGTGGCTTAGTCCCTGGAAGCTCTGGTTGCTTGGCATTGTTGTACATATGGGGTCTCGAGCCCCTTCAAGCTATTCCAGTCCTTTCTCTAATTCCTTCAACGGGAGTCCCGTTCTCAGTTCAGTGGTTTGCTGCTGGCATTTGCCTCTGTATTTGCTGTATTCTGTCTGTGTCTCTCAGGAGCGATCTACATCCGGTTCCTCTCGGCCTGCACGTCTTTGCTTCATCCATCTTGTCTAATTGGGTGGCTGTATATGTATGGGCGACATGTGGGTCAGGCTCTGAATGGGTGTTCCTTCTACCTCTGTTTAATCTTTGCTTCTCTATTCCCTGCCAAGGGTATTCTTGTTCCCCTTTTAAAGAAGGAGTGAAGCATTCGCATTTTGATCATCCTTCTTGAGTTTCCTGTGTTCTGTGCATCTAGGGTAATTCAAGCATTTGGGCTAATAGCCACTTATCAATGAGCGCATACCATGTGTGTTTTTCTGTGATTGGGTTACCTCACAAAGAATGATATTTTCCACTTCCCTCCATTTGCCTATGAATTTTATAAAGTCATTGTTTTTGATACCTGAGTAATATTCCATCATGTAGATGTACCACATTTTCTGTATCCATTCCTCTGTTGAAGGGCATCTGGGTTCTTTCCAGCTTCTGGCTATTATAAATAAGGCTGCAATGAACATAGTGGAGCACGTGTCTTTTTTATATGTTGGGGCATCTTTTGGGTATATGCCCAAGAGAGGTATAGCTGTGTCCTCTGGTAAATCAATGTCCAATTTTCTGAGGAACCTCCAGACTGATTTCCAGAATGGTTGTACCAGTCTGCAATCCCACTAACAATGGAGGAGTGTTCCTCTTTCTCCACATCCTCGCCAGTATTTGCTGTCACCTGAGTTTTTGATCTTAGCCATTTTCACTGGTGTGAGGTGAAATCTCAGGGTTGTTTTGATTTGCATTTACCTTCTGACTAAAGATGTTGAACATTTCTTTAGGTGTTTCTCAGCCATTCGGTATTCCTCAGCTGTGAATTCTTTGTTTAGCTCTGAACCCCATTTTTAATAGGTTATTTGTCTCCCTGCGTCTAACTTTTGAGTTCTTTGTATATTTTGGATATAAGGCCTCTATCTGTTGTAGGATTGGTAAAGATCTTTTCCCAATCTGTTGGTTGCCGTTTTGTCCTAACCACAGTGTCCTTTGCCTTACAGAAGCTTTGTAGTTTTATGAGATCCCATTTGTCGATTCTTGATCTTGGAGCATAAGCCATTGGTGTTTTGTTCAGGAAATTTTCTCCAGTGCCCATATGTTCGAGATGCTTCCCTGCTTTTTCTTCTATTAGTTTGAGTGTATCTGGTCTGATGTGGAGGCCCTTGATCCACTAGGACTTAAGCTTTGTACAGGGTGATAAGCATGGATCGATCTGCATTCTTCTACATGTTGACCTCCAGTTGAACCAGCACCATTTGCTGAAAATGCTATCTTTTTTCCATTGGATGGTTTTGGCTCCTTTGTCAAAAATCAAGTGACCATAGGTGTGTGGGTTCATTTCTGGGTCTTCAATTCTATTCCATTTGTCTATCTGTCTGTCTCTGTACCAATACCATGCAGTTTTTATCACTATTGCTCTGTAATACTGAATGAGTTCAGGGATAGTGATTCCCCCTGAAGTCCTTTTTTTATTGTTGAGGATAGTTTTAGCTATCCTGGGTTTTTTTGTTATTCCAGATAAATTTGCAAATGTTCTGTCTAACTCTTTGAAGAATTGGATTGGTATTTTGATGGGGATTGCATTGAATCTGTAGATCGCTTTTGGTAAAATGGCCATTTTTACTATATTAATCCTGCCAATCCATGAGCATGGGAGATCTTCCCATCTTCTGAGGTCTTCTTCAATTTCTTTCTTCAGTGTCTTGAAGTTCTTATTGTACAAATCTTTTACTTGCTTGGTTAAAGTCACACCGAGGTACTTTATATTATTTGGGTCTATTATGAAGGGTGTCGTTTCCCTAATTTCTTTCTCGGGTTGTTTCTCTTTTGTATAGAGGAAAGCAACTGATTTATTTGAGTTAATTTTATACCCAGCCACTTTCCTGAAGTTGTTTATCAGCTTTAGTAGTTCTCTGGTGAACTTTTGGGATCACTTAAATATACTATCATATCATCTGCAAATAGTGATATTTTTGACTTCTTCTTTCCGATCTGTATCCCCTTGACCTCCTTTTTGTTGTCTGATTGCTCTGGCTAGAACTTCAAGAACTATATTGAATAAGCACGGAGAGAGGGGCAGCCTTGTCTAGTCCCTGATTTTAGTGGGATTGCTTCAAATTTCTCTCCATTTAGTTTAATGTTAGCAACTGGTTTGCTGTATATGGCTTTTACTATGTTTAGGTATGGGCCTTGAATTCCTATTCTTTCCAGGACTTTTATCATGAAGGTGTTGAATTTTGTCAAATGCTTTCTCAGCATCTAATGAAATGATCATGTGGTTTTGTTCTTTCAGTTTGTTTATATAATGGATCACGTTGATGGTTTTCCCAGTATATTAAACCATCCCTGCATGCCTGGGATGAAGCCTACTTGATCATGGTGGATGATTGTTTTGATGTGCTCTTGGATTCGGTTTTGCCAGGATTTTATTGAGTATTTTTGCGTCGATATTCATAAGGGATATTGGTCTGAAGTTCTCTTTCTTTGTTGTGTCTTTGTGTGGTTTAGGTATAAGAGTAATTGTGGCTTCGTAGAAGGTATTTGGTAGTGCTCCATCTGTTTCAATTTTGTGGAATAGTTTGGATAATATTGGTATGAGGTCTTCTATGAAGGTTTGATAGAATTCTGCACTAAACCCGTCTGGACCTGGGCTCTTTTTGGTTGGAAGACCTTTAATGACTGCTTCTATTTCCTTAGGAGTTATGGGGTTGTTTAACTGGTTTATCTGTTCCTGATTTAACTTCGGTACCTGGTATCTGTCTAGGAAATTGTCCATTTCCTGAAGATTTTCAAGTTTTGTTGAATATAGGTTTTTATAGTAAGATCTGATGATTTTTTGAATTTCCTCTGAATCTGTAGTTATGTCTCCCTTTTCATTTCTGATTTTGTTAATTTGGACGCACTCTCTGTGTCCTCTCGTTAGTCTGGCTAAGGGTTTATCTATCTTGTTGATTTTCTCAAAGAACCAACTTTTGGTTCTGTTGATTCTATGGTTCTTTTTGTTTCAACTTGGTTGATTTCAGCTCTGAGTTTGATTATTTCCTGCCTTCTACTCCTCCTGGGTGTATTTGCTTTTTTTTGTTCTAGAGCTTTTAGGTGTGCTGTCAAGCTGCTGACATATGCTCTTTCCTGTTTCTTTCTGCAGGCACTCAGCGCTATGAGTTTTCCTCTTAGCACAGCTTTCATTGTGTCCCATAAGTTTGGGTATGTTGTACCTTCATTTTCATTAAATTCTAAAAGTTTTTAATTTCTTTTCTTTATTTCTTCCTTGACCAGGTTATCATTGAGTAGAGCATTGTTAAATTTCCAAGTATATGTGGGCATTCTTCCTTGATTGTTATTGAAGACCAATTTTAGGCCGTGGTGGTCCGATAGCACGCATGGGATTATTTCTATCTTTCTGTACCTGTTGAGGCCCGTTTTTTGACCAATTATATGGTCAATTTTGGAGAAAGTACCATGAGGAGCTGAGAAGAAGGTATATCCTTTTGCTTTAGGATAGAATGTTCTATAAATATCCGTTAAGTCCATTTGGCTCATGACTTCTCTTAGTCTGTCTACATCTCTGTTTAATTTCTGTTTCCATGATCTGTCCATTGATGAGAGTCGGGTGTTGAAATCTCCTACTATTATTGTGTGAGGTGCAATGTGTGCTTTGAGCTTTAGTAAGGTTTCTTTTACGTATGTAGGTGCCCTTGTATTTGGGGCATAGATATTTAGGATTGAGAGTTCATACACATACATTGTTAACATTTACTTTAATAAAGACAGCTGGGGAATGTTGTTAATTTAAAATACTTTTAAGACTAATTTTTTTTCTTTAAAAATGATATAATTTTTAATGGTATAATATTTTGAAATATGACAAATAATCTCTTTAAAAAAAGAAATTTAGTTAGAAAGTAAGTAAAATAATTGGAAATAATTTTTTACTGGGCATACACAAATGGCTAAAGACACTGAGAAGCACTACATAGAAAAGTAAAATCCTTGTTTTCTTACAACCCTAAATCTAAAATATAGTTGACCAATAAATACAGTTTTACTTCAATAAATTTATTAATAATCCACATGGAGTATATTGAGAATTAACTCTAACACAGAGTGCAGCTGTTTCTTTTACAAGAATTTTGTTACTACATGACATGAAATCAGTATAAAATGTAAAAAACATATTATGTACTACATAAACAAATTAAGCATGTAGCTTGGAAACCATTGTTAAAACATATTTTAAATGAAAGAACATGGATTGGGTTTATTCAACACTGCAAAATAAACCACTCAGTATTATAGTGTTTTGGGAAACATTGTGAAGTAACTGGACTTCAAGTATAAGTTGTGGCATGGTGATCTAATTAAAATACACAATAAATTACTTGTAAATTGTGACCATGTTTCAAAGATATATTTAGTAGGGTATGTTAGTTATGATATTTTTTATCACCACAGGGATATTTTTCTTAATGAAAAATAACGAGATATTGAGAAATCACTATGTAATCGTCCATGATCAAAATGTGACAAAGAGTCCAGTACTGTTACATGAAAGTATATTTTCTGCTGTACAACCTAGGTGATCAAGTAGTATAAATTCAGTTTGATCTTAGTGTAGTAAAAACGTTGGGTGAAATACACTAATGCATTTTAATAGGACTAGAACTAAAATGATCCATTCAATATTTTATAAAATAAAATTTATATGTTGGAAAGCCCTTCGGAAAGATGAACGAACTGGACAATATCAGTCCAGTGGTTTCTCTGAGAGAGTATACAAAATACACTATATAAAATAAATAATCTACAACTAAGATGACTTTAAGATACATTTTTCTGTTGCCTTTTAATATGTTGAATTTATGGTACTTTTTTTTTAAAATCAGGAATATTTAGGAATTAAATCAGGAATGTGTAAGCAGACAGAAAAGAGCTCTAAGCCACTTCTTCAAAATATTTTTTCTCAAGGAAATTTGATTTCATTTTGCAAAATATTCTTATCCAAGGAGAAATAGGACATTTCAAAGTCACAGAAGTTTTAATTAGCATCTTAGAAATGGAAGCGAGCTCATAAAAATGAAAGAGGGGAGAAAGAAAGTGCTTAGAGACTTTTTGAAAGTATCATTTATAGCCTTGCCCTTGTTTCTTTGGGATGCAGAACAAGCTAAGTGTATAGAAGGAAGAACTTTTGGAGGTCCATACAATCCTACTTTTTACATTTCAAAGAGTACTATTTATATGTTGAAATCAATAAAACTAAAAATTAAAAAAAATACATTACCATTAATTTGTTATATTTTGGTAAGCATATGTTTTATTTCAAATTATTAAAACTTAACCAAATAAATCCATTGTATTCCAAAAGACTAAGTAGGTGAGTGACAAATAGAAATAAATGCTCTAAAACACTCTAAAATTGAGGTGTAGTGTGTAGGAGGATTTCACTTATGATTATATCTATCTCTATATCTATCTGGGTATATGATATATATGCTTAAAACATTCCTCATTTTATGTCTACAACAGTCATCCAACTCCATCTTATTATACAAAAATTAAAGCTTAATAAAAATTGAACGTTGTTGGTTATATTTGACTAAAAGCTGAGAACTTGAGTGTCAGAAGCAGGTAGAGTGTCAAGTTAAAGACAAATTTTGTCTACATCTTGAGTACATAGCTGGTCAATACTGTAACAAGAATTTGTGTTAAAATTGTGATAATAATAATTTTATTATCAGTGTTAATTTATATTTATTAATAATTATTAATGAGTGAGTGGATTCTTTTAATATTCACAGCTATAATAGCTCATATGCTGTGGTCTTCCTAAACCAAAACTGGTAGTGGGACAGGGAGTGGGATGTAGAGTGAATAAGCAAAAAAATTAAAAATAAATAAATAAAAATGTCCATTGTACATACTAAACACAATCATGTATGGATATGGCTTGACAGGCAAGGATATTTGTAATTCTACTATTTGAGACATTTGAAATGAGTAATTTAATTCCAGGTAAACCTCTGTAAAATAGCTTTCATTCCATCCCTAAATCATTGTGTGTGTGTGTGTGTGTGTGTGTGTGTGTGTGCTCTTTCATAGTGGAGAGAGAAAAGAGAACAAACACAAGGACATTTACAGGACAACCTTTAGAAGCCACACACTCAGAATCATACAACATGTAGCAGAATATAATGGGAGACCCAGGCAGAGTGAAACAGAGAATTCAGATCTTGGCTAGCTTTTGGTTAATATTACCAAAGGGATTTGCTGTAATTTCTTTTCTTAATTTGATATTATTAATGCATCATGGGTGACTGTGAATGTATTATTCTATCACTAAAGTTGTAAAAATCTTGGATTCCATAATCTAGTACATTCCTTGAGATTTATCTACTACAATATATACATATATTAATCTATACAGACTATTATGTTTTCACTAATCCTTAAGAGTAATCACATGGAATTCAAACTAGTCAAAGGAATCATGTAAATACTCTGTATATGACCATCTTTATGAATGAATCACATATACAAGGAGACTACAATATATAACTGTTTCAAATAAGTATTATATATGTCTCTCTTAAGGTTTATACAGCTTAAAAATATATATTACTTACTTAAGGTTTATATTGTTGTGAAGAAATACCATGATTATTTCAATTCTTATACATGAATACATGTTACCTGATTCTTTATAAACATGGCAGGAAGCATGGTGGCACACAGATAGACATGGTGTTATAGAAGAATCATAGAGGTCTATTTCTGGATTTACAGGAAGTGGGAAGAGAAGTGGGCTGAGCTTCTAAAACCTTTAGCCCATTTCTAGAAACATGGTAACACACTTCCACCAACAAGGCCATGACAACTCCAGCAAGACTATATGGATCAATCCTTTCTAATAATGCCACTCCTTATGATTTTATTGAGAGTAGGGTGACATTTTCCTTCAAACCATTACAACACCTACATAATACAGCTTTAAGAAATTAAATAAATGCAAGTTCATACACTGTAATAGCAAAAATCCCAATGCCCTTTCACAGATAGCCTTCCCTTTATGAAGTTTGATATATTTGCATCTTCCCTTGGGGTTGATTTTTTTTTTTACTTCTACAATAAAACTCAGTCTAACACTTGTCTCATCTTCTGACAAAGGAAATGGACTATATAAATGTCATTAACCATAAAAAATTGCTAACGCTGCTTAGCAATGTGTTAGTGGTATTTCTTACTTCCTACCCATGGGCCATTTCCAATGATTGAAAAATTCTCACTCATATTCCCAGATACTAACTCCTTGGGATTTTGTTCTTAAACAATAGTTGGTATTTAGACTAACCTGGCATCAATGCAAATTATTTATAAATGTAAAAATATTATTATTTCTAAAGTATAACTTAAGGATACTTAAGATAAGTTAAGTATATGTTATCTGATATGATTACATGAATACAGTACTTCCCTAAATATATACTTAAGGAAACTAAAATATGTTATCTGACATGATCACATGGATACTGAAACTAAGTGTCTGTTATTTGAGGGTTAATTTTATTTTACGTTAAATATTGTGGGAATCAATATTAATATATTCTCTTCTGCACCCGTGTAGCATTGAAAAGGTCTCATGAATGAACTTGGATATGTTCTTATCTTATTTTACCTGGACATCAGATGAACATAAAATCTTCATTAATACTCAATTTGTTTCCATAATTCTCATTAGTATTTAAAATAAAACAAGTAAGATTTTTATCTATCCACTTAATTTGTTTCTTTATTCTTTTAGGACATTTGGGCAATACCCCAAATGAGCTATCAGAGTAATTTAAAATGTAAATTATGTTCATTATGTGAACAGCAGATAAGAGAGTTTCATGAACAAGCACAAAGGATTTCAGAGTCAGTGTTCTGTAGGCTAATAAAAATGAGCTTAGCGCACTGAGTAAGTGACAGTTAACGGCTCTCAGTGTGGCTTAAAGGATTTATGAAAGACTTTTTCTTTGGTAATATAAAATAGTCTTGTAAAGGATGATGTCTCTTAATTAACTGCCAAAAATAAAAAAATGAAGGTGACTGCAAGGTATGCTCTCAGCGCCCACTGACTGCATGGCGTGCCAGCAGCGAAGTAACACCCTATGCCAGCATTTATTTCCCCCTCATCTGTGTAACATCAACTGAACAAGATGCTGACATGACTTGGTTTCATACCAGTCTATCCTATTAAATCAATTCCTATTTTTGTGCTGCAGTATTTAAATTAATGGTGAAATAATATGCCAGTAAGTAACCTTTATCCTAATATTTTGTTTTATTTTCTTAGCTATATTTCCATTCCTTGACATTAATATATATTCTCTGTCTAAAGATATTGATGCCATAAACTGGAGGAACATTCAGAATATAATATATATGTATTTAGATTCTTACTTCACAATCTCTCTTATAATTAGAATCAGTA
Source organism: Rattus rattus (assembly GCF_011064425.1). Classification (NCBI taxonomy): domain Eukaryota; kingdom Metazoa; phylum Chordata; class Mammalia; order Rodentia; family Muridae; genus Rattus; species Rattus rattus. The sequence goes on from NC_046156.1 coordinate 158,890,175, forward strand.
TCGATAAAGAGAAAGAGGATATATATTTATTACTGGCAAATTCAATGGCTTAGTAGCAGGTCTACATCTACATATCCATCTATCATTCTAACAGACAGGTAGATAAGAACATGGGGGAAAACAGAAATAATTTCCTTTGTCTACTTACTATTTGGTGATTGTTTTCTGAATGACTGTTTTATACCAGGTCTTGCATACGTTTTGCCAAAATAGTAATAAACAATAATAATAAAAGTAAAAAGAACAGTACCAAAAGTTTTATCAAACATATTCATTGTTCTATGAGGAGCTGAAGAGTGACTTTTGTTATCATGCTACTGGGTGATGAGTTTTTTCAAGGGAAGTTTTTTCAAGGATTGAGAAGCAAGCTTGAACACTTGTGAAATTCACATTAGAAAGCAATCTAAATAGTCAGAAAAATGGTTAAGATGTTAAAGGTGGTGAGCCTTATGATCTGAGTGCCATTCCTGACACCCACATAGTGGAAAAAGAATTTACACTTAAATGTTGTGTTTGACATCAAAAAGTATGCAATGACACCTAATTACACAGACACACACACACACACACACACACACACACACACACACACACACACACAAATCCTGTGATGTATAGAAATAATGACAGAGAAAACAGGAGAATAAGAGGAGTATATTTTCATTGAGATCTGGAAAATAAAACTCTCTAAATGGTATATTCTGTGAAAAGACCTGTTAAAGAAGAATTAAAAGATGCTCTTATAGAAATAATTCATGAAGAAATTACCTACTTAAATTGATGTATTTTAGGATAAAAAAATAGAAATAATTCAGTAGATTTTTGTAATTAAGGAATAGATAGAAATGAGCTTTCGGCAAATAAATTCTAAGTCATTGCAAATTCTGTAGTGAATAAAAAAGCCACATACCTCAAGAAAAAATAAGGAACACCCAGGTTTTAGAGGAAAGAGAAATAATAGTTTGTGTGAAAGCTCTCAGGTGATTAATGGACTGTAAATAAGCTTTTGTGTCACATAGAACAAATTGTACTTTAATTTATGAGGATTGGTGAATATTAAGAAGGCTTCATCTTATACTCAGTACAATGCCTTGGATAATAACTCAAATGACAGGTCATGGTGGTAAGGATGTAGAATAAGGGGAATAGTCATCTGTTCCTACGGGGAGTGAAAACTTGTACTGCCACTATGTAAATCTCTGTGACTGTTCCTCAGGAAGATAGTTATCAATATACCTCAAGTTCTAGCAATATGACTCTTGGTGAAACACCCAAAGGACTCTTCATTGTACCAATGATATACTTTCTCACCCATGTTTGTTGGTATGCTCTTTATTGTAGCATAACAGAAATTGGAGACAAGTTAGATGTCATTCAACAGAAGAATGGAAAAACAGAATGTGGTACATTTTCATGTACAATGGAATATTGCTCACCTGTTAAAAATAAAATTTTCAGGGAAATGGATGCAACTAGAAAATAGTCATTCTTGGTGAGCTAACTCAGACACTGAAAAACAAATATGATATGCATTAGGTAATCTGTAAATATGAACTCATCAATTAATGATATCCAAGCTACAACCTATAGAAACACATGCATTAGTTTAAGAAAATTATGAAGGGGTACATGGATCTCCCTTGGAAAGCAAATTAGAGTAGCTCACTAGGGATTTATGGAGTAGAGGGGTGGGGATTAAAACCTATGGATCAAGTGAGGAGTGGGAGGAAAGAGGAGAGCAAGGGAGGGTATATAGTGCAGACAACTAAAGTTAAGAAGTAGTCGAAGGGTAGTATAAAAAGTTAATGTGGTAGAAACTTATTAAAAAATATAAATGTGTGTGTGTGCATGTGTGTGTGTTTGTGTGTGCATGCGTGTGTGCTGTCTAAATGAAAGTGCCAAATAATGCAAGAGACAGCCCCAACTGGACATTTCTAGTCATCATGTGAAGCTTCCAATATGAGAGATGGATAACGTAATGAGTGAGTGGCCAACATGTTCCTGTGAGAACTCACGAGATTGTTCTCAAGACTATAGGTTGCTATTTAAAAACTGATAGCAAAACCACATTGCTGAAGACTACACCCACATGACTGATTGAACATGGAAAAGTTGTAGTAATGACTACATAAAGTGTTTTCCCTTATGAGCTAGCATCTTTGGTTCAGGAAGGTGCTCTGTATGCTACCAAAGAAGAAATGCAATCATCAACACAGCTATAAACACTTTGACCTATAGTGGTGTCCTATGTGCAAGATATACTGTTGAATTAGTGCCATAAATCTTGGCGAGATTCTTAAGGCTCCCTCCAGTGGATGGAACTCTATCTGACCCTCCTGGGTGATGAAGAATCTGAGACTATGTAGGGCAGGGATCTAGAGCAAAAGCAAATACTGTTCTGAATGGAACATAGTCAACAAATGACTCCTAGTGGCTCTGTGTTATACACATAGGCCAGTGTCTTAGTAAAAATAAGAATACTGCAGCAGCAATGAGGAACAATTAAAATGACACACAGCAGACATTATAGAGTGAAAGACTTTGGAAAGTTTAGCTATAAATGGGAAATCTCTATCAAATTCCTACACTGCAGGCTCTGAGGACAATGTAGAAGGGAATGAAGAAAAGAATGTAAGAATGATAAAAAGTAGAGGAATTAAGAATGCAAGGCCCATTATTTGGCTTCTGTCTGTACCCAGAGCTGACCTTGTGCCATAGCTCTTGGTTCTCAGATTCCACCAAAAGAAAGCTGGTCTCCCAGGAGTGCTGACACACATGAGAGCACAGGAGAGACCACCGCTTCATAGAAGACCCAATGCCAATACTCTCTAAACTATTCCACAAAATATAAACAGAAGAAACACTAAACATTTAATACTTTGAAGACACAATTAAGCTTATACCTAAACCACACAAACAACCTCCAAAGAAGAACTTTAGACAAATTTCCCTTATGAATATCAAAGCCAAAATAATAAATTCTTATCCATTGAATCCAAAAACATATCAAAAATATCTCATAATCAAGTAGGCTTCATCACAGGGTTGCAGGGCTAGTTTAATTTTTGGAAATCCATCAACCTAGACCTCAAAAACTTTCTCAAAGGAAAAAACACATGATCATCTCATTAGATGCTGAAAATCATTTGAAAAATTCAACACCCCTTCATGTTAAAAGTCTTGGAAAGATGAGGAATTTAAGGCCCATATCTAAACTAGTAAAAGTAATATACAGCAAAGCAGTAGCCAACATCAAACTAAATGGAGAGAAACTGGAAGCAGACCCACTAAAATCAGGGACTAGACAAGGCTGCCCACTCTCTCCCTACTTATTCAGTATAATACTGGAAGTCCTAGCCAGAGAAATCAGACAACAGAATGTAGGGAGCTGCGACGTGCCGCGCCTCAAAGACGGCACTGGTTTCTGCCTTCCACCCTCCCAACAGTGAGCGCTCCTTCTAGTAAACAAGTCCTTATTTGACTATGCCTGCCTGGCCTGCTAGCTTCCGCATAGTGACAGCCTATCTGCCTGACCCACGTGGCTTGCTGGGATTGGCCAGCGCTAGCTATTTAAGTGTGGTGCGGGGGTTTCCCAGGGTCAGAAGATTGTATCAAGGTTCCTGAGTAAAAGTGCTTGAAGAAGATCTTCGAGGGTCGTGTCTTCCTTGCTTGTTGAGGTTGGGCACGACAAGTGGTGGCCCGTATGGGGACATCCTGAGATCAGAACTTCTTGCAGTCAGGGCAGTGCTGGAAAGTTCCCAAGGTAAGGTGGGACCATAAGGACCGCGGGAATAAGCGGCTATAAAGTCTCAGGGTAGTGAGCAAGAAAGTTCACGGTAGCAACAAACCGAAAGTAAAGTTCGCAGCAACAGCGAACCGAAAGTAGCAAGACGCTCGGTGAATTTAGCCGTAGCAGCGTAAAAAGTTTTTGTCATGGGGACCTCACAGTCTCGTCCAATTTTTCTGGCTCTTCAAGAGCTGTTTGAGTGAAAGAAACTAAAAATAAAAAGGAGCACCATAGAGAGATTTTTGAGCAAATGTGATGCCATTGCACCCTGGTTCGCAGTCTCTGGTAATCTTACTATGGCGAGTTGTGAAAAATTAGGAAAAGACCTTGATTTTGCCTGGGAACAAGGGACTCTAAGACCTGGGGTCCGTCCAGTGTGGCGCTTAGTGCGTAGTTGCCTTGACGATCAAAAATGTTGTCATGCAGCTATAGAGAAGGGGCAAACTGCCCTAGAAATGCTTCAAGAGGAGAGGTCAGAAAAGCAGGGAAGCACAAAGGAGACAGACTCAGAAAAGACAGATACAGAGGAGGAAACAGATTCAGAAGAAGAGTTACAAGAGTTGATAGGTCAAATGCGGAAACAGTCTCTAAGGGATAGACAGAAGAAGAAAAGGAAAAAGCCTAAAATGACGGAGGAGCCTTCTGGGCGGTTCCCCTCGGCTCCTCCTCCCTGCAATGTTGTAGAGGGAGGAAGTAGGGTTTCGGGTAGTACATTCTGCCCTGAAGTGTGGAGAGCAGTTCGTACTGAGCTGCATTTGGCCTATCCTGTCTATGTGGATGCTAATCAACAAAGATATCATGAGCCTCTTGATTTCAAGGTGATTAAAGCCTTGGCTGAGTCAGTGAGAACACATGGTATCACTGCCTCCTTTACTATTGCTCAGATAGAGGCTCTGCACAGATTTTGCATGGCTCCTAATGATTGGACCAACCTGGCACGAGCGTGCCTCAGCCCAGGGCAGTATCTAGATTGGAGAGCCACTAAGGGCTCCGCAGGACTGGACCTCCGCTCCACCGCCAGACTTGTACTAACTCCTCGGATGCGGGTCCAGTTGATAGAAACTGATTTTAAAGGACCCCTTGAGCCTGGCACAGTAGGGTTACTTTTAGGGAGATCATCTACAGCTTTAAGAGGACTACATGTCCATCCAGGAGTTATTGACCCAGATTATACCAGGGTAGTCAAGATCATGGTAGAATCACCGAAAGGGATTTCTGCCATTTCCCCTGGGGACAGAATAGTCCAACTATTACTTTTGCCTAGCCTTCATGAAAGATTTGCAGCCCAGTCTAGAGAGAGGGGAGAGAAGGGTTTCGGTTCCACAGGCTCCGACCTTACATTTTTAAGGTAGATGGTAAAAGGATCCTAGGACTGTTGGATACAGGGGCTGATAGAGTATAATAGCTAAGAAAGATTGGCCCTCTGGATTGCTAGTACGATTCCATGGAGAGATAGATAATCATTATCCAAAACACCCTTTGCTATCCTTCTTTAAGGAACATCCCATGATCTTTCCTAAGGTTACCTCCAGTGTTCCTATACAGGGGGCACCAAACATTTTTACAGATGTATCCAAAAATGGCTGTGGAGCTTATATGGTTGACCATCAAGTGCCAATTTTGTGTCAATATCAACCCGGCTCTCCACAAGTAATTGAACTCAAGATTGTGCTGGAAGTGTTTAAAAATTGTTCCTTTGCTTTTAATTTGCTCTCTGATTTATCATATGTTGTTAATGCAGTTAAGATACTAGAAGTGGCTGGCCCTATTAAAATTAGCAGCACGGTATGCCAGCTGCTGAGGGAACTTCAAGAATTGATCTGGAAAAGAGGTCACAAGTTTTTTGTCCAACATATTAGAGCTCACACAGGTTTGCCTGATCCTCTCAGTGAGGGAAATGATCTTGTGGATAGATGTACCCGAATGGAGTTTATCTTCTTAAGCTCATCATTGGATCAAGCCCGACAGTTTCATCAACAATTTCATGTGCCTACTAACACCTTACAGCAGAAGTTTCATCTGTCTCGAGCAGATGCTCGACAGATAGTTTTAGGATGTCAACAGTGCATCACTTTTCACCATCCCCCTAATGTACGGGTAAATCCTAGGGGCGTCCTACCCTTAAAGATTTGGCAAATGGATGTAACTCACATATCTGGATTTGGGACTCTAAAATACATTCATGTTTCTGTGGACACCTGCTCAGGTGTCATTCATGCTACCCCTATGAGTGGAGAAAAGGCATGCAATGTTATTGGACACTGCCTAGAAGCCTGGGCTGCTTGGGGAAAGCCCCAACACTTAAAGACTGATAATGGCCCAGCGTACACTGCCCACTCTTTCAAATCCTTTTGCAAACAAATGGATGTACAGCTGAGCCATGGCCTGCCTTATAATCCCCAAGGTCAAGGTATTGTTGAGTGAGTACATTGTACCTTGAAGGAATGCGTAATTAAACAAAAAGGGGGAATAGGCCATGGCAGAACTCCCAAGGAACAAATATCCTTAGCCCTATTTACTCTTAATTTTTTAATTTTGGATGATGATGGCCTTTTTGCCGCTGACCGATATCAGTGTCGGGCAGGCACGTTGAAAGGTTATGTGAAATGGAAAGTTATGATAACTGGCTTATGGCATGAGCCAGATCCCGTGTTGGCGTGGGCAAGAGGGTCTGTTTGTGTGTTTCTTCAGGACTGGCAAGATCCTTTGTGGGTTCCTGAAAGATTGACCAGGAGGTACATCAAGAATGAAGATCCTGCTGTTGCTGACACTTCTCTGTGTGACCCAAATGCTGGTCCAAACGGAGCCCCGGTGGGGGATAATATCGGTGTTCCCGAGACATGCCGATACGTCATGACCTTTAAGCACACTCCTCTAATTTGTCTAAACAATTGTCAAGTTATCTTTTAGGTAATTGGATGGGAGAATTCGATTTCTTAATGGATCAGCTATGTGTAGCCATCGTGACCGTGAACTCCACATGTGCAGATGCTAGACTGGCTATGGGATTGTCATCTTGGATTGCTGCTGCTATGAATCATCTGAGGGAGTGGGCAGGTATGGGAGCCCTAGCTAGACTCTTGCTGCTGGTCTCCCTAGTGAGCCTGTGGTGTCTGTGTAGAATGAGGTTTGTTCAGAGGCGGCACGCGGCTATGGTGGTACAGGCATTTGCAGCCATTGAAGCAGGACAGTCCCCTCAAGCCTGGCTTACGGTCATTCAGAAGACCTAGTTGCACCTCGCCCCTGAGTATGTGTGAGTGAACCTGCCCAGTGACGGGCAACTTCCCTTCTACCTAAGGCATGGAACCTTGTGAGCGACGAGGTGTCCTAAGACGGGTTTAATGAAGGGATGATCCTAACATGGGGGGGGGGGAGGTGGGAGGGCCACCACGCTCAGCGGTGCCTTTGCCTGCTTGATTAATTAAACAAAAAGGGGGAACTGTAGGGAGCTTCGATGTGCTGCACCTCAAAGATGGCGCTGGTTTCCACCTTCCACCCTCCCAACGGTGAGCGCTCCTTCCAGTAAACAAGTCCTTATTTGGCTATGCCTGCCTGGCCTGCTAGCTTCTGCATAGTGACAGCCTATCTGTATGACCCACGTGGCTTGCTGGGATTGGCCAGCGCTAGCCATTTAAATGTGGTGTGGGGGTTTTGTGGGGTCAGAAGATTGTATCAAGGTTCCTGAGTAAAAGTGCTTGAAGAAGATCTTGACGGGTTGTGTCTTCCTTGCTGGTCGAGGTTGGGCGCGACAACAGAAGAAGGTCAAAGGGATACAAATTGGATAGGAAGAGGTTATAATATCACTATTTGAAGATGATATGATAGTATACTTAAGTGACCCCAAAAATTCAACCAGAGATTCACTAAACCTGATAAACAACTTCAGCAAAGTGGCTGGGTAGAGACTTAACTCAAACAAATCAGTATCCTTTCTCTACTCAAAGGATAATCAGGGTGAGAAAGAAATTAGTGAAATGACACCCTTCACAATAGTCACCAATAACATAAAATCCCTCAGTGTGACTCTAACCAAGCAAGTGAAAGTTCTGAATGACAAGAAATTTCTGAATGACAAGTCTCTAAAGAAAGAAATTGAAGATCTCAGAAAACGGAAGTACCTCCCATATTTATGGATTCGCAGGACTAATAAAGTAAAAATGGCCATTTAGCCAAAAGCAATGTACAGATTCAATGTAATCCTCATGAAAGTCCCAATTCAATTCTTCACAGAGTTAGAAGGAGCAATTTACAAATTCATCTGGAATAACAAAAAAACCCAGGATAGCGAAAACTATATTCAACAATAAAAGGACTTCTGAGGGAATCACCATCCCTGACCTCAAGCTGTATTACAGAGCAATAGTGATAAAAAAAAATCTATGGTAATGGTACAGAGACAGGCAGGTAGAACCTTGGAAGAGAATTGAAGACCCAGAAATGAACTCACACACCTATGGTCACTTGATCTTTAACGAAGGAGCTAAAAGTATCCAATGAAAAAAGATATTGTTTTCAACAAATGGTGCTGGTTCAACTGAAAGTTAGCATGTAGAAGAATGCAGATCAGTCCATTTTTATTGCCATGTACAAAGCTTAAGTCCAAGGTGATTAAGAACCTCCACATAAAACTAGATACACTCACACTAATAGAAGAAAAATTGGGAAGAGCCTCGATTACGTGGGAACTGAGGAAAATTTCCTGAACAGAAGACCCATGGTTTATGCTCTAAGATCAAGGATTGACATCTGGGTCCTTATAAAATTGCAAAACTTCTTCTATAAGGCAAACGACACTGTCATTAGGACAAAATGACAACCACTAGATTGGGAAGAGATCTTTAGCAATCCTACACTGAGAGAGGGCTAATATCCAATATATATAAAGATCTCAAGAAGTTACAATCCAGAAATAACCGTATATAAAAATGGGGCACAGTGCTCGACATAGCATTCTCAGCTGAGGAATATCAAATGGCTGAGAAACACCTAAAGAAATGTTCAACATCCTTAGTCCTCAGGGAAATGCACCAAACAACCCTGAGATTTCACCTCACACCAGTCAGAATGGCTAGGATCAAAAAATCAGGTGACAACAGATGCTGATGAGAATGTAGAGAAATAGGAACACTACCCCATTGTTGGTGGGATTGCAAGCTGGTACAACCACTATGGTAATCTGTCTGGAGGTTTCTCAGCAAATTGGACATTGAACTACCTGAGGACCCAGCTATACCTCTCTTGGGAATATACCCAAAAGATGCTCCAACATGTAACAAAGGCACATGCTCCATTATGTTCATAGCAGCCTTATTTATAATAGACAGAAGCTGGAAAGAACCCAGGTGTCCTTCAACAGAGGAATGGATACAGAAAATGTGGTACATCTACACGATGGAATACTACTCAGCTATCAAAAACAATGACTTTATGAAATTCATAGGCAAATGGATGGAACTGGAAAATATCATCCTGAGTGAGGTAACCCAATCACAGAAAAACACACATAGTATGCACTCATTGATAAGTAGATATTAGCCCAAATGCTCTAATTACCCTAAATGCACAGAACACATGAAACTCAAGAAGGATGACCAAAATGCAAATGCTTTGCTCCTTCTTTAAAAGGGGAACACGAATACCCTTGGGAGGCAAAGTTTAGAACATATACTGAAGGAATGCCCATTCAGAGCCTGCCCCACATTTGGTCCATACATATACAGCCAACAAACCAGATACTACGGATGAAACAAAGAAGTGCAGGCTGATAGGAACCGGATGTAGATCTCCCCTGAGAGACACTGCCAGAATATGCCAATACATAGGCAAATACCAGCATCAATCCACTGAACTGAGAACAGGACCCGTGTTGTAGGAATCAGAGAAAGGACTGAAAGAGCTTGAAGGGGCTTGAGACCCCATATGAACAACAATGCCAACCAACCAGGGCTTCCTTGGACTAAGCCACTACCCAAAGACTATACATGGACTTACCCTGGGCTCCAACCTCATAGGTAGCAATGAATATCCTAGTAAGAGCACCAGTGGAAGGGGAAGACCTTGGTCCTCCCAAGACTGAACCCCCAGTGAACGTAATTGTTGGGGGGAGGGCGGTAATGGGGGGAGGATATCCAGGGGAATACCCATAGAGAAGGGAAGGGGGAAGGGTTAGGGAGATGTTGGCCAGGAAACCGGAAAGGAATAACAATTGTAATGTAAATAAGAAATGCCCAATTTAATAAAGATAGAAAAAAAAAGAATACTGAAAACCAAACCAAAAAAAAAAAAAAAAAGAAGAATAAGAAGAAAATAGGTCTCTAAGGGATGACAATAAAATAAAATATAATGTAGTATAATGAGCTAAAATGAAAAGAAATATATTGGAAAAAGACAAACCAAGCCAAAGGCAAAGAGACAGACACATGTACACACACAGGCGAACTTATAAGTGCACACACACACACACATCCAAACACAAAAACAAATGCAGAGAATCACATATTTTTTATCATGGGATTTTTTTGTTTATATTTCAGATGTTATCCCCTTTCCTTGTTTTCTGTCCAATAAACCCCTAGTCCTTCATGGTTCCCCTTCTTCTATGAAGGTGTTACCACTCCCCAACCACCCACCACCTCCCCTCGCACCACCCTGATATTTCCCTGCACTGGAGGCTCCATCTTTGGCTTGATCAAGGTGTTCTCCACTGATTGGTGCACAACAAGGCAATCCTCTGCTACATATGAAGCTGGAGCCATGGGTCTGTCCATGTACGCACTTTGGATAGTGGTTTAGTCCCGGGGAACTCTGGTCGGTTGGTATTGTTGCTCCTCTGAGGGGATGCAAAGCATTTCAGCTTCTTCAATCCTTTCTCTAACTCCTCCAATGGAGACCCCATTCTCAGTTCAATGGTTTGCTGCTAGCATTCACCTCTGTATTTGTCATGCTCTGGCAGAGCCTTTCAAGAGACAACTATGTCTGGCTCCTGTCAGTGTGTACTTGCCATAATCAATATTGTCTGTTTTTAGTGGCTGTATGTATATGGGCTGGGTCCCCAGGTGGGGCAGGCTCTGAATGGCCAGTCCTTCAGTCTCGGATAGAAACATTATCTCCGTATCTCCTCATATGAATATTTTCTTGAGGTTCATGTTTTCTGTGGACCGTATCTTGTGTAATTCGAGCTTTTGGGCTAATATCCACTTATCAATGAGTGCATACCACAGGTGTTTTTTCTTTTCTTTTTCTTTTTTTGAGATTGGGTTACCTCACTCAGGATGATATTTTTTAGTTCTATCCATTTGCCTATCAATTTCATGAAGTCATTGTTTTTGATAGATGAGTAATATTCCTTTGTCTAGATGTACCACATTTTCTGTATCCATTCCTCTGTTGAAGGGCATCTGGGTCCTTTCCAGCTTCTGCCTATTATAAATAAGGCTGCTATGAACCTAGTGGAGCACGTGTCTTTGTTATATGTTGGGGTATCTTTTGGGTATATCCCCAGGAGTAATATGGCTGGGTCCTCAGGTTTATCCAATTTTCTGAGTAACCTCCAGACAGATTACCACAGTGATTGTGCCAGCTTGCAATCCCACCAACAATGGGGTAGTGTTCCTATTTCTTTACATTCTCATCAGCATCTGTTGTCACCTGATTTTTTGATCCTAGCCATTCTGACTGGTGTGAGGTGAAATCTCAGGGTTGTTTGGATTTACATTTCCCTGATGACTAAGGATGTTGAACATTTCTTTAGGTGTTTCTCAGTCATTCAGCATTCCTCAGCTGTGAATTCTTTGTTTAGCTCTGAACCCCATTTTTAATAGGGTTATTTGTCTCCCTGCAGTCTAACTTCATGATTTCTTTGTATATTTTGGATATGATCCCTCTATCAGTTGTAGGATTGGTAAAGATCTTTTCCCAATCTGTTGGTTGCTGTTTTGTCTTAACAACAGTGTCCTTTGCCTTACAGAAGCTTTGCAGTTTTATGAGATCCCATTTGTTGATTCATGAACTTAGAGCATAAGCCATTGGTGTTTTGTTCTGGAAATTTTCTCCAGTGCCCATGTGTTCGAGATGCTTCCCCACCTTTTCTTCTATTAGTTTGAGTGTATCTGGTTTGATGTGGAGGTCCTTGATCCACTTGGACTTAAGCTTTGTACAGGGTGATAAGAATGGATTGAAATGAATTCTTGTACTTGCTGACCTCCAGTTGAACCAGCACTATTTGCTGAAAATGCTATCTTTTTTCCATTGGATGGTTTTGGCTCCTTTGTAAAAATCAAGTTACCATAGGTGTGTGGGTTCATTTCTGGGTCTTCAATTCTATTCCACTGGTCTATCTGCCTGTCTCTGTACCAATACCATACAGTTTTTATCAATTCTTCTAGATTAACAAAAAACCCAGGATAGCTAAAACTATCCTCAACAATAAAAGGACTTTTGGGGAAATCATTATCCCTGAACTCAAGTAGTATTACAGAGCAATAATGATTAAAAACTGTATGCTATTTTTCTTTTAATGATAGAGAACCTTGAGTGATTTGGAGAGGAATGAGGTTGAATAAAAAGGGAAAAACATGATTACAATATATTATACAGAAAATATTTAATTTCAATAAAAAGAAAAAATAAATAAATCCGAGTAAATACAGTTCTTACCCCTCCTCAAGATAACATGTATTTGCAACAAATAGAAATGGTTACAGAAACAATCACAATGAAGTATTGTGAACATCTACAAAAAGAATTCATTCATGGCACAGGATGTATCATGGAAGAGAAGATAGAAAGATCATAAGAAACAGAACATGAGAGTTTTCTGGGAGAAGCTATACCCATAAACTCTCAACATGAGTGCCTAACACTTGAGCTGCAAACAGGCAATAGGCATGCAAAGATTCATGGGGAAAAACCAAGATGACCTAAACCCTCCACCAGGACTTCAGGCCACTTTAGAACACTGAGAGCTAGAGAAATCATTTTTTCAAGGGAAAAGCACACCAACTGCTTACTGCATAGACAATGTTCCCCTTAAAAGAAGCATCCAAGTAATAATCTACAGACTGAATAGGATATGCACATATATTTAGAATGTGTTTGAGCATCTCTCTCTCTCTCTCTCTCTCTCTCTCTCTCTGTGTGTGTGTGTGTGTGTGTGTGTGTGGTGTGTGTGTGTGTTATAGTGGAATGACAATTTAAAAAAAGACAAGAAAATTAATGAGAGCAGAGAGAAAGCTATATAAAGTGTTTGGAAGGAGGTGGAGACTGATGTAATTATTGTACAGTATAAAAACCTAAAAGAAATAATTTTAAAAGGAGTGCAAAAAGGTTGCTAAGACATTGCTTTCGTTTTAGATAGTTCACTTATGATAGAATTTGAAGAAAAGTATGAGTTCAGGGGAAAATTATGTTTACTAAAGTATCAAGACATTCACATGCATTACTGCATAATATAATCTCTCTCATGTACTATTGTGTACCTTTGAATGTACTATGTAGTTCAGACAAGACCCTAAATATATGACCTTCTAATCTTGTCCTCTGAGTACTGGAATTAGACTAGTATACCACCACACAAAGAGGAAATACATGTATCTTGTGAAATCCACTGCAACATCTCTGCTCATTAACCAATGTAGAATCCTGTGTCCCACATAAGGAATGTTAATACAAATGGGAGATTACTACATTTGTAGAGCAGGATAACAAACCTATAATTAAAGAGAAATTATAATGAATAAGAATCAGTATCCACTGCAAAGAAATTTGAATTTTCTACTTCTACATTCTTTTATCAGTGCTTCATTTTTATCATCTGATCCCTCATTCAGAGCCTTGATATTGGGAGAAGATTCCATCATGACAAGTGATTGCTTTGAAACTTAATATTAAGTTAGATACTTTTGATGTGATCATGTGTCAAATATAATTTCAAAATGATTATCAATTTAAGTGTGAGGAATCCCAGGAGTGCTGATACCACCACTCTCCCCGGTGAGACCTGCCCCCAGGCCCCAAACTCTGGCCTAACCTGGAACCCTGCCCTACCTGGGGCCACGAGGATGCAGGACCTCCAGTCCTGCTGGAAACACCACTTCTTTCTGGTCCACAACTACTCCTGGGAGCAGATCATGTGATCCAGTTCTATCTCACCCAGCCCACACCCAGAGAGAGCTTGACCCTCAGGTGTCTCAACACAACCAGGCTCACAGGCTCATAGGAGGTCCATCACAGCCAGGCTCACAGATCAAGTACTCCAGAACCCTCCCTTACCCAGATAGACTGACCCATGGAGGTCCATTACAGCCAGGCTCACAGATCAAGTACTCCGGAACCCTCCCTTACCCAGATAGACTGACCCATGGAGGTCCATCACAGCCAGGCTCACAGGAGGGACAGATTACTTTCAGAGACAGAAAGGCCAGTTAACACCAGAGATAATCAGATGGAGAGAGCCAAGCACAAGAACATAAGCAAGAGTAACCAATCCCACTTGGCAACATTAGAACCCAGTTCTCTCACCACGGCAAGTCCTGGATATATTAACAAACATGAAAAGCATGATTATGACTTAAAATCCCATCTCATCAAGATAATAGAGGACCTTAAGTAGGGCATAAATAACTCCCTTAAAGAAATACAGGAGAACACAGTTAAATAGTTAGAAGCCCTTCTAGAGGAAATGCGTAAATCCCTTAAAGAAATACAGGAAAACACAACCAAACAGGGAAAGGAATTGAACAAAACCATCCAGGATCTAAAATGGAAACAATAAAGCAATCGTAAAGGGGGACAACGTGGAGATAGAACACCTAAGAAAGAGATCAGAAATCACAGATACAAGCATCACAAATGAATATCAGAGAGAGAGATAAGAGAGAATCACAGGCATAGAAGATTCCACAGAAGACATTGACACAGCAGTCAAAGAAAATACAAAGCACAAAAAAAGCTCCTAACCCAAAATATCCAGGAAACTCAGGACAAAATGAAAAGATGAAACCTAAGAACAATAGGCTATTTATTAAGCTTAATGCCTATAAATAGAACAGGGTATCCATACAGTTCACTTCAAACACAGTTAAATTACATCTCTTGAAATGATACTAAATGTTATGCAGGATAGTTTCTATGTATGTTTCTTTAGCAGTTCAGAACAGATCAAAGACATGTAGAACCATCAGTAAATTTTGTAATCATGTTCATGTCAATTGTTTACTGTAATCCTCCTGTCAGAGTTTCTTTTCTGGTTGCGGTGATAAAATACTCTGACAAAAACAACTCAATGAATAAAAAGCCTAATTTAGCTCACGGTTGAGGGCCCAGTACACCATGATGGTGAAATCAAGAAGGCATGAGTCTGAAGCATTAGGTAACGTGACTTTCACAATTCAATTAAGAAACAGATGGATGAATACATGCATATCATTTTAAAACTTATCCATTTTATACAGTTTAAAATCTCTATCTAGGAAATATTCCAGCCACAAATTATGGTGGAACTTCTGACTTTAGTTAGCATAATCCACATAATTATTCACATATATGTAGGCATACCAAGGACCCAACACCCAGGGCATTCTTGATGCTATAAATGTGATGACAGTAACCATCCCTTAACTCCCTTCATCTTACAAAAGGGTCTTTGAAAGCTTTAGCAGCACTAAACATCAAGTCAGAGTTATTTGATATGAGCTGTGTTCATGAATCCATGGTACATAATCTATGCTGAGTGACTTATCTGAAGCAGGAAGTACATCATTCAGGTGTAGAGAAGTACACTAGGCTAGCAGGAAGTTAACCTATACCATTTAAACTTTGTGTCCATTGGCATTTAGGCAAGTCAGACTTGATTGCTATTTTTACTTCTTACTCTAGTCAACCATAAAATTAAGATAATTTTATCATAGCGATCTTGAGAATTAAATTTCCTAGATAGGCACTTGTTAAGTAAGTGATAATTAGGTTTTTTTTTTTTTTTTGTTCAAGAGAGTGCTAGCTCTTTAAAAGTATTCCCATGGTTGACTTTTGAACTGAAAAGTCACACACTTTCAATTTATCCTAACTCCCTTTACTTTACTTTTCTTTTCTCTTCTTTTCTTTTCTTTTCTTTTCTTTCCTTTCCTTTTCTTAGAGTATACCAATCTTTTTCACATTATTTTCTATATCAGTCCAGAAGCAGTTGAATTCTCTGAAATTATACTGAAAAATCTAATAATATTATGCATTTAAAAAATTGTCATTGGGTTTGATTTAAGAATTCTGTGTAAATCCAAGGAACTTTTTAAAAAGGTGAATTTCAAAAGAACAGTAATGCCATAGGGAAAGGCAAATTTATAATAATAAGTTATTACCTGACAGAAATATAAGAAGTTCTAGAAAAAGATCACTTCATAACTGTATTAAAGATATTGCAGTAATGCTAATTATTAATGATTAATAATTAATGAATAATGACACCACAAATGATTGGTATCAGTCTTTCATGAACAGGCCAGAAGCATCTAAACACTGTATTTTGATCTTTAAAGTCTATTATTTTTTACAATAATAAATGTGCCACATCACAGTAATTTTCAGAGGTAATGATCCTTTTCGAATTGAAATGATTTGGAGTGTGATTAAATCAGAAATATCTTTAGCCAATGTCCTTCTGAATTTAGTTTAAGAGCAGGTCACAGACTATTTCATTCAACAGCAGGTGCCATCATGTCACATTAATGAATCAATTTTTACTTATTTGTGTCACTGAAGAGAGGAGAGCTAACCCTGGGAAAGATTTTTCCCTGAGCTTTTCTTTGTATGCTCTTTAGGCTTTTCTTACATTTGACATGAGTTATATCCCCCGCCCAAGTTAACTGTCACTAGGTAAAATTTTGCTCAGAACACTTTAACAATGAATACCCTGTTTGTTTGTTTTTTATGTTTTTGTTAGTTTGTTTACTTCTTCTGGCATTCCCAGAGCTACATTGCTCTTGCTTTCAGAGACAGCAGCACAACACTGCAGCTTCATTCCTCAGACTACGAGATACCAATCCATGGGCTCATGACCGCAGTTTTCTGAGTCACATTCACCAACAGGGCATGCTGATCACTGTGCATCCTCAGGGACTTCTTGCCCCCTCATCGGGTATGAAACCTGTTCTCTAAATTATTATTCCTCACAAACTCCTCTCAACATTTGTTCACCAGTCCTATGAAGTACACCCATCAAGGAGCAAAACTGCTACCTTTTCTCTTTCTGCTTTAAGCAGTGTCTGTATTCTTAGTCCTTACAGTTCCCTGAAACACCTTTGACAAATTTGTTATCTTATTTTTACTGTGTTAAAAGAAGTAACGGGATCACATTTTTTTTTTTCTCCTGACAAGGTGTTGATTGATCCTATTGAACTCTTAAGCAAGCAGGACATGAGGTGTGAGTTTTCTCAAGCCTTCTTGAGCAACATGTTAACTCATTGACAGAGAAAAGGGTCATAACTGTGCAGGTGAAAAAATACCACAAAGTTGAAAAATGCCCCTCTAACACCATTACCATTACCAGAAATAATTACCTTTTGTATATTTATTGTTTGTCATATCATCCAGTAGTCTACCACTTAGGAAATCATTTCTCTTTTAGGTATTTGAACTATATTAACACCTTTCCTCACTTTTTATAGAATTTTATTCTGACCCATTTCACTCAAATATATATATATATATATATATATATATATATATATATATATATATATATATATATTCTACATCTGGTATATTGTATAAATGATTTGTAAAATCTTACCAGAGGAGACATAGCAGAATTCCTTCTCAATTTGCTGTATAGAGAACTTTCTTCTGAACAGTTATGTCAACATTTTATATAATCAAATATTTCAGGGCAAGATTTGAAGTGTTTTAAGGTATATTTTCCCCACTCTGTATGGACTCTAAGATGTCTGATTACTGTTGCCACCATGCCACTAGTGCTTTGAAGATGCACACAACATCTTCATTTTGTAACACAGTGTATCGCACTTCTTTGATTACCAGATTCTGGCTGAGGTAGAGGCAAGGCCTAGAATATAAAAGACAGTACTCTATAGTGGCTAGCAGCATCAACTTTTCAGTGACAAATTACCACTGAATTCTTTTGTTTTTGTTTGTTTGTTTGTCTTTTGTTTTTATTGGTCTTATGAAATGTATATGTTTATATAATAAATGATTTTATGAATGCTCACAGAATAAATAACATGCAAAAATCATAACCGAAAAGGCTAAAAGTATACCACATTACTTCAAATATTCAAACCATTCATATATATATATATATATATATATATATATATATATATTTGCTGTTTGCTTGCTGCATTGCTTAGAGCAGCGACACAAGGAACAGCCATTCAGAGCCTTCCCCACATGTGGCCCATATATATACAGCAACCAAAACTAGATAAGGTTGATGAAGCTAAAAAATACATGCTGAAATGGACCAGATACAGATCTCTTCTGAGAGACACATCCAGAGCATGTCCAATACAGAGGTCAATGCTAACAGCAAACCACTGAACTGAGAACAAGAACCCCTTTGGGGGAATTGGAAGAAGTATTGAAAGAGTTGAAGGAGCTTGCAACCCCATAAAAATAACAATCCCCACCAACCAGAGCTTCCAGGAACTAAACCACAACCGAAAGACTATACATGGACTGACCCAGGGCTCCAACTGCATATGTAGCAGAAAATAACCTTGTTGGGGCACCCATGGAAACAGAAGCCCTTAGTCCTGCAAGGTTGAACCCCAAGTGCAGGGAAATATGGGGGGGTGGGCAATAAAGGGGATGTATGGGGGGAATACCTGTATGGGGGAGGGGGAGGGGGAGGGGGAGGGGGAGGGGCAGGAATGGAGGCTTATGGACAGGAAACCAGGAAGGGGAATAACATTTAAAATATATAAAGAAATATATCTAATAAAAATTTAATAAAAAGAATTCTTGTTTAATAATTGTTAACTTTGAGATAGTACACTAAAAGCTCAATTTATTAAATAGCCTATCGAACTTTCCAAATCTTGGTATATCTAATGACATTCTGTTGATTAACATTATGTTATAGTGGTTCATTTTTAAACATTTACTTATTTATTACATATAAGTATACTGCATCTGTATTCAGATACATCAGAAGATGCCATCATATCCCATTATAGATAGTTGTCAGCCACTATGTGGTTGCTGGGATTTGAACTCAGGACCTTTGGAAGAGCAGTCAGTGTTCTTAACCGCTGAGTCATATCTCTAGCCTTTTGTTGCAGTTGTTGTTGTTGTTGTTGTTGTTGTTGTTGTTATGGTTGTGGTTGTTATGACTGGTGATAATGAGTGTTAAAAGTGATACATATAGGCTGCTGCCCAGGGGTTACTTGTTAAAATAATTTTTCAGTTTAAAACTTTTTTTTTCTTTCATTGGATATTTTCTTTATTTACATTTCAAACATTATCCCCTTTCTCAGTTTCCCCTCCAGCTAATCCCAATCCAATCTCCCCTCCCTGTGCTTCTATAAGGGTGCTCTACCACCCACCCATCCACCCACTCCCTCCATTTCCCCCTTTACCTCCTGATTCCCTTAAATTGGGGCTTGAGCCTTCACAGAACCAAGAACCTCTCCTCTCGTTGATGCACAGCAAAGCCATCCTCTGCTACAAATGCGGCTGGAGCCATGGGTCCCTCCATGTGTACTCTTTCATTGGTGCTTTAGTCCATGGGAGCCCTGGGGTGTCTGGTTGGTTAATAAAGTTGTTCTCTTTATAGGATTGCAAACCCCTTCAACTCTTTCAGTCCTTTCTCTAATTCCTCCATTGGGAATTTAATTTTCAGTTCTATGGTTGGCTGCAAGCATCCTCATCTGTATCTGTTAGGTTCTGACAGAGCCTCTCAGGAGACAGCTATATCAGGCTCCAGTCAGCATGCACTTACTGACATCTGCAATATTATTTGGGTTTGGTCTCTGTACACAGAATGGATCCCTAACTGGGGCAGTTTCTGGATGGCCTGTCCTTCAGACTCTGCTCCACAATTTGCCTCCTTGTTTGTTCCTGAGAGTATTTTTATTCTCCCTTCTAAAAAGGTCGGAAGCATCCACACTTTGGTCTTTCCCCTTCTTGAGCCTCATGTGGTCTGTAAAATGTATCTAGGGTATTCTGAGCTTTTGGGCTTATCATTAAGTGCATACCATGTGTGTTCTTTTGTGATTGGGTTACCTAACTCGGGATGACATTTTCTAGTTCCATCCATTTGCCTATGAATTTCATGAAGTCATTGTTTTTGATAGCTGAGTAGTACTCCATTGTGTAGATGTACCACATTTCTGTATCCATTTCTCTGCTGAAGGACATCTGGGTTCTTTGCAGCTTCTGGCTATTATAAATACAGCTGCTATGGACATAATGGAGCATGTGTCTTTGTTTTATGTTGGACCATCTTTTGGGTATATGTCCAGGAGTGGTATTGCTGTGTCCTCATGTAGTATTATGTCCAATTTTCTGAAGAACCGCCAGACAGATTTCCCAGAGTGGTTGTACCAGTTTGCAATCCCATCAAAAATGGAGGAGTGTTCCTCTTTCTCCACATCATCTGCCTTCATCTGAGTTTCTGATCTTAGCCATTCTGACTGGTGTGAGGTGGATTCTCAGGGTTGTTTTGATTTGCATTTCCCTGATGACTAAGGATATTGAATATTTCTTCCCCACCCCATGCCCCTTCCCTGTACGTTTCTTTAGGTGCTTCTTGGTCATTCACTACTCCTCAGTTGAGAATTCTTTCTTTAGCTCTGTGCCCCATTTTTAATAGGGTTATTTAGTTCTCTGGAGTCTAACTTCTTGGATTATTTGTATTTAATAGATATTAGCCCTCTATTGGATGTAGGTTAGGTACAGATCTTTTCCCAATCTGTTGGTTGCCTTTTGTCCTATTGACAATGTCCTTTGCCAAACAGAAACTTGCAATTATTGAGGTCCCATATGATATTAAAGCATAAGCCATTGGTGTTCTGTTCAGGAAATTTTCCTCTGTGTCCATGTGTTCAAGCCTCTTCCCCACTTTTTTTCTATAATTTTTCAATGTATCTGGTTTTATGTAGAGGTTCTTTATCCACTTGGACTTGAGCTTTGTACAAGGAAATAACAGTGGATCAATTTGCATTCTTTTACATGCTCAACACCAGTTCAACCAGCACCATTTGTTGTCTTTTTTTTTTTTTTTTTTTTTTTTTTTTTGAAGAGCTGAGGACCGAACTCAGGACCTTGTGCTTGCTAGGCAAGTGCTCTAACACTGAGCTAAATCCCCAACCCCCTTTTCTCCCCCACTGGATGGTTTTAGCTCCTCTGCCAAAGATCAAGTGACCATAGGTGTGACTTCATTTCTGGGTCTTTAATTCTATTCCATTGATCTACCTGCTTCTCTCTGTACCAATATCATACAGTTTTTCTCATGATTTTTGTGCGAAGTCAGGGATAGTAATTACCCCAAAGTTCTTTTTTTTTTGAAAAGAGTTTTTCACAACCTAGGTATTTTGTTATTCCAAATGAATTTGCAAATTGTTCTTCCTAACTCTTTGAAGAATTATGTTGGAATTTTGATGGCTTTGAAATGAATCCATTTTTATAATATTAATCCTGCCAATCCATGACCATGGGAAATATTTCCATCTTCTGAGATCTTTGATGTCTTCCTTCAGGGACTTGATGATTGTGTCATAGAGATCTTTCACTTGCTTGGTAAGAGTCACACCAAGGTATTTTATGTTATTTGTGACAATTGTCAAGGGTGTCATTTCCCTAATTTCTTTATCAGCCTGCTTGTTCTTTGAGTAGTAAAATCTTTGAAATATTTATTTTCATTTTACATGGCTGCCAATTTCACACTGGAAAACCATCTTTGAGAAAATCTTCCTGGTCTATAATCATTAAAGTTATGATGATATACAGATCCTAAACTTCTTTGAAGGAGTGTACTTCCTAGGCTCTTTACTTCCTTTTCTAGCCAGCCAGTGTACCTGTTTATTAGGTCAATCTACACACTAACTGCAGAGCCATTTGAATCGATGACAGCTGTGGGAACTGCCCAGAATCACATGAAAGTAGCTGTCACTTCGTTACTTTAAGCATCTTCTCTCTACAATGATTTTCTTGTATCATATTCTATGTCTCTGTGACACAGTGCACTTAGATTTTCTCCTTTGTACTACTTGTTCAAATTTTTTTTTGAAAATAAAAAAACATTCAAATCTCTATAAATCATGAAAGCCTTGTTCTCCTATATTTCCTAAAGCTCAAGAGATATCAATCTAGAGTGGGCTGCATTCACATAGACACCAGCTTAGGATATGTAAAATCATGAAATGTAGGGCTATTTTATAAATAGCAATTTTATTTAATAGTAAATTATGTTGTTTTAAATAGCATGCCTCACATTTCATATTAATAAATAATATTCAATAATACTTTCTCCAACACATTGAAGGGAAAATGTAAATGTAAATTATAGAGTAATTTATATATTCTAACAGAAATAATTAGATGCTTTTATATAACTAATATTGGTGATTATCAATCAATATATGAAGGTAAATCATAAAAATCTATAATTACATAGCTTTTTGTGATACAAATATACATTTTTATAAATCATTTGTTTATATTTCAAATGTTATCTCTCTTTCCATTCTCTGCTTCATGAACCCCCAACACCATAACCCTCCCCTTTGCCTCTAAGAGTGTGCTTCCCCACACACCCACTCACTCCTGCCTCATCCCTCTAAAATGTATACTCTTTGATGGGTGGCACAGTTCCTGGGAGCTCTGAGGGGTCTGGTTAATTGACAATGCTGTTTTTCCTATGGGGATCCAATCCCCTGAGCTCTTTCGGCTCTTCCCCTAACTCTTTCATTGGGGTCCCCAGAAGAATATACTTTTATATAGAGAGAATACTGTACTTTCCAGGTTCCCCTTACTAAATCGATAGTTCAAATTTTAGAGCAGTTTTACAATGGTTACAACTTAAAATGTAGTCATTGTGATGACTCCTTAAAGAGAGATACAGAATGAATTACAGAAAGAAGTAATATTGCCTGAAGACCATATATATATATTGAATTTCACATAGGCAAAATATAAAACAGAACACTGTGTCTAATTTGTGTTGGCCAACTACTCTTGCACATGGACCTTTCTTGGAGTGTTATTGATATACCTAGCACCCAATGACACTTTATTGTGGAAAGCTGCCTTTTCTTTTTCTGAAGGTATCAACTGCAAATAGCTTCTTAGTTAGGGTTGGAACTTTGTGTCTACTTGCCCTTTACAGTGCTAGAATTCTTTCTGGTTTGAAAGTATGCTGGTCTCAATTATACTGTCACAATCTACATGAATTCATCTGTGTATTTCCACTGTTGTATCTAGAGGACTCCAGGATAACTCTAACCAAATAAGGGAAAATCTGGCCGAAAAATAGTAAGAAAAAAAACAGTTAGGAATTAAAGAAAGATTTGAAGATGACCCCAGAAGATCTGGAGATCTCTCACACCAATGGACAAATAAAGCTAATATTGTACATTGGCCATATTACCAAAAGCAACCTAGATATTCATTGAAACCCCCATCAAAATCCCAATAGAACTGTACATAGAACTTGAAAAATCACCTTCAATTTCATATGGGAATATACCCATAGCACCTTGCACTTCACAGACAAACACACACACACACACACACACACACACACACACACACACACACACACACACACACACACACACACACACACACACATCCCTCACACAGGATAGTTATCGAATTCCTAATAATGATTAAAAAGAAATGCTACTGGAGGTAGATGTATTCCAGTTTCTCTTCCTTTCCTTTTCTTATTTTTTTATTTATCCAGTTTCCACTCTATTAGAGGCCGAACTATGGCTGCCAAAATATTTCAACCTTGGTTTTTGTTCTCATTAACAATCAAGTGAAAAAATATCCTAAGAGAAAAATTCAAGATTCTGGTTGGATTTTATTATGTGTCTTGTCCTGCCATGAAACAGGTGATTTTCTCAGATAAATAAACTCCTGTGAATGTCACTACAACTGAGACTTTGTTTACATAGCTGAATTGATATCAATGTCATATCTGGAACAGATATTTTACTAGGAGGCAAAATGAAAACTTTTAGGAAAAATAAAAGTATCTTACGAATTAACAATATCTGCAGCCCAGTGTCTATTCATCGTGCAGTTTTATGGTGGTGATCCACACTGGATAATCTATTTCTAGTTACACATTACCAAAAATATTCCTTACACACGCACACACGCACACACACACATACTCACACACATACACACACACTCATGTGCACACACACACACACACACAAAACTATTTTATATTTACACTTCAAATATTTTCCTTCCTGGTCCTCCATCCACGAGCACTCTTCCCCATTGCCCCTCTTCATCATCTCTCTTCCCCTTCACCTTTAAGAGGGTTACTCCCTCACCAACCCACCCACCCACTCTATTTTTACCCTTCTTGTTTACCCCTTCTCTGAGGCATCAACTCTCCACAGGACCAATTTCATCCCCTTCCATTGATGCCATATAAGTCAGTCTTCAGCTGCACATGGGCATCACTGACCAGCCCATGTGTACTCGTTGGTATGTTGTTTAGTTCCTAGGAGCTCTGGGCTATCTGCTTGGTTGATTGCTATTCTTCCTATGGTGTTGCAATCCCCTTCAGGTCCTCAGTCCTTCCCCTAACCCTTCCATAGGGGTTCCCTGTTTTATTACATAACCACACCATGAGGACTTAGTCTGCCCAGTGCAGGTAAATTTCTTGCTATCTTTTCAACCATGTGCTAGGTTTCTCACTGTCACTTAGATAAATTGACGTAATTTTTATGCCCCTTCTTCATGTGGTTTGTAGGGATTTTTACCACAATCCTGATTCTCAAAGTTTTGTGCTCTTTCTCGGTGGTACCATGCAGTTCTACAGTGGTGGGACAGACATACAATGAGCAATCCTTGCTTACACTATCTACATCTCTGCCTTATAGGCATCAAGAACAAATCTGCCTTGCTGTGGACTTGATCCCTTGTTCTAGCATCAGTGTTGTCTGGTTGGCTTTTATTCTGTTACATCATCTTTGGAATCAATTCCTTAAGTCCCTACTGGTTGAAGGAACACATTCACAGTCTGGATACTGATTGATCACAGTGGAAGCAGGACACAGGAATTTTGAATTCCTTCTCATAGAACATAATAGTTTCACTTTTATACTCGCTATTTGTAATACAGATAAAAATGGATAGGGAAAGAGAATACAAAGTTTTACTCAAGTTAGAAAGGGGAAAAAGGGATGCTTAGACTATAGCATTTTGTTGCAATGGGCAACTTAATTAATAGTTTGAAGTGCAATTATGCATAACTTGACCCTTATATCAGTCATCTTGAGATACATTTGTGTTTCAAACATCTGTAGGAAGCCCAAGTAAGGATGCTTCAATCACATTTAGATGGGAAAACAAAATAATCACAGGAGGTAGATGGAAAGAGGGATCTGGGAAGGAGAGAGGTAGGCAGGGGGGAAACAAAAAACAAAAAACAAAAAAACCAAAAACAAACAAACAAACAAACAAACAAACAAAAAAAACAGGACTAGATATGTGGAGGGGGGAACATAGGAGAAGTCCAGAGGGCCAGGGGAAGGAATGGAAATATGCAGCTTCAGGAGATGGGAAGTGGGGAGATCCTTTAGAAAGTACCAGAAACCTGAAAGGTAAGAGAATCTCAGGACTCAATTGGGTGACCTTAGCCAAAATGTCCAACAGTGGGGAGGAAGAACTCAGAAAAATCTACCTCAAATAGAAAGACAGGACCTCAAGTGGAAAAATAGGGTTACTAACCACAGTCAAGATTTCTGAACCAGATTTGTTCCTGTCTAAAAGAACTGCAGGGACAAAAATGGAGAAGACACTGAAAGAAAGGCAGTTCAGTGACCAGCCCAAAAGGTTTGACACTATTACTGGTGCTATGATGTGTTACAGACAAGAGCCTAGCATAGCTATCTTTCAAGAGGCACTCCCAGCAGCTGACTGAGATACCAACACCCAACACTTGAAATTAGGGAACCGTATGGAGAAATTAGCGGAAGGATCAATGGAGATGAAGGAGAGGGCTACCCCAGAGGAAGACCAGCAATCACAGAGACTGAGACACCAACCAGGCAGCATACAGGAGCTGGTCAAGGGTCCCCTTCCAACCCTGCTGCACATATATAGCGGAGAAGTGCCTGGTCTCGCCTCAGTGGGAGATGTGACTAATCCTCTAGAGACTTGAGGACCCAGGGAAGGAAAATATAGGGGGCACCTTCTCAGAGGCAAGGCGGGGAATGGGATGAGAAACTGTGGGAGGGACTCAGATGTGGGACAATAGTTCGAATGTAAATAAATAAAATAATTAAAATAAATAAAATAAGATGCTCACAAGTCATTTAAGCATTAAAATCCTCCCCTTCCAGAGAGAGAGAGAGAGAGAGAGAGAGAGAGAGAGAGAGAGAGAGAGAGAGAGAGAGAGAGAGAGCGAGCTGGCTGAGCAAGGCTGGGGAAGCAAGCCAATAAGCAACACCCCTCCATGGCTTCTGCATCAGCTCCTACCTCCATGTTCCTGCTCTGCATGAGTTCCTATTCTGATAGCAGTGTGGAAGCTGAATAAACCCTTTTCTTCTCACCAACAAATAAAAAAATACAAATTAATAAAAATATGCTATGAAATGTTCATTTTTGAATTTGCTACTATATTAGTAAGAAAATATATACTGGAATTTATAGCCATATTTACTTAGAAATTGTGTCAATAAATAGAAATTATATGATATAAGCAAACTATTAATGTCAAAGAAATTACTGAAGTGCATCTACTTGAGCACATCAATTAAGAGAATACCTCAACATTTCTTTATAATCACAGATCTGTACCTCTGTCAATGTCAGTATCTGACTATTCTATTCGCAGCAATGTATCGTGATTCCAGGGCTCTCGCACATAAGACAGAAGTTATACCATCAAACTTCAGCCATCCAGTGACTTTTCATTTTGAGAGTAAATCTAGCAAAGTTGCCCAGACTGGTTTGACTTCGCTCTGTAGCTCAGACTGCTAGAGACAGAGTCCTTTTACCACAGTATTCTATGTAGTAGCAGTGACAGACATGGGGCACCAGGCTCAGTTTGGATATCTTATTTCATTCTTTTTCAAATTATATATACAATGACTATAGGAGGTTTTTTTGGATATTTTATATATTTATATTTCAAATGTTATCCTCTTTCCCAGTTTCTCCTCTGGAAACACCCTATCTTATCCCCCCTCCTCCTATTTCTATAAGGGTGCTCCCCCACCCACCCACCCACCTACTCTTTCCTCCCAGTCCTGGAATTCCCCTACATTGAGGCATCAACCCTTTACATGGCCAATGGCCTCTCCTCCCATTGATGCCTGACAAGGCCATCCTCTGCTACATATGCGGCTGGAGCCATGGGTCACTCCATGTGTACTTTTTGGTTGGTGGTTTAGGCCCTGGGAGTTCTGGTTGATTAGTATTGTTGTTCTTCCTATGGGTTTGCAAACCCTTTCAGCTCCTTCAGTCCTTTCTCTAACTCCTCCATTGAGGATCCCGTGCTCAGTCCAATGGTTGGCTTTGTGCATCTGCCTCTGTATTTGTCATACTCTGGCAGAGCCTCTCAGGAGACAGCCATATCAGGCTCCTGATGGTTCTAGGCAATGGTCTGAAGAAACCTGAGTCTGAACAGTGTTGCTCTGTTTTTGTCTGATCTATCACAAGGTAGGGTCACTGCTCTCTCCCTTATTGTCAAATATCACGTCTGTGATCTTATGCTTGTAGCTTTACAACAAAGATAGATAGGCATAGAAACTTGAATGCAGCTTCTAGTGGTGTTCAGTGTGTGATGAAACACTGACATACTTAAAACATTTCGTGCTCTTAATAGCACAGTAATGTCTTCTGTCAGGATACACACATAGTGCAAACCTGTGCTGCTTTCCCACCTCACATATTTCAATACAATTCCCACTATTTTGGAGTCATTTCTAAAAATTACAGCCTTAAGAGTTGTGAAAACAATGAATAGTGTTACCAAACTCTATGGAAAGTATTTAATAGAACGGTTAATGAACATCCAGGATAAGCCTACTTTAATAGCTGTATTTATGCATTGAGATTGCTCAGATTCCCCTGTTAATGCAGTTTAACATGAAGCTCTTTGACTGTCAATGAAGAGTAATAGCTACTATTACTACCTTTTATCATTATCATTATCATTATTATGGAGCTGAGACTGTGTATTAAACCCAGAATCTCACACATAAGACAAGAATTTGTTATTACTCAATACCACAAGCACAATGCTCCTTTTCTTTCCGAAACAGGATATCATTAAGTTTCCTCAGCTGACCTAAAAATGTCTGTATCTCGAGAGTCTACTAAACTTACAACCTCATGCCTCAGGAACTCCACTGGTAGGATTATAGCCTTGTGTCTCCATGCATGCACTCACGGATAATCTTTTATCTTTTAACTCACATTTCCTTCTAGACTTTCTTGCTCTTTATAATTGATAAACAATTGTTTCTTTGATGTTCATTCAAATTTGTTAGATATCAAAAAGACACTGTAAACACAGTGAGGGAAAAGTGAGTACTGGAGAGGGGGCTCAGCGAGTGGAGCACTTGAGTGCTGGAGTTTTCATCACCATAACATGCACCTGCACATACTCACATACCATACCATACACATGTAAACCCGCACATATGCACATAAATGCACACATGCACTACACAGTCACATGCAAAATAACTTTATAAAAACTGCTCAATAGGTGAATGAAAAGTGAATCTATAATGAATTATGTCACTAAGGAAAGATGTCTTAGGAAGGTTTTCTAAAGATAATTAATTATCACTAAAAGGAAAAGGGAGGATTAAGAATAGCTTAGAATCATGAGTGGTAACAACAATGCTGCCCAAAGCAGAGAGTTACAGAGATTCATATGAAAGAAGTCAGGACTTCATTTTTCTTTAAAAATATTTTTTATTTCTCATTATGTGTGTATGTGTGTGTTGTGGTGGTCTATTCATGTGAGTGCAGGTATCCTCAGAGGTTGGAACTAGAAATAAAGGTAGTTGTTAGTCAGGGGAAGTGCAAGCTAGAAAGCGAAATTAGATTCTGTGGGAGAGAGAGCAGTACTTGCTCTTAACTCTCGAGCCATCTCTCCAGCAGTTATTTCTCTATTCCACTTGGTTGCCTAGGATAAAACATGAAACTTCTTTCCTGGAGCAAGATTACAGACAGTGAGTGAGTGATTCTGTGTGAAAAGGAGAATGAGAGATGCAGTTACAGCTGTAGGCATCTCTGTGTGCACAGACAGGCAAGTGATAATTTGCTGAAAAGATCCAGGCTTGCCTTGGATTCCTGTACTGAACTGTCTCTAAGCTAAAGCTTTCTTTGCTGAACACATACATCTTAAGAATGTAAATTGTGATTCTAGTGTGTGTTTTCTGCAAATAATGACCTTTAAAGATTCCGTGTGGTAAGTATTAAATATAAGTACTCAGCATTCTTGAATTCTAAATATCAATTTCTCAGACAGAAAATATCTCATTGGTGATTGCTGTTATACAACCCAAATAGCTCTTCTTCTAGAATTAAAATGTAGAAGATACTAACACCTTAAATGTATCTGTCTTCAAATTCATCCTAGTAATAAATTCACAAATACCGTTGCAAAATTTTCTCACAATGACCATGGAACCTGACCCTCACAGGTTTCTGTGGGAGCAATCAGTGTCCTATAGGTCTGCAATCAGGAACTATGCAGAATATGTGAGGTCACGTTTTGCATAATTTTGGCTCCCACAGTCCCATCAGCACTCATTCCTATCATATTGTACTACCTCCTATGTTTCCATAACAGGGGGATTACTCTCTTTCACTGGACAAATATCTAAAAATACAACAGATTTCAATGGTTTTCACTTATGTATACTTTATACTGCAACATCACTTTGTTCTAAATATATTAATCTTTTAGTTTATTTAGAGCTTCACGTGTGTTTCTATGTTTGTATATTTTGTGCTCATGTATAACTTTGTTAATCATGTGAGTATTGGTTTAGTAATTTGAACAATTATGTATTGATTTGTGAACTGTCATTTGGTTTTGAAGATTGTACCCAAAGTCTTTCGCATATGCTTCTTCTAAGTAAAAGAAAAGACATGTATTTCCCTTTCATTTGGGCTAGAAACAAGTGAGTTAATTTAATTAGACTATGTTAAATTATTTTCCATTCAGGGCCAGAAAGAGTACAATTGGGTCCACTGCCAAAAAATAATCCTGTATTCTTTTAATTGTGAATTTCTACTTGCCAGAATACACATGCTGTCTCATTCATCCTCCTGACTTTCTCTCTCCCCTCATTCCTCTTCCCCTCTTCCTATTCCCTATCTTTTTCAGGCTCACTCCTCCCTTTCTCTTTCTCTCTTTTCCTGTATCTCCCTGTAGCTCATATCTGGATTTCCAATAAGGTATAATTTGATTATGATTTAAATAATTATACTTTTCAATTCAAATGCTAGGAACACATTTAAAGATATTTTTAATCTTTTGTGGGATTTGGGAAGTGTTCTTAACCAATACACCTTTATCAAGTACTCAGGGAAATGGATATTTACTACTAAACAATCAATGGAGAATTTCACAGGTTGCTACATAGGTCATTAGGGGTCATTGTGGTAACTTTATGCCTATGGGTACTTGTATTCATTATAGCATGAAAACATTTGGAGGTGCTAAGAATTCTCAGTTCTTCACCTTATTGTTATGGTATAAAAATGCTTTATTAGCCTATCATGATCACAGTTTCACAGGATTTAATTAAATTTTAATTGAACCGTTGGCTTAAGCATAGATATTTTTAATCCACTAAATTTTTCATGTAGATAAATTTCCCAAACAATATTCTTAGCATCTTGGATTGAGAATGGATTTTAAAAATATACTCATGGTAAATCTTGAAGAAAATGTGTCATGGAGCTTTATTGGCAAGGAAGTGCTGCAGAGTTTATGGGAATTTTTGTCTAATGAGCATAAACTTTAGTGGCAGGGAAGGGTGGTTTTGCTACACACAGTCCTCACTAAAAGTATTTTTAGATGGACCTTGTTGTGAGCATGATATATTGTCCCAGTAGATATCATTGCAGTGTCCCTGCTGGTATCAATAAAACTGGATAGACTTGCCATTTTTACAGCTATTACTGATGAGATCAACATTTGCTTCTATTCTTTTCTAATCAAGAACATAGCTGTTGTTCATCTCACGAGTGAGAATGGGCTTGGCTATCCAGTATTTAGAAATTTTATAAAAGTTCTAAAGAAGAAAACCAGAAAAGTCATTGCTGGTTTTATCCTCTGAGCAGAACAGTTTTAGCATTTAATACAGAATTGTCCACATCCTGGGTAAACAACAAATATTCTTCAAATGAGGAAATCAGCTGAGGTGATCCCTATATGAATGATTTATACATGACTTACTTGAAAAACCGTAAACAGCAGTTAAAATATAAAATAAATTCCATTTATCTCAATAAAATCAGGAAATGTGTTGGGTATGACAACAAATACTCTCTCATATTCAAAACTTATCACTCCTCCCATATATATTTCCACATTACTTAGCAGCTGCTACAGGTGGTATACTGTTGTCTCAAATGCAAAATGAAACTAAATCACCACATTAATTTTTAATGACAATTAGCTATAGATCAATTTCAGTTCAATATTTCACATAATTGATGTTAATCGACCTACATAAAGGAAATGAATTTTTAAAATGGTGTTTCTCATTTATAGTTGTGTATTAAATATTCATTTTTATTGTAGGCATAATGTTTGTTATAAGAAGGTTGTGTTTGAACACTTAAAGTGTGATTCAAAGTATTCTATTATATTCAAAGTATTCTGTTACATTATCCAAGGCCTTACCAAAACTGCAAAATGTGCATAACTTTATGCAAGACTTCTTCAGTATCTGGAAAGTATCTTGTTCCATTAGTATAGTAAATCATTAGAATAATATTTTATTCTGTAGCTTGATTCAGTTCTCTAGAAATAGGAATCGCAATTTTGGTAAAAAGAAGATGATCTAAGAATAGAAAGTTCAATGCTTGTTTATTTCAGATAGCATTCATATAATTTGAAAGCGTTTAGCTCAGTAGTGGGAATAGTGAGACTTGACTAAGATTACTTTGAAATCCAAAGCGGTAGTATAGGTGTAGAATTCTAACTCTTCCTCAGGGAAGGTAGGAGGGGTGTATAGTCAGTCTAGGCAGTTTGGTGAAATACTGTCTCATAATTACAAAATGAAAAAGAAAGAAAGGAAAAAGAAAGGAAGAAAAGAAAGACAGACAAACATATATTTCAAAGACAAAGCATTCACTTCACATGTGTGAGACCTTAGGTACATTCTCAATAAAGAAGGAGGAAGAGAAACAGAAGAAAAGTCAGCAACCTTGATTATATACTCTGAGCTTCATAGGGAGAGTATGTGATATGTCTTCCAGCCTGTTTTCATAGTGCCCTGCCTGTGATATTCCTCCGTTTTCTACAAATGAACATTTTCTCTTATTTGGAGAGCTGTTTTTGCTTACTGTGCCCTAAGTCTTCATCAAGTATGCATCATGCATTTTCACATGGAATCTTCTTTCTGCACCTGGAAGGTTTCACCATCTTTAAATATTATAAATGCTGCAATACATTCTATCCTTGTATGTCTTTAGGAGTCTCAGCCATTTTTTCCTTTTCTAAACACATACAAATGCATTTTGGAAAACAGAAAATAGATTCTGTATCACAGTCTTCACCATGAGGTTACTTTGGGGAACTGACTGCTATACTTGCACGAACTTTGATAATCATTATTTTATAATTTCCACATTGTGCATAGAAGTATACTATTTTCCATAGCACAAATGTCAGAATAGACTTGTTTAACCTACATTCAGTGACATATGAAATATATTGCATCTATTACAGCAGTCCTTGTAATCTATGAGTGTACTAAAGAGTGTTTTTCTTTGCATTTGACATATCTTGAGGGTAATTGAACCAAAAGGCTCAAAATAACATTTGCTCACAACTGTACACTGATCTTTAAAATAACCTTGCTTGAACTATGAAAGGAAGTTAAAAATTGTATTAAATCTACAGTCATGGTGTGTATAGGTCCAATTTTGTTCATTGTAAAATATTCTAATATAAATGAGCTATTACAGGGTATTTTGCCTTCATCTACCTTTTCTGTATTTTCACCTTTGTTTAAGTAGTCCAAGTAGACTTATTTGAGAAGAAACTAAATAAATGTCAGTTTCCTTTTGTAAAAAAAAAATGGAATGAGATATCATGTCCAATCATCCAAAATTGCAGTCTCGATATGTATGCATAAAATTAAACTTGATAACACATCTACAGAAATTACAGGTTGAGTCAGAAGTGAAGGGAGGTAATGAGACTGTCCATTCTAACCTCGTTCAGTTGACATGTCTTGAAGAATCATGATTGATGATTGCACTAACACTTCAGAATGATCAACATCCTGCCTCTGATTTCAAGTTTGGCTGGCAAGTATATCTTGTCAGCTAGAAATAAAATGATGCCCTTCTTTATCAAGATTCCCATGCGTATATACTTCATTTCTCTACAGGGCCTCAAATGCATTGACGCTTCTTATTTTTTTAACATTAGCAGAATAAACATGAACTTAAAAACCTACACAGTTTATTTGTTGATCTTAAATAGTGCCTGTTTTCTTTGAAAGTTTTAAAGTAATCAATGTATTTATTAAATAGGTTATTTTAAAACTTAATAAATGTGTAAGTAAGATCTGGCACACTGAACATATGGCCATTGTCCTCGCTCCTAATATTCATTGTTTGGAGTCTAGAAAACATGCAGACTATGTGTATTAATTTTAATTTTTAACATTAAAGTAGAAACTACATAGTCTAAAGACATTTTTATGTATTCCTACAAAGAGTACATGTTTATGTCCTACATAAGTTTAATTGAAAATTCAAGCCTATTGTTAAAGAACGATCATGTGTTAATTCATTAGTCCACAGGAGAAGATCCCCAAAAATTCCATTATGACACATGTTAAAATGATCTTCTCCTTGAAACAGAAAACTACTGAAGAGTGTAATAAAATGTAAATTCAGAAAAGAACTCTACAATACCTAACAATTTGGCTACCCTGATTCCACAATCTCAAAAGTCATAACTATAAAAATAAATGACTGTTGCTTTACTTCTCTATTTTTTAAGTAAATGTGCAAACTAATAAGATACGAAAAGGTTTTTGTACTTTTCATTTATTTGACATAGAATTTAAGGCACTTTAAAAAATGCGTATATGCATGCATGTGTCTGGGCATTTGTGGATACCAGATGCCAATGTTGAGTTCCTTTGATGGTTACTTTCTGCCTTATTTTGTTCTAGAGTATGGGTACTGAACCTAAAGATTATTATTCTGTTAATCGTGGTATCCATTGAGTTCCAATGATGTGTATGTCAGCATAAAATAAAATGCCAGTATGAAATGAAATGGCCCCTTTCTTTCCCTATATTTCTCAGACCATTTTTGGCACAAGTTTGTACTAAAAATGAATGACATTTCTTATGCAACAAAATGTGCTCAAGAAATTGTTCTCATACTGAATAGAAATGTTACAGACACAGCACTGAATCAATCTCTACCTGGATCTTGAGAACCTGAACTCATTCATATCCTCACATAAGCATTTTAGTGACTAAACCATCACTGTATTCTCATTACTGCTGTTCTGTTACATTTTTCCCCATCCTGTTTCACTCTCTGAAGGAAAAAGATTCACACATCTGTACAGTTCTTTTCCTATTGTTCATCAATATTATTTTGTTCTTGAGCGCACGTAAATCCTTCTAACAGCATATGCGCAAACATATTTCAATGAGTTTTTCTTTTCTGTGACAATCTTCCTTATACCATTAACTGAGAAGGAAAAGATTTTATTTTCTTTTGTAGTTTCAAAATGCATGTCTGTAACAGAATCATTAACGTGGCGATTAGAATGACTGAATGTCAGGCTGTATGATGAGTGACAGAACCGAGCTGCTCACTTCACTGCATACAGTATGCAGGGCATGGTGACCTGTAGTAACCCAGGTTTTCTTCAGAACTCACTGAGATCCTTATCCAAGCAGCTCTCAAAGGGCAGAAGAGGCAGGGTCAGTGTCAGGGGCAGAGAGGCAGAGAGGCAGGAGAGGCAGAGAGAGGCAGAGAGAGACAGAGAGAGGCAGAGAGAGGCAGAGAGAGGCAGAGAGAGGCAGAGAGGCAGAGAGGCAGAGAGGCAGAGAGGCAGAGAGGCAGAGAGGCAGAGAGGCAGAGAGGCAGAGAGGCAGAGAGGCAGAGAGGCAGAGGCAGAGGCAGGCGAATATCTAAGTTTGAACCCAACCTGGTCTACAGAGTAATTTCCAGGACAGCCAGGGCTATACAGAGAAAAGTTTTCTTAAACGAAACACCAAAACTAATACAAAACGAACAAAGTAAAAACAAACAAATGAAGTAACAAAAACGAAAACTACACAAACAGAACACCTCACTGGGCCCAGTACACATCCAGTCAAATATACCTAGTCTGTTTGAGCCTATGACCCACTTATTTTTCTAATGCCACACCAGAACATTTCTGGTCTGCTGTCAGTCCCATCAATATTGGAGCTTTTCTAAATAAGATCCAAACAGAAATTTCCAAGTCAACCTGTGCTTATTTTCTCTGGATACTGTGTCTGTATCTGTATGAATCAGAGAGCATCAAGATGTTCAGAGGGACATACTCACAAACTTGGAGGGTCATTTCAAAGTTAAGCAAATGTGTCTGGAGGTGAGAAGTGTGAAGATAAATCATTAAATTTGTTTCTATATGTTGTTTTTAATTTGGGGGAAAAACACAGAATATGGCAATAGTTTCTTTTCCTTTGTAGACTAAGCAGTGTAGACTTTATCCAAGGGTAATTGAACCCAAAATAATCGTGTTCGGTCTTCAGAAAAATTCAATTCATTTATGTTGGTAATTTAGAGGTATAAATGTTAGTCAACATAGATATGTAAATAAAGATTGTTAAGAAAATGTCAGACACTATCCTGAGTGTCGTAGAAATTTTACATTTAATCTCCATTGTGATCATGTTCCTGTTTTACTCCTTTCATAGGAGATAGCAATCAAAAAGAATGAGTGGCAATGCTTATGTAACGAACATGTAGTCTATTCTAGGAAAGCCAGGCTTATACAAATCTGTTACAGAAGTATGTTATTTGAGAGGAGACATAGATAATATATGAGAATGGTCACATGAGGTAAGGACAAAAACATAAATTGAATAAAAGTGATGACCTCAGTGCTCTATTTGCTGGTCTCTATCTCCTGTGCTCAGTATCTAATATACTCTCTCTTGTCCATAGAGAATCAGCAATTTCCATGTTGCTGAGGAGACAGTACTGCTAATAAGGTTACCAAAATAACTCTAGGCAAGATAAAGCTTGATAATTCTAAACGTATAAAATGATATATATATAGAAGAATTAAAAAAGAGATAACAGCTCACTGTAAAATAAACCTCTCACCAATATTCCTATCTGCTTTCTTGGATGTAACTGAAAATAGAAAGGCCTAAATAGTTAAGATATTTGACTGTTCTCCTGTAGCCAGCCAGCCAGGTAAAACAAAACAAACATGTACCTTTGGGTTTGAAACCCCTATCAATCAGCTACCCCTGGTAGTCAATCAAGCAGTCACCTGGAGAGCAGCACTGAACTGCTTGGCAGGCCTGAGAGGGATGTGTGCAGGAATGAGCCATTTTGACAGTTGTAAGACTGCTGCTCAATTTGTTTTCAAAGGATACTATTAGAGGGAGCAGAGCCTTGTGAATCTGTAAAGGCTG
The DNA here is from genome assembly GCF_011064425.1 of Rattus rattus. NCBI lineage: Eukaryota > Metazoa > Chordata > Mammalia > Rodentia > Muridae > Rattus > Rattus rattus. The sequence goes on from NC_046156.1 coordinate 158,927,033, forward strand.
TAACACTGAAAAGGCACCATAAACACTCAGCTCTCAGAGGAAATGCCACATACAAACCATCATAAACATGTAGTCAAGGAATAAATGTACAAACAAACGCTTTAAGGGTGTAGAGCAAATGTCAACTGCAGTCCATAAGTATATTACAAAGCATCTGTATTCTACATATCGACATCCACATAAACATGTATGCAGATATTTGATACACAAAGTAGTGTGCATTAAACACAAGATTTCAGGAGCTTTGAAATGCTTCACTCTCCTTTTCTTTGTAATCTCTTTTTATATTTTGTGTTTGGTTTTCAGGCAAGCCATCTATACAGTGATGCTTTGGGACTGAAATGCCCTCATCTCTTAATACATAAGTTATTCCTGCCTCGGATGAATGCTTCACAAACTAAGAATGACAGTCTCCTGCGGGTGTTTTGAAAGTGTAAGAACACTGAAAGAGAAGCTGCCCTGTCAACAAATTTCAGGAACTCCCAGTCCTGTGCGTGATTTTGATTCTGGAGGATTCCTAATAGTGATTTTATTTTCTCAAAAGAGTAGGCCATGGGCCTTTGTTGCTATGCTAAAATTTATCTTATAATTCATATCCAGCGAATACTTTAGTCATCCTAACCAAAGGGAAATATTAAACAGGAATAAAATATTTGTGTACAGTGCTGGCACTAGACCTTAGTGTCTTGCATTTGCTAGCTAGGTACTCTACCCTTCAGCTATATACACTGGTGTGTGTGTGTGTGTGTGTGTGTGTGTGTGTGTGTGTGTGTGTGTGTGTGAGACGTAGAGAGAGAGAGAGAGAGAGAGAGAGAGAGAGAGAGAGAGAGAGAGATCTAACTTAGTTGTAATATTAAGTTTCCAAATTAGGTAAATACAGTGTAGAAACAGAAAAAAATATGGAAGCAAAGTAGAGGAGACATGTAGCAATTGTGATCAATATATAAATACAAAAGAGAATACATGCCTCCTCATCCTGAATGGATAGAATTCATTCTTCTAGAAGGTGCTAGAAGAATGCCTCTATGCCTGCTTTGGAGGATAATGGTGCACACCAATCTCACCTGATACAATACTAACTCTTCATCTAAGGTATGTCTGCTGTTGTTAATAATGACTAAAAATCCATGCGCATAACTAAACAGTTTCTTATTAGATTCATGGCCTGATTCAGCAGATGGAGTTCGACTTGATATAGCTATCAGAACTTGTAGATAGCTAAATCATAGGCCCTAGAGGATAACCTACTATTATTATTCTAATAGACACTGTATAAATTTAGTACTAAAGTCTGATTGTTGTATCTTCATAGTAAGGAGTCTCTTCATTCTCAAAATGGTCCCTGGCACATATGTAGCAGAGGACCGCCTTGTCTGGCCTCAGTGGGAGAGAATGTGTCTAATCCTGTAAAGACTTGATGCTGCAGGGAAGGAGGATTCTGGGGGGGAGGTGAGGTAAGGATGGGTGAGAACATGAAGGGGTGGGTGGATGGGTGCGTGGTGAAGCAACCTCTCAGAAGCAAAGAGGAAGGGAGATGGAGTGAAGATTCCTGGGAGGAAAAACAGGGAAGGGGGCAACACATAGAATGTAAATAAATAAAATAATTTAATATTAAAATGAAGATTAATCTTGTAATAGATGATTAACAAAATAAAAAATCTCCTAACTATTCAGTTAACAGGGGAAGTTTCTGATGAGGGCTATCTTGTTCCTTGGCATGAAGTTTAGGGATCATTGAAAAAGAGAAGTTAGAATGATTATAAGAGCCAGTTCTTGAAATAAATGAAATCATGAAATTCACAAGTAAATGAATAGAGCTAGAAAAAAAAGCATCTTAGGTGAGGTAATCCATATCCTAAGAATCAAATACAGTATATATTTGTTTATATACTGTAAAGGTAGGATGAAATGTCAAAGGGGAGGAAAAAGAAGGGTGAGCAGGGATCATGGGCAGAACCACCTAAAACTGGACGGTACTTGAGGGGTGTATGGAAACCTAGCACAGTACAAACTTCCTAAATTAATACATGTATATGGTGGTAAGGGAAATGGACTCTTCACTTAATGGGGGGGAGAGGGAACAAAATCCTAAGTTGATGTCTAAAGTTACCAAATGAAGCATCCACTTCTACTAATGTGTTATAGCCAACTGTGTTGACCAAAGGGGTCCAATAGGAACTCACCTACATCCCAGCCTATTGCCATGGAAGTTAGTTGCTATCCACAAATTAAGGATAAGTCCCTATTCTTGAAAATAACCTTACAAAACTCAGTAAACATGAAACAGTTGTGCTGCTGCCTACCTAGAGCTTTCATCTCTACTGACCATGGTCAGGGTACTGGAAGGTACTCTGCATGCTGCCAGAATAGAAGGGCAAACACCAAGCCATTACAAAACCTTCCACCCATAATAATGTCCTGCTACTACAGTGGTGGCACACAGCATGTCACAGATATCATGCTGGCGATTTCTAATCAACTTGACACAGCAATAGTCAGTTCTAAATCACTGATTGGTGATGGAGGGCCCAGCCCACTGTGGGTTTTGATACATGCCAGGGCAGGTTTTCCTGACTTCTATAAGAAATCAGGCTGGAAAAGCTATGAAGGAACAAGCCAGTAAGCAGCATCCCTCTGTATCCTGATCCTAGCAATAGTAACCGTAACCCAGAAAGCAACAAAGCAATATCTAATTGGATTGAAGTTGTAAACCACGAGCGAGAATCCATTTCTGAAATAGTTCAATTGATTCAGATCCTGAGACCAAAGGGCCAGGGACTGAGAGGAAATCAAATACTACTCTTCTGCTAAAGAGATGAGCCATAACATGACTCATATTGATATTCTGCTATAGATAGATCAGTGCCTTTATCTGCAGTCTTCAGAGGTGCTCTTCCTGCTTCTGGAGCATTTGGGAACAAATACAGAAATATGAATCTGGACAATGTGTAGAGACGTTGGAACTTTCAGTACTAAATGAGAAGTCTCCATCAACTTCTTTCTCCCAGAAAACCTTGCAGAAAAAGGAAGCAGAAGGAGGGTAACAGCTAGAGATGATGGAGGGAAAAAAGAAACAAGGCCTTCCAAACATAGCAAGGCAGATCCACAAATACACTCAGATACTGTGGCAGCGCGTGCAGATCCTGCACAGGTGTGGACAGATGGGCTCCATGGACTGAGAGAAGACATGGACACAAACCTTCACCCATATCCCAGAAGGTATTTCTAATTAATAACCAATCAAATCATAAGTGAGTTTTCATCTAATAGAGTCTCACTGGGAAAACAGTCCACTCTTAAGGGCAGGTACCATCAGCAGCAATAGATGACAACATACAATAAATCTATGACATTTTATCTCATACTGTTTAATCGGGGCTTTGTATTTTGTTTTGATTTACTATACAAGTTATGATTTCCAGTTATTTGTCTTTATGACATGTGTGTGTGTGTGTGTGTGTGTGTGTGTGTGTGTATGGTTGTGTCTCTCTATGTGTGGTTAAAATCATGTGTGTGTGTTTCTTGTGTTTTTATCTTTAGGTATTTTTTTCTTTTTGTTCATTTGTTTTGTCCCTCTAGTTTATTTGTTTTTATGTCATCTTATTTTATTATGATTATAATTATTATTTTATATGTCTGTTTTATATTGTAATGGGAGAAAGAAAGGAAGTGGATTTGGGGAACAGAAATATGGGGAGGATCTGGTCAGGAAGTGTTAAAGGGGAAACTGCAAGTCAGAACACATTGTGTCAATTTATGTATATATAAAAGAAAAGTTAAGGCTGTTGGCAGCTGTGTGGGTCATTTTCTGAAATAGTGATATAATCAGAGAGAGCACAGAACATTTTGGGAGGTGCTATCCATGGGTTGGTGGTCCTGGATTCTATAAGAAAGCAGGCTGATAAAATCATAAAGTCTAAACCAGTAAGAGCACTCTGATATGGCCTTATCAGTAGCCTCTAAATTCCTACCCTGTCTTGGCTACCCTTCTCAGACTGTGATTCTAGGTGTGCCAGTCAAATAACCCAACATCCACGGCATCAAATATTACCTCAGGCCCCCTCCCTTCTAAAGGAGAGCCAGCAGTGTTAGATTACCACAAAGCACTAGTGTTTTCCATCTGTATTTATGACCTCATAAAATACTCTGGTACCATGTGCATGCTCAATTCATACAAAATCCCAGCATAGAATAAGGGGAAAGGGACTTGAAATACTATGCAAGCTGAAGATACCAATCAATTGGTAATTGATTGCTTCTAGAAGACAGAGAATCAATTTCCTTTAAGAGTGTGAACCATGCTTCAGTACTGGCTGCACAGCCAGGACTATTTAAATGTATTTGGACAGAACAAATGAGGCTTGCTTTGTTGAGAGAAAGAGGAAGGAAGGGAGAAGAAGGGAGGGAGGGAGGAGAGAGAGAGAGAGAGAGAGAGAGAGAGAGAGAGAGAGAGAGAGAGAGAGACAGACAGACAGACAGACAGAGAGACAGAGAGACAGAGAGAGAGACAGAGATAAAGGCAGAGACAAAAGACAGACAGAGACAGAGACAGAGAGAAAAAGAAAGAGAGAGAAAGACAGAGAGACAGAGAGGTATGCCTGAGAATGAAGATGAGGTTAATCTGGAAGAAATGATAGGGATGAATTTTATCCAAGTTAATTGGATGAAATTCTCTCATAATTAGTAAAAATACTATTTAAAGATATGGTGCTGACTGGGGTACAGAATGTTAAGTCCTGTTGAGCAGTGGAAATCTTTAGTTAACAAAATGGGAAATATATTGTTTAAGCACTGTTTGTATCTCCTCTAAAAACAATGATTGCTGTTCCCAGAATAAATATCGTACTATGTATCTTTTGTTGTAACATTGATTTTCCTGATGTTTATCAGTGAATTTGAGCACAAATAAAATTTGGAGTCCAAACAAAATTTGAGTCCAACTGAAATTCTTATGTCTCTTTGTACTCATATCTGAGATTTTCTTGGTGTATTTGGAAGAAATTGAGAACCTAAAGCAGGAAAATGCAACCCCAGCATGAAGGAGATGGAGCCTTTATGAAATGAACTCAGCAGCTCACATCTCTGTGACAACGAGGACAGATCATTTCAAGGTATTTAACTTCTATTACAAGTTGGTTCTGTTTTGTATACATAAAATTATTTCAAATATTGCTTCAACTTTCAGAAAATCAAACAAACAACAACACCCATGGCTATATTGTTATCACTGTGTTGTAAAATTAGACTAAAGTAACATTTGTCCAGCACAAAGTTAGAGGAGAGCAATTAAAACTAAACTTGGTATGTTCAGACTAACAATCAGGCTGAATGCTTCCTTTCCCCATTTTTTTTTCTAGAATTAAATTATTCAGATGCACAGAAAATAAGCTTATTCTCTCCCCATGTGGTATGCAACAGAAATCTAAGGAGCTGCTTATACTTTGAATAGAAGTTTTATTTTATAGCAATTGGTAAAGTTGCTTATTTAAAAAATGGGAGAAAATAAAAATTATGAAACATAAAAAGAATGTTTTAGTTATCAACCCTTAGACATGTGAAAGATCTGAAACATTTTGAAAAATGATATAATTGTAACAGAACTGATTGTGGTCACTAATATTATGGGTTAGGAGTGTGTTGTTCCAAATAGGTTCAATTGTGTATATTTTGTATCATTATTAGTACATTTACATGTTCATGTTAAAATGTACTAGTAATGATACAAATCATGCAAAGGAATAAGGAATGCTCCCAGGAAGTTTTAACCTAGGTTTTATTGTTCAATTGAGTATGTATAAAACATATGGTTTTATCAGTAACATTTCACTTAATGATTCCATGTCTCAACAGCAATTTAATTAAGTCTGATGTCCAAAATTGCTTAGTTTATTAACAGCTTCTCTGTACTTATTTTCTGGCAATGATTAGAAATGTTTTCTATCTTAAGCTTATGTTATTAAAAGAAAAATACCTAATAAATACAGATGTTTACAGCAGACTAGAGAAACTGCAGATATTATAATATATGATCAAGATACCACTAACTTTTAAATAAAAATTTCAAAGGGAATAGGTGACTTTTGTGCAAAAATTATGGATAGTTTCTGTAATTTAAAAAATCCATGTGAAAATGAGAATCTTTGTACTGAACAGCAGCAGTCTGGAAAATGCTTAAGGAGTCCCCAGAAACAAAGATGATTTCTTCCTATTTATAGGCATGGACTTGAGAGAAACAAGTCTGGATTAAGGATGCCTGCCTTGCCTTCATCTGGACAGCATATTTTCTAGTGAACAGGAGTCTTCAGATAATAAAGAAAATGTCAAGATTGTTTCTGGCATTAGTTACATGTGGTTGTATCTACTTGTAGAAATAGCACAACGATGTAAATGTATTAAAAAATATTTTGTTAACAACTACTTGAATTGTATGTACTATCATATGATTGTATTGTGGCCGCTGCTCTTTCAATAACTGACAATGTGTTTAAACACAGGTGGCAAGGCCAAGGGAGCTGTGCCGGCTCATTTTAGGTCAACTTGACACAAGCTAGAACAGTTTTGGAAGAGGGAACCACAGGTGAGAAAATTCTCCCACCTCATAATATTGGACTGTTGACATTTCTGTGACTAATTTTCTTAATTTATGCTTGGTGTGGAGGCAGAGCAGTTCACAGTGAGAGTTGCCACAGTTGGGCAGCACCTCTGGTCCTGGGTGCTGTAAAAAAGAGCAGACTTTAAAGTAAGCCAAGAGAAGCAAGCCAATAAGCAGGTCTTCTGAGCTGCTTCAGCATGGGCTCTGGCCTCCATATCCTAACCTACTTGAGTCCCTATGCTGCCGTTCTGCAGTGGCAGACTGTGGTGTAGTCTACAATAAACCACCAATGGTGGTTTGAGGAAACCATTCAGTGGTAGTCAGAACTGTGTCACTGTAGCTACAGGGAAGCAGAAGGTCTGTTGAATGGAGCTTCACAAATAAAACCAGAGCAACAATGTAATCTGTAAAATAAGTCACTGAGAGTGAGTAGAGACCATGGCTGATATGGGCTACAGGTCCTTAATCTCTCACATTTAAACATTATGCATAATGAACCTCTTCTTGTGTTTCTTTACCCCGTACCATCTCTTACAGCTTAGAAATTGCAGTTCTTCAAATATTTTCTTAATTAAGTCAAAGCGAGATAATGTTCTCTCAGTAAACGCATGATGAGATACTCTTCTGATTTACTGTATTTTAGCTATTACAAGGGAAGCACATATTTTAACTTTGGGGAATGCTAAGTAAGTGATGTATCATACTTATTATGTAGTTACTGTCACTACATTATTAAAATGTAATAATAATTATTTAAACAAGCAAAATTGTTATTTTTATTAAATAAACATATATGAATCCTTGAAAGTAAATATTAGAATCTACAGAACTTTTACAAATATGATGTAAAACATTCATGGAAAAATTTTTATATTCTAATTCTTGAAATGAAGTGAATTTGTATTGATTAAATACAACAAAAATATTGATGAGCTATCTTCTGTGAACAAATAAAATGTTGAGGGTTAGCCTTTTCTTTCTAATTTTGTATTTCTCTTATTTATGATTTATGTAAAGGCTTTTATCACATTGATTGGAAAAGATGCAAACCAAATGATTGTAACAAAGCCTCCTTAATATTTTTAAATTGGGTTACAAGCACTGGCTTTTCCCGTGGGATTTCCCTACATGTTCTATATTCATCTCTGTCTCTCCAGCCTAATGCTCTCTGCCCTGACACCTCTGTTTCCCTGTTTTACTGTGTTCTTTTGTCTTCCAACTTGTCACTTCTCTGGAGTTTGAAGATCCCACTTCTGGTTTTCTTGTTTTTACCCTTATTTACTCCCATGTGACTGCACAGTTAAATGCTAGGCTAGGCTATGAGAATTGCCTTTTGAAGAGAATCTTTGAGACCCAAAGATTTTTATAGTTTCCTCTATTTTCCAGCAAATTTGATTTTTATTCGTGGCTATACAAAAGTCTATGGAAAGAATGTACCATATTTTCATTGTCCATTCATCTGTTTCTGAACATCTGGACTGATTCGATTTCCTTCCTGCAGGAGAAGAACCTCCATAAGGAGGGATGCATAGGTGTTCCTATAAAACAGTGTAGATCCTATTGCCCAGAAATCACATAGATGTGTTGTATGGAACCATACTTCTCATTGTTTGAAAAACTTTCATAGAGATTTCCACAGTAGCCATATTAGATTCCACTTTGTCCAGCAGCGGATAGGGTTCTTCTTTTCTCCTAACTACACTGATATATGCTGTGATTTGTTTTTTTTTTTTTTGAAGGTTGGTATTCTCACTGGGTTTTCCTGAAACTTCAAAGTAAGTTATAATGCATTTTTCTAATGGTTAGGAATGTTTGAAATATAAAATATTCATAGGCCAATTTTATTGCTTTTCTTTCTAGATTCATTTTATTAATTTTAGTTATGTGTATTTGTAAGTACCTTTGTGTGGGTATGTATGGATCAATTCAGGGGCTCTCTGTGGAGAGATACAATAGAAACCATAGAGACTAAAGTTGCAGGTGATTGTGAACTGTTAGACTTGGCCACACAATATTAGACCCAGGCAATTTGTAAGAGCATCATATGCTATATTCATGACTGTTGACTCATCTTTCCAAGTAAGCATTTTTATTTTCTAACCATTATCTAATTCATTGGCCAATACATGCTTTAGCAATTTGAGTGTATATCTGTGTGTGTGTGTGTGTGTGTGTTTGTGTGTGTGTGTGTGTGAGAGAGAGAGAGAGAGAGAGAGAGAGAGAGAGAGAGACAGAGAGAGAGACAGAGAGAGAGAGAGACAGAGAGACAGGAACAGAGAAAGAGAGAGACAGAGACAGGCAGAGAGAGAGACAGAGACAGAGAGACAGAGACAGACAGAGACAGAGAGAGACAGACAGAGACAGACAGAGACACAGAGAGAGTTTGTTTATTTTGGGTATTATTTTTATTGTTTATAACTCTTTAAAGGTTCTATGTATAAAACTCTTGGCTGAAATATAGCAAGTAAAGGTTTACTGCCATCTTGCAATTTATTTCTTCATTCCTCTTGAGAGTTTCTTCTGTGCAGAAGCTTTGTTCTTATAATTCCCTTTGTCGGCAGTATCTGTGCTATCGTGGCCCCTATTTAGAAGTGTTTTGCTTCTGTCTATATTTAAAGAGTTTTCCCTGTACTCCTTTTTGTAGTTTAAGTGTTTATAGCATTAAATGAATATTTTTACGTAAGTGAACTTATTCTAGTCTTAAAATAGATCTCATACTATTGCTGGATTTAATAAGCCCCTTTCATAAAGTAGCAGGGTAGAAGATCAAGAAATCCAAATCAAGAGTTTCTTTTTGAAATGAAAAATCTCATTTCTGATCTCTAAATTAGGGGAAATGTTCTTTCATTGTATCCTCAACAAGTGTTAGAAAAAATCTAACCAAAGCATTGGAAGATCACTGTAAAGGAAACTTTAAGATGATGAAACATTAATTGAAGAAGATAGCAGATGATGAAATTACCTCCTCTGCTTTTGAATTAGCAGGATTTATATTACCATCTTCAAACATCCAATGACAGTCTTTATAGAACTATAAATAATAATTCAGTAATTCTTAAGGAAACAGTTAGTACCCCAGCTATCTAACAATTCTAACAAGAAAGAGCACAGCCATAACCAATACCCTACCTGATGTTAAAATACAATATAGGCCACAGTTTAAAAAAGACCATGATACTATTACAAAAACATCCATGCAACCTAATGGCATGCACAGTAGAGCCAGAGACAAATCCATACAGCTGTAGACAGTTAACATTTGTCAAAATTGTCAAAAACATGCATTGGAAAAGTAGACAGCCTTTTAATTAATAATACTAAGTAATGTGGATACCACTTGCAGAAATTAGATTCCCATCTCCAACATGGTAAAAAATCAACCAAAATGGCAATTTCCCTTTTTTTTTTTGGAGGAAAAAATAGCTGTAGGCTTTTAGGCTAAATAGTTCTTTTATACAATGCAATCATTTTTATTCTATTCCAGATATCACTACTCCAAAGGCATAAACATCTATTATTTAATATCATTGAAAAATCATTCATCTCTATAAAGAGGACACAGAATATAGGCGACCGCCTTCATTTTGCCAGAGACTTTGTGTACTGGCTGGTTTTGTGTGTTAGCTTCACACAATCTGGAATTATATATCACAAAGAAACCTCCCTTGAGGAAATGCCTCCACGAGATTCAGACGTGAGACATTATCTCAGTAAGTGACAAAGGGTGGGAAGGCCCATTGTGGTTGGTTCCATCCCTGGGCTTGTAGATCTTGATCATGATGTTTTTGCAGGAATAGAAACCCTGAAAAAGACAAACTGGTTCCAGCACAGTGGGTTATTTCTGTGACAGCCTGACTATGACTTTGGGAAGACTGTGGCAGTACTCTGGAACTTTGGGTTCGAAGAACCATTGCGTGTTGAAAGCTCTATGCGATGTTCAGTGGGAACTGGGAAGGTAATGTTGAGCACAGTGCAAAAGATGGAGGCCTGGCTTGTGAAACTTCAGAGGGAAGATTAACGATTCTTATCAGGGCCTGGCTGTTTTGACTCTGAAGATTATTTGGTTCTGGATAGCTGGGACTGAAGAATCAGCTGTGATTATCAAGATACCAGAACTACTAAAATGAAATCTTTGTATCATTGATGCTGGCTAGGTGGAGCTAAGAAATTACTGATGATTAAGACGAAACCGGCATCACTGAGGTGAAATCTTTGGGCAGTGTTTTCTGAGAGCACAAACAAGCTGTTTTCCAGAGATAGCCTCGTACTATACCTGGACTTGGTAATGTGTATGAGTCACCCAGGTGGTACTGGTTTTGAAGGCATCAAAGGGTCATGAAGGGCAGCTGAGGCTGGGCACTGTGAGAGGCCGTGGAAAGCCTTGGCGAAGGTGCAGCCTCACTTGCAGTAGATGGCCAGTACTTAAGGGGTTATGCAAAGGATTTGAGGTCTGTCACCATGAAGAGAGCTTACAAGAAGCTACTGGTGAGGCCTAGTCACAGCAGAAGACATCCAGTACCACAGGATGATCACAAGAACATGCAGCAACAGTGGCATGGATCAACCTGAGCTTAGAGGGCTACAGAGAGCAGAGCTGGAGAAGCACTGGAGGAATCCAGTATATGGTGAGTGGATCCCAGATATTGGCCAGTTTAAGGTTGATTTTTGCTTTTGATTGTGACTGCGCCCTGATATTTTTCCTACTTGAAATAGGAAAGTATTTTACTAGAGCCCACTGTTAAGAGATTTTGAATTGTAAAAAGACTGACTTTCAAAAGAGATATGAAAATTTAAAGGGATTGAAATGTTAATATGTAAAAATTGTAAAGGCTATGGGATTTACCTCTTGGGAATGAATAAAAAAGTAGGGGTTGAGGGTTAATAGAGATATGTTTGTGTGTCAAGGGGTCAACTGTACTGGCTGATTTTGTATGTCAACCTGACAGAAGCTGAAGTTATCACAGAGAAAGGACCCTCCCTTGAGGAAATGCCTCCATGAGACCCAACTGTAATTTTCTCAATTAGTGATCAAGGCTGGAAGGGTCCTTTGTGGGTGGTGCCATCCTGGGTTGGTAGTCCCGGGTTTCATAAGAAAGCAAGCTGAGCAAGCCAGGGGAAGCAAGCCAGGAAGTAACATCCCTCCATGGCCTCTGCATTAGCTCCTGCTTCCTGCTTGAGTTCCAGTCCTGACTTCCTTTGGTGATGAACAGCAATGTGGAAGTGTAAGCTGAATAAACCCTTTCCTCCCCAATTTGCTTCTTGATCATGATGCTTGTGCAGCAATAGTAACCCTGACTAAAACCATTTTGTTAAGAGCATTTCATTAACTTTGTCAAGATAACGAGATAGGCATATCATTCTAAATTTATATACAGAGAAACTGGAATGTAACTTTCTCGAATATGAATAAATATATAAATATGAAGTTGCACACTTTTGTCAATGCATAAATTATCTCCAAAAATAGTTTTCCAAAAAGTATATAATTTCTTTAAAGATATTATAAAGTTAAACTTACATCGATGTCATATTGAAGGTTTTAAATAAATTAATTGTAAGATGAATCTCATGAGTGCCGGTGAAGGTCCAATGATTTTCATCAATACATGTTTAATATGCTATCCATCAGCAATTAATGAGATGATGTGAGTCTTTGATACTATAGATTACAACTAAGTAGAAGACTCTGAAATGTATGAGGGAGAATCCTGTGCAAGATGTAATTCCTCAGAAGTGTGAGATGAACAAGAAATTTGTTATTCAGTGTTTCTTTTATTTAGCATTAAACAGCAAACAACATTTACATGTTAAACCACAGTATGAGTGCTAAAAGAAAGTGTATGTGGTGCTCTGTATAAAATTAATGTAAAGCAGTAAAACTATATTACTTTGATATACCTGAATATTAAACATGACAATTATAAATTCAATATTTTCATCTGCTTACATGTTACAAATAAATGTGCTTGCTGAAATGAGTACCATGTATGCAAATATGTGAATGACATAATTATAAATTGACAGAGTACATACTCAGCATATTTTAATAAAGTGTACATCAATCTCAGCTCACATATGCTAAGTATCTTATCATGCTCACATGTGGTAAGCATGTGGTAAAGAGTTTTTAAATTATTTTTTATTCCTGACCTCACTTTGTGGTTAGAATTTTAAATATCCTGAACTGATCATCAGGAGAATTAAATGTGTTTGTGACACCAACATATCCTGTTTGCCTTCATGGAAAATAACATGGAGTGGCACATCCAGTAGAAAGCACCATTAGGTCATTAATAAACTAAGGATCATGAATAGAATTCATTCCCAATTAAAACCTACACACTTCTGTAGGACACAATACTTAGATTCTGCTCCCACAACCCTGGAATGATATCTCCCTGACTTCTGCTTCTTAGCTCTAGACAGTGAAACTAGATTCTCTGTGAAACTATTTGATGAGTCAGGTACTGTTTGTCTGCTTCTCATAGGGGCACAGACATTTTCAGCATAATGGTTTACTTCTAATAATGTCAACACTAAATGACAACACTGGGATTGTAAAGACAATGATACTTCCAGATTCTTCTCTAATAAGATACTCCAATCACAACAACTTTCCTCAAATATTTTACAAAAGAATTTCTGCTTGCAATAATGGTAACCATTATTATTTGTTTATTTCTACATGAATGTTTCTTTGAGATTAATATATCATAGATAGAGTACTTTTAGATATTTTGTTGCAATAAGCTTTTCTACTTTTCAAGTGGTAACTAGTGTTTAAAATATTAATTTAGTAAGTGATCTTCCATTGTATATACTGAGGAATATCATGCCAATTATAATAAAGGTTATACAACAATGCCAAGCAACCAGAGCTTCCAGGGACTAAGCCACTACCCAAAGACTATACATGGTCTGATCCTGGGCTCCAACCTCATAGGTAGCAATGAATAGCCTAGTAAGAGCACCAGTGGAAGGGCAAGCCCTTGGTCCTGCTAAGACTGAACCCCCAGTGAACGTGATTGTTGGGGGGAGGGTGGTAATGGGGGGAGGATGGGGAGGGGAACACAGATACAGAAGTGGAGGGGGAAAGGTTAGGGGGATGTTGGCCTGGAAACCGGGAAAGAGAATAACAATCAAAATGTAAATAAGAAATATTCAAGTTAATAAAGAAAAAAAACAAAAAAAAACTAAAAAAAAGGTTATACAGTTTATAAGTTATTTGTAGAAGCTTTGGTTCACAATACAAAGTAATGGACTTCAGTTTGAATTTCTATATGTTATTAAAATATTGAAGCAGGGTGTTTAATATGTAATATTATAATACCAATGAATATGTAATTATGACTAATAATTCATATCTTTGGATACAGATATTATTTCGTGATTTCTAAAACCGAAAAACACAGTTTCTTTGAAACTCATGATTATAAAGTCAAGGTGAACACCAAAATATACCATTTATGTAATGATAATAAGGAAATAAAAGTACTAATTATAATGATAAACACTGAAATCTCAATGTTACTTGGACACAAAAGTTATGCATTATTATAATTGCTCTTCAATAAAGGTAATTGGAAATGTGTTGAGATGCATCATTCAATTAGGAAAAAGGAATTAAGTGGAACTATTAAAACCCACCTTCGTAAATGACTAGTACCCCAATGCTTCTTATAGAATATCCTGTCGTAGCACCTGATTCTCTAATTTTCACTGTGTCTGTTTAGATTATTTTCCCAGCACTTTGAAGCAAAATTACAACTATATTCATTAGTTCTGAGCATGTTTAATTATTTGCTAATAAGCTTTTTAAGTACAAGTAGCCCACTAGTAAAAGCTGTGAAGAGAATAGTGAGTATTTATCTTAGAACTCTACTTAGCACATTCTGCTAAATTACTTCCTAAGGCATCATCTAACCGAATGCAACTTTAAACATACTTTCTTTGAGACCCAGAGATCCCATGATGCTTTAGTTAGCAAATACTAATATTAACACAAAGCATTTCATTTATCACATTACACATGTTGAAGACAAGAAAGAAAGTCCTGACGCTATGAATAAGGGTATGCATTGTTCACAAAAAGGGACCTATCATGACTGACCTCTGAAAGACCCAACAAGCAGCTGAAGTAGTCAGATGCAGATATTTACATCCAATCAATGGACTGAAATAGGCTGGTGGCCCCTGTGGTTAAATTCAGGAAAAGCTGGAAGAATCTGAGGAGGAGGGTGACCCTGTAGGTGGTCCAGCAGTCTCAATTAACCTGGACCCCCGTGATCTCTCAGACACTGGACCACCAACCAGACACATACACCAACTGAGATGAGGCCTCCAACACATATCCAGCAGAGGACTGTCAGATCTGGGTTCAGTCAGAAAAGATGCACCTAACCCTCAAAAGACGTGAAGTCCCAGGGAATGGAGAGGTCTGGTGGGGTGGGATATGGGGGGGGGGCATCCTCCTGGAGACTAGAAGGGGAGGAGATATGGGATGTAAAACAATCAGAGGGTGGACCAGGAGGCATATAAAATCTGGACTATAAAAAAAAATAAACAAGATTAAATCTGAAGGGGCTTGCAACCCCATAAGAGCAACAATGCCAACCAACCACAGCTCCCAGGGACTAAACCACTACCAAAGGCTATACATGGACTGACCCTGGGCTCCAGCTACATACATAGCAGAGGATGGCCTTGTTGGGCACCAATGGGAAGAGAAAACCTAGGTCTTGCCAAGATTGGACGACCCCACCTCACTGTAGGGGAATGTCAGGGCAGGAATGGAGGGTGTTGGGGAGGGAGGGAAAACACCCTCATAGAAGAAGTGAGGTATGGACTTAAGGACTGGAAACGGGGAAGGGAATAACATTTGACATGTAAATAAAAATTATCCAACAATTTTTTAAAAAAAGGTACAGCCCTAATAGAATTTCATACATTAGAAACTATACTAGAGTTTATTTATACTTGACATAAAATTCTGTCTTAGTTTCTTGACTTACCTGTAAGATATGTAGCTCTACCCAAATGTTAATTGTGTTTAAATGTTATGTCACTGAGGGCGTGCTGAGGAGAACTGCCATGGAACCCAAATTAAAGCATTCTGCAGAGGCAGAGAAACATCACTCCCAAAGTCTGCCCTGAACAAGTTCCTACTCACCCTCACTGCATGAACCCACACATAAACATATGCAACTCTTCACAGAGTAAGAAATAAGCATAGATTTAATATTTGTTAACCATAATAGGCATAATAGGAACACTATAGTTTCGAATACAATTTATGCAGGGTGCCTTTA
Source organism: Rattus rattus (assembly GCF_011064425.1). Classification (NCBI taxonomy): domain Eukaryota; kingdom Metazoa; phylum Chordata; class Mammalia; order Rodentia; family Muridae; genus Rattus; species Rattus rattus. Next base: position 158,942,933 of record NC_046156.1, read on the forward strand.
TTTTAGCTTATTTTTAAGTAAATGAGATATTTTCTTATTTGTAAGCATTTGGCATACAGAACATTAATGACCCGAAGATTTATTTGGGTAAATATGTGTATGAGCACAGAGATGTGTGTGCACAACAGAAAACCTAGCACTGTTACATTTTATATGACTATTTCTTCCATCTAGAGACCTGTCTCTTTAAGGTAGAAATTTAGTTTTCTTATATTTAACAAAAACATGGTTTACACTCAATCAAATGACAAATGATTTAGAAGAACCAAGGAAATGAGGACCACTTACATCAAATAATAAGGTACTTCAGATTTTCAACAAAATTTCAGTTGAACCACAGTGCAAATAACCATACATGGTCATGTATCTTTCAACATTTTAAAACCAGGTTGATGAGAATTTTTCCCTAATTATTTAACAATAATCTTAAAACTAGAATAATTTGAATACCATATAATTTATATAATATTAATGGTGTTTGTTTATAATGTTCAACTTTTAACTTCATTGTTGAAATATTTCACTCTGTAGTATAATGAATTTTCTCAAAATGTGTGGACACACGAATGCATTTATGTGCATTGATTTTTGTTCATGTATACCTGTCTCTTTGAAGGTAAGCTCTATACAGTTTCATATGGGAAAGTAAGAGACACAGAATGTTTCCAGTCTCCTTCTGGCAGTGAATTCGAATGCTGGAACACCTTATGGAAAGGGAGGCAGAATGCCTAGTCAAGTCCTCTTATACACATAATCATAAAATTAATCACAATAACATAATTGCACTAGGTGCTGAAAGTGTGTTTATGACTTGATTCTTCTTTGTGGTATGTGCTTCATTAAATATGATTATTAGAAACAAACACAATTCAAACCTTAAAGCTAGTACCAGGCATGTCAAAACTTCTTTTGAATGTTTGAACAAACTAGTCCAAGTAACTAAAAAAAAAAATAGACTATTGACATCCCTCTTGGTTTTCTTTTGGGGATTTAAGGTAAGCCCTTATTGTGCCCTTATTGTAGAAAATACCGCATACTCATGAGGCAGAACTCTGATGATTAAAGCTATCTCTGACATGAACATCTGTGGTGTACTTCCTGTGGTGTACAAAAATTACTAGGCTAACTTTCAAAAGCTGTCCTGTCCAACTGCAAAAATTTTGAAACATGTCTATGACCAGGATGACAAGATTTCTACAAGGGTAAAGTTAGCAACAATCCCTTGATGGTATCTAATAGAAGTCTAATTGGACTGAAGCTTGGCCAACAGAAGGGGAAACATATCTGGTGTTAGAAACAGTCAACTTCCCAGGGCTAGAAAGGTCATGGATTTTAGAGGGTAATCTCCCACCAATTTGCTAGACGAGCATAGCTCCCTTTATATTCTTAATCTTATCCTTATAGACATAGAAAAGAGCATCTGCCCTCCCATCATTCAAAAAGACTTCTTTTTACATCAAATAAATAGAACCACAGCAGACAGAAATGGGTGCAACACATAGATCACCAGACCTTGGTGGGGCAACCCAGGCCTAATGGATACATGGACTATTACACTTCTTTACGTTGCAGGGAATGATTCCTATATAGGAGACAAAGGACTTTTAGAGATTGAATATCAAGAAGCCTAATGTGAAAGATACTCCAAGAAATAACTGCATAAACAATGAACATGCTTATTTGGAACAAGAAAATTTTATGTGTTCTGGATCTCAGCAAAAATAGCAAATGATCCAACCAACCAATCAATTGGTCAAACAAACAAAAAACTAGACGCACCTAATGACTCATGGGAGAGGAAGAGTTAGGCCCTCACAAGAATGAGCCCCTTGGTCTGTATCATGCATGAGCACTCTTAACTAGTTAACTAATACCGAGTTGTCTGAGGTGAAACACAACAGAATACACACACACACACACACACACACACACACACACACACACATACACACACACTCACAGAGAGAGAGAGAGACAGAGAGACAGGGAGACAGAGGGAGACAGAGAGACAGAGAGACAGAGAGACAGAGACAGACAAATGGACAGAGGGACAGAAGGGAGAGAGAAACTTGAAGAAATTTAGCTAATTGTATTTAGTGTTTATGCATACATACACATAAGCATACACATATGTGTAACATTAATAATAAAGAAAATCTATCAATTTGCTGCCTATTGAGGAGGAAGCACTAGAAGGATTGGTACAAGGTAACTGGGGTGAGAGGTTAGGGGAAAGAGAAGGGGCAAATGATGTCATCTAATTTAATTATAAGTGTGCTAAATGAATACATAAATTGATTTTTCTTGGCTACATAATATAATGTTTTAAACGAGACATTCCTGACAGACATCTCTTCCTTGGTCATAGCTACAGGACTTTTATTTCCCATGAAGGTTCCATGTCAACTGAGTCAGAGTGCATCTCTGACAATCCCGTGGAAACTGTGACAGAGTACATCCTTGTAGGGTCTATGTTAACTGAGAATATATCCACAGAGTATCCGTATTAAGTAAGTTATAGTACATCCATGAAGATCCCATATCATTGGTGAGAATGTGAATTTAGTTTGATCGTAATGAACCCACTTTCCCTGATCCTTCCTGAACCTCTCAGCTCTCTTTTCTTTCAGGATGTATTTTGAAATTCTTTAAAAATTTGGAACCTCCCAAGAGTCATGTGTTAAATATTTACTTCAGTTGGAAACAGGTAGATGGTTCACTTGTTTTACCATGAAGAATTCACTTAGCAAGGACATGTGCTGTTTGTGTTTTATGTAGTAGAATGATAAAACAAAAGCCAATTGAGTGTTCATTCTGAAGGTGAGATGAAATAATATTAATATTTACCAGAATGAAGGAAGAGGAAAGAATTCATGTGTTTATCTGACTTAAAAAAAAAAAGAGGACACTTAAGAGTGTGGGATTATTATCTTAATTTCTTTAATTAAACATTAGATGGAAGAAAGAATGTCTAATTCAGAAAAGTACATCCAAGGAGAAGTCATAGAAATACCTCATGATAATGTGTATCATATACATATATTTAATTGGCACATACATATACATGTATACTTTCATATATGCATGAGTACCTGAGCATATATTTAACTAATTCTTAAAAAGTATTAGAATTTTTAATAAATAATTTTCTATCTTTGATAGAAAATTTAAAGTAATATATATAAATCAAAATGTTTGGAGATATTCTATTAATGTAATATTTAATATGTTCTTTATAAGTAGTATATTTTAAATGTTATAGTAATATTTAATGGTAAATTTTAATTGGTATGCATAAACTGATATATTTTGACTGTTTTAGAAAAATAACTATAATTTTAATGGTATTTAATGTCACTAGTTACGAGGAAAAGTAAACCGAAAGGCAAATCATTTTGTTTTATTGACAGATCGCTTGCACAACAATGTACACCAATTCACTAACCTGTTTTAGGATCTACAGAGAAATAAGGTTGTCCTTGCAGGATGCTGTAAACAACTCGAGCACTGTTTCCATAGGTGGGGTCATCTGCATCTGTAGCTGTCACCTGTAGTACAGAGGTACCTGTGCATTCAGGAAAACAAAGTTTAGTGTGTGGTGGTATTTAGCACAGAACTCATTTGAACACAATAAAAGGGTTCGATACAATTTCAAAGCAGTGCTATGTCCCATGAAATGTAAATCTCTTTTACTATTCATTTTAATCTTATTTTTCATTTTTGTGCCTGTGTGTGTGTATACGGAGGTGCCCACAAAGCCGGAAGATGGCATTGGATACTTGGCAACTGGAGATACAGGCAGTTTTAAGCAACCCAACGTACGTTGAAAACTAACCTCAGGTCTTCTAGAATGGCGGTCAATGCTCTTGGCACCTGAGGCACTACTCCATCCCCCTGAAAATTAATTCTTAAATTTGTGTAACAAATATATAGCTTATCTCCTCCCCATGGTATTAAGAATATGTGAACTCTTATATATTTGGTTGTGAGCCTAGCCTTTAACGGCTGAGCCATCTCTCCAGCCCATTCGTAGGCAAATGGTTGGAACTGGAAAATATCATTCTGAGTGAGCTAACCCAATCACAGAAAGACATACATGGTATGCACTCACTGATAAGTGGCTATTAGCCCAAATGCTTGAATTACCCTAGTGGCCTAGAACAAATGAAACTCAAGACGGATGATCAAAATGTGAAGGCTTCACTCCTTCTTTAAAAGGGGAACAAGAATACCCGTGGCAGGGAAGAGAGAGGCAAAGATTAAAACAGAGACTGAAGGAACACCCATTCAGAGCCTGCCCCACATGTGGCCCATACATATACAGCCACCCAATTAGACAAGATGGATGAAGCAAAGAAGTGCAGACCGACAGGAGCCGGATGTAGATCTCTCCTGAGAGACACAGCCAGAATACAGCAAATACAGAGGCGAATGCCAGCAGCAAACCACTGAACTGAGAACGGGACCCCCGTTGAAGGAATCAGAGAATGAACTGGAAGAGCTTGAAGGGGCTCGAGACCCCATATGAACAACAATGCCAAGCAACCAGAGCTTCCAGGGACTAAGCCACTACCCCAAGACTATACATGGACTGACCCTGGACTCTGACCTCATAGGTAGCAATGAATATCCTAGTAAGAGCACCAGTGGAAGGGGGAAGCCATGGGTCCTGCTAAGACTGAACCCCAGTGAACTAGACTGTCGGGGGAGGCGGCAATGGGGGGAGGGTTGGGAGGAACACCCATAAGGAAGGGGGGAGGGAAGGGATGTTTGCCAAATGTACATAAGAAATACTCAAGTTAATAAAAAAAAAAAAAAAAAAAAAAAAAAAAAAAGAATATGTGAACTCAAATAACAATAGTAGCTTGATGTTGTATTATGTCCACACGAGACTAGTCTTGGGGATAACAGGGCCCTGAAAACACTTATTTCCTATGTCTAGCTTTTGCCACAGTGAGACAAAATGCTTCTGTTAGGTAAGCCACCTATTTCCAGAACAGGGAAACAAACAGTGAATACAGGGTATTGCAGCTTCTGGTGAATAAATAGTCCTGTACTCATTATTGACAGTTGAATTTCAGCAAGATTCTAAACTTAAAAACCAAGAAGAAAAGAATAAATAATTCTCTATGACATTTGATACCAACTATATTGCTGAGCAAAATAAAATAAAAATGAATACTGTCATGTGTTGATTGAATTTGGTTTAGATTAATAGTTTTGGAGAATCAGATATTATTAGTGGTCCACTTTAATTGATAAGTTATATTTGTCATTTTAATGAAAAAACATTATTTTCCTTTAAAATAAAGAAAATATAAAGTTTTAAAAATATTTTTTTATTGTATTTCATTTATGCATGTGTCAGGCAGCAAGTGAGTGGAGGTGAGAACCCAAGTGTGAGAGATGCTTCCCTCAGCATTTTTTGCTGTCAATAAATATTCTTTTGTACTGGACCCAACAAGTCCTTCACTCAAAGCTGTTACCATTGTGTGCATAGTGAAAAGGAATTTCCAAATTTCCAAAGGAAGACAAGTAGAATAAGTTTTAAAATTGAAGTAATCTGAGAATTATTTGCTCTGACTAATACCTATTAAGCTTACAGAACATCCCTTGGCACACTTATTTTTCCTTAAGAAATCCCGCCTAAGTGTATGGAAGCCTGTTCTGTTTGCAGAGCACTTCTATTGAAAACAGCAACTCTGGAGACACTGTACTCTGAAGTACATAAGCCGTGTCTCACACAAGTTTTTATTCTCAGTATTTCCTGTGGCACATCCTTGCTGTTCAGTCTAGGGATTAGTTCCTCTCAGCTGATGTTTCATACAAATCTGAACAGATTTAAATATATGAAAAAAGCTTTCGAAATACCTTCTTTACAATAAAACTTGAGTCCATTTTCCTCTAGGGAATCAGCTGTGTCACTCCTTGCACTTGGCTTCTCTTTGTTCTGATGCTTTTTAAATAGCACACATTTTATCAAGTTGCATATCAACGAGAAGTGATTGAGTGTACTTTTTTGAAAGTCCCTGAAGACCAATTTGACATATTTAATAAGGCATTTTAATACTAAGCAAATACTCTCTGAAATTGCCAACTGCTACATATGACGTGCCAGAGTTCACAACTCTGTTAAAATCCCAAGTGACTCAATACTGAGCAAAAACTTTGGATAAAAAAAGCAGAAAATTTACAAGGCTGAAAGCACTTCTTTGAGGGAAGCTCTTAAGGCTTACATCTTAGAAGACGTGTCAAGGCTTTCAGAGAAAGCAAGAACCATTAAGACTCAGCGTAAATTTGGTGCTAAACGAGAACATAGAATTTCAGAAACAAACCAATAGTAATGAAGCTTCATCATTGTAGAGTAGGGCCACACTTTATTCATTTAACAGTTATAATTTAAAAACATGTTTAAGGTAACACTTATGAAACATTTGTGATGAATAAAACAAAAAAAATCACTATTTTTGGATCTGGCAGATGGACATCTTGCTTACTGCAGAGCTTAATGACCTGAAATATGTTCTCTAAACCCACAGGGCGGAAAGAGAACAAATCCTGTAAATTGTCCTATTTCTACCTTATGGTGCTCCATGTCCACATTCATGCTAAACACAACACCACACACACACACACACACACACACACACACACACACACACACACACACAGAAGCACACAAGACCGCCTGGACACATACAAACACATTCATGTACACACACACACACACACATTTTATTCTACCTACATGTTAAATAATAAATGGCCACTGTTTTTGTTTTAATTTACATACTTATTGAAGCATCTCATTTAATATTTCTCATTAGGCAAATAAGTTTAGTGTTCTCTTCTTTAAATGAGAAAAGTACTCAATACCTTGATATGTACTTTGTTAATGGAATGTAAAGAAGCTATTCCTGTATGCCACTTAATTTAATAATTCAATCAACATATTGAGAATGTTATATCTAATGATACTTACAAAGCTATGATGTTGAGATTTTAAAGAGCCTTACCATTCAAACATGTCTATTCTGAAACTAGAACCCTATATAATCAATGACACTACACAATCATAATCTCCTGCCTCTCTTTAAACTGTTCCATTTTTTCCTGACATTTTCTCTTACATGTCCCTTGATGAAACTTAATCACGTTTCAGGTGCATCTGTCTGAATAAAGGCAAGTATATTATCTTACTCTTTAGAAAAAGTGCAATACCATATAAAACCATATACATATATGTATACATGTATATATACATATATAATTTTAACAATGGACCTCTCGAGCGGTATATCAAGATAAAGTATTTGCTGAATATATGGCTCAGTACTTCATGTCCTACATGAGGGTTTGGGTTCAGTTTCCAATACTAATGTCAGGCATCATTCAACCTCCTGTAACTCAGATCCAAAGGGATCTGATATCTGTAGCCTTGCCTCTCAGAATACTTATAACCACATGTACAACCTACACATAAACAAATACAAGCACACACACGTAAAAGTAATAAAAGTACCTCTTAATATAGAGGTAGATGCCATTGTATGACAAAACATGGGCACCATTAACTTTTCATACACCTTTGTACAATAGGAATGGTTTTCTTCTTTCTACAAAGAAAGTTATTGCATTAAAAATAATGAGGTTAATCTTATGCTCATCATTCTGACTGATTCTATAAGTAACATTTTCAAATGCTGAAAGAAAAGTTAATCTGTTGGTCCTTGACTTTCTCCCCCATAATGTAACTCCAGTCGTTGGTGTCCTTTGACAATCATGAGCACCTGAAAAGGGAAAAATGATAAAGCAAGAGACTGTCCAGACATATACTCCTCTCTCTATCTCCCTCTCCTTCCTTTCTTCATGAATGGACTTTTGGTGCAGGGCTCGTATTTTTCAATGGTTATACTTCCTTCTTTACGAGTCTTTTCTAATTTTCACTGTCTAGGTCTCATCTATTTGGTGTCATTAAAATATATCTATATTTTATATCTATAATATATATATCATATATTATATATATTATATACATACTATATATATTACATATTAATATATATCTAGACCGACACTCTCTACAGGGAGATTATTTTCACTAGCCTCACATTATATCCTTTATTTTCCATTCTACGTTTTCACAGTTTGTTTTCCATTCTCTGCATTATATTGCTCTTACTGGTAATGAATTTTTTTATTGAACATTGATAGATGTAGAAAGTGTTAGCATATCTCCCTTAATTTCACCACTTTCCTACACTTTTTGCTAACTGTTTAATCACAGAACACAGGCAAAATAGGGTGGTGATCTATAATCTACTGTAATATGATCATTAACATATAAATCTTATGGTTTCTACATTCAAATTATTGAATTATTCCGTGTATTAGGATCAGGCATATATCTTAAGACTTTATCAGTATATGAATAAAAATAATTAACTTTATTTAAAGATATTTTATGATATGGAGAAAGCATATTCCCTCACATATTTGAAGTTGAAAAAATACATAAATTTGCCGATCAAATATTGCCATTTTTAGAAAATTTGAATGCTTTAGAAATTACTTTTGAAAGAATTTTTTTCTTAAATTAATGTGAGTAGAATAAGTAACCCAAGTGTCAAAAATAATTCATTACATATTTAGTGAGTAAATCATCATACAGCAATGTGATAAAAACATATTAGGCTATTATAAGAGAAGGGTACTCATTCTTTTTGTCCATTGGTGATACCTGACTGCAGCAATATCCTGAATGTCCTTATACTTATGATAAGTAACTGCATCCTGATAGTCCCTTTGGTCCCTCAGATAGAAGGAATGCAGACTTTGTAATGTAAACTGTTCAATAACCCAGGTCTCTGAAGCTCATAGGCCCTAGTGGGAACTGCCTATTTTTCTCATGATAAATCAACATATGGTTAAACTATCTTTTCAATATTTATGTTTACACTTATGTGTTTGCTTTGTTCTCAGCCATAGTCTGAGAATTTGCTTTCTACATTGAGAGCAACCATAATTTACCCAAGTTTTCACCCTCAGAATTATGTCTATAAACATCTCTCCCACTGTAATATATAAAATATTGTTATTCATTTATGGAGTAATGAGTTATTTTGTCTAAGGTTAAATTAGATACTGAATACACAAAAGATAGTGGTCAGACAATAGGTACATATAAACTACAGAATCATAATGGGTAGTAATTAGCACAGCAAACTGAGTCATTATCTCTTATTATCTACTGGAGCAAATCCATGAACTAGTTCCATCTATGAATCAGACTCACAAGAGTTCAGATAATCATTACCAGCTTTGTTCTGTGAAACAAAGAATGTTTCCCCATACAATGGTGTACAAATGATTAATACTTGATAAATAGTTAATAATTCTGCTTGTTTCTAATTCTCATAGCCAACTTAGGTTCATGCAATGAGTGTCTAAAATTATTCTCTAATCAGTCGCCTGTGATGATATAATTTTATCTGTAAGAAGAAACCTGATTTGAACACACACACACACACACACACACACACACACATACACACACAATCTCAACCATCAAACTCTGCATGTAAATCAAAAACCACTGAATGAAAAAAATAATATGTCAGCTCCAAAATACAAAATACAAATCCCATAGTAATAGCCACTATTGAAAATAATGTGGACGAACTTAAAGACAATTCAAACTAATGATTATAACAATGGTGAAGTAAATGATAAAAGACAAAACCAAAGGAAAAAAATTAAAATAAGAAAAGAAAAATTGAACATGAAAAATAGGGTTTGATTATATTTTAAAGAAAACTTAAACTGGAACTATACTGGAAATAAAAAAATTCAAGAAATTAATTATGAACCGCAGTGGAAAACCTCACTTACAGAATGGATTAGGCTGAAAACCGAACCAGGCATAAAATGTTAATTACTAAAGTTAGATCACTCAATAAAAGTCACTATAAATTGAGTGGAACATGGGTAAGTATCGGTATTTCAAAGAATAAAAAAAAAAGAAAGAAAGAGAGAAGATATACCATGAATTGCAAAAATAAAATAAAACCATAGTTAAGGCACACAAAATTATCTTCAATAAATTCATATAACAAATTTTCCATACCAGGAAAAAAAGAGATGCCTATCTAGGTACAAGGGACTGACAGAACATAAAGTAGACTAAAAACGAACGAAAGAAAGAAAGAAAAGGAAAAAGGAAGTAAAGGAAGAAGAAAGAAGGAAGGAAGGAAATAATGGGAAAGGAAACTCTCCTTGGGATATTATAGTTGAAACATTAAATCAGACAATAATCAACAATAATGAAATCTGCAGATGAGAATAGTTGAATCATTTATAATGGAAGGAATACTAGAAAAACACTGTATTTACTAAATACACAGAAAAATCTTAAAGCTGGAGAGAATGTAAAGGTTTTCTCTTTGTCATGAGAGACTACAGTTTTGGACTAATATATTTCTGTACAGAATAAAATTAACTAGTGAATTTGAGCAAAATGTAATCTTTCTATTAAAAACCAAAATCATTGATGAGACCAGAACCAACTCTACAAAGATTTCAAGAAAAATTTCTTCAATCACAAGAGAAAAACAAACACACACAACTGGTCATAGAGAAGAAATAAGTATGTTAATACAATTATACAAAAACCTTGAAAACACAAGAAAATCAATATTTCATAAATTGACACATATTTCAATGCCTCTGAAAAACAATAAAAAACACAGAGAAACATATTGGATGCTAAAAATCATTTCTGTAGACCATGGGATTTTTTTGAATATTGAATATATATTTGACCATAAAATAGCATATAACAACTATAGGAAATTGAAATTGCACCCCGCATTTCCACTTAGCAAAATGAAGTAAATCAAATCAATTAAAATAATTATATGGAAGAAACAGAAAATAGTAAGAGAAACAACAAAAAGAAATGCAAACAAAATCCATTTCACTAAACAAACTACTAAAGATAGTTGAATCAGGAATAAAATCAAGAAGGAAAATTAAAAATTTCAGAACTAAATGAAAATGAAAACCAAACATGCTAAACTGTATCAGACACAATAATGAGAGTCCTCAGATGAGTTTATAACAGGAAATGCTTACAATAAAATGAAATATATAGCCTTCTGGTCTCCAACTGCAACCCAGAGATAACACTGTGGCACAGAACTCTAAGAGAGCTGGTCTACCCAGAATGCTGAAACACCTAAGATTACAGGCTCACTGCCTCACAGGAGAAACAGGCTCCAGTTAAAGACAGCAAGACCAAGTAACGCCAGAGATAACCAGATGGCAATAAGCAAGTACAAGAACCTAAGCAACAGAAAAGCAGGCTAATTGGCATCATCAGAACACATTTCTCTTACTAGAGCAAGTCCTGGATACCCCAACACACGCAAAAAGCAAGATTCAGATTTAAAAACACATCTCGTGATGAGAATAGAGGACTTTAAGAAGAACGTAAATAACTTCCTTAAAGAAATACAGGAGAACACAGGTAAACAGGTAGAAATCTTTAAAGAGGAAACATAAAATCTTTTAAAGAATTATATGAAAACACAATGAAACAGGTGAAGGATTTGAACAAAAGTAATCTGGATCTAAAAATGGAAAAAGAAACAATAAAGAAATCACAAAGGGAGATAGCCCTGGAGATAGAAAACCCAGGAAAGAGATCAGGAGTCATAGATGCAGGCATCTCCAACAGAATACAAGAGATAGAAGAAAGAACCTTGGGTACAGAAGATACAATAGAAAACATTAACTCAATAGTCAAAAAATGCACAAAGTAAAAAGCTCCTAATCCAAAACATCCAGGAAATTCAGGACAAAATGAGAAGACCAGCTTAAGAATAATAGGTATAGAAGAGTGCAAAGATTTCCAACTTAAAGAGCCAGTAAATATCTTCAACATAATTATAGAAGAAAACTTACCTAACCTAAAGACAGAGATGCCCATGAACATACAAGAAGCCTACAGAACTCAACTAGACTAGACCAGTAAATAAAATTCCTCCTGTCACATAATAAACAAAACACCAAATGCACAAAACAAAAGAGAATAAGCAGTAAGGAAAAAAAGGTCAAGTAACATAAACACAGGCCTATCAGAATTACACCAGACTACTTACCAGAGACTATGAAAGCCAGAAGATCCTTGGCAAATGTCACAGAGACACTAAGAGAACAAAAATGCCAACCCAGACTACCATACCCATCAAAACTCTTCATAAACATAGAGAAACCAAGATATTCCATGACGATACCACATTTACACGATATCTTTTTATAAATTCATTCAAAGAAAGGATAATAAATAGATAATTCCAACACGGGAGGGAAACTACACTCTAGAAAAAGCAAGAAAGTAATCTTCTTACAACAAACCCAAAAGCAGATACCCACACATATATAATCCCCCCTCTAACAACAGAAATAACAGGAAGCAAGAATAACTTTTAAAACTGATGTATTAAATTCCCCAATAAAAAGGCATAGACTAACAGACTGGATACATAAGGAGGACCCAGCATTTTGCTGCATACAGGAAATAGACTTGGGGACAAAGACAGACACCAGCTCAGAGGAAAAGGCTGGAAAACAATTTTCCAAACAAATGATCCTAAGAAACAAGCTGGAGTAGCCATTCTATTATCGACATTTAACCAAAGATAAGGAAGGACACTCCATATTTATCAACGGAAAAATCCAGCACGATGAAATCTCAATGCTGAATATCTATGCTCCAAAGGCAAGGGCACCTACATTCATAAAAGAAACCTTAATAAAGATCAAAGCACACATTGCATCTCACATAATCATAGTGGGAGACTTCAACACCCTACTCTCGGCAATGGGCAGATCATGGAAACAGAAACTAAACAGAGACACAGAGAAATTAATAGGAGTTATGAACCCAATGGATTTAATGGATATCGATAGGACAATTCATCCTAAAACAAAAGAATATACCTTCTTCTCAGCACATCATGGTACCTTCTCCAAAATTGATCATATAATTGATGACAAAACAGGCCTCAACAGATACAAGAAGATTGAAATAATCTCAACATCCTATCAGAACACTATGGACTAAGGCTGGTCTTCAATAACAACACAGATGACTGGAAGACCACAGACACATGAAAGTTGAATAACACTCTACTCAATGATAACTTGGTAAAGTTAGAAATAAAGAAATTAAAGACCTATCAGAATTTAATGAGAATGAAGGTACAACATACCCAAACTCATGGAACTCAACGACAACAATGCTAACTGGAAAACTCTTAGCTCTGAGTGCCTCCAAAAAAAACTGGAGAGCGTATACACTTGCACACCTAAAAGCTTTAGAACAGAAAGAAGTAAATGCGCCCAAGAGGAGCAGAAGGTAAGAAATAAACTCAGGACTGAAATAAACCAAGAGAAACAAAAGAACTATACAAAAAGTAAACAAAACTGAGAGCTGGTTCTTTGAGAGAATCAACAGAATAGAAAAACCCTTAGCCAGACTAACCAGAGGTCACAGAGAGTACATCCATTTTAACAAAATCATAAATGAAAAGGGAGACATAACAACAGAATCTGAGGGAAAAAATCATCAGATCCTTCTACAAAAACCTATATTCAAAAAACTAGAAAATCTGGATGAAATGGACACTTTTCTAGACAGATACTAGGTACCAAAGTTAAATAAGGATCAAATAAATCATCTAAACAGTGCCATAACTCCTAAAAAATAGAAGCAGGCATTAAAATAATCCCGACCATAAAAGCATAAGACCAAATTAGTTTAGTGGGAATACTATCAGACCTTCATAAAAGACCTCATACCAGTAATGTCCAAACTATTGTACAAAATAGAAACAGAAGGATCAATACTGAATTCATTCACTGAAGCCACAATTATGCTAATGCCTAACCACAAAAAGACATAACAAAGAAAGAGAACTTCAGACCAATTTTAATTATGAATATCAATGCCAAAATAATAAAATTCTCACAAACCAAATCCAACATTGATCATTCAATATAATCAAGTAACTTTCATCAGGGGGATGCAGGGATTGTTCAATATATGGAAATCCAGCAACATAATCCACTATATAAACAAACTTAAAGGAAAAAAAACACATGACCATTTCCTTAGATGCTGAGGAAGCATTGACAAAATTCAAAACCCGTTCATATTAAAAGTCGTGGAAAGATCAGGAATTCAGGGCCCATATCTAATCATAGTAAAAGCAATATACAGCAAACCAGTATCCAACATCAAAATAAATGGAGAGAAACTTGAAGCAATTCCACTAAAATCAAGGACTAGACAAGGCTGACCACTCGCTTCCTACCTATTCAATATACTACTTGAAGTCTTAGCCATTTAGACAACAAAGAGAGGTCAAAGGGATATAAATTGGAAAGGAAGAAATCAATATATTACTATTTACAGATGATATGATAGTACATTTAAGTGACTAGAAAAATTTGTTTACCACTGATAAACAGCCTCAGCAATGTGACTGGATATAAAATTAACTCAGTAGCCTTTCTCTACTCAAAGATAAACAGGCTGAGAAAGATATTAATCAAACCATGAGACTGGAAAAAGATCTTTACCAATCCTAAACACAAAAGAGGGCTAATATCCAATATTACAAAGAATTCAGGACGTTAGACTCCAGAGAATCAAATAACCCTATTAAAAATGGGGTGCAGAGCTAATCAATTAATTCTCAACTGAGGAATATGGGATGGCTGCAGAGTACCTAAAGAAATGTTCAACATCTTTAGTCATCAGGGAAATACAAATCAAACAAACAAACAAACAAACAAACAGAGATTCAACCTCACACCAGGAATCATGGTTAAGATAAAAACCTCAGGTGAAAGCAGATGATGCCACTGCTCCTTTGTTGGTGGTTTGCAAGCTGGTACAACCACTGTGAAAATCAGTATGGTGGTTCCTCAGAAGATTGGGAATTACACTACCTGAGGACCCAGCTATACCACTCCTGGGCATATACCCAAAAGATGCTCCAACATTTAACAAGGACACTTGCTCCACTATGTTCATAGAAACCTTATTTATAATAGACAGGCTCTGGAAAAAACCCAGATGTCCTTCAACAGAAGAATGGATACAGAAAATGTGGTACATCTACACAATGGATACTACTCTGCTGTTAAAAACAATGACTTCAGGAAATTCTTAGGCACATGGATGGAATTAAGAAATATCGTCCTGAGTGTGGGAATCCAGTTACAAAGGAACCCACATGGTATGCACTCACTGATAAGTGGATATTAGCCCCAAAGCTCAGAATACCCAAGATATAATTTACAGACCACATGAAGCTCAAGAAGGAAGATCAAAATGCGGATGCTTCATCCTTTCTTAGAAAGGGAACAAAATAATCAAGGGAGGAAATATGGCGAGAATGTTTGGAGTAGAGACTGAAGGAAAGGTCATCCGGAGATTGTCCCACTTGGGCATCCAGTCCATATAAAGCCACCAAACCCAGACAATATTTCTAAAGCCAGAAAGTACTTGCTGACAGATGCCTGATATACCTAACTCTTGAGAGGCTCTGTCAGATCCTGACAAATACAGAGGCAGATGCTCACAGCTAACCATTGGACTAAGCACGGGTTTGCTAATGGAGGAGTTAGAGAAAGGACTGAAGGAGCAGAAGGGGTTTGCAACCCCATAGGAAGAACAAAAATATCAACCAATCTAACCCCCCAGAGCTTCCAGGGACTAAACCACCAACCAAAGTGTACACTTGGAGGGACCTATGGCTACAGTGACATATGCAGCAAGAATGGCCTTGTGCATTAATGGTAGGAAAGGCCTTTGGTCCTGTGAGGGCTTGATGCTAAAGCATAGGGGAAAGCCATGGCAGGGACATAGGAGCAGCTGGTTGGGTGGGGGAACACCCTCATAGAAGTAGGGGGAGGGAGAATGGGATAGGAGGTTTCCGAGGGAAAACTGAGAAAGGGATAACATTTGAAATGTTAATATATAAAATATCTAATAAAAATGTTTAAAAGAAGTGAAATATATCTAATCAGTGACAATGCTGCAACTGAAGACTTGGGGAAAGCATGTGGCAATAACATCCAAAATCATGCATGACAAGAGATAGTCAAATTAAGAGTTGAAATTAATGATTGTAACAAAATTGAAAGACTCGATATTAAGAGTCGCTTCATTTAATAGATGAACAAAACTGATGAGTTTGATTTTCACTCAACTACATATTCTCAGACTTCAACCAAGAGACACACGAGTGACTGAGCGGTTGCAGTTGTTGCTTGTTAGGATTTCCTCACAGAGTTTACAGTTTTGATCACTGTCTATATCTGTGTATCTTCTTATCTATCTGCCTGCGTTTCTGTCTGTCATCTGTTTATACATTTGATCTATAGGTTAAGATAAAATTTTCTATAATCTGATTTTCTTAAACCACACTCTCATCCATGTGATATTTTTCTGTTCAGAGCACTTCAAATATTCGAGAATATACACTTTAATAACTTGATATAAGTTGGGAATGGTTATCATATCCATCAGAGGAAAAAAGGGAGGGACATCACATGTGGTTGAAACAGACAACACGTAATGCATTCTCAGATATGTTTCCCAATGTCATAACAACATTATCTGAAATCTTCTGTAGTATTTTTAATTCAATGCAATGACAATGATACACTAAATAATATTGCTGTTGAGGCAGGAGTTTCCATAGTAGGCACTGTCCCTGAGGAACATCAGTGGGCAGCAGAATTATACCAACTGCATGGACGTGTGAGGGAGCATTCAAGCTCTGCTATTTATAGTTTCTCAAACATAGGTGTGGCTTGTTATTGAAACATAAAACACATTATGCATATATGTATGTATGTATGTAACTTGGACATGTGTGAGATGATATTCCAAAAGGAATATTTATCATAAATAGGTAAAAAGAAAGTGAAATTCAGTATATATCAATAGTTGATAACGCATTATGAAATTATAGAGTCACCAAAAACAGTAAGATGGGATGAAGATGCCAAAGCACCTGTGTATCAAAACAAGAAAGGGTTTACAACACATCCCCTGAAAAGAAGTAAAAATATTTCATTCTATCAGACTGCCTTTGGGGTTCCTTAAATTTATAAACTTTAAATACTTTTCCATACTAGGAGTATTGGTAAATAAGGTAAGATTAGAAAAATATTTTAGTAAACCAAGATTCCTTTTATCAGAGAGAATAAAACAGAACTACACAGTCGTTCATCACTAGGCAAATCCTCTCAAGTCCTATTCCTATGTCACTCGGCATAAATATGAGGTTAAATTTAAAACCACTAAATATGGGTGAAGAATAAAACTAATTTAATATGAAAACTAAACACTGGGCTGGGGATTGCTTCCATGGGTAACAGTTCTTAATGAGCAAGGATAAGGGTCAGAGTACTCTGCACCCATTCTAAAGGCTTGGCATGTCTATGTATCCACATGTAGTTCTGACACTTTGGGCTATGAGGCAGGCGCAAGAGGAATTCTTGGCCTTCCTGAATTTCAAAGACCTCCAAGTTCAATAAGAAGTTTATCCAAGACTTTGTCTTGTAAATAAACATATTAAGTACATCTTTCAAATATCAAATTTGTGTTCAGCTTGCCTTGGGTTATTGTATTATTTTCTCTACTATCTTACCGTTATGTGTGTGCTTAAATTTCCTACAAAAGAGTGTGTGCATATGGCATGAATACTTTATCACACATAAACAAATTACATATGTTTAACTGGAGAGAGGTATGGTCTACAAAATGCAGAGCAGAATGATTTGGTGTACTGAGGTATTTGTTTTTATGAGCTCCTCAACTTCATCAAAGCGCTGTAAGAGTTTTCAAAAAAGGTAAAAGGAACATCAAAAATTAAGTATACATTGACGTTCAAACCTCTGGTTCATCTCATCTCAACCTTGAGTGACAGTGAGAGGTTAGCTTGAGTTATTTGTCCCTTCTTCAATTTAGAATTAAAAATGTAATCATACATAGGAAAAGTATAAATGCACCATTACTCAATTCAGTTACAACAAAATTTAGCCAGATAGCCAAACAACATGTTGCACATATTAAGCGTCGGTATTTCCACAAAATTCGTTTTCAAGATGAAAGTATCTGTGGAAAGAGTAGCCACACCCTTATAAAACAAGTGTTGAGACAATGTTTTGCTTTAAGTGAGAAGGTTAGAAAAATTAGCAGACTGAAATGAAGTCGTTTCCGGAACCCTGAGGTTCCTCTTCAGATAGTTCCTTCCATTCTGGGCTTAGCGTTTGCTTACTGTCAGAAACATATTTCAATGTAAACATTTTAAATTAAAAACAAAATCCCTGAAGCTTCTTCCCCAGGCTCCGGAAACACTACCACACAAACACAGGTGATGGAGGACTCACTGCTTCAGACTTAACGTCAGGGCATGAGCTGAGACCTCAAACAAGACAACCGAGTCAAAAAGCACTATTCACAAGGGATGCATCAGTTTGAGCTCTGAGAAAATAAAAGCAAATTGTATGTGACCCCATAGAATAATATCTGGGCTACCGAGCCATAAACATACAAAATGAATATTGCTTTGGGCCACATTTTTATTTGTTTTTGTTTTGGCGAATGTGAGACATCACCGTGTAGGCTCATGCGCTTAAAAGTTGATCTCGCAACGGCGCTGCTGCTTTAGAAGCTGTAGAACCTTAGGAATAAGTTAGACACAACAAGGAAAAGATGGATGTGGCATGCCTGGAGAATTTTTGTTCAATTAGTGAGTGGTTCTTCGGGTCTACCATGTAAATCCTCAAGTACAAACCATCTACCTAGTGAACTGTGATTCAAGCCTCATTTTATTGATCTATCACCCCCAAGATCATGTCCCTATGTTTACTATCTGAATATGACTGCCTGAATCCTGGCAGGTGTCCAGAATGAAGCTCCCAGGATGCTTCAGCAGATCTAAATCAAGGTCCCAACAAGCAGTGCAATCAAGTCACAACAGCTGCTGCCTACCGTTGCTGTGCAACAAGGAACACAGAAAAAGAGGCTCTGTGCTTTTAAGATTGGAGAGGAAATATGAAGACAGGAAGAGGAATAAGAGAGTTACTTCCATCACCCATCATAAGGAACACAATAGATTATAAGCAAGTAAATTGTCTTTTTAATACCTAAAAATGTTTCAGTGTTCCATAGGACCTAAAGTTGGTAAATGATACATTGATAATTTTTTGCATTGTAAATGATAGAATAGTAACCTCTATTTCTATAACTTGTTCCAATAACTAGATATCTTAATCATTTTGAAGTATTCTTATGAGAATGTTAACATCACTTAGATACTGTTTAATATTCACCCCCTTTTTATTATTCAGCAACGATTTTTCACCTACGTCTGACTCAAAAAATCAGTACCATTCTATACAATGGTGGTTATTCATTTTGACTATGGCTTACCATATTAACTGAATATGTCACATTTTAATGTCAGCTGTAAATCGACTAAACAGTTTATCAAAGTATAAAAATAATTTGAACTATTATAAAAGCGTAGCCTCTTAGACATTGGGAATGAAAAAAAGACATACTTTAAAAACAGCAAAAGGGAGAAAAGTTCACTGTTGCCATGATTCTGCTCCAGGTACAGGACAGCCTCCAGAGGCCCATGTGCTGTAAGATCGTTCCCCAGTGCAATGATAGTGAGACATGAGGGGACTTTCAGGAATAGAGGTCTAGTGAGATGACACGAAGTCACTGGGGTAGCCACTGCCTTTAAGGAACAAAAGCGGTTCTTGTGGGACCATAGCTAGTTTCCTGGAGACTTGATGTTTAAAAATATGCTCATTGCTCAGTCCCTGAAGCTCTCCAACACTGTGCTGCCATTTACATGGCCTTACCAGCAGAGCCATCATATGTGAGACCAAAAGATTTTCAGCATTCAGCATTGTATTGGAAGGGCACCTTATTTTTACATATTGCTCAGGTTCATGCATGGATGTGACAACAGAAATGGACTAAGGTGGTTATCGTCACCATATACATGACGTCTTGCAATGATCAACAAAGGAAAAGAGTCCTAAATCTGAATTAATAGAATTTACATGTGCAATAATATATTTTCAAATATTTTGCTCCACCAAAATGCATTGAATATGTATAGATATAAATATAATAATATGCACTTACTATATGTGTATATATTCAACCACATGGTCATCACTAGACCATTATATTTACCATATACAATCTAAGTAAAGGTTACGAAACTGAACTTCTTTGAATCTTGTGAGTAATAAGTCTCAACTACTCAAACTACTGCTCTCTATCCTACATCCACTATGGTCCCATCTTATACATGATTTTGTCTCTATTTTATGCCATTATGTATTTTAGTATGATAATTAATATTTCACCATGTAATTTGCATGTAAAATAACATTGGTTAAAAAACAGATATCTAAATCATATTGTGAATGAGTTAAAATTTCTTTCTAAGAATATTTAGCAATATCTGGAAATATCAAGTCTGGGTGTAGTGTGAGCGATGCTACTGATACCATGGATTAGTGGCCAGAAATGATGCTAACAAATTCTACTGTGAGGAGTGCATTTGCAAAAGATTAAGACGGGGGCTGGGGATTTAGCTCAGTGGTAGAGTGCTTACCTAGGAAGCGCAAGGCCCTGGGTTCGGTCCCCAGCTCCGAAAAAAAGAACCAAAAAAAAAAAAATTAAGACTTATAACTGCACTGACATCAAGTATGATAACAGGAGAAACTGTAATGTGTAAATTACACAAATGAGAAGAAGCGTTACATAAAGACATTTAAAATTTTGATGTATGTTTATATGTGTATGAAACAATCTATGAGGCAACAGATATGAATATCTGATCCTGGAAAAACTTGTGACTGAGAAAGTATTAGCCCTATAGTGCGTGTCCTACTATTTTGTGAAATTAACTTCACATGGATCCAAATGTAAATACGATATTTCTTTCTGTATGTGTAGCTAAAGGATATTCAGACTTCATCGGAGAAGCTTTCTTTGGGATCAGTGTTGGTAAATCCAGATATACATGGGTTCTCTGTGTACAAAGGATAAGTAATGATTTCTGTTTCCTTTGTGTAGGGAGATGACAATAATGACTCTTAAACATTGACCTTGTAGGCATAACATTATTCCATGGATCTGATTTCTTTGTTCATCATTGTAGGGCAAATGCATATGTTCTCAATACCAAAATCCACTCCTGATTTTCCTCAATGTGATTCTGTCCCCCTTGAAAGTGGCCTCACTGCTCTTTGGCCTGTTCATTTTATTTCAAAATTGTTAGAATGCACTACCTGTAAAAATAATATTTTAGAGCATTTTTAAGTTGAAAAATAATATTCTGTTACTTCATTAAGAATTTTATAATAACCCAAAGTTCTCTTCCTAACTCAGCATACACACACATATATATGTATATATATGTAATATATGTATATGTATGTGTGTGTATATATACATATATATGTCTAGTGTCATATAATAATAACATTAATTTTTTTCAAAATCATATCCCCATATGACTGCATTAGTATTAGATAGAAGATTTTTCTCTCTTTTTGTGTCCCTCAGTCAAGCTTATCTTTTAACAGAAAAAACACTATCTTTCAAATATTTCATAAATCAATAGGATATAATAGTAATAAATTAGGTATAATGAGTCAAAACCTAGATTTCCTTAAACTTTGTCCTCCAGTATCTTTTTTTTTTTTTTTTTTTTTTGTATTTTTTTTTTTATTAACTTGAGTATTTCTTATGTACATTTGGCAAACATCCTTCCTCCCCCCCTTCCTTATGGGTGTTCCTCCCCCACCCTCCCCATTGCCGCCCCTCCCCCCGACAGTCTAGTTCACTGGGGGTTCAGTCTTAGCAGGACCCAGGGCTTCCCTTCCACTGGTGCTCTTACTAGGATATTCATTTGCTACCTATGAGGTCAGAGTCCAGGGTCAGTCCATGTATAGTCTTTAGGTAGTGGCTTAGTCCCTGGAAGCTCTGGTTGCTTGGCATTGTTGTACATATGGAGTCTCAAGCCCCTTCAAGCTCTTCCAGTTCATTCTCTGATTCCTTCAACGGGGGTCCCGTTCTCAGTTCAGTGGTTTGCTGCTGGCATTCGCCTCTGTATTTGCTGTATTCTGGCTGTGTCTCTCAGGATCGATCTACAACCGGCTCCTGTCGGTCTGCACTTCTTTGCTTCATCCATCTTGTCTAATTGGGTGGCTCTATATGTATGGGCCACATGTGGGGCAGGCTCTGAATGGGTGTTCCTTCAGTCTCTGTTTTAATCTTTGCCTCTCTCTTCCCTGCCAAGGGTATTCTTGTTCCCCTTTTAAAGAAGGAGTGAAGCCTTCACATTTTGATCATCCGTCTTGAGTTTCATTTGTTCTAGGCCACTAGGGTAATTCAAGCATTTGGGCTAATAGCCACTTATCAGTGAGTGCATACCATGTATGTCTTTCTGTGATTGGGTTAGCTCACTCAGAATGATATTTTCCAGTTC
The DNA here is from genome assembly GCF_011064425.1 of Rattus rattus. Lineage (NCBI taxonomy): Eukaryota > Metazoa > Chordata > Mammalia > Rodentia > Muridae > Rattus > Rattus rattus. Next base: position 158,965,540 of record NC_046156.1, read on the forward strand.
CAACCATTTGCCCAATGAATTCATAAAGTCGTTGTTTTTGATAGCTGAGTAATTCCATTGTGTAGATGTACCACATTTTCTGTATCCATTCTCTGTTGAAGGGCATCTGTTCTTTTCCAGCTTCTGGCTATTATAAATAAGGCATGGCGAACATAGTGGAGCACGTGTCTTTTTATATGTTGGGGCATCTTTTGGGTATATGCCCAAGAGAGGTATAGCTGGATCCTCAGGCAGTTCAATGTCCAATTTTCTGAGAAACCTCCAGACTGATTTCCAGAATGGTTGTACCAGTCTGCAACCCCACCAACAATGGAGGAGTGTTCTCTTTCCACACATCCTCGCCAGCATTTGCTGTCACCTGAGTTTTTGATTCAGCCATTCTTCACTGGTGTGAGGTGAAATCAGGGTTGTTTTGATTTGCATTTCTGATGACTAAAGATGTTGAACATTTTTTAGGTGTTTCAGCCATTCGCATTCCTCAGCTGTTACTATCATGGTGCTTCTGGAACTTTTCTAAAAGAATTGTTCTACAAATAATATGAATTTACTGTTTAATTTTCTTTTTAAAATAGGAAAATAAGATCTAAAGATATCCCTAACTTAGAAAGCTTTTCATACATTTCTTAATAACCATGTTATTTTTGACAAATACTGCCATTCTATATTTGATTTTTATACCCGGTAAACCAAGAATAATCATCGTGTTGACACTGTGATAACATTTATGACAAATACACAGTATTATTGTAAACATAGGAGACTGCTGACACTTAGCAAGTGTTTAACAAGTGTTCCTTGTAGTTGTCTGTTTGATCATTCTCACAGTTGCCATGGCTACCTATACTCAGAGACTCCGGCGCATTTTTGCCCAATTTGTGATGAAGAATTCTAAATATTTTGCAGAGCAGAAAGTCAATATCCAAAAGAGCAAATCCCATTAATATATTAATTAGAACTTCCATGGGTACAAATAATTTTGATCACAATCATGATTTGAATATGTGAAATATGCTGCTAGCTGCACTCAAGCAGAAAGAAAATTTTCAGTCACAGCAAATTATCTGAAATCATAATTAATCTGTGTGTAAGAGAAAGAAAAAGGAAGTTAGAGTTTCATGTTTCAACAGCAAATCAAGATTCTTAAAGGTGAGCAGCATCTCTGCTTCTAATCAGAAGTGAGAATCATTCTGCACAGTTCTTTGGACTGAACATTAGATTCAATGTTTTAACTTAAATGTTCCCATTAAAATCTTTAAAATATTAATTTATATGGCTGGGAGGTATGCAGTCAATGAAGTGCCTGCAGTGAAGAACTCACAAAGGCTTGAGTTCTCTCTTTAAGAGGCACATGAATTTAACAATGCCATGTGTTTGCAATACCTATCCTGGAAAAGGACAAACAGGCAGATCCCTGGGACTTTCTGGGTAGCAACATTGGTGTAATTGGCCAGCACCAGGCTATTGAGAGACCTGAACTCAAGTTAACATTTCAATGGTACTTCACAAGCCCTGAGAGGAAGCTTTCCAGTGGCTAGATAACTGGCAACGTGTGTCAGGAAGGCAGAAGGATGACATTTGTTTATAGTGAAGGCTGCCCTTCTGTGAAGTGCCGCACAGCTTGCAATGAACTTTCTGGCTCACCGAGCAGAGATTTTGATACTCAAGACTACAGCATTATTCTCTAGCTGTTCGGCATCAGGTTTCTTTCCCTGGAATCCCTCACAATACAGTCGACAAACTTTAAAAAAATCAATCCTTTAGGTTTTGAGAGCTGCTTAGCCTGCCTCCCAACAGTTCAAATCTTTCTATTTAATATTTAAATTATCACAGATATTTTTATATGAGTGAATGACTGTCTTTCAGTAAACCATGATCTGCAGAGACAGCAAGCAGCAAGCTATCCCTACTGCTGTTGTTTGATGCTCCTTTATCTACAGTAATTTAGCACTTTATTTCTGCAATCGTAGCTGACCAATTGTCTTCTATTTTTCCTAGCTTTCTTTCTCCAAATCTGTTTATTAGGAAACCCAGGAAAAATTTATTCATATATTGATGAGAGCAATAAAATAGAGTCCATATTTACTAAATCTAGTAAAATATTTATTAAAATCGAGTATACACTTAGAAATTATTACAAATAGCAAACTTTATTTACTTAATATCCCGATCACAGCCCTGTCTTTCCTCTTTTCCCAGTCCCACCCTCATATCCAACTACCCCTGTTACCCTCCCATTCTCCTCAGAAAAGGAGAGGCCCCTCATGGGTATCAGCCAGTTCTGGCTTATCAGATCACAACAGGACTATGTACATCCTCTCCTACTGAGGCCAAACAAGGCAGCCCAGCTTGGGAAAGAGATCCAAATCAGGCAAAGATTCAGAGACAGCTCTCTCTCTAATTGTTTGGGGCTCCACATAATAACTAAGCTGCACATCTTGTGTGTGTGTGTGTGTGTGTGTGTGTGTGTGTGTGTGTGTGCATGCACATGCGTGTGTGTAGGTACTAGGTCTAACCCATGTATGCCCTTCGTTTGGTGATTAAGTCTATGTGAGGCCCCCATGGGATCAGGGTAGTTGAGTCTGTAGGTCTTCTTGTGAAGCCCTTGACCCCTCCATCTCCCTACATCTTTCCTTGCACTCTTCCACAATAGTACCAAGCTCTGCCTAATGTTAGGCTGTGGGTCTCTGCATCTGATTCTATGAGCTGTGCTATGCTCCTGTTAGCAGGGATAGGGGGATATCATTAATAACTTCGATGGTTGACTCTTTTCCATAGGCTAGGTATCAAGTTGGGCCAGTCCCTCAATCTGTGCTCTATATCTTCCTATGTCTTCCATTGTTACACATAACATAAAAGTTACACACAGAGAGACACACACTAATTTTCACATTAGCCTCCATAAAGTCAAAGTACAATGTGGATTGTTTTTATGATGATGACAAACACACACATTCTCTCTCTCTCTATACACACGATGCACACACATCTGTCATTATAATGAACTCCTGCTTATAAAAAGATAATAAAGTATATTTGGCATCTGGCCTCCAATAAGTTACTATCATAAACATATCCTTGCTTGGATTGATCTAGTATGCTCTTAGTTATTTTGCTACTTTCAAAAGTTAAGGTTTTGCCCTCCAACCACATTCCTGTCTATTTGAGAACTTAAAAATACATAAACTGTTCCTCATTCAACCAATACTTCAAATTTTAGAAAATATCTTGGAAATATTTTTATTTCTAGACTTTGTATGCACAGCCTTAACTATGATGTTTCTACATTGCCTTTTCTCATTCAATAATTTCCAGTTTCTCCTTTTCTCTGTTAGCCATCAAAGTTCTCTGATTTTTTTTCCAGGCTTTGAACATTACCAATATTTTCCTAACCTCAATCAATCAATGTTTCCTCAAAATTTGAATTTCTCTGATGGTTATAAATCATGCCTTTCCTCACCCAAAATGGGAAAATACCATTTTTTTTCTCCCTGATGCACATTTTCTTCTTTGTTTTTGGGGATATAACTTGTTTCTATGACATATCAAAAAATACCATTTTTACTGTAGTTTATTTCTTAAGATCTTGTTATTTTTTGGTTTTTTTTGTTTGTTTTGTTTTGTTTTTTAACCAGGAAGGCAATCAAGCCTAATTAGTTTCCATTTTATTATTTCAGGACATATATGGATTTTTGTTGTAATTTATTTTTAATAGAAACCTCATAACACTACTTGCCCATTCTCTCTGCTATATTCCCTAAACATCTCCAGTTTTCTTTTGTCCGTTGGAAACTGTCTTAGACTGATGTTGACTTTGCATTGCCTCTAGATTTATCCCATATGACTCTTATGGCTTTATTTTTGCTTTTATCCTCTACCAGACACTGGAAGGCAACCAGCAAATTTCTTACAAATGATGGTGTATAAAAGTATGTCATGTTTGTAAAATAAAGGGGGTTTAGGCAATGTGATGTTGGCCTATGGGCCTTTGGCAAGGAATGAGAAATTATTTTCAACTTTTTGCTCACAGGCTCTTACCCATTTTTTTCCTAAATGTCCTTAGAGACTAATAAGCATGAATATATTCTAAGCATCTGCCAAGAAATTGCTAACACTTTTCCCTGAATTCTGGTGCACAGGGAAAAGGTTGGGAAATTGTTTACTCCCTAGAGACTCTGACTGAGAACATCTTGCTCTTGATTTCTACCCTTTGTCCATCAGCTAAAGAGCTACCTGGCTCTTGGGGGACTTAAAATGGGCTGCGATTCTAAAAGGGAACAGAAGTTCTCTTCTTTCAGTCAGGAAGCTTTATGTGAACATCCACAGACAGACATGATCAGTAACTGCAATATTCTAATTCAGTATAAAGTTGTCATATATATTTAAATGAAATGCAAAAACTAACATTCCAAAAATGTCTCCCGAAAACAAGTGGAGTCCCACAAAGACAGCAAAAAAATATGATTATTTAACTTTATTTTAATTAATTTCAGGAAATTGATCTGTGCAATAAAAATAAAGAGAAATAGATGAACCACAAAAAATCAGTGAGTAAAGGAAGTGTACCACAAATTCAAAAAACTGGAGAACTGAATGAGTTTTCAATTACAGTAAGCCATGCATTGAGGTGAATCTTAGATTAATTCCTTGTCTATTTCCTAAAACTGAGAGGCTGGGATGTGTACTTTATGCTGTCTGCACATTCAAAATAATCTCAAAATGAGTAACATGGTTTTGTATATTTTGAAATAAATATTGTAAGTGCTATGAATAATTTAATGGTTAATGAGAAATAGCTTCTAATACTAATGTTATTATAATTAAGAAGGATGTATTGTGATTATAAAGGATATAGCATGAAGTACAAAGGCATTTTGTCTTCAAGGCAGTTCCTGTTGAATGTGTAGGAGTCCATATTATTCATAATTTTAAAAAAAAATTATGTAATCGAAAAAAAATCCTATAAATCAGAATTACATATGATATCCAATTATGATTTTTACCTTGAGATGTTCAAACTATTTTATACATTCATATTAATAAATTCTTTCAATAATAACATAAGGATTATTAATGAGAAAGTTTTACTGCAATAAAAATATTATAACATTTTAGGACTTTCTCAAATTCAAAAAAAATATATTGAAAGCCATTCTTCCCCCTTGGGAGGAATTAGAGGAAGTATTGAAAGAGGTGAAGGAGCTTGCAACCCCATAAGAACAACAATGCCAAGCAACAAGAGCTCCCAGGGACTAAACCACTACCGAAAGACTATACATGGACTAACCCAAGTCTCCAACTGCATATGTAGCAGAGAATAGCCTTGTTGGGGCACCAATGGAAGGGGAAGCCCTTGGTCCTGCCAAGGTTGGACCCGAATACAGGGGAATAGGGGGACAGTAAGGGGGATATATAGGGGGAATACTTGTATGGGGGAGGGGGATAGGAGGGAAAGGTTGCTTACTGACAGGAAACCGGGAAGGGGAATAAAATTTGATATGTAAGTAAAGAAATATATCTAATAAAAAATTTAAAAAAGATATGTTTGCTACCAATAATGTGAATGAGTTTCTGCACTATAAAAATAATGTCCTTACCCATATCTGACATTTCAGGCACAGTAACGATGTATGGTCCGTCTGTGAACTTCGGAGCATTGTCATTGATGTCTTGCACTTTGATGATGAACTCGGACTCAGGTTCCAGAGGCTTGTTCGTCCGTCTGTCAATAGCCTGGGCATGAAGCACATAGTGAGTCTTCTGCTCTCTGTCCAGGCTTTTGGTTGAGTGGATGTCACCGGTGGTGTCGTCAATGATGAATATAGTCCCAGCTCCTTCTCCAGTAAGGATGTACTTGACAGAGCCATCGCCTTTATCAGAGTTGGAGTGCAGCTAGAAAATACACACGGAGGAAGTCAGTATGAATATATTCTGATGGCATATGTAATCTGAATATTTTCAAGAAATAAAGAATTTTAGTTTTTTTCTATACTGCAAAGTCAAACTCGCAGCAGCCATTTCATTTCTTATTGTTTTCTCTAACTAGTACTAAGTGAACATTGTATCTTGATTTTTCTGAGATGTAATATGTAATATGAAGACATTGACATCACATAATGTGATATGAAAGAATCGGTATTACACTATGAAGAAAAAAGAAGAAGATAATTCTACTACATCACTATTGCTTTCCATGCCTGGGGAAATTCTTATGAAGATTACCCAACATTGTTTTCCTCATTGGATTTTGCAAAATTGAGTAGGAGAAACTGAAGTTAAAACTCGTTATCAGTCTTTCTTGGTGACACACATGCATCACCAAGGTACTAATTTCATAATTTGTAGAATATAGAGTATAATATTATTTAGCATACATTTTCAAGTTAAAAAATATACAATTTGTTGTTATTTTTATCTTCTTAATGGTTTTGAAAATATTACAGCAAATTATAGTTAGTATTGCAGTACGTAATAATATTGACAAATGAATAAAATTTTATTTCTTAAAAGAAAAAATATACAATATCCATTTAGAAATAATACTTCGGTAGAAAACATCTTTTTAAGAAATATGATTTTAAATCTACAATCTCTAAATGGATATTACAAAAAGCACATAATGGATTTAGGTCATTTAAGTCTAAGTGACTTAAATTATTTTAATTTGCATATGATACACTGCACATACTTCAAAATAAAGATCTACTCTAATATGTAATGCCACAAAGAAGATAAATGACTGAATGATTTGCAGGTAAGAAAAGATAAGTACGTTTGTGAAAAGAAAACTGTAAATCTTTGAAGAAAACTACATCTTTAAAGAACTGTACCTCATCCCCATGACTCAGGGTTGAATGCTCTGCATGGGAACGTTTCATTGATGAACCTCAAGTACTCACCTTTTGCTTATTTCTGACCTTGGGAACAGTGAAAAATATAACCTTATTTGTACAGAACTTGACTTTTTTTTCCACAGTGAAGTAAAATCATGAAGGTTAGTTTTAAAATACGTGACCTGTTAAAAGACACTTGAAAACTCTATTATAGAAAAAAGTGGTGAGGTGTAAGGAAAGCTGATTTCTTTTCTGCATAAAAGGTAACGGCCCAAATGTATTTATTATTATTTGATTCACAATTTTTATTTTCTTTTTCATCAACATAAAGCAAGAAACATGTATGTTCCTGAGGGGAGGCACTTGTATTCAGCACAAAAAATCATTTCAAAAATTTTTATTTTGATGTCTCCTATTACTGAAAAATTAACAGCTCTAGAAGACACAGTGTTCAAGGATTCCCACTGCCATTCGTTATCAAATTTTAGTGACTATGTTCCAGAACAGGACTACAGAGTGACCTCTGTGCATGTTTGTATGGAAGTGCACCTATTTGTTTCTGCCTGTGTCTTGATAAATCATTTTTTCATCAAAGAATAATTATCATTTATGAAGTAGACAGTGAAAATCATTGACATAGCAATCTATTTAAGTCATTCTCCATCTGTTCCTAACATAGTAAAGAATCAAAGTTATGAAAGAATTTCTAAGATGAAGTGAAAATGACAGTGATTTTATGAGTTTGGCTTTTGAGGCAAAAATCTGGTACAAAATTAATATTTTATTATAAGTAAACCACTCATCATATATGTCTAAGAAGTTATGATTAACTTGAATCTAGTTTATCATTGATAATTTAGAAATATTTATAAAATTGAATAATGTTACTAATAGTTACACCAAAATATTACAAAATATATTGAGATTTTTGCATCAGACTTCCATAATACTTAGCCTGAGTATTAACATAATGGCGGTGATTATTTTATAATGAAGATAAATCTTTTAGCAAACTTGATTGAATCTTGAAGCCATCATTTCCATATAGCAATTATGGAAACTATTCCATTAGCATTTAGTCCATTGATTAATAATTTATATAATTTTGATGATACCTATTTCTGAAGGAGCAAATTGGTCCACTCATGATTTCCATTTCTTGAGCCATCCTTTTTCATTTATTATTTTGATGTTAAATTCACTCTGCACTAACATTTGAGCCTAAGAAAAGCACATGCATTGTTCTATGGATTTTTGTTTTAGAAGGGATTTTTAAGACCCAAGAGGGATGACAGCATGGTTAAGATAAGAAAAGGAGGAATGTATGAGAGAATTAGAACAAAGAGAATAGAAAGGACAGAGAGAAAGAGAAAAAGAGAAAGAGAGAGAGAGAGAGAGAGAGAGAGAGAGAGAGAGAGAGAGAGAGAGAGAGAGAGAGATGGGTGTTATGGGAACAGGAAGTTTTGTAAACTATAATGACGATAGAATTCTTTTAATTTGTACGTGGTTCTCCATCAGATACTAATTAAAAAGTTTAATGGTAGAGCAAGAAAACTTTAAATATTCAATTTGTAGTTAGACCACTGGCTTAATAGTTACTAATATGGTATTCATTTATTTACATGAAAAATTTCAAACTAAATTAGAATATATGGAAAATAAAGGTAATTAGTTCTATTAATTCTAACATAATTTTTCCTTAAAGCAGGTCTTGATTCCACAGTCACTGAAATTTTGCTGGACCCTGTAGCAGAGTCAAAACTATGCCTTGAGAATATTGTAGTGAATGTGATATCCATTGTGTACTCCTCTTGGTAATGTTTACGCTTTTAAGAGAAAACCAATGTAAACAACCTTGCTGTCCCTGGGATTCCCATGTAATTATCTTTTACAACTTAAGCTAAAAGCATAAATTTATATGTCTGTGTACTCTTCCTGACGTAGACCTAGAATGACTTGTATGTCTTGACATAAGATTGCCTCTGTCTCTGTCTGTCTGTCTATCTGTCTGTCTCTGTGTATGTGTCTCTGTCTGTCTCTGCCTGCCTGTCTCTGACCCTCTGACTTGTCTGTCAGTTTCTCTGTCTCTCTGTCTCTCTGTCTCTCTGTCTCTGTCTCTCTCTCTCTCTCTGTGTGTGTGTGTGTGTGTGTGTGTGTGTGTGTGTGTGTGTGTGTAATGGTAGTCATTTGCTAAAAGTTTTTAATATGTTGAAAGCAACCTTAATAAAAGACATGCCAAAAATGTCTGAAGTAACAGGTGAATAGTATCTGTGTGTAGCTTCAAGTGTTGTCACTCTGGGTCAGTTGGGCTTTGGAAAGTAACTTTTTTCTTCATGTAATGTTGTTAAAGATTTCTATAAGGAATTCTTTCAATGCTTTCACAATCCATGTTTATATGTTATTAAAGGTATACAGAATAAACACAGACATACACACAACCAACATAGACAGATCAGATACACATGATTGACAGGTCACAGAGAGTATTTTCTACAACTACACAAAAATGGAAAACACAAGATGAAAAGTGGAGAATTTAAATTTGGGCCAATTTTTGGTTCAGTAAATTGAAGAGAGTATCTCTGTCTCATTTTTTTAATATAAAATTGATACCTTTTGGTGCTTTCTCTAATGTTTCTTTATTGCATCACTCAATAAATCTGTTATAAGGTTGATAAGAGGGTTATATAAAATGCAAAAGGTGGAATAAATTTTGGATTTCTGAAATTGTGTGGAAGTTATATTGTCATTCTTGTGTACCACCATAAACAGACAACATCCTTCTGTGTAGGGTGGACACCTAATAAAGCATTTCTAACAAGTTTCACTTTAGCAGACAAAAAAGGAAGGGTAAAGAAGAAAAACCAAATAGTAGCCATCCAAGAAAGTAACATGAACAATTAATTGTCTTGCATTGTATTCATAAAATATCTTTTTGTTGGTATTAAATACAGACATATGGCACTCCTAAAGCTAACCTGACACACATGAATTCACTCCCTAAAACTATTTATGTACCCTAGACCACATAGGTTCATGACCTAAAATTTTGCAGGTTTCACTCTAATACACAGTTACTTGCTAGGATAATATAGGATTCCTTACAGGGGAATAATTTTAAAAGGTTAAGGATAAAATGGTAAAGTCATTAATTTTAAAAGTTACTTTGAGCTAGGACTTCAAGCTCTATTACAAAGGTCAATTACAAAGTTAAAAATGTAATATAGTATTGTATGTAGCATTTGTGTAAGGGTCATCTTTAAATTTGAGTGGAAGAAGGAAATAAGTGCTGATACACAATGTTAGCAATCTGTCACCAAACCAATGCTGTGTTTTGATAAAAATATTGGTATAGAAGTGAGAGATATAAAAATCATAGCAATTTTTGTTATAGATAATTATTAAATGTAGCATTAGTTTAAGTTATATTTTAATTAAAGTATAAGCATGTACAGTAACCAATCATTGATATCGCCACAACTAATTCATGTTGTGGCAAACACAATAAATATTAGAGATAGCTTGGTACCTACAAGCCAGTTTCTGAGTGAAAAACAAAACTCCAGTCCTCAATTGTTTCAATACCTTTTCATGATTTATTAAGAAATGTTATTCACATTCAAGTAACAAGGTAGTTATACAGTAAGGCTAAACTAGACTGCATTTTGGAAAGTGTGGATAAATAAAAAAAATTGTCTGTAAACATTGGTAAAATATAGAACTTGATAAGAATCTATCATTTAAATTTTATCAGGATTACATTTATTCCTGGAGAAGTCAACTAATACATGAGGAATAGGAGGAGAAAGAAGACAAAATCAACATTAAGTTAATATTAGTCATTTAATTCCAAGTTAGGGATCTTGATGTGCACTGTCAGGAGCCTCATTTCTCTACAGTTTGAAGTGGTCAATGTCTCAAGACTGCAATATTGAAACATTCTTCTAGTTGTGAATGGTTAGTACAAAGTACAAAATAAAAAAAAAAAACTGAGAAAATTTCTACAGTTCCTTCTGTTTTGAAAGTATATGAAGCCCCACACAAAAATCAAAGAGAGGTATCTTGAAACTAACAACCACAACCACAACAACAACAAAACCTAAATGAATTTTTCTTCATACTATAGAAATGGAAAAAAACTCTGCCCAATCCTTTTTATTTCAGTAAGAACTATTTAGAACCTAGGTAGTTGTAAAGTTATTGGAAATATTTGTTCATGATTTTAAGTGATCAATTTTAGAGGGTTTGCTGTAGAGCTTGGAAGAGTCTAAATTAGAATTCTGAAAAGGCCCACTAAGGAATTCCATTTCAGCACATCACAGAGAGAAAATAATGGTTAACAAGTTCACATCTAAGGGGGGAGGAGAGTTCACTGAATGAAAGAACCACTTTAGAAATATTGGTAAGAGATTACTAAAATAAGATTCTAGTGTGATCAGAAAAGCAGGGGGAATCAATGGGGTAAGACCTCATGTAGATGTCAGCCCTCACATGGGAATGCATGAAGTAGGGAGGTTTAAAAATGGCCATTGTGGTTTCAAACTGTGAAAAGATGATAAGGAGATTGAAGGACAGCAAAGGTCATTGCAGAAACCACTACAATAAGAAGAAAATTGGTAAAAGTAACATCTGTGAAAGTATTATTAAGTAATGGTTTTACATATTCCTATCATGTATATATTCTAAAAATGAAGCTTCTACAAAGGACATGTATTGTAAATTGAAAGCGAAATGAAGCAAAACATAATGTTTGGCCATAATTAACAAAATATGAACTTACAATTGATCAATGGAAGGGTTAAATAAGTTGCAGAAATTTAGGGATTCAGAGACACTTGGACATGAACTGTCACCATGTGAGGTCTCAGAGAGATAGAAAGAAGATATTCCCATATAGAGTCACAGGATATTCCCATAGAGAGTTCGCAATAAAGATTTGATACATTTTATTTTATGAACACAAAAGGTATCATCACAAAAGTAATAAGTACAGAAATAAGGTTAGAAGATGTTATCAATGGTCTAGAATATTGGACAAAGAATAGGCTGAGTTCTGAAGCTTATACTGCAAAATTTGATCAAAGCTGTTCCTCATCCCACTTGCTTAGATTGGTTCTTACTTAATGATGCATAAGTGTTTGATCTCTTTGGAGACAACATTGCTAAGGTCTATGTTAAGATCCCCCATTTTTTGAATAATATCCCAGGTATTTCTACTCACTACTTATTATTAACTCTTTCCTGGATTTCTAATATTTTTTTTAAACTTGGTTTTCTCTCTCTCTCTCTCTCTCTCTCTCTCTCTCTCTCTCTCTCTCTCTCTTCATTTCTAGTGAAATTCCTGTCATTTTTCTTTCTGTGCATACTGATGGAACTGATCTGAATTAACACATCGCATATAATTAACAATTAGTAATGTAAATTCAATGTAATAGAAGAAACTAATTATGTCTTTACTATATACCAGGCAACACACGTGTGAATTCAAAAGAGTTCTGTGTCTTGATGAGTTTTCACTGTCAGAAAACAAGGACCAACAGACACATGTTTGGAAAATGTTACCCAGGGAATCATAAAGTAAAGCTTTCTTTCTCTTTGGAAAAGTTTACCAGATGGTGGAAGAAGAATCCCAATCCCCAGCCTTGCTCCTCTTCCTTAAAAGGTTCAAGGTACTGAATTTTATTTTTAAATTTTCAGCACTGAAATAGGCATTCATCTTTTTGAATCATTTATTTCACTGGACACAAATAGATGTATTATCACCAACAGTATCAACAATAGTTATTATATAACAGATTTTAAAGAGTGGAGAATCTAAGAAGCAGATTAAGCGAATCAAAACAAAGGCACAAAAGAGGAAATTCCAACAACCTAGTTGTTTTTGCACTGGGGATTCAGGATAAGAGAATTACAAAGATGGAGAGACAATGCACACTAAAGGACAAGAGGGGTGTCCTTGGGAACCTTCCCAAAGTGTAAGCCTTGCAAGAATTACTCAACTCAAGTTGGGTTCTCATGAGTCAGCATGCTGAAATTAAAACGCTACAAAACCTGCTATTGTGTGCTTTTCATAGTCCTAGAAGAGGGGGATGAAGCATTGTAGGGGCCAGACAGGGCAAGAAAACCACAAGAAAACCCATCGATTCAAAAAACCTGGCCTTAATAATGCTCACAGGATCTGAACAAATAATCACAGAGACTACATGGGTGTGACCTAGGACCTCTGCAAATATGCTATAGTTGTGTAGCTTGCTATTCTTTGGGGACTCCTAACAGTGGCATTGGGGGCTTTTTCTAACTTTGTTGTCTGCTTTTGAGACACTTTTTCTCCTACTGGATTGCCTCATCCAGTCTTAGTATGAGGTGAGGTGCTTAGTATTGTAGCAACTTGATAAGGAATGTTTGGTTGATATTTTTCAGAGACTTGCCCATTTCTGAAAAGGAGGAGCAGTGAGTCAGAAAAGGAGGTGAGAAGAGAAACTGAGAGGAGAGGAGGAAGTAGTAACTGAGGTTGTGATGGAATTCATGAGAGACTACTACATTAAATAAAAATAAAAGGAACATCCAAATTTTCAGTTCAAAGCTTGATTTTATTCTGTTTCCCTTCCTTTTAGTTTTTCCTTTCCTCTGTGTGTGTGTGTGTGTGTGTGTGTGTATTTGACTTAGAATAACATTAAGTAATCAGAGCTTTCTGAGTATCTCCATCTTTAACTGAAATTATTGTTTGAAATGTTTGATGTGGATTTGTCTCTCAGATTTTCTACTTATATTCCTTTCAATTATTTTCTGATTCTCCCTTCTTTAGAAAATCCGCCAAATCTATTCCTTCTCTATCTCACAGGTTACCTTTGAGCTCCTTCATTCCTCTGACTTGTTCCCTTAGAATAGTCAGTGTCACTTCAGCTGTTACATTAACTCTGTTGTTCTCCTTCCCACGTCAGGACATTCATCCAAACCCCAGTGACCTTTCAAAAACTAAATCTGATCACTTTTCCAAATGAAATGCATAAATTGTGTCCAGAACTACAAATATGTACCACCTCATGTTTTGTTATCTCTGCTTATGTTTTCATTTGTTCATCATTCATGCTAACCTAAAATAAGAGCAGAAAGAACTGTTTCCTAAATTGGTAGTAACTTAATACTAATTATTTAAATCTGTGTTTTTTCTTTTCCTACTTGGATTTAAGAGATTTCTTTCGATTTCAGTTAATTTTGCATGGCTAACTGTAATAGTGTTTATGAACAATTTGCCAGGCTCTAGAGTCAACTGGGAGAAGAGACATACTGCATAGTCGAGCACATAAATAGGTGCTCCATGAAGTTTTGCAGAACTCCATGATAGCATATCAATCATCACTGTTGTGTGTCTTACATCATCATAGGAACTGTGGCCTGTCTTGCCATGCTTGTTTCACTCTCATGGAGAGCAGAATCAAAATTACATTCCCTTTTTCTCCACAGCATGAATAATTTTGATGGTTAAAAATACTATTTTAAAATAAAGTATGATTTAAATATTCATAAATAATTATATTACAACTATTAGCTATTTATCTAGAAATCTATACATGCTGTTCTGTTGTTCAGAAGACTCCTGAAACAGTAAAGCATATTGCTGTAGCGTTTGGTGCTCTGCCCACAGCTAGAAAGTAGATATCTATTGCTCAGAGCATGGTGGACTTCATAAGCAAAGCCCATGGTTTGCTGAAGTGAAACTGATTCAATAAATGCCCCTTTGCTGATGGTACTATGATACCAGTTTGTGAAAAGATCTTCGCTAACCCTACATCCAATAGAGGGATGTAGTTTCTAAAAGAGGGAAGTAAACAACTGGTCTACCATGCTTATGAACCACATCAGTAACCAGCCAGCCATAATCACCCTAAAGGTACAGTAGTGCAATGAAAGATTATAATAGCCAGAAGATCGGGGGTTTTGCTGAGAGATTTAGCCTCCTCGTAATGTCAGAATCCCTACCTATAAAGTCTCACCAACATGACTGCCTAAAGATGATCTTGAAAGGGGCAAAATAGAAATGCCAACTAGACAGGATAACTTTAAAAGGCTACTACTTTACACACACAAACACACACAAACACACACAAGTACACAAACACAAACACACACAAACACACACAAGTACACAAACACAAACACACACAAACACACACACACACACACACACACACACAAAACCTAAGGTGATTAAGAGATTCAAAGAGTGAGATAGACATATCTAAGTAAGAGTGTGCCTACTGCTTGTACAATAGTGAAGGGTCAGCTTGAAAAGGTGTATGTAAGTACCATTATGTAAAATGAAAATGACAAATTTAGGAATATATATATATATATATATATATATATATATATATATGCCTTTAACAGTAGTTAATAAAAAGGAGGCTAAGAGTTTGAAAAAGGGCATGGGAGTTATATGAGTATATTTAGAAGTGACAAAGAAAGTTAATTAATTATATAATTTCCAAACTAATAAAAGGAATGGTTTTTAAAAATAGATATTTCATGCAAAATAAGCCAATGAAGTTAAACAAAACAGAACAAAACAAAAAAAAGCAAGCCAAAAACAAAAATTAGGTAACTGATGTATGACTTGGTGAAAATGGGAAGAAATACGTAAATCCAAGTTCGTTCACAGAAAATGAGCACACATTATTGACAATACATCCCCGTTGGTCATTTCAACAGAAAGAGTATTGATGGCTGAGGCCGTGGAGAGCTCATAGGCAACACCCCGCGAGCAAACCTGAGCCTGGGGACCACAGGTAAGACAAACTTTTCTGCTACAAAGCGACTTGCCTGGTGAACTCAAGACACAGGCTCCA